>NC_140944.1:150347639-150947639 GCF_014529385.1 Adiantum capillus-veneris
ACTAGACGTCTATAGTCATCTTGATCAAAAGGGTAAGCTTGTGCAATGGGAGAGACGCTCTCTACTAAGTAGGGATCAGTCGTGATTAAGAGACTTATAAGCTATTCTAACTCCTCGAAATTCTTCTCACACGCTAGCATATCTACTAAATCCCATTCACATGCAAGCACATGATAGACTATGTGAAACATTTGTGAAAAGTAAAGAGGGTACCTCTACCCAAGGTAGGAGTGGATGACTCTAGCATACTAGCCGTATCTGTACACACAGATAAATGCTGGTTAGTGTACAAATATTATAAGGGTCACGCCAAACTGTCATGTCCTTGTGCATAATGTGTTATTATGAATTTGTAGGTTTCAAAATTTTTGTTTGGTGTCTCTTGCTCTTTTACTTTTTTAATTTTTGTTTCATGAGTATAGGGCTATATATATATATACATTCCCTAAGATTGGAAGATTGAGAGGTCAAGGAGAAAGGTTAAGAGGGGAGCAAGTGAATGATGGATGTCAGCAAACACTCGCCCCTTCCTTGGGTAGATCATACCTTTTGGAACGATGTTGTCAACTTTTGAAACCAATTGTTCCAAGTCGTTATGGGTGAAGACTTTGACCAATAGTTTTCGACTGCCCTAGGCATTTTGTCTAGTTGCAAGGGTGGTAAGGTACTCTCCCATGATTTTATTTGCAACGTTGTTGTAGGCGGTGAACTTACAACAGGAAATGCAAATTCTTTCTTGTTTGTATGGATATGTACAATGGTAGGTGGAGGTTGTGTTGAAGCTTCTATTTTCGTTATGAACTACATGAGGAGCAAGAAGCTTCATTTTTTCTTCTGTGTTTGAGCTAAGCAAAACAAGTCCTTCCTGCTTGGGTACCTAAACTAGCTCCATATGAGGTGTACAGTGTTCTGTGATCTTTCCCTTCCCACGGTCTTCAATCGACACTCGGCTACACATTGTGGACCTCCACACTCGTAGCATTGAAGAGGTGGTCTCTTGGTAGTGAAATTGATATTTTGGCCTCTTGCTACAAGAGCAACTACTTGATAGACATGTATGACTTGTCCCCAATAGTCCTCTATTTCTTCAAGTGCATCAATCGCATAGGCAATACTAGGGTCTAACTCTTCCTCACAACCTTCCAAACAAGCAATAGATGAAGCACAACCCACTTTATTCATAGAAGTGATTCTCGGATATGGGGGTTGCTGTCCTAACATAAGAGGTGGTAAGGGTGTTGTTTGAACAAAATTATGGGCCCTAGGGACCATGTGTTGTGACGGTTGTTAAAGAGGTGGGGCCAACATCAATGCTGACACTCGAGATGTGTCCGTCCATGCTAAGGTTGGTGTATTGGCCATCGCGTGCTTAAATACCATGCAATCCTTAGCTTGACGACTATACCTCCCACGTGCATTGCAATTCTCGTTAAATTTTACTCTAAAAGTAGGGCATCACTGGTACTACACGGACCATAGCAAACTGAGCACCATTGTTGCTCCCTTCTTGGATACATATGGTTGTTTTGTGGAGCACAATTGTTTCTAAGACTTTCTTGAATGGCCTTGGTGAGATTTGTTAAAGTCATCTTAGATATCTTTTGGCTCTTTAGCAATAGGCTTTATGGTCATTGGCTTATGCCCAGATGCTTGTGAGCTAGTAAATTTAGGCTCAATAGACACTCTTTCTCCTTGAATCATTAAATTATCTTCCAATTGGATCGCATTGGTGGTGACTGCTTCCCAAGTAGTGATACCTCTAATGACTAGGCCATTCTAGATATCCTCATGTCGTAATCCCCTAATGAACCTATCATGAAATTGGTTGTTATTGAAACAATCATTTGGATTACAAAGGGAATTCAAATGCTTCAAGCGACTAATAAAGTCTCTCCCTAAAGAAGCAATAGGGGCACATGTCAAGTTCCTCTCCATGTTGCCCTCATAAGATGCCTAAAGCCTATTGGTTGGCCTCTAAAGGGGTCCAGTGATAATTTAGCTAATTTAATTAATTGTTTATGCATTTATCAATTCCTCTCTCTCAAAGGGGAAAGGGGGACACTTGTCCCAAGGCTAGCATGGTTACTTGATATGCACTCTGCATATGATTGGATAGGCTTGAAGGGGTCCAATCAACTTCTAGCATGAGCTACAAGGGAAGCTAAGGGCTAGCTTGGGGGGTATACATCCACACACACACACACACACACACACACACACACACACACACACTCATTGTGTGAGGTGCAAAGTGCAAAAGATCCATCTCCTTCTCTAAGCTTGTTGAGAAGTTGAGATCCTACACCAACACTCTTGGCTATTGAATGCAAATCCAACCAAGAGCCATGCTTCAATGCTTAAGCTTGCCATCTTCTTCATCATTATTATGCTGTTATGCTATGCTATGCAAGAAGAGTGATGATAAGTGAGGAACTATCTCTTTCTTGTATGTTACTTCTTGTTCCTCTTCCCTACCCTCATTCCCAGCTAGCTCTCTCTACCTTTGAAGGTTTTTGAGGCCTTGGGATTGAGGTCAGGGATGGTTAGTGCGTTCACAAGTTTATGTTATGCTCGTGATGCATGAAGCTTTCCATCTTCATTGCATCACCTAGGTCACAAGGAACACAAAGATTGTATTGTACCAAGTCTCTCTTTATGGGAGAATCTATAATAAAAAAGCCTATTGGAGGGGAAACCGACTCCACATAAATCGGGTCCTCAATTGTTGTCATGTTCTCTGATTTTCTCTCTTGCAAAAGTATTGTTCATGCCAAGTTAATTAAGTATAATGGTTATGTTGCTACCGCTAAATAAGTTCACCCTCTATGTTTTCAAAGTAGTCTCATGAAATTCTCTTAATTCCGCTATCCTCAAAGTTCATAAGCTATTTCCATTACATTTTGTTTGAGGTTAGACCAACAAATTCTTGTTTTTCTCTAGAGGACCTATCAGATAACTCCACCATGGCCACATTTGATCTTGAGGACATATCCACACCTTTGTAGCATTGTTTGTTACCAACATGTAGACAAGACTGAATCCAATATCAATTGAAATTGATTACCAAAAGTCACACCATCTTTTACTTGAGTCTGAATTTCACCATCAGGGGTGAAAAGGATACCAAATATCTCACTGTTACTACTACCCCCATAATCTCCCGGATTCACCATGGAAAATCTTGTAGGGCAATCAAGCAACAAAGGTTCAACACAAACAATATTCAAGAATAAACTGACCTTTCACATTGAAGAGGAGGCCATCGTTGGGTTAAATCTTTCAAGGGTATGGTTATATATAATTTGTTAGACACAGGAGCCCATATTTATAGACAACTGACATTACTTTTGGCTCCGAAATTCTACCCAATTCTATCATACAAGAAAGAGGGAGCGAGATAAAGAAAGAGATAGAGATGTTTGTTAGAGAGAAATGGAGGAGAACAACATGCAAATGGTGTGCAAATCCAAATATTGAAACTCTCTCTCTCTAATCCTATCATTTGTATTCCTAATATATCCCAGAAAGAACCTTGGAGGTTGAGGTTTTCAACATATCATTCTACAACCAATAATGAATGAAAAAAATAAGTTTTTTGAATACTTCTATTCCTATCTTACTCCTCGTTTCTCACTCACTCTCTCACCCCCTCTATCTCTATCTGCTTTTCTCTCTCTCTTATCCCACAATCTATGTGTGTGTGTGTGTGTGTGTGTGTGTGTGCAAATAAACCCTAGCCCGTCCTGTCCTAAGCTCCCCTTAGCCGCCCCTGCGCTGTCAAGAAGTTTGCGGTCTTGCCAGGAAAGCACCGGGCTTTAGGCTGTGAGAGTTTGTGAGAGAACTCCAAAAGCTATATGAAGGAGTTATACCATAGATGCCATGAAGTTTAGGGTTTGGAAGGAAGTGCAATCAAAGAAGCCCTACTCTTTCTCTCTTCATGATGGAGAGAGAAGAAGAGGGAAGACTTCAGCTTTGATTGATGCACCAATTTTAAGACCTCCTTTGATTAGAGTTGATCTTCTAAGGATAGCTTACAAGATTGGGTAGTCTTCCTCTAGGAGCAAGTGTAGGCTTATGATTATGTTTATGGCTAAGTGCAATTACGTGTCAATCCTCTCACTCCCTCATCAATGGTTCAAAGAATAAGAGGTCCCCTTTTATAGGTGAAGGGAACCCCCAAGGGTTACACAAGAAAAAGAAGAGTCAGTGTGAACAGGAACTGACAAAGTTTGAAATGAGCTGTCCCTGCATGATGTGGGTAGACTGGGGTCTACCATTTTGATCATATCTCCTCAACCGTGGCTTCAAATAAAAAAGTAAAAATAGGGACAAAAAATGTAATATCTCATAATCTACGACCCTCATTTTATATATCTTTTCCAATTCGGATTGGAACCTTGTGTAAAAAAATCATCAAAATAGGGTATATTTCTGGCAGCAAAAGTCTTCTTGTGGTCCCCTTAGCCTAAACTTTCATTTCATTCCAATGGACACCTCATGCTATATGAAAGAATGACATTTCTCCTTGACAAAGTTTTGTAATCATCCTTGCAATAATGCATCAAAATAGGTGTATCTTTGAAAATCAAGCAAGCTAGTGTCCCACTAGGATTTGATTCCTTCCTAGTAGCTATTAAAAAGAAATATAAGAAAAATACATAGAGTATATATATATATTGGAAGTTACCCTAAAAATAGGATCTAGGTAGGGTGTGAGATGATAATGAGATAGTAGAAAGAAAGAACCAATGCTTTTTGCCTCAAGTTAAAGAGGCGGAGCTTTGACGCTTTCTCCCATAGTACTTTCTAATTGTAAGGTGAAAATATGTTACCCTTGAGATAAATAATAGGATGAGATATAAAGCTTATTATTATCCTTGGATATGCATATATACATTATAAAAGATGTACTTATGTATCTAAGAAGTTGCACGATAGATCTTGTAGCATTCGTTCCCACTATGTACATGTCACAACACGACATCCACCCCCTCTAAACCTGCATATCCTCTGGTATGTGCCACATATGATTTTATATAGTTTCAATTTCCTTGTAGATCTTCCATGATTTCATCTCTACTAATAGCTTCCAACACTTTATCTTCACTTATGTCTTACTCTTCCCCTTCCTCAATATCTTTTGGATCACTGTCTTCTCTTCTCTTAAACATTTTGATTCTTTTTACTACAATGGGATCCCTTACTTCTGTACCACCTAGTTCAAACAAGATGTAAGTAGTATTTTCATTCACATGCTTTACAACATACGATCCAAACCATTTTTTTGAGAACTTACGCATGACTGTGTGCTGGTTATCAAAGCTACTATCATACATTAAACCCAGTCACCTTTATCAATTGCTTTGCTCTTCAGCCTTGCATTTTTGAGTCGTTCTTTTGCAGTTTCAATGTCTTCAGGTCTTCTCTCTAGTTGCCTTATGTGCAATGCAAGGAGATATTCCTTGCTAAGCCCCTCTTTCCAAGGTAGTACATTCCATGTGGGAATTGCATCTTCAATAGGCATCACTGGCTTTTGACCATACATTAGCTCCGTAGGCATACAGCCAGCTACTGAGCTATGTGTTGTACAATCATCCCATAAAGCATGTGGCAACAGCTTTGGCCACTCTCCAACTCTTCCTTCACAAGCCTCGACCAAAGATTTTATGATAGGAGGATGTCCTCTTTCACTCTTTTCAATGCCTTCAAGGTTGTAAGCTGTAGTAAGAGAAAGCCTGATTCCTAATCTAGAAAAGAACACCCTTGCTTCCTCGACATCCAACTCACCTCTGTCTGCAGTGGTCTTTCCCACACAACCATAACGGCAAATCACCTCATCAAGAAGGAATTTGCACATAGCTTCTGTGGTTTTAGCTCTTAATGCTCGCCCTTCAACCTGGTTAGTTAGGTCCTCTCGTGCAAGAACTAAGTATCTCATCTGCCAAAGTCCTAAAGGCATCGTGACTAGATCCACAACCCATTTATAGTGCATGGCTAGTGGATATGTAGGGTGAAATCCATCACAATGTCGGACATTTGAATACATTTGACAAGTTACACATAACTCTACAAATTGAAATACATCTA
Source organism: Adiantum capillus-veneris (assembly GCF_014529385.1). Taxonomy (NCBI): domain Eukaryota; kingdom Viridiplantae; phylum Streptophyta; class Polypodiopsida; order Polypodiales; family Pteridaceae; genus Adiantum; species Adiantum capillus-veneris. The sequence continues at coordinate 150,353,727 of NC_140944.1, forward strand.
TATACATACCCTTCCACCAGTATTTTTCTTTCAACTTGGAGAAGGTTGCCCACACACCCCTCTGTCCAGCCCATAGACTCTCTTGAAACTCTTGCATGAGCTTTACTCGAGTCCCTTTTTTACATATAACCCTTTGTGGTGTAACACCCTTTTGTTTAGGATGCTTCCACAAGTAACCATCCCTCAAAGAGTAACCGTATGCTTTCCTGCGTAACCTCCTGAATTCTTGTTCAGACCAATCATCTTGTTTTGTTAGAATACTCAAGGAATTTCCAATAAGAAGCCAATCACCTTCATAAAGCTCTTTCAAGAACAATTCATACAAACATTGTTACCTTTGACACCAGAGATAGAATAGAACTTTGTGCCTACATCATCTCCCTCGTCAATCATCTATGTCTCATCTTCATACCTTGTCCTTGATAGCATATATGCCACTGTATTGTGTTACCTTCAATGTGCTTAAAACTTGGGATTTAAGGACTTAATGTAGGCAATCCACCACAACATAGCAATGTTCGGTGTTATGCAGCTTGTAATCATCCCAAGAAGTGGTAGAGAATCTATTTCTACAACCACACATGCACCAATTAGGTACTCTTTACCATTTTTCAGGCTGTCACCATACCCCATAACTCTCTCTTTATCTATGGATAGTTTCTTTGGTAAGCACTTAGTAACTTTGCTCCAAATTTCACCACATATCTGTGTCCTTCCTCATCATGCCCGTCCAATCCCTGTAGGAATGGTGTCTACTTTCACAATTACTGGCCTTTGACACTCATAGTCTACCTTTCTCAAAGTTGGTGCACTGGTTTCACCTTCTTTTCTACACTCTTGTATTTAGTTTCAACATAGACTCTGGGCCAATTGTTTGCTTAAAACATTGGTTTTCTTTAGAGGCTTCTATGACTTGATACATTTCCATAGAGCATACTTCCACAACTTCATTTTCAAGATGCAAACTAGACTCCATTATAGCATCAAGCTCACCCATAGTATCTACAAAAGAAACTTGCTCACAAAAATCCAAAACACTTTCAGTAGGCTCTAGCAACCCACTCTCCTTCATGCCTATTTGTACATTATGTACATACTGCCTCTCACATCTCTTTAAATCTTCAAGTTTTATAAAATATAATGATCCATTCCTTGTTACCAAGGAGCCCGTTGAGAAAGTTTCACTTATTTTTGGATCAGGCGAGACCCTTTTTCTTTCTGTACCACTGTAATTCCGCTTTACAATGGTACTTGGCCAAAATCCATCATTTTCCTATGGTCATGACACTCTTTGCTCACCTTTGGTAGAGGATGATCTCTGAGGTTGTCACGATTTCTTTCATGGTTTAGACAAACCGTGAGAAATTGAACATCACGTTTACCATTTTTGCTTCCTTGCATAAGCTGAACCACCTTTGTTTGCATTCAAAGTCCCACAATGTAGGGTTGTCCAAGGATAAGATGATATGAAGATGATCCTGTATAAAGAAGTTTTGCTCAGCCTTTACATCACCTATTGTCACCTTTACACTTGGACATGCTGCATACAATTCACCTGAAGAATTGTTTGCCACTCTGACCATCCAACCATGTTATGCGTCCATTGGACATTTGCATTTGTTTTGTAAAGACTTTTTGACATTATATTTATTTCAGAACCATGGTCAATTAAGGCAACAAATGGTTCTTTAAGATCACCTACCTTGATCAATGTCTCTGTAGTAGCCCGTGACCAATGGCTTCTAGAATAGTGGATCCTAGGACTTTGAAACTCTTCCCCATCATCAAAAAATTTCACTTGCCTTACATTCCAAGAAGACTAGTAGCATCCCACCATATCTCCATTACCTTCTTTAAACATGCACTTCTACTCCTTGTGTCTTCATAGTATTGCCTTCATCTTGTGGACGAATAGGCTCTCCAAGTGTTTTCTTCTTTCTCTTGATGATGTCGATAATTTCTTTATGCAATTCATGCTTGGCTATACCAAGCACCTCCCCCAAAGTAAACGCAACCTTGCTATGCAAAATCCTTTCCTCTAGAACTTTCTTCAAGTCTGTAGCAAGATCAATGTCAGATTGTAGTTTGTAACCTGGTCCTTTTGGCTTACCTTTTGTTGGCTCCTTTTTCTTCCCTGTTGTAGATTCCTCCATGGTCACTTCTGGTGAAGGTGCCTCTTGTGTTGTTGGTGCTCGCAAAGGTGCTGCATCATTCCTCCCTCCACTTCTTGTAGCTCTTTTTGAAGGACCTTCATTACCATTTTCACGCCTACGCTTTTCTTCTACAGTGGCTTCATGGATTTGGCAGTTTGTAATGTAGACATGGACAGACATTTTGAATCCATTGGATCACTCCACCCTGTTTCTAGATGTATGCAATCACCTGCTTCATGTAGAATCTCTTTTGTAAGATTTTCCTTTTTAGCTAATTGCATGACATTTGGTCAAAGTCGACCATAATGGTCACTCACCTCTTCATCACTAAGATGCTCAATTTTTACTTCATAAGTAGTTGCCTCAACTGAAGAGGTGGCATGGTTAGTTGCCATATCTTCAACTAAGGTTTGCATTCCCCCATTCCCAAAGTTAGTTCTCAAGGGTAGACCCGTCTCTCTTAAGTGGATTTTACCATCCTTAAAAAAGACAGCATCTTTTGTCAAAGCATCACTAAAACTATCACAATCCCTTCTTACATGATCTATACTATCACACCAAATACATCTATTAACAAAACCTTCTTTGGGCTCTTGTCTTTGCCAAGGAAGTGGCCGTGATGGTTTGCCTTTTTATTCAAGCTTTGCAAGCTTCACCTTCAAGTCACACATTCCCTTCATGAGCTCATCTAGCATAGATATTTAAACTTAAAAGCTTCAAAAGTAGGCCCTACCATTTTATCAGAAGTTGAGGTGGGAGGACTTGTAGTATTTACTACCATATTGTCCCTTCTTCTTTGTCGTTTGGCAAGCAGTGTGACAACACCTTCAACCTCATTCTAGTGGGTCTTTAGTCCTTGCTCAACATCTTATCTTCAAGAAGAAGCTCCAAATTTTCTTGAAACTCTTTACCTACAACTTGTGAGTTGTACATAACATCGCTCAAATTCCTTAAGTAGTTCTCTGCATCTAGTGTGGCCTTTTCTATCCTTGTGAGTTGTACATAACATCGCTCAAATTCCTTAAGTAGCTCTATTATTGATAGTCCTTGCTTTGGCTTGACTACCCATTCTAAGAATGTCTTTTTGGCCCCTCTCTCAGAGTCCTCCATGAAATATTCCTCCTTTTATGTTACTTTGAGTTCTTCCCCTAACATGTTCCCTAATTTCTTGAGCAACAACTAGCTCAAAGCTTTGAATCATCTCACCTTCTAACAAGCGATGCAGCTCTATCTCCTTCACATACTCGCGCAAGTACTTGGTTACATCTTTGCCATTGAACCGATCCATTCTGTTGACGACCGCTTGTATGGCTTTGGTTGGTAGCATGTTGTTGTTGTTGTTGTTGCATGAACATTGTAAACGCTCAAAACATTTGCATTGTTGCTGGGTCAAAACGCATACCATGTTGCTCCACATGATCACCCATGGTTACCCATAAACTCTCACCCTGGTAGTTTCGTGTCGGGTTCACCAAAAATATATCGAGAAGTTTGTGGTCTTGCCAAGAAAGCACCGGGCTTTTGACTGTGAGAGTTTGTGAGAGAACTCCAAAAGCTATATGAAGGAGTTATACCATAGATGCCATGAAGTTTAGGGTTTTGAAGAAAGTGCAATGAAAGAAGTCCCACTCTTTCTCTCTTGCACTCACACACACAAAGAACACAAAGGAGAATATCAAAACAACACAAAGATGAAAACAATCAAGGCTATGGTCGTATCGTATGATGGATAATATGAAAGGGTTAATAGATGAGTTAATGGCGCTCAATCTTTGCCAACCAAACAGGCTACGAATTGTTCTTTGGAATTGTAATTTTGTGCTTACCATAATATATATATTTTGTCTAGTGATTGGGATTAATTGTGTGTACAAATCCTCTTGGTTCATAGCAAGATAACTATACTTATGTAAAAAAAAAAGTTATAGTCTTTAAGGGGTAGTATGATGGGATCCGGTGAAAGAAGTATTTCATTGAGCCTTTTTGGGCCAAAGAGAAACACTATACGTTGTTGAAAGTGTATTTTATGGTTAATCCATACGTTAATTGCAAAATCGATCGCACAAAATGGAAGCGATAGAAGTTCACATCATGTGGATTATTCATCTAGGATAACTCTAGTATGTGCAAAATATAGATATGAGAGAAGCGAAGAGAAGAGAAGTTTTCCTCCCAAGCCCTATTCTTGCCCGTAGGTAAGAAAGATACTTCAGGGAGAGATGTACCTGTAGCAAGGAGAACCTAGAATTTCTAGAGAAAATGACTTTCTAAGAGTGAGAGAAATAGATATGGGTAGGGAGATGAAATTAGAGATATATGGTGGATCAGAGTTGAAAAAGAAAAAAAAACAAGAAACCAACAAAATATCAAAGTAAAACACATCTTACTTGACAAACTCTTCGGGAGTTATTCACCATTATGATGGAGAGAGAAGAAGAGGAAAGACTTCAACTTTGATTGATGCACCAATTTCAAAACCTTCTTTGATTAGAGTTGATCTTCCAAGGATAGCTTACAAGATTGGCTAGTCTTTTGAAATGAGCTATCCCTACATGATGTGGACAGATTGGGGTCCACCATTTTGATCATATCTCCTCGACTGTGGCTCCAAATAAAAATATAAAAATAGAGACAGAAAATTCAGCTCATAATCTACGACCCTCATTTTATATACTTTTTTCAATTCGGATTGGAACCTTGTGTTAAAAAATAATCAAAATAGGGTACATTTTTGGCAGCAAAAGTCTTCTTGTGGTTCCCTTAGCCTAGACTTTCATTTGATTCCAATGGACACCTCATGCTATATGAAAGCATGGCATTTCTCCTTGACAGGTTTTTGTAATCATCCTTTGTAATAATGTATTAAAATAGGTGTATCTTTGAAAATCAAGCAAGGTAGTGTCCCACTAGGATTTGATTCCTTTATAGTAACCATTAAAAAGAAATATAAGAAAAACATATAGAATATATATATATATTGAAAGTTACCCTAGAAATAGGATCTAAGTAGGGTGTGAGATGATAATGAGATAGTAGAAAGAAAGAACCAATGCTTTTTGCCTCAAGTTAAAGAGGTGGAGCTATTGACGTTTTTTCCCATAGTACTTTTTAATGGTAAGGTAAGAATATGTTATCCTTGAGATAAATAATAGGATGAGATAGAAAGCTTATTATTATACTTAGATATGCATATGTACATTATGAAAAATATACTTAAGTATCTAAAAAGTTGTACGATAGATCTTGTAGCATTCGTTCCCACTATGTACGTGTCATAGCACGACAGCGCGAGGGGCCACCTTGTTGGGGGGGTGGGGGCACCAATACACAAGCTCTGTCCCAACCAACATTGTACCTGATCGTCTACCATCTCCTGCTCGCGATCTAAGGCTGCGAATTCCTAAACCTGAGAATGTCTGCAACACTCTGCCTCATACTCTCCAACCCCGACCTTAGCATGGCTGCGACTCTTTGCCTCCTACCCTCTAGGCCTAGACTATCTGGCCTCGAAGTAATTCACACACTAGCCTCGAAGTGAGCCTTGAGCTCTAAGAACAGTTCCGAGTCCCACCATAGGAAGCTACAAGCACACAAGCATGGCCAGTTGGGCTTCATCCGCAACAAACTCACCTTCTTTGGGGTCGTGGAAACACCCCCGAAGATAGACATCACTGCTCGCCTCCAAAATGAAGTTTGGCTGAGATTATCATGCTTAGTTGCTTCTCCACATGAAAGGTCAATACATAAGGTGCGATGGTCGGATTCCGGGGACCAACCAAACATAAAACTCTCTATGCTTCGGAGAGTAGCATATAGTCAATCACACTGTCCCCATTGTGTCTCCTACATGTAAATCCATTGGTTCCACTCCACAAAGATACACCATTGGCAATGAGCATACCCATGCTATTACACATGTGCAAAAGTAACTTTTCATAGTGATCTGGCTCTTTCTCATCCATTGAAGAACGATCATCGAAGTGAACTTCCTCTAACTCCCTTGAAATGTATGGCATATCAAATTGTTGAGTATCATGTTGCAATGTTTTTGTGCGAGTATTCATATCCCCAAATACAATAACATCACCTTCACCTTTGAAATAAGCAATGTTCTTTTCTAAATAAAAAAATGGCTGATCTCTATCCATGCAAGCATAAAAGGGGGAATCATGATGAGGAATGTAGCAACCGGCTACAAAAATGGGCGCTCTTTTTGGTGTCATAATTTTCAGCTATACATAACGTTTGTACTTGTCATCTTTCACAATTGATACAAAATCTTCCAATCCTTTCTTAACCATACATGCTACCCCTCCTTTTCCTCTTTGTTGCTTAAGATTCTTTGACCATATCAATGAATGTACATTGTAATTCTCCAAGCCATTAATCCTTTGTGTATCATGCTCCCAAGTTTCAATAAGAAGGACAACATCGGCTTTGCTAGTTAGCTCATCAATTCCAACCCCCGCATTCCATGGGTATCCATTACAATTTCAAAAGCATATTTTCAATTGTAACGTGGTCTCATAGGTCACACACCCTATTTGCTCGAGGGACTTGCCTCCTCCTTGGGCACATTTTTTTCATGAGAGATCTCCTTATTTTTCTTATTCTTTTCTTCATATGCCTTGCGACGCATATTTTGTTGCTTAATAGTGGGATCTTCACATACAAAACATTTTGTATCCCTCAAATAGATCCAACTATTATCAAGGATAATATTTCGCTTGGTCTCATCCGGCATGGTGCATACAATTGGCCGTTGGAAAGGGGGAAGTGGGAAAACCACCAACACACAATGCAAATGCCTCTCTATAGCCCAGTGATCTCACAACACCCCTATCCCCTAGTAAACACACACCTAGACTCCCTGCCTGCAAGCAATTACTGTCCAAGCCCAATCCCGACCAACCTCAACTGGATAGACCCGGTTGCAAAGCATGCTATGATAACCTCCATATAACACTGTAGAGCACCATGTAACAAATAGGCAATCCAATAACAATCGATACTAAAAAAACCGTACCCAATCTTTGACATACACCTGTTTGCCCTCAAGCTTGCAGACTTGTACACACTGACATCCGTATAGAAAGCATTTATACAACCATCACCCTTGGAGATATACATGTACGAGACCATATTAGACGAGACAATGAGAGAGAAAAATTGAACAGTTCAAGGATAGAAGACATCACAATCAGGTAGAAAACACTCTAAAAAGGGCTTATAATGATGAGTCTCCCATGGCGACCGCCTTCCTTGAGGCACCCCTCTCCTTGAACACGCGGCCCTGCAGTCCGTCCTTCTCCTCAGCGCTGCGGCCCTCTTGTCTCCTTTTCCACTACACCATCCCATGTGTTTGTAGCAGGCCCTCAAGTAGCCCTCCTGTGCCTCCTACTCTCCCATATGGCAGCCCTTGGCGGGTCCCCTTCTGCAATCGATACCCCCACCACCTTATGTTCTCTCTCTTGATGGTGCCATCTGCCTCAGTAGCACATGGCAGCCCCTTCACTGGCCCTTTGTAGCACTGCCTTGCAGCCCGATGCTCAGGCCCGCCTCCATTGGCCCTCTGTATATAGGCTCTCGCCACCTCCACACTAGCCTCGCCTTCCCCTGTCCACAGCCCTGTCGGCTTCTCACCTTCCCAGACCACTGGCGGCTCCTTCTCCTGCCCCTCTGCAGCCCTGGACAATAGCGACCTCACTATTGGTCGCTCCCTCTATAAACTGGCTTCCCCTTTGCAAACTGGCCGAATTCTCCATGCACTCCCTCTTGCTTTTGCATGGCCACCACACCAAACACATAGCAGTTACCTCTCTGCATTGATGAGCAGTCCGGCCACCTTCATGCATCGTTTTTTTTGTTTTCCTTCCAGCTAAAGCTTTAAAAAGGCTTTGGGGTTATCCCCCTTTCACACGGTCAACAAGATTTTGATTGCGATATCAAAAAAACGCTAACTCATCTCCCCTTCTCACCTTTGCAATATCCACCTCAGCTCTTAAGAAGCCCGAGCAAATATGAAGAGACCACACCAAGGCTGCTCCCTGATTTGACAACTCCTAAACAAGAACCGCCTCTCATGTTGAGGGCTCATGGCACAAACCCAACATTGACCCTTGATAATCATTGGTCCAGAGTATGCTTCTCTGCAAGATCCATCGCCATTGGTCGGCCGATGAAAAGAATCCTGGATATCGGTAGCCCTTGGGTAAAAGAATCCCGTTGAGAGCCCTATGACCGTCATGAAACTTGAGCTGCACTCACTTGCAATAGCCCTCAATGGACATGTTGTAGCATACATACCCTGGCAAGTAGAGTCTCCTGCAGACATCTCACTCCGAATCCCATAGCATAAACTTCATGGCACCTGCATCCAGCACCCCTTGCCTCGTTCCCAACCTTGTGATATAAGCATATGCTACTGCCACCTGTGATAGCAAAAAAACACTTGCAGTTTTGACTAGCAAGTGCTCCAACTCGGTGTACCTGGCTCATGGCTCCAACAAATATCTGCTCAAGGTCCTTGCCATTTGCCTGTAAACTGCCATGCCTCGACTTCCTGCACTTCCATAGATCGACACAGTTTGGCTGTACCATCATTGCCCACCCCCTCGTTGAGCATTCATGCTCAACCGTAGTATTATTTAGGTAAAAGAAGTATGTATAGAGAGAATGATATAAAAGAGAGCTATAGACTGCATAAGAAAAATGATAGTGGCTATATAGATAGGATATAGATAGAAAAAAAAGCATTTGCTATTGCATCACCCTCCAGGGTCAAATGGAAAGCTCGAAGCTTCCCCAATCATAGTGTAGGCTCCACCTGGATCAAAAACAAAACGATGGCCGTGGCCATCCACCTGTAAAGCATGCACATTCCAGTCTTCCTTTGCACTTGTAGGCCAATAGTCATACCACCCTTCCAGTTTTTCATAGCTTGGAGCTTTGTCACCCTACATCCATAAGTCTTGCTGCCAACCATAAGCATGCTTTTGCTCACTTGAAGCACCTGTACCATACACCGCTATCATGCCATCTGCTATAGAACCCTCCATAGTAGAGTCCACTTCAAAAAAACCTCACAACTGATACAAAGATACATGTAAAGCAACCTTCAACACCACATGTATCAATAGCATCACATAAAATAGCAAGACCCTGCCATTTGCCTCCACCTGCTGCATAGCCAAGCAAACCTGATCCCTTTGCAAACTTGTATACAAACCCTCTGTAAATGGCACCAAAATCATATTTTTATCCTCAAGAGCATGACCTGCTAGAACGACAACTTGTTCTTCAAACACGTGATCACCTGCAAGGTTGATATCACCTTCCTCGTTGCATGGAGCCTCGCTCTCATAGGCTGCACCTGTATCAGCTTCCATAGAGTCATCTGCCGGAGCTAACTCTCCACGGCTACCCACAAACTCTGAAACTTCAAAGCACACCTCGACATGCTCACCAAGGCAAGGTTGCCCCACCCCCTACATAGACAAATCACCTTGACATACCTTTGCTTCTGCTTCTAGCTCCTGCAAACCATGCTCAAAAACCTGCTCTTCAATTAGGTATGATACACCATTAGGAAAAAAATGGACTCTCCATGGGCCTTGTAAGAATCCCTAATTTAAAGGAAGCCTGCCAAGATTAAGGGGGACAAAGTCTTTGAATGGGGCTATTTTGGTAGGGTCTCCTCCACCTTTGACCCCTAAAAAGGTAGGGGGAAGGGGGGGGGGAGGGTAACCATTTAAAAAGTAGGGAAGGGGGGGGGAAACCATTTGAAAAGTAGGGGGGTAGGGGGTCTTCTCTCTCTACCTTTTTGGCCAACTTGTAAGTGGCCTCTTAACTCTCCCATGCCACCTAAGCAAATCCGTGGGTCAAAGAGGTAAAAAAAATGACTTTTTTCAAAAACTTTCAAAAAAACTCTATTCCCCCCTAAAAAGTACCCCCAACATATACACATAATAAAAAAAAGATTTTTAAGTTAAATTACTCAAAATTCAACATTTTTTGACTCCCTCCAAACTTTTAGAAAATTCCCCCCAAAATTCAAAACTCTCTCTCCTAATCTAAGCTCCTCTCCTACACCCATCCCCCTTGCACCTGCACCTGCTGCTGCACCTACGCACCCATCTCTCCATCCTTCAAGCTCCATCTCTCCATCCTACAAGCTCTATCTCTCCATCCTTCAATCTCCATCTCTCCATCCTACAATGCCTCTTGACGACGTGACCAATGTCCCAACAAGCTCTTCACGCGGTAGGTCTCCAGGGCTCTTCCCACGCCTACCTCAAGAGTATGTTCCGACAAAGAAAACATGCTTGCGTACATTACCTTCAGCCAACGAACGCCACGCTCAAGGGGAGAAGAATGTGGATCTCTGGACAGACGGATGCTTGTATCCAAAGGATCCTTCTCTCAATGTTCATCCGTCTTTTACAAACATTCCATCACTGTTGCAATACGTTGGAAATGGAGAGTAAGGTTTGTTGGGCTACTGCAAGAGACTCAACAAACACGAGATTGCGCGGTCCGAGATCTACTTGTGTCATTGGCAGTTGCTCAATGGGAGTTTCCACAATCTTCAAGCTCAGATGCAAACAGCTACTAGTGTGCTTGAGGAGGCAAAGAGCACCATCACAACCAAGGAAAATGTAATTAAAAAGCTTGAGGATACTCTTTCACACATGAAGAGTACTGCCATGGGAGGTAGGGTGAGGAAACGAGAGTTGTCCGAAATTCAGACTCTTGCACCACGTGGAGGTGCAAGAAAATGAAGGGTGACAGCTATGAGGTAACATGTTCTATCCCTCATGTTGTTTAAGTTTAATACGGCTCATCATTGTTGTTTTGGGCAATAGGAACTTCGTCCAAGAAACGTGCGGCGGCGAGAATGCGTCAGCTAGGGCTACTTTACTTCGTTCTTGTTTCAACAAAGAGGATTTTATTGGGATGCTTGATGCTCCAGAGGAAAAACACTTGAAAGACGCAATCACTAAGAGAGTTCTTAGATATTTTTCTAATATTGTCATTGATCTAGATGTTTAGGATATTTGTGATGCTGTTGGGATTAGTACCAAGGGCTATCAAGCAATACATCAAGTGTTAAAAGATGCATTAAGAAGTCGAGGAGTCACGGAAAACCTATTCCCACTTCTTCACAGAGTGCAGATTGCCAAGAAGGTGTCAAATGAAGATGTTGTTCACCAATTAGGGGACTACTTGTATATTGAAGACACGATGCCTCTTCAGCCGCTCCGTAGCAAATCACAAGGAAGGAAGGGCCGCGGGAAGGGAAGCGGTGCTGTTTCTAACAGTGTGTTGCGGACCGAAGGGTTTGTTTACACCAAATTCAATAATATCTTTGTGGACTTGATACGATTGCAGCAGTCCATGGCTGTTTTCTACAATTTGAGTGATGTAGGTTAGTTTAGAGTTGCCTACATGCTCTATGATGTGTCATAACATGCATAATGAGGCTTTATGTTGTTGGCAGTTCTTGAAGGCAAGCTTGTGTTCATGCTGAAGTTGGATGAGTGTGTAATTGTTAAAGGGAGAAAGTTGGAGAGAATGAGCATCACGCTTATGAATGAAGCCCTAGCTTATGCCAAGCAATCTTGCAGTTCGAGTGAAGCAACAAATCCCTCTTTTAGTGTGCAATCAGAGAAGGATATATGGTGGCTTGGTGCAATTGAAGTTCCGAAAGAGACACATGAAGTCCTTGCATGGATTTTCAGTAGAATCCCATGGGTCACAGAGGTCATTAAAGCTCAAATAAACGGTGAGAAGCTCATGGTTTCAGGACGTGGGGAGTTTGATGTTGAATGGCATTTAGGTGGTGATCTAAAGACCATAAAGTGCATGCTTGGATGCAAACAAGGTGCAAATTCTTTACTTCCTTGTCCATTCTGTACGAAAGGGCACAAGACAAGTCGAGCAACTCAAGTGGAAGGTCAGGACGATGATAATGATGACCATATAAATAGGGAGTGGCAAAGTTCGGTTCTTTCATGTGATATGCTGCAAGTGCCCAATAGGGAAAGCAAAGATCCTGGGTGGAACCCATAATTCCCTTCTCCCTCAACAATGTTCACTTTTGCACATTGCATGCGTTTATGTGAATATTTGATAGGATCTTAAAGCATCACATTGATTATGCTTTCACAATGAAGCCCCTTCAACGCTCAAAAGACTCCTTGCAGGGGGTGGAGACGCTCCTTAATGAGATTGGATGTCACCGATCAAGGGTGAACATTGTAGCAGAGACTTGTAGGGAGAAGACATATGAGGTGGCACATAAGGTTTCCATGAATGGAGCCAAAGCACGTCGATTTTTCAAGAAGATGTCAAAGTCTCCAATGCAGGTATCCAAGGCAAGTGTCGATCTAGCAAGTGAGAAGCGGTGGGAGTTGTGGAAAGATTTGTGTTCATGCACGACGGACAAAGATCCCAATGTGGAGGTTGCTAACCAACGCAAGCTAGTATGGTCATCCTTTCAAAAGGTTGTGCAATTGATGAATCTTTCAAGCACGACCGTTGAGCAGCGAGAGGAGTTCAAGAAGGTGCTTTATGAATTTACAAAGGCCGTTAAGGACGGATGGTCTGAAAGCAAGATTACACACTACATGGTTTGTTTTAACGGACTTAATACATATGCAATGTTTGAAAATGTAACTTTTCTATTCGCTTATCTCCTTTTTGGTTGTTTTAGCACATTCTCTATGCGCATGGTGCATACTTCATGGACCGCTATGGTTCGCTTGATATATGGAGTACACAAGGCATGGAGAAGTCCCACTATCGAGCAAAAGGAGTCTACTTCAAGAATACTCGGCATGGTGGTGGTAGTTCACACTCCAACTACCTCCAAGAGATGTTTAATTGGTTTTTTAGGCACACCTTTGGGAGAACTCGTACTATTGAGAAAGCAAGAGAATCGATGTTAGCAAAGCAGTTACGCAACGCTTCCCGTACTGCAGCATCCGAGAAGTGGAAACGCTCGTGAGCGTCCCTCGGCCACGAAGCTTGGCGTGCAACTAAATATCGAAAAGGCAGCGTTTGGGCGTCGCGTCAGCCGTCCGCATGATCCAGGTTTAGTTGTTCAATTCAATTGCTTTATTTGAGTTTCACTCAATTGGCCGCATAGTGTGAAAGGGCCCAAATCTCAAAAAAACCTATTTAAAGGTTGAAGGGGCTCATTTTTTCATCTTCCCTACTAGTTGCAACCATGGCACGAACAAAACAAACGGCTAGGATTGCATATCCAGAGGGGCCGGATGGCCAACGACTCAAAGGTACAGCAACAGAAGCTGGAACTTCACAAGCTCAAGGTGAAGTCCACACAGAAGAAGCTGGAGCTTCAAATCAGCATGGCCAATCCTCTACAGCAGCAAAAGAGACACGGAAGCATCGTCTTGTTGTCTATTCATCGGACTCCAACGATTCTGATGGCAACAGGGAGGATAAGAGCGACCAGGGCAAAGAAACAAACAACCAAAAGCAGTCGTTAGAAGGCTCCGAAGAGACACAAACGGATGAAGATGCCCCATGGGTTGGCGTCCAAATACAAACTTATCAGGCTCACATGTCTATTGGGGGTAAGACACTTCCTAAAGGGAGTGGACCTACACCATCACATCCGGTCGATAGTGAAGAGCACGAATCAGATGGAGAGTGGGTGGAATCTGATTATGAGGTGTTGGAAGTGCCTGTGCAGAAAAAAAAGAGAAAGAGCATTGTCTACAAGAAGAGGAAGCAAGCTGCCTCGACTCGTGTAAAAAATGCACCTCCACGTCGACCTCAAAAGGTACGAAAGCACAGCCGTGCTTTTGCAGAGATTTGACACTATCAAAAGAGCACCGAGCTCTTGATTTGGAGGGCCCCTTTTGCAAGGCTATGCAGGGAGGTTTTGCAATTGTACAACACTCAGTTTCGGATGGGCGCCGTGGCCATAGAGGCAGTCCAAGAGGCAGCAGAGCAATATTTAACTGGCATATTCAAGCATTCTAACCTCTGTGCCATCCATACAAAGCGTGTAACCATTATGCCCAAGGATATGCAGCTTGCTCGCCATTTGCACCATGAGGAGTAGCTTGTAATTAGGCATCAACCTTTTTGTATTTACGGAACTCCAAGATTGGGAAGAATTTGAATACAAGCGTCTTTTGATTCTATATCCCACTCTGTGCATTGTATTGGGAAGAATTTGAATATAAGCGTCTTTTATTGTATACCCCAGTGCGCATTGTATTGTTTTAATTCTGTACCATGCAATGTAGCACTGGTTCAAGTTTTGTCTACCTTCTACTGTATGTATGTAGCCATTAGCTTGTTATTGTGAAAAATTGCCTACGTTTAGCACCTTGGCTAAGTGGGGCATGCACTTCCTGATGTATCCATGCTATGTGACTCACTATTGCATGGCAAAAACATCTACAAAGTGTTCAAAATGGCTTGGAATGCCCCCAAGTTGGCTGCCACAAGGGCGCGCATTTGGGGCTTCCAAAGGCCAATGGATGGACATAATGCGCGCCCTTGTGGAAGCCTCTCCTAGTGCTTTGCTGACACTCTCCAGTGGTTTCTAGACAATTTTGACAAGCAATAAGTATGTTTTGTTTGCTTCAATGCTTCAATTAGCATAGATGTTGCTGGAATTCATCCCCCCTTAGTCCATGTCAGTCCTAAACTCCAGAAAGGGCTTAGATATTGCCACAAAGTTTACTCTTGTAGTTTGTTAATACAACTTTAGGTATCTGGGGCAAGATGGGCTTAAGGTTACCTGGGTATCCATGTCTTCCTGTTTTGCAGCTGGGTATTATTGTCTTCTCACTCTGTTTTGTAACTGGATATGCTCCTATTCTCCAAGAAGGGTTTAGATATTGCCACAGTTTTGTGGTTTGTTAATACATCTTTAGGTATCTGGGGCAAGATGGGCTTAAGGTTACCTGGGTATCCATGTGTTTCTCTTTTGCAACTGGGTATTAATGCCTTGTCACTCTGTTTTGTAATTGGGTATGCTCTTAGATGTGTCCAATTTCATCTGCCACAAGGGCGCGCATTTGCACACTTCATATGCTAATGGAAAGCCCTAATGCTCGCCCTTGTGGCAGCATTGTTTAGGGACTTCCAAGCCCTTTACTAGGCACATACATAACTTTGGAAGCTTAGATATAACAAAGTATACATTTTTTAAATTTTAATGCCTGCCAAACCCTTTAGTAGTCATAGCAAAAATTATGGTGCTTCTCATACACAATGGAAGCCCAACATATAAGAAATTCAAAACCTTGCAAGAAAGAGAGTCATAGACAGCAAAAAGTAGTTTCATTAAAGAAATCAATGCTTTACATGATATCCGGCTTTTGCTTTAGGATCTTTCTAATTACAATTTTCTGCGGCTTGGCCTTTTGGGGTGGCTCCCTGTTAAGTAAAGTGGTTGTGATTTCTTGGGTGTCATTAACCCCTACAGCTTGGTTCATGCCGACATGGGCAATAAGGCGCCCGCGAAAGTTTACACCGAAAGTGGATATTGCAAAATCTTTCTTTACAAGCACTACAAGGTTGGCCGTTTGGGCAAGTGTTGTTAAACACAACGCCTTGGAGAGTGAACGGAGAGCAAAAATGTTGTAGCGACCATTGGGAGAGTAGTCGGCATGGACAAACACCACGACACCAGTGGGAAGTGTGACGAGGTAGTGAGCAAGTGCCGCTTGAGGTCCGAACGGCGTCCTCCTCCCCCCTGACCGTTGCGCCCAGGCGTCAACCTCCAGAACATCTTGCAGAACATAGGTTTTCTGAGATATGGCACAGAATTATGATATAACATTAACAAAATCATTTGTAACAATCAAATGTAAGTGAGCATCTATACCTCTTGTCTACGATCCTCCTCATCAGCATCCGGGTGCAAGTAAAGATCCACGCTTGACTTCCCCTTTGGATCAAGCAAAACAGGTGTTGCAGCAGGTGGTGGTGAATCCACTCTTGCGCGTTTAGCCAAACACATGGCTTGCACAGCCACAAACTCCTCCTCGGAGACCTTGGCCTGCTCGGCCGCTGCCACCTCGGCTTGTGCGATCGCCACTGTGTCCGCCAAAGTATTCCCCATGGGCAGTAGGAGATCATTGTCATGGGAGGTGGTGGTATCAAGCTCAAACTTTCCATGGGCATCGAGGATGGCGAAACACTCATCCATGCGAAGCTCAAAGGATTTCTCCAGATCGTGCATAAACACAAACTCCTACCCACCACAATGGAGGAGAAGCGGGTAATCTCTACCGCAGGGATGGCATCCCGAGTGGTGGTTCCTTCTGGCGGTCCCGAGGATGAACCGACTGATGGAGAGGCCTCCAAGAGGCCTTGAATCCCTACAGGGTAGGTCAAGACAAGCGTCCTCTCCTCTGCGGATGAGTCAATGACCGCGGGCTTGGGATCCTTCACATCAGCCAATACCCCGCCGATCTGCAAGTGAGGTAGCACTACGTTAGGGCCTGCTGGGCACTCGTGAAGGAGGAAGATCATTATGGCCTGAACAGAGAAAAAAGTGTTTCCGATCCTTCCCTTACGCATTGTTCGCACATCATCAGCTTCAAGCCGCACATATTGTCCGGCGGGTTGTGCTATGGTGGCAAAGCATGCAAGCCGCTGATGAAATGGCCTGTCCCCTTGGTAGATGTGGTGGAGAAGGCCTTCAGGGACCCATTGCCCTGGTTGGTTTGGTAACTCAACAATGAATCTCCCCATGCACGTGGAAATGTATGAAGTAATGTGCTTAAGAGATTGAGAGTGGAGGGTCAAGGTGGTTTCCAAATCGGGTTGGGTTGTGAAAAATGCTTGAAGCTCAGGGCGATTTGCATGCCCAACCTCAGTAAGGAATGCATCTAAAGCACTAGTAGCAGCCATGTCTTCTCTTTGCGTGATTGGGTATGCTAGGTCTCTCTGCAATGCTCGGATGAAAATGGTGAAATGAGGAGATGGTCCTCCTTATATAGACATATTCTATCTCGAAAAAAATAAAAAATATGGATTTAAAAAATAAATTTACACCACCTTAAAACTCTATCACAAAATCAAGTACAACACCTTAAAACTTTTCAAAATCTTTAATAAAATATCCAATATATAAACGATTAAAGTTACAAGCCAATTCACTTAGACAAGATGATTTCGTCTGTAGCCCAATCTTTGTAAACAAGCATAGTGGCCTCCATCCGCCTTCCAATCTATACAACCAAAAATGGGCAATCAAAATACAAAAACCCACAGAAAATAAGAAAAGGTAGCTAAGGAAGCACAAAGCAGACCTTGCGTTGTTCTAGTTTGAAACTTGCATTATCGACATCCTCGAATCCCATTATGACAAAGTGTTCCCGAAGATTGGCAAGAGTCCAATGTGGATTCACTGCAACCACCTCCACCTCGTTATTGGACATGCAGACACGAATTTCAAAGGATTGAATCTCTTTGGCTGTCAGCTACAAGGGTATCCATTTGCCACGTTTGTGCATCCACCTCTCATAGCTAAACCGTGCATACAAGGTGCACCTTGCTTTCAAATACCGAAGGCAAAGCTGTGTGGGGGACACATTGCACTTATAACGGTCACCATCATGCAAACCGTCAACATAGCCCCAATTGACACCTAGAATGGTGTCCATTGCATCTATGTCAACTTCTTTGCAAACAAACATTGTTGGTGTTTCTACAATCGGTAGAGAGCGGAATGCATGCACAAACAAATGAATGAGACAATGCCAACTGAGACCTACCGATCTGGTTGCCTTACCAAACTTTAGGGACCCTTGGAAATCTTGCAGCACCTTGCGCTTGAAAGAAAGCAAAGCCCAATGGTCTGGAGTTGGCCATTCTGCACTTTGCAATGAGGGTGTCTCCACGGCTTCTAACCTACCATAGCTTTGGCTTGACTTCGGCACCACGTACTTGTGGGAGTACATGAATATTCGCTGCTTGGTAAGTTTTTTCGATGAAACATTAGGAAACATAAGCTCCCCAATATGAGCATGCACAACCATGAACGTGCCTGAGAGGCACTCAAGCGGCTGCTCCTCAACTAAGCTGGATGAAAAAACATCTTTACAAATGTCCTTAGTTAAACATAATGATCACATAAACGTAAACATGACATATGCATGGGATAGCTAAACCATGAAAACTTACAACGAGGTGCAAATTGAGTAGAAGCTCTCTTGAGGTGGAGCTCAGCTACACTGTAGACGTGTTGCACGATGGCCACCATTCCGGACTTTGTTTCTTTGAATGTCAATAGCCGGCCCTTCCAATGACGTTCCAATACGCCTCGACACCGTACGCGATGAGGTCCAGCATGTGACGGTTGCATGTAGATCCATGCACCCTTCTTGAACACTTGTGGGATCCATACCCCCTCTGAGTCTTTTGTGTTGTGCAACACAATCTCCTCTATCTCTGGTTTGGGCCGTCTATGCGTGGACATGCTTGGGAAGTTGGGCTTAGGAAGGGATTTGAAAGAGTTGAGTACTGTGGAGACAGAATGAGGAGCTGAGGGGAGGGTGAGGTGAGATGCCTATGGTGGCTATGGTAGCTTTGACAGTGGAGATAGAGAAAGAGAGGAGTGAGAGGTAGAGAGGTAGAGAGGATAGTGGAGCTATGGGCTATGGAGTGTGGGACTGTAGAGGGTTGATGGAGGTGTGAGAGAAGGGGAGCTATGGAGAGAGAGGAAGAGAGTGGTGGAAAGCTTTTGGCTATGGCTGCCTTGACTGTAGAGAGAGAATGGGAGGAGGGAGAAGAGGGAGAGTGTGGGAGAGAAAAGCAATGAGGGAGAGAGAGAAAAGTGGATTTTGGGGGGAAAAATTGACTTTTTAAAGTTAGTTTATGTTTTAGGGCAGTTTTGGAGGCAAATGGGTCAACTTTGGAACTTTTAAAAAATTTTCATTTTTTGGGTTTTTAAGCATGCGCGTTTTTTTTTTTGGGGGTCCCTCCCTCTTTTATGACACCTCTCTCCTCCTATTTACCCCCCCTAGCCTACCTCCCACCTCTCTCTAAGAACCAAGCATTGAAGAGGGAGACAATTAGGCTACACCCCTACCATTCCTCCCCCTCTAGGTGATATCCCAAGAGCCTTCTCATTGGTTCTCCCTTAAGCCTTCACTAATCAAAAAGGCCCAAGGAGAGTCCATATTTTTCCTAATGACAAGGCATCTCCACACCTGCACTATGCGTCTCCTTGACCTTTAGCTGGCTGGCAGGCAACTCACATACACTGTTCTCCACTTCATCTACATGAAAAACATAATAAGTTTTGTACCTAGAAGACATGGCCTCTTTCTCCCACATGCTCTTTGTGTCCAAACTGCTGATGGAGCTATGGGAACTGTGGGACTCCTCTTTTGAGCTTGCCGGTTCTTGCACCTTTGTTGTCAGCCTCGTTGCTGGCTCTAGAACTAACACCTCTTCTTTAAGATCTTGTATCACCTCGTCCTCTTGAGGAAGCAAACTAGGTGGCACCCTGAATATGCCTCGCTGTACTTTCTGAGCCCTGGTTGGCACTTCTTCTAGCTCTTCTAGCCTGGCATCAGCTTCACGTGCTTTGATCACATGCATATCAACAAAAAGGAGCTTTTACCTCTTGATACTTAATTTGTTTGGGCCTGGGTCCACTGGCTACCGTGACTACCGATGTAACAATCTTGCTTCCATCTTCTTCTTCATCTTTCGACTCTTTGCTCTGGCAACTTGGACAGCTTCAGCATAAGTGCTTGGATCTTCATAGTCCACTCTCTCACGAACATAGGGATGCAAGCATGATAGAAACCTTTCAAGCTTCAAATATCCCGCATTGGTTGCTTGGGTAGCAGCCGCCAAATCACCCCAATAAGCTTTAAATTTATCAACAAAAGCATCAAAATTTGCACTTACGTCCTGCTGCAAGCCTTTGATCTTTGCATCTGCTTCCGAGGCCGACACCACCTTTCGATATCTTTGTAGAAAGTGCTCTCAAAATCCGATCCAATTCTGCTTGTGCACATCTTCTAAGCCATCGAATCAAACTTTTGCTTTACCTCGCAGCACCAAAGGTAGAGTTTGGAGCTTTGCTTCATCACCTAGCATCTGCAATACTGCCAGCATAAATAGCTCAAAATCGGCAATCCAGTCATCTGCATCTTCATCTCCTTTGAACACTGGACCCAACTCCTGCTTCATCTTGACTCAAGAACACCTTGTTAGGAAGAAATTAGTGGATCCTCCGTGGGGGCACCACAAGATGGAAGGGGGGAAGTGGGAAAATCACCATCACACAATATAGATGCCTCTCTATAGCCCAGTGATCTCACAGCACCCCTATCCCCTAGTAAACACACACCTAGACTCCCTGCCTGCAAACAATTACTGTCCAAGCCCAAACCTCGACTGGATAGACCCGGTTGCAAAGCATGCTATGATAACCTCCATATAACATTGTAGAGCACCATGTAACAAATAGGCAATCCAATAGCAATCGATACTAAAAAACCCCTACCCAATCTTTGACATACACCTGTTTGCCCTCAAGCTTGCAGACTTGTACACACCGACATCCGTATAGAAAGAATTTATACAACCATCACCCTTGAAGATATACATGTACCATACCATATTAGACGAGACAATGAGAGAGAAAAATTGAACAGTTCAAGGATAGAAGCCATCACAATCAGGTAGAAAACACTCCAAAAAGGGCTTATAATGATGAGTCTCCCATGGAGACCGCCTTCCTCGAGGCACCCCTCTCCTTGAACACGCGGCCCTGCAGTCCGTCCTTCTCCTCAGCCCTGCAGCCCTCTTGTCTATCTCCTTTTCCACTACACCACCCCGTGTGTTTGTAGCAGGCCCTCAAGCGGCCCTCCTGTGCCTCCTACTCCCCCATATGGTAGCCCCTGGGGGACGTGGCGCGTCCCCTTTTGCAATCGATACCCCCACCACCTTATGCTCTCTCTGTTGATGGCGCCATGTGCCTCAATAGTGCATGGCAGTCCCTTCACTGGCCCTCTATAGCGCTGCCTTGTTGCCCGATGCTCAGGCCCGCCTCCACTGGCCCTTTGTATACAGGCTCTCGCCACCTCCACACTGGCCTCGCCTTCCCCTGTCCACAGCCCTGTCGGCTTCTCACCTTCCCAGCCCACTAGCGGCTCCTTCTCCTGCCCCTCTGCAGCCCTGGCCAATAGCGACCTCGCTATTGGTCGCTCCCTCTATAAACTGGCTTCCCCTTTGGAAACTGGCCGAATTCTCCCCTTATACAACTGCCGCGCCCTCCCTCTTGCTTTTGCATGGCCACCACACCAAACACCTGGCGGTTACTTCTCTGCATCGATGAGATCTTTTTTTTCCCCTTCCATCTAAAGCTTTAAAAAGGCTTTGGGGTTAGCCCCCTTTCACACTGTCGGCAAGCTTTTGATTGCGATATCAAAAAAACTCTAACTCAGCTCCCCTACTCGCCTTCGCAATGTCCACCTCAGCTCTTAAGAAGCCCGAGCAAATATGAAGCCACCACACCAAGGCTGCTCCCGATTTGACAACTCCTAAACAAGAACCGCCTCTCATGTTGAGGGCTCATGGCCACAAAGCCAACATTGACCCTTGATAATCATTGGTCCAAAGTATGCTTCTCTGCAAGATCCATCGCCATTGGTCGGCCAATGAAAAGAATCCCGGATATCGGTGGCCCTTGGGTAAAAGAACCCCGCTGAGATCCCTACGACCGTCATGAAACTTGAGCTGCACTCACTTGCAATAGCCCTCAATGGACATGTTGTAGCATACATACCTTGGCAAGTAGAGTCTCTTGCAGACATCTCGCTCCGAATCCCATAGCATAAACTTCATGGCACCTGCATCCAGCACCCATTGCGTCATTCCCAACCTTGTGATATAAGCATATGCTCCTGCCACCTGTGATAGCAAAAAAACACTTGCAGTTTTGACTAGCAAGTGCTCCAACTCGGTGTACCTGGCTCCTGGCTCCATCAAATATTTGCTCAAGGTCCCTGCCATTTGCCTGCAAACTGCCATGCCTCGACTTCCTGCACTTCCACGGATCGACACAGTTTGGTTGCACTACCATTCTCCCGAGCGAGGAGCTCCTTCCTTCCCCACTCTATGTGTTATCTCTCTCTCTCTCTCTCTCTCTCTCTCTCTCCCCCTCCCTCTCTCTCTCATGCACACATGCTAACTGGGCGCTTAGTGCCCAGTTAGCATGTGTGTGTGTGTGTGTGTGTGTGTGTGTGTGTGTGTGTGTGTGTGTGTGTGTGTGTGTGTGTGTGTGTGTGTGTGTGTGTGTGTGTGTGTGTGTGTGTGTGTGTGTGTGTGAGAGAGAGAGAGAGAGAGAGAGAGAGAGAGAGAGAGAGAGAGGAGGTTTAGGGTAGAGAGAGGATTGAGGGATGGAGAGAGAGAGAGAGAGAGAGAGAGAGAGAGAGAGAGAGAGAGAGAGAGAGAGAGAGAGAGAGAAAGATAGAGATAACAATTTAAGCATTGTTTTGCAATTCAAAGTTTTTGTGCCACATTTTTTGTTCAGACTTAAGATGGCCCCTGCCAAGAAATCTGTTGCTGGAGCTTACGTTGATTTCATTTACAATGGAGAGGCAATTGGTTTAAGTCAGATCGATAAGAATAGAACTTCGCTTGTCTTCATGGCAGCACATTGCCATCTAGTTGCTATTCCATTGTAGTTATAGAAGTATATGTTGGCAAGGATGCTCCTCTCCCTCATGTCCCTTCGATGAACAAGGAAACGACTACCCTGAAAGAGGTAGTGAAAATTCTTATTGCGTGGCTTAAAAGAAATCTAGTATTATCTTGTGCGATCTCTAATGGTTTTAGATTAGCTTCTCCTTGCATGTAAAATTTCAAAGGTCCAATATTGTGTTGTTTGTTTGTCAACGAGTTTCAAAGATAGCAAGAAAGTCTCCATTTGCTAATGCCTCACTTTCCAAGAGTAGGCCAATTAGCACTATGTCATTGCCACCTGTTGCAACATAAAAAAAAAACATTTAAAGGGTGCAAAAGGAAACGCAAAAGTGCAAGAGGGAGCCTCTTCTAAAGTTGTTGCTGATGTTGAAGACTCTAAAGAAGAGATCGATGACAAGGAAATGGAGGCATACATGTTAGCAAGAGCAAACGTTGCAGGTGAATTTCCAATTAATGAAGATGTTATAGTTCACCAAGATATGTTGTCAAAACATCTTCAAAACTTGAAGGTATATAAGAAAATTTGAGTGTAATGGAGAAGTAATTGTTACAAAGTGTGGGTTTTAACATGTTTTGGACCATGCAAGAGGAGTGCGAGACTCCATTTCCTTGGGTTTCACTATGCCGATTGATTAAGTTGGAGAAAGCAAGATATGTTAGCTGGGACCCTAACGGGGTAAAACCATTGGCCGATACATTCTTGCTGGAGGGGTACTATGAACCTAAGGGATGCTTTATATGCTCGCTTGATGCATTGGGCTATCCTTTCGTCAATGTAGACGATGACATCTGCAAACATGGGATCCCTTGTGGAAAGTAGCAAACGATGAGTTCGAGGCCGAAATCAAAGACATTTGTTGGAATGACTTGTTTGACAAAATGTTGTAAACTTGGGATGGAAATCATAGAGGCTGGGAGTTATGAAAGAGAGTAAGTTATAATGTTAATGGTTTAAACTTGCATATGTGTTCATTGCGCTTATCATATGTCCTTTATCTTTGGTTTTAGGTGTTTCTTACGATAGAGACGTCAATCTGCACCCAAGAGTTCGAGTTGAATTGGTGACAATAGACTCTTTGAACAAGGATGATATGTTGAGCATTATCATGCGTATAAACAAGTAAGATCCTTTGGTTGGTGGTGCGTGAGCAGCTTTGGTGGTGGTGCGTGAGCAGCTTTGAAAGCATTTTGTCTTGACACTTTCTTTTCCAATCCCACGTAGATTGAACGACACAAGTTACATGGCTACCTCTTACATGGATATGTTGTGGATGGTGTAGGCAATGGGACTTGCTCCAAAAGAGGCTATCATGGTGAAGCTACACTGTGTGACCTATAGCTAGATGCATGTAGATATTGACAAGAGAGTTGGAAAGGAACCATGGTACAACGTTCCTATCGCTCTGATGTCACAGCTTCTTCATCCTGTAAGTTGCATCAAGTTTTCAGTTTATAATTAGATTAATTTTTTTTGTCAAAGGTTTGAATCATCATTGGCACCATGTGTGTAGGACAAGTATGCCCTTGCCCTGAAAAAGATTATGGCAGAGAAGGATACAACTACCCTCAGAGTTTCAAGTCCAATACAAAAAGACATTCTTTGAAACGGATGGATCACCCAGAAGAATGACAAAACATGCATTGGCCATTGTTGATCCAGCCTTGGGAGATGATTGGAGGAGGTTGGTTGCGTCTAATTCTATAATGGTATAGGAAAATATGCATGAAGTATAAATCAATATTTATCCAGATGGATGTCCATGAAGGACATTGCACACAATCGAGTGGACCAACCGTCCAAAGTGGATGTACGAAGAATGATTGTACGGGTTGGCTTGTGCAGACCTCCCTACAAGGAAAAAAGACCTACTCTCTCCGAGTGATGTCTTCAAGTGTTCCAATAGATGTGAAGAGTTTAGAAATCCCTCAGACTGGTGACTTGACTATCTCGCTGCCTTCCTATTTTTTAAACTATGAGAATATTTGAAAAATGCAATGTGATTGAAATAGGAACTTTCAAGAGTGGTTGCGGATAGGGTTTTGTGGTCGGCTATTGTAAAAGAGGCCAAAAATGTCCATAACTCTGTCAGGATTCTACATTTGAAATCGATACCTAGTCTAGACCTTGACTTGTTCCTTGAGGATGCCAAAGAGTAGCATAGGGGTAAGAACTTTGATTAAGAGGTAGGTCTAATGAAGAAAGGACCGCAATTTGAGGTGAGAAAGGCATTGGGAAACATAGGGACAAGATGTCTATGCAGATATGTACATTAAGAATGAACAAGTTATTTTTGGTGCTTATAATACACTATTTGTGTTGAATGGTTACAAAAGCCCAACTTCAACATTAAAAGTGTCAAAAGTTTGCACACATTGCTTGATGTTGAAAAAGAAGATTGCATTTTCAATGCAATGCAAATAGAACCTAATTTTCAAAGCATTGTTTATACAAATTTTCCATGGTTCTTGAGTATGGTGATGGGTATTTCCCTTCTATATGAGGAAAAGGCACACAATGATGTTGTAAAGGATAGGGAGAAAGAGCGGGTGGAGGTGCACATAGTGTGCATCACCAAACCCCCCAAGTACCCATGGCAACTGAGTCTAGTGAGCAGGTGTCTCAAAGAGAAGAGATTGCTAATATCTCTCAGGTTTGTGATTGGTAGTTTCATAAAAAGATTTTTTTTCTAATTTCTTCATACAAGTTAGTTTTTGATAGCGATTTCAACTTTGTTGTGCAGATGGAGCATTTTGGAGATGCTACAAGATCGCAAGGCCTGTTCTTGATAAGGAAAAATGTAAGTTGTGCTACTATTCATAGAATAATAAAGTAGAAATCACTTTTTAATTGCTATCTTTATGGTGTTCAAGAAAAAGGATTGGAATGTCTGCGAAGGAAGTAATTGACTTTGGAAAAAGTTTGGAAATAGAAATATTGGATGTGTTGGACCTACCATTAGTAATGTACTCATCATTTGGCAAGTGGCCTTCATGAATGGTAGTTATTCAATGTCACGTGGGTTAGGATCTTGCTTGATCTGGCGATTGCATTCAGATTGCACATTTCACTTTGGACAAGACAAAGGATGACATGAAGGATGCTTTGCTGAGCATTGTGAAGCCACATGGAGAAATACCTTTGTCTATTCCGTGATGGATCGGCCATTGAGTTTATAGTGAAAGCTTCTATTTTATTTTTGGCATCCAATGCTCCTGTGTATGGGCTTTCTAATTCTAAGGTTCCAGATTGGAACAAATTGGAAGTATGCCAGTTTGGACAACTTGCTCGACTTGCGTTTGCAACAGCCAATCACAAAGGCATATTTGTAGTGATCTACTAGTGTGATAATTATGGTATGGTTTTGATATAGCTGCTACTGCTGGATGGCGTGAAGACTATCTAAATGTAGTTTTTTTTTTGTAAGACACCAATCTACAAGAAAGAAAGTAGGATTGTGCACACATTGTTAGAGTCCGCAATGAAAAAAGAGAGCACTTGGCCAATGGAAGGCATCCAGATGCCTGAGGACGATGCTTGGTTCGATACGCTAGAGGAGGAGGATTGGACGAAAGAGGAAGATGGCACACCTTTGCAAGGTACACCCTGAAATCTTCTATTTGAAAACAATGTTTCACTGCTTTGTTTAACCTTCATTTTTATGCAGGAGGTATGGAACGTGAGAGAGAGAGAGAGAGAGAGAGAGAGAGAGAGAGAGAGAGAGAGAGAGAGAGAGAGAGAGAGAGAGAGAGAGAGAGAGAGAGAGAGAGAGAGAGAGAGAGAGAGAGAGAGAGAGGATTGAAAAAGAGGATACATGGCTAGAACTACTTTTGTGGAGCGAGCTTTCTCGAGATGGCTAGGGAATCCATGACAAACTTGTTGGAGAGAGCTTTTTCAATAATTTTACCATCCAGTCCATTTTCCAGAAAAAGCTCCCTCCAAAGCTCACTCCATACCCCTACTCAATGTCAACCATTGCGAAATCTCTTACAGAGGAAATTTCTCTAGCCATTCAGACATTGAAGACTGCAAACGATATGTGGTTCAAGCTTGTTGGAGTGTTTGATTGGGATTCTATGATGCAAAAAGTCACCCTTCTTGGACAGTCATTTTCCATCTAGTTTCCACAAGGAAGTTCCATGCAATCATTTCTTATGAAGGCTAAAGTTATTCATGACCAACTATTGGCTATGAAAAGTGTATTGACCGGTACTCAATTAGCTACTTTGGTTCTCACAAATTTGCCTAAGGCGTATAAAACAGTGTCTAGGACACTTCCAATACAAATCACAAAGGAAAAGCTGGAATTTGATGATCTCATCTCTTTTCTCGTTGAGGAGGAAGCCGAGTTGATAACTCAAGGCAAAATTCAAATTTTTGACAAAGGTGTGGAAGCACTTTAAGAAGACCAAGAGCCGTTCTTAGGACTATGGAAAGCGTGGTCATTTGTCTAAAGATTGCAAATCCAAAGGAAAAGACAGAGGTTCTACAAAGGACAAAGGAAAAAGAAAGCATCATGAGGAAAGTAGTGATAGTGACTCAGGGAAGGACATCAAAGCGACTGCTGGTGTGGTGGAGATTACAATGGCAAGGATTTTTGCCTTCTAGTCACATGGAGACTGTTGCTGCCACTTGCTTCAGCGAGAGAGAGGCTTGTGAGTGACAGAGAGGGGCAAATAGTGCTCCTTATAACTAATTTGGACCCTCGTGTTAAAGTTCAACTTATCGATGTTGTTGGAATTAGGGTTGCAAAAAAACACACACAACTTGGAGAAGATGAAGGAAGCTCAAGGCACACAACAGAGAGCGTGTTACTTAGTGTGCAATGAAAAGATAGATATCCCTAGAATGATGGACGTATATACAATGCACGGGGGAAAAAACCTCCTAAAGAGGGAAAAAATGCCCAGGCGGTCCTAGTGTGTTCACATACATCACTACCACATGTATATGGTAACAAGTCCCCCCTAGAGTAATGCGATGAATGAGAGATGGCACAGGAGTAAAGGGAAGTGCCATGCCCTGAGGACATGATCAGTCCACAAAGGGGAGTAAGCCCAAAGAGTTTGCGGAAAGCTTCGAGCTTCTCATGAGACAATGCCTTTGCGAAAAGATCTTCAAGGTTGTCCTATGTTGGCACATAAACCAAGCTGATCTCTCCTGTTGAGAGCCTCTCCCTGACATAGTGGTAATGCACCTCAATGTGCTTCATGCAAGCATGAAAAACTAGGTTCCTCGCATTTGCCAATGTGCTCTAACTATCAGTGTAGATAGTATTGGCAGTGTCCTATCCAACACCCAAATCAGCCATAAGGCGTCTAAGCCATACACACTCAATCATAGCTGTGAAGACTGCCTTGTACTTAGCCACACAACTAGAAGTGGCCATAGTAGGTTGCTTCTTGCTCAACCATGATATACATGAAATTCCAAGCATGAAACAAAAACCACTTGTGGACACTCGCGTGTCAAAACAACTAGCCCAATTTGAGTCCAAAAAAGCATGCAAGTCTGGCGGAAATGATCCCCCCTTGGGATAAAACAAGCCAAGATGTAAAGTGTCACTAAGGTATCAAAAAATCCTCTTGACAGCCTGCCAATGCTTAGACCCTGGGCTATGCATAAATCTGCTGATCTGTGAGACTGCAAACTAAATATCTCATGTTGCATACATAAATGAGGCATCCAACAACAGTTTGGTAAAGAGTGACATCTGCAGGATTACTAGCATCATGAAGACTCAATTTCAAACCTGTTTCCATGGGACTGGCAATAGGTTTGAAATCCTCAAGTCGCAACTTACATATCAATGTTTCTATGTAACTTGTCTGAAACAAGGCAATACTACCATCGCATTGCTTAAACTGTATACCCAAGTAATGATGCAACAACCTCAAATCTTTCATCTTGAAAGTAGCATTCAAATCAGCCTTAAATTCAACAATATGTCTCTCATTTGGTCCAGTGTGATCAGCAAATCATCTACATAAAGAACCACCATGAGAAGTACATCACCCTTATGCTTTACATACAATGTGCTTTCTGTTGGACTGTTACGAAAGCCTCGTTTGGCCAAATGCGTGTCACCTTTCTCATACCAAGCACGAGGATATTGCTGCAACCCATACAAAGCCTTCTTACATCTGCACACTTTGTCCTCTTGTCCTTTCTTGACAAAACCGCGAGGCTACGTTACATAAACTTCGTCAAATATGTCACCATTCAAGAAAGCAGTAACAATGTCTGATTGATGTACATCCCAACCAAAATGAGCTGCCAATGCACATAGAAAATGCACAGTAGTCATACGACAAGTGGGAGCAAAAGTCTCTTCATAATCTATGCCTTTTTGTTGTGCATAACCCTTTACAACAAGTCAAGCCTTATGGCGAATGATCTCATGATCTGGCTTGCGTTTCAACTTGTAAACCCACTTCGTACCAATGGCCTTTTTGCCAGGAGGCAAATCACATAAAGTCCATGTGTCATTTTCTATAAGTGCATCGTATTCTGATTGCATGGCAACCATCCAATTTTTTAAATTCTGTGCTTTATCAAAAGAGAGAGGTTCCTCAACATCATGTAAGCTAGACACAGCCAAAGCATAACTATTTGAAGCATAAGATGCATGGCAAGAGCTTGCTGAACGAGTACAACTAGACAAAGGTGCATCCAATTTACAGTCACGCAATGTATGCACCAACCATTTTTGCATACCTCTAGCCTGCTCATTTTCAGTCCTTTCCTTATCAAGCACATCATGTACATATGCATCAGTAATAGGCTGATCTATAACATTTTCGGAACTCCGATAGGCTGTACATTTACCTCATTGGAATTTACATTCGAACTTCCACCACTAAAAAGAGGCAACAAAGTGTCATAAATGTCCTGTGAGCTTACATTACTGTCTCTAGTAACATGATAGCAAGGGTTGAACAGAATCGTCCACAAACACTACATCCCGTGAAACCACAATATGCTTTGTTTGCAGATGATACAACCTGCAACCTTTGCTTTCAGCACTATAACCAACAAAAATACATTTGATAGCCTTATCATCCAATTTTCTGCGCCGTGTTTCTGGCACCAAGCATATGCCAAATCACCAAAAACATGCATGTGCTCAATAGAAGGCTTTCTATCATGCCATGCTTCATATGGAGTAATAGACTGCAAAGCTTTCGTAGGACACCTATTAAGTACATAAGTGGCACACATGATGGCCTCAAGCTAAAAAGAATGCGGCAAAGCTTGCCGTTTGACCATACATCATGCCATTTCCGTAAGTGACCTGTTTTTCCTCTCAGCAACACCATTTTGTTGAGGCGTATAAGGCACTGTACATTGGTGTTTTATCCCACGACTAGCCGGAAATGCATTAAATTTATGAGACATATACTCCCCCCCTCGATCGGAATGGAGGGTGCCCATAGTACATTTCGAGACATTTTCAGCCATAGCCAGAAATTATTTGAAGCACATAAAAACTTCGGACTTTGCTTTAAGCGGAAATACCCATGCATGCCTGGAGTAATCATCAATGAAATTCACAAGTAAAGGTAATTGCCCAAGGACGGAGTTTGCATGGGCCCACTATGCACAAGCTGCAACCTACATGTGGCCCTAACTGAACCATCCTTTGGAAAGTTTGAACGTTGCATCTTATGCAAAATACAGCCTTCACAAACATGTTTGACATGTGCTTCAAGAGGCGGCAAAGAAACAATCATGTCAGATTTCTGCAAATGCAACAAACTGGCAAAATTCAAATGACCAAAACGTGCATGCCAAAGTTTTTGCATCTGAAATAGCCCTTGAATCTGCAACTGCATTTGCAAAATTTTGTTCACACTTGTCATACAGAGTGAGCTTATACAGCCCATGGCACAAAAGGCCAGAGGCAACAATTTCATCACCAAAACTGACATCATGAACTGTACATCTGTCATCCACAAATTTGACGACAAGTCCAAGACTAGCAACTGCAGATACAGACAACAGATTCTTCTTGATCCCAGGTACATAAAGTGCATCAACAAGTGTGAAAGAACTGCCATTTATAGTAGTAAGCACAATATTTACAACTCCCTGAACTAGATAAGAGGCATTGTTGGCACAAGTGACTGAATTCCCATGAGGGACAAACTCGAGAGAGGTGAATAATTCACAATGTGAGGCAATGTGCTTTGTAGCACCACTGTCAAAATCTCACACATGTGAATCTGCAGCAACTGACATGCATGCATCATGGACAACAAGATTGTAAGTGCATTGATACCAATGTAACAAAAATGGCATATGAATTTTGAGAGTACCAAAATCAGGAAATTAGATGAAGCACTTTTGTGAGATTACTTTGTGAGCATAGCGGGTGAACTTAATTGATGGTAGCAACATAAACATGGTACTTAGTTAACTTGGCATGCACAATACTTTTGCAAGAGAGAGTTTAAGAAACATGACAATAGTTGAGGACTAGATTCATACGGAGCCGGTCCCCCCTCCAATAGGCATTTGTATTATAGTTTCTCCCATCAAGAGAGACTTGGTACAATACAATCTTTGTGTTCATTGTGACCTAGGTGATGCAATGAAGATGGAAAGCTTCATGCATCACAAACATAGCATAAACTTTGTAGAAAGCATTAACTATCCCAAGCCTCAGTCCCAAGGCCTCAAACACCTTCGAAGGTGGAGAGAGCTAGCAGGGAATGAGGGTAGGGAAGAGGAAGAAGAAACATTCCATAGCAGAAAGAAATAGTTCCTCACTTATCATCACTCTTCTTGCTAGCATACATAATAGCATAGTAATGAAGACGGAGAAGATGGTAAGCCTAAGCATTGAAGCATAGCTCTTGGTTGGATTTGCATTCCATAGCCAAGAGTGTTGGCGTAGCTCTCACTTCTCACAAGCTTGGAGAAGGAGGTGGAGTTCCTCAACTTTCACCAAGTGAGAATGGATCCACAAAATGAGTGTGTGTGTGGTGTATATCCCCCTCGCACCCTCTTGCTTGCTTGGGGGGAGTTGCAACTTTTCCACATGCTGCAAGATCATTGGGCCCTTCTCTCCCTAGCCAATCACATGCAGCATGCAGTCATGTAGATGGGTAGTTTTTTGACAAGTGTCCTCCTTACCCCTTAGAGAGAGAGAGAGAGAGAGAGAGAGAGAGAGAGCTTTAAAATATCTAGATATTTTTTTGGTGGAATTATAAGCTCATTGGACCTCTCTTTATCCCAACCAATAGCATTCAAGCACACCATGTGGTTAAGCTTTGACATGTGTCCCATGTGCCCTTTTAGAAAAGGGGTGCCCTTTGGGTGAGTGGAAGGTTAGGTCAAAGATTCCCCTAACTTTGGGACTTTCATGCATAGGAAGATTCTCAAGCAACTTCCTTATTAAATTTGTAGGGTCTCTTTTTGACTCAAGCACCTTACCCCCATGTATAGGAAGCTTCTCAAGCAACTTCCTCATTAAGTTTGTAGGGTCTCTTTTTGACTCAAGCACCTTACCTCCCATGTATAGGAAGCTTCTCAAGCAACTTCCTCATTAAGTTTGTAGGGTCTCTTTTTGACTCAAGCACCTTAGATGGAGTTCCCACCTCAAGCTCAATCCTACCTTGCCTAAGGTCAAAGGCAAGTTTAGGTCGGCGGGTTTCCACTTCAAGCTCAACCCTAGCTTCTTTGCCTAAGGTCAAAGGTAATTTTAGGTCGGGTTCCTACCTCAAGCTCCCTAAGGTCAAAGGACTTTTAACACTAACCATTGGAGGTCTTTAATGAAGCTAATCCTAAGGTCTTTTAAGCTCCATTAGTTAACCTTGCTCTTTGACAAACCATCTCTCATTTGGGCCCCTTTACCATTGGCCCGTGTTGAGATAGATCCATAAGCACATGTCTATATTCTAACCCTTGTTCCCATTTATTATCCCACATTAAATTATCAGTTTAATATGAGAAAATAATTTGGGTTGGTTAGATATTAGATTTAATGACATTACCTCTCTCTTGAAATCATAGTTGTCCTCGACTATGAGGTAAAAGAGATAAAGCCATAGTCATTAGTCAATTTGTCTTAGCGGGTAGATGATCCCCTTTTTAGCCTACGACATCATTCCAAGATGGATGACTAATCCATTTGGTGCTTGGGAGACATAGCTGCCACAAGCATGTCTGCCCTTTAGTCCATTTCATCCTCCCAAGTAGAGTGACAAATTCTACATGGTGTTTGAGAGACGTCGTCATCCCAAACATGATTCTTAGTATGCATACTACTTAAATTTGTGCACAATAAAGAGAGAATTGATCTTATAAGACAAAAACATTGATCATTTAAAAGAAACATGTACATTTGCTTACTCTAATGTAGCATTGTAAGCGTTGACAAGGTTCATACTATCCTTAAGTTGAATTCCTTGCATCCATCTAGCATCTTCAAAAGGATAATTTTTGAACTTAATAAGATACCATCGGATAATCTTACCATGTCGTAGTACCTTGTCTTCATGCGAAAGGATAGCTTCGGGTTGTGGCACCTCTTCTTGGTCTTTGATTTTGGGAGGGTCTTCAATAATTGGTTCATTTGGAGACTCTCCTTTGTAGGGTTTAAGTAGGCTGAGATGAAAAGCATTGTGTATGAGACAATGGTTAGGCAACTTGAGTTGATAAGCCACCTCATTGATTGGCTTCAAAATTTGAAACGGACCATAGTATCTTTTTGCTAGTTTAGCATAATACTTTTGATGGCTCGTAGGATTTTTGCTCGTCGTTTGCCTCAATCGAGCCTTAGGAAACTTAAGTAAGACCCAATCATTTTCTTTGAACGTTAAGGCCCTTCTATGCTTGTCAGCAACAGCTTTTTGCGTTAGTTGGGAGATGGATATAGCCTCCTTAATCGTTTAAAAAGATGCTTGTAGGTCATGGCTATACTCATTGGCAACGAAGATCTTCCCATGTACTTTAAGTAGCAAGGGACTTTTAGGTCGTCCCTCTATGATTTCAAAAGGTGCTTTTCTTGTAGAAGTATGGATAGTATTATTATATGCATACTCTACAAGAGGTAAGTACTTTTCCCATTGTGAGCGTTGATCTACTTCTGTAACATAGGTCTTTAGTAGATCAAGAATCATAAGATTGGCTACCTCACTTTTGCCATCCGTTTGTGGGTGATAGGCTAAAGAGAAATCCAATCTTGTACCTAGATTTTTGAAGAGACCTTTTCAAAAATTAATGGTCATTCTAGGATTTCTATCTGACACGATGGATGTTGGCGATCCATGGTGTTTGAAAATCTGTGATATGAAGAGAGTTGCCATTTGGTGTGCCTTAATAGTCTTCTTGAGAGGGATAAAGTGTGCTTGCTTGCTAAATGTGTCGACTATTGTCCATATTCCCATATTCCCATGGATAGACTTGGGTAATCCAAAGATAAAATCCATGGATATACTCTCCCATGGTGAGTTATGAATTGGCAATGGCTAGAGTAATCCAGGTTGCTTCCCTCTATCGTACTTGGTCTTTTGGCATACCACACATTTTGAAACATACTCTTGTATGTCCACTTCCATGGTAGGCCAATAAAAGTACGTCTCTACCCCTCAAAGAGTAGGTTGAATGCCTCTATGCCCCGTATAGGGAGGAGCATGGGATTCATACATGACTTTCTCACGAAGGGAGTGGGTAACACATAGCCTATTGCCATGGAGAAGATAACCATCCTACAAGGTGAATGGTTCCTCTTTCTTCCCCAAAGCAAGGGATGACATTATGTCTTTAAAGTCAGGGTCAATAGCATACTCATCTATCATAGAAGATAGATCATTGTGAGTTGCTATTGACACAGCATTAACTTTTGGTCATCGTGAAAGTGCATCACCCACTTGATTGTGCTTACCAGCAAAGTGAGCAATGTGGAAATTAAATTGCGAAAGAAAATTTTCCCACCTCATTTATTTGTCGAAAAGCTTTGTTTGCGTCATGAAGTACTTGAGACTTTGATGGTCTGTTCGTAAAATGAACGGAGTCCCCAATAGATAGTGCTTCCATGTGTCTAGGGCATGTAGAACAACTGACAGCTCTTTCTCATAAATGCCTAACACCCGTTCATCCGTGTTGAGCCTTCGGCTCTCATATGCTATGGCATGCCCTTCTTGAAGCAAGACTGCTCCAAGGCAATCACCACAAGCATCACATTGGACC
This sequence comes from Adiantum capillus-veneris, assembly GCF_014529385.1. Lineage (NCBI taxonomy): Eukaryota > Viridiplantae > Streptophyta > Polypodiopsida > Polypodiales > Pteridaceae > Adiantum > Adiantum capillus-veneris. The sequence goes on from NC_140944.1 coordinate 150,388,794, forward strand.
TCAAATGGCTTTGAGAGATCCGGAAGCATAAGAACTAGTTGGGAGGTAAGTTTATTTTTGAGCTTGTCAGAAGCACTTTGCTCCTTAGTAGTCCATGAATACTTAACATTTTTCTTTGTTAAGTCATATAATGGTCCTGCTATTTGAGAGAATTTTTCTATGAAGCGTCTATAGTATGCACACATACCAATAAATCTTCTTAGCTCATGTAGATTCCTTGGATTAGGCTATGCTTTTATTACCTCCAACTTTGATGGATCCATACGGATACCATATTGAGAGATAATATGACCTAAGTATTGAATCTCTTGAAGAAAAAATTCGCTTTTCTTTTGATTGAGAAAAAGCTTATTCTCCCTTAATGCTTGAAAAATCACTTGGAGATGTTGCTTGTGTTCCTCCAATGAATTGGAGTAGATGATGATATTATCAAAGAACACTCTAGTGAATTGCAGTAGGGTCTAAAAATTTTCTCCATTAATTGATTGAATGTAGCTGGTGCATTAATCAAGCCAAAAGGTATGACTAGATATTCATAAAGGCCAAATGTTGTACGAAACACGGTCTTTAGGATATCTTCATTCACTATCCTTATTTGATGGTAGCCACTTTTAAGGTCAATCCTATTGAAGTAGGTAGAGCCTTGTAGCTTATCAAACAGATCTTCTACGCGATGTACAGGAAATCTGTTTTTGATAGTGATATGGTTTAGTGCATGATAGTCCACACACATCCGGTATGTACCATCTTTCTTTTGCACTAAAAGGACTGGAGAACAAAAGGGAGAGGAGCTAGGCCTCACCATTCCTTTGTCTACCAATTCTTGTACTTGCCTCATGATCTCCACTTGTTGAGCTTGTGAAACTCGATAGGGAGGTTTGTTAGGCGGTGAGCTTCCCGATAGGAGCTCAATTCGATGGTCATCATCCCCTTATTTTAGAGGTAAGTCCATAGGGATATCATCGATGAACACATCTTGGAATCCTTTTAGAAAGTTAGACAAGCCTAACTCTTCTTGATTCCTACCATTCATCTTTGATGAATCATTAGGACCTTTTAGGGATTCTTTGACAAAAATCATGTACGCAGAAACTGAGCTTTTCATTGATTTATCAAGGGCGAGAGGATTTACAAGTGGTATAGTATGACCAGACTCATTAGCATCTATATACATATTATTTCCCCTGTAGGTGAAGTAGATTCTCCTTTCAGGGAACTTCATGTTGGCAGCCATGCGGTTGAACCATGGTACCCCTAGGATAGCATCCTCATGTTGGAGAGGAGAGATAAAGAAGTCTTCTTTGTCGACATAGATTTGGACATGAAGCCTCAAATTCCCAATCAAGGGAGTAACGGAGGCTTGCTATCCCTTGAAAGCGGCATCAGCAATTACAGCATCTCCCATCTCAAAAGCTTGAATGCCCAACTTGGTGGCCAACTCCATTGATATGAAGTTGTGAGTAGAACCAGGGTCAAACAAGATGAAGTCATCATGCTCCCTTACCTTTCCCCAAGCATAGGAGAGAGGTGATCCTTTACAATGAGCATCCTCTTTTGGAGCTTCAATAGTGGAAGCTCTAGGAGTCTCATTGCGAGCATTTCTTTTGGGGCAAGAACGATAACCATGTCCTTGCTCCCCACACTTAAAACATTTGTGATCCTTGCGAAAAGTTTCAAGCTCTTTAGGAGAGAGTTTATTCTTACCTTTGTAAACTCCTTTCTCCTTGGACCGATTATTGTTGGAATGGCCTTGGGAAAAAAATTGAGCATTAATTTTTCCCTTTGCATCACTTTTGTCTTTATTTTCCATGGGCTTGACATTCCGTCTAACCCCTTGTTGGAAATTGATGCGTGAAGCAACCATGGTATGGTGGATTACTTCGCTGATAGAACCAGGCCGTTGAGAGTTGACATACTTGGCCATCTCTTTAGGTAATCCCGCACAAAATTGTTTGTTTTGCTCAACAAAGTCTATCTTTTGAAAGACAGTAGCCTTGAGATGTAAATCTCAAAACTTGTCCACACATTTGTGGATAGACTCATGAGAGCAAAGCCTCAAACTCCGCCATTTAGTGAGCACTTTGTCCTTTGCATCGCTTGCAAGGAATTGCTTCATGATGGAAACTCGTAGAGTTTTCCATGTCTTTGGGGCTTCACCATTGCCACGAAGGCTAGCCCACCATTGACGAGACGATTTTTGGAAGTGCAAAGCTACATGGCGTAGCTTGGAGGACTCCGTGAAGCCCTCGTCTCAGAAGGCCACATCAAATTGTTGGATGAAGGCCAATAGTTTGTCGGTAGCACCAAAGGTGCCATCATAGGTGAGAAAAGAGATACTCTTTCCTCCCTCTTTGAACTTCTTGAGCTTTTGTGACCTTCGCCATGTAGGGCAAGAGTTGCGATGTCCTCCCCTCTTATATTCTCTAGGAGAATAGCCATAGCTTTCATCGGTAGAGGAGGAAGGTGAAGAAGAAGGAGAAGAGGCTGACCTCTTTCTTGCCTTTTTCTTCCTTGGTTTCCTCTCTTGCCTTTTGGAGTGATGAGGAGAAGGACTATGGGTTAACCGTTTCCTCTTGGGAGGAGTTGGCGATCGTTTAGTACGCCTTCTTTGTGGAGCCACATCTTCGGAGGAATTTAGGGATTCATTGCTTTCTTGATCTTTGGATTCCTCCTCTCGTATGGGAGAGAGTCTTGTTTTGGGGGTCTCATCAAGAGGCCTTGTAAGCTCTCTCTCCTCTTGGAGAGGAAAGGAAATCCCATAAGCACGAAGTTGTTGAGTAACTTCGGCTTGCAAAGGTGGGGTTGCGCATAGCTTGTTGCAACCTAGTGACAAGATAATTAACAAACATGGGGGCATCATCATTGGCACCTTCATGTGCAAAATCAAAGTTATCAATGTTCATTCTACTCTCTTGGTTATTGTCAGCCATGTTAATTAAACTTATGTGTTTACTTACTGTATGCTTTGGCAATTCAAAACCTTAGTTGCTACTCCTCTTGGCCTTTGAAAATAGGCATTTAAGTATCTACACCCACGGCTCGAATTGGTTAACTATAGAGAGTAGTGGAGTGAGTCTAACATAGCGAAGTTGCCGAGGGATAGCTCCTTTCGTATTTCTTATGGCTCAATAATGCTAAAGCTATAGGCAACTCTAAATAGACTCCATTATTAAGATCAAAGCTCCCGAGGTGTGCACCATATCCCACATAGTGCACTCAACAAAATCGATAATAGATCCTGGTCCCACTTACCCTAGTATAATTAACAAAAAAACCCATTACTAGGCTACTTAAGGACCTCTCTTCTTAAGCAAGAAAAGAGAAACCAAATGCTCTAATACCAATGTAATGAAAATGGCCTATGAATTTTGAGAGTAGCGGAATTAGGAAATTAGATGAAGCACTTTTGTGAGATTACTTTGTGAGCATAGCGGGTGAACTTAATTGATGGTAGCAACATAAACATGGTACTTAGTTAACTTGGCATGAACAATACTTTTGCGAGAGAGAGAGTTTAGAGAACATGACAATAGTTGAGGACCAGATTCATACGAAGCCGGCGGTCCCCCCTCCGATAGGAATTTTTTATGTAGTTCTCCCATCAAGAGGGACTTGGTACAATACAATCTTTGTGTTCCTTGTGACCTAGGTGATGCAATGAAGATGGAAAGCTTCATGCATCACAAACATAGCATAAACTTTATAGAAAGCATTAAATATCCCAAGCCTCAGTCCCAAGGCCTCAAACACCTTCGAAGGTGGAGAGAGCTAGCGGGGAATGAGGGTAGGGAAGAGGAAGAAGAAACATTTCATAGGAGAAAGAAATAGTTCCTCACTTATCATCACTCTTCTTGCTAACATACATAATTGCACAGTAATGAAGATGGAGAAGATGGTAAGCTTAAGCATTGAAGCATGGCTCTTGGTTGGATTTGCATTCCTCACTTATCATCACTCTTCTTGCTAACATACATTATTGCACAGTAATGAAGATGGAGAAGATGGTAAGCTTAAGCATTGAAGCATGGCTCTTGGTTGGATTTGCATTCCATAGCCAAGAGTGTTGGTGTAGGCTCTCACTTCTCACAAGCTTGGAGAAGGAGTTGGAGTTCCTCAATTTTCACCAAGTGAGAATGGATCCACAAAATGAGTGTGTGTGTGGTGTATATCCCCCTAGCACCCCCATTGCTTGCTTGGGGGGAGTTGCAATTTTTCCACATGCTGCAAGGTCATTGGACCCTTCTCCCCTTAGCCAATCACATGCAGCATGTAGTCAAGTACATGAATAGTCTTTTGACAAGTGTCCTCCTTACCCCTTAGAGAGAGAGAGAGAGCTTGAAAATATCTAGATATTTGTTGGATGGAACTAGAAGCTCATTAAACCCCTCTTTAGCCCAACCAATAGCATTCAAGCACACCATGTGGTTAAGCTTAGTGAGAGTCTGACATGTGTCCCATATGCCCTTTTAGAAAAGGGGTGCCCTTTGGGTGAGTGTAAGGTTAGGTCAAAGATTTCCCTAACTTTGGGACTTTCATGCATAGGAAGCTTCTCAAGCAACTTCCTTATTAAGTTTGTAGGGTCTCTTTTTGACTCAGCACCTTACCCCCCATGTAAAGAAAGCTTCTCAAGCAACTTCCTCATTAAGTTTGTAGGGTCTCTTTTTGACTCAAGCACCTTACCCCGCATGTATAGGAAGTTTCTAAAGCAACTTCCGCATTAAGTTTGTAGGGTCTCTTTTTGACTCAAGCACCTTAGATGGAGTTCCCACCTCAAGCTCAGCCCTAGCTTGCCTAAGGTCAAAGGCAAGTTTAGGTCGGGTTCCCACCTCAAGCTCAAAGCTCAGCCCTAGATTCTTTGCCTAAGGTCAAAGGTAAGTTTAGGTCGGGTTCCTACGTCAAGCTCAATGCCTAATTTCAAAGGAATTTTAACACTAACCATTGGAGGTCTTTAATGAAGCTAACCCTAAGGTCTTTTAAGCTCCGTTAGTTAACCCCTTTACCATTGGCCCCGTGTTGAGATAGATCCGTAAGCACATGTCTATATTCTAACCCTTGTTCCCATTTATTATCCCACATTAAATGATTAGTTTAATATTAGAAAATCATTTGGGTTGGTTAGATATTAGATTTAATAACATTACCTCTCTCTTGAAATCATAGTCGTCCTCGACTATGAGGGAAAAGAGATAAAGCCATAGTCATTAATCAATTTTTGTTAGTGGGTAGAGGATCCCCTTTTTAGCCTACATCATCATTCCAAGATGGATGATTAATCCACTTGGTGCTTGGGAGACATAGCTGCCACAAGCATGTCTGCTCTTTAGTCCATTTCATCCTCCCAAGTAGAGTGACAAATTCTACATGGTGTTTGAGAGACGTCCTCATCCCAAACATGAATCTTAGTATGCATACTACTTCAATTTGTGCACAATAAAGAGAGAATTAGTGTTATAAGACAAAAACATTGATATTTAAAAGAAACATGTACATTTGCTTAGTCTAATGTAGCATTGTAAGCATTGACAAGGTTCATACTATCCTTAAGCTGGATTCCTTTGTTAAAGAATATGATGTTAAAGAATATGTTCGTTATACTATGGTCGGCCGGACACTGACTATACTATGTTGTAAATATACTTTGGATAATAGTTCAAAGAGAAGTAGAGTGAGAGCAACACGTTGAATGGCTGCTGCAGGGTAACGATTGTGTGTGTGTGTGTGTGTCTCGATGTGTGTTGGTGTGTGTGCGTAGTCTTCTTTCCTACCTTGTCCATCACCTGCACACTCTACAAAGTGGTATCAGAGCTCAGTTTAAGAAGCCATAGTCAATACACAGATTTCCGCAGCTCTGGAAAACAGCCAAAAAGAGAGGTTTTTTGGTCATAATTCCCTCACCCGAACTCGGAATACAGTGATCCAAGAGTCTATCTTTATGTTTTTGGGCATTCCGAACGCATTGACATACTCAGGTTTTCCAAACACAGAAATTTTCTATAGCAAACAGCCAGCTCACACAGGCATAGGAGATTTCCAGTTTTGCACTCGGTAGTAGATTTACAGGTTACAGGTGAAGAATTCAGCATTTACACAGGTTTTGGAGAGCGACATAGTGCTTTTGCATCATGATATTGTGTTATCGAAGATTATGTTTGGTTGTTGTGGGTCCGTTATGGACAATCGCTTATGTAAGAAAGGTTGTGGGAAGAAGTTGAGGCGGTTATATTGTCAGATTGAGTACTTTGTGGTTATGTATGGATATGTGGTTAATGTATTTTGGAAAACTGCAGCCTTTGTGAGGGTCGAGTGAGGTTTTTTGAAGCCTTGCCTTGGGAGCTTTGGTACCTTGGCAAGGTGGATTAGGTACTGGAGCGAACCCCCGACTGGCCCCACAAAAGACCTCATATGTCGTTTACGACTATGGGATGAAGGTGGATGTATGGATATGTGGTACAGGATAGCGTATGGATTGTATTTGCATACAAATCCATGTGGACATTGTTTTAGAGTATTTATGCATAGTATTGAGTCAGTCTGTGGCAAAGTGAGTCAGTGGATTTTCCCTTGGCAGTGAGAGATGTTTATGAGCACTTTGGTTGAGATTGTCACTTGAGATATTGTCCAAATACAAACGGAACTGTGTTGAAATTTTGTCAAAATCCTTTGGAAGAAATTGAGAGAGTGAAAATGGCAGAAAGTTCAACTCAAGTCACACAGATTGTTGGAGAGAAGCTGACTAGAGAGAACTACAGCATATGGTCTTACAGGATGGAGAATTTATCATGGGAAAAGGTTTATGGGACTACATTACAGGCGAACAAGAGTGTCCCGAGGTTGGTTTGGAACCAAACAAAGAGAATGTTGAAGCACATAAAACATGGCAAGCAGGAGTAGAAGCTTACAAGAAGTGGATCGAGAATTCAAGGAAAGTGATGCATTGGATTTCACTATGCATTAGTGACTTCTTTATACCACATGTGAAGAAGGCTCAATATCCAAAGGAAGCATGGGAGATACTAGCAAGAATGAACAGCTCCAATGCAGAACCACGAAAAGTTTACTTGAAGCAAAGGTTACATTGTGTATGGCGAGGAAATAGATCCATATCGGATTATGTGACAGAGATAAAGCAAATACAGGAAGATCTTGAGAGCATTAATGTTGAAGTTCCAGATGATGACTTAGTTTCAGTGACATTGAATGGTTTGGGACCGGAATACAAGTCATTGGATACATCTATATCTGTTCGAGGACACATGCCTGATTTTGAAGAGTTAGTAAACCTTTGTTTGCAAGAAGAGGTGAAGTTAGGCAAGTCAGGTCCTTCTACATCAAATAACAATTCCAGAGATCAGGTTTTTTCCTCTAGAGGTCGTGGAAACAATAGAGGTGGAAGAGGAAACTATGGTCGTGGAAACAATGCTGGAAGAGGTCAATGGCCAAACCAACAAAGTCAAAGTTACAATGATTACAACCAAAGAGGCAGGGGGAGAGTAAAAATTGACATATTTCTATACACATCTCGGTGCTCCCCTAGTTATCCCTATGTTGTATACACTTGTCATCAAGCATGATTCGCTTGATGTCCACTTCCCTTACATAGGGTATCTCACACACACACACACACACACACACACACACACTAGGAAGGTCACATCTTTGATGGAAATTAAATTTGAGTTGGTATAACACTGCCCCATGTGATTACTTGAGTAGTAGATGGAAATGTATGCTCATCATACACACACCTGACTTGCAGTAGATGTATCATTGACCTTGGATCACATGAAGAAAGTTTAGAGTAGTGGGTAGGTATGAACAAACATAGACTTTGATAAACTAAGACAATTGCAAATGAAACATTACTTGGCTTCCTTTGATTTTTTGCTTGTGCACCTCATAGGTCACTTTCTCTAACACTTCATCTTGTTTCCAGCTCCTCCTTTCTTTGCTAGGCATGGTATCTTTTGTACCTCCTCACACTGAGCCATTAGGAGAAAGTTGAGACTCACTTTTGGGCCTTTCGGTTCTAGAGAGAGAGTGGCGCTCAACCAATGAGGAAGAGGCTAACGTTACGTTGAGAATCAACATTTTGGAGCCAAGCTCTTTTAGAAAAAAGGGAGAAAATATTATTTTTGTTCATCAAATTGCACAATTTCACGCTTTCAAGGCATAAATGCCATAAGTCGTACTAACTCTGTACTTACAAATTTCAGAACTTTCATTGAAGACTCTATCTAGTATCTATGTTCCCGCCCAAATATGACTTTGAGTAGCTCTACTTCCCTCTCAAAACTTCTTTCCTTTTTCATATTTGCACTAACCTTTCGGTGTATTCTAGTGCACACCATGACTACTTCTCGAAGGCCTAGCACTACCATTGACTTTGTTAGCATTTTTAACAGTTATACTACAGATGATCAAGCATGGATACCATCTCGAATAACTATCGAAAGTTGGGTTCTACTGCAAACTAGGAGGAGGAACAGGAGGCAACACAATGATTTCGTGTAGGCTTTCAAGGGACAAGTTAAAGAGTTTAAAGTGTGTGCACAAAGCAAGCGGGTGAAAGAGGTCCTCATACAACATACTTTCCAGCATGCAGACTTAAGGCTGCAAACATCTCCTCCAAGTTTTCCACGCCATCGACCCAACTGTAAGTTATTTTGAGCATCTCACTTAGTGCATGATTATATTCAAAGGTTAAGTGGTGGATATCATCTTTGGTATGTTTTAGATATTTATCCATCGAATAGGACGGATTGGCAACTAGTTGAGAGCATAGTTGGGATTTTTGATGCTTTCCATGCATTTATTGGTGAGCAAATATACCAAGGAAGACAACACAAGGAACTTGCATATAATGGAATATTCTTTTATGATAAGTCATATTTGGAATTGAGAACTTCCTTTGGTTGGGGTCGTCTAGCTCCTTTGTCACTTCCATCCTTTGACAGTAAGGATTGGTCTCTGCCAGCTTCGCAAACTAGTAAAAGCTTTAGGAATAGGTTTCAGGATATACAAAAGTCCCTCAAGTATTCAATTGCCACAAAAATAGTTTGACTCGCACTATTTATGCCTCTTGAAGTGTTTGTAGATTTCTTCTTCGATGAGCAAATAAGAACTACCGCAACAATCTTCATTTGCAAGTCTAAGAGCTGTTTGGACTTTTTAGATGATAATTGTGATAGGAAACAGTCACATAACAAAATTTGTATTTTGCAAAAGAAGTCCATAATTTGCAAGTTCATTATAAGTTCTCAAAATTTCATAGTGTTGTTTTACTATTTTAAATATCATCTTCTTAGTGGGCAACTTATTCCACTCGATCAAGATACAGAGTCTAGGAACAAACCTTTATCAATGGAGCTCTACTTTTGAGAAAACCTACTTACTGTGATGGAGACAATGCCAAGCACAACTCTTGCACAGCTCAAGGTAGATCTTACATGTGAAGAACTTCCACTTTTGTTGGGATTGTATGCATTCAGTCTCAACAATAGAAAGATGGTTACTAAAAAAATGGATGAATTTTGATCGTCTTTAATACATTAAGACATAGAATCTAACTCTTTCTTCTTCTCAGATCCAAAACGCTAGAGAGGGGGAATAGGGAACACACCCAGCACACCAAATGTTTGTCTCTCTATAGCCCAGGGATTCCACAACACCCCTAACCTCTCAAATAACACCTTCAAATTGGCTAATTTGCACTAACAATCCCACTGTAGCACACCGAACTACCGCCTCGCATCTTGCAAGAAACACACTTCAGCATAAACACACCCACACTGCTCAACTCACCCTTTTTGACTCACAAAACACCCCAATTCTACCCTCCTAGTGACACCCTTCAAGCTATAGGCAAACCCTCTGCAAACACCGGCAAGTACAGAAGGAGCAAGGAAAAAAAGGGGGGATGGGGAGAAGCAACACAAGATGTAGGGGCTAATACTTGGTATTATTGCATAAGGGGTAGTACAATAGAATATGCAACTCCAATGGCAAGCTTTGCACTACACAGGCTTGCAACCTTCAATCACACCCTCTTGCAAAAAAGCCCTTGAAAAATCACTCCTTTCCCTTTTATAAGGCTTAGCTAAGGCTAAAAATGAAAAAAACATGAGCCATCTAGCTCGTACAACTTAACTAGAGCTTCTTTTAGAAATTTCCATGTGCATGGCTACCACTTGGCATTTTCTTGGTGTTTGGCATCTGCATGGTGCATGGGAATTTCAAACTCCGAGAAAACCTTTCCGAGCAATCATAAAAGCGAGCAAAACTCAACAAGATACATATAGAAATTAAATCATAAAAGAAAAAATTTAGCATCAAATTACATATTATATATCTATCACTGTTCCTCCTCTTGCATTCCTCATGGAAACTTCAATCATCCACTCTTATATTAACTCCTTGATTATCCAAGGTTATGATCCCTTCCTCGAAGCATAACTAGTGGTCATAGGTAGTCAAGCCACTGTAGTTTCTTGGGCAAGCGAGAGCGAGAACGAGAGAGAGAGAGTGCTACAAACGGGTGCGTGGCTGCCCTGCGAAATACCCAAAATAACACAATAAACATCATAAAACAGACTAATCGTCATACTTGGCACTATCACGTGGTCGCATGATCGCAAGATACACGAACAGAGAGAGACAGAGAGCGAGAGCGATTGAGAGAGCACGTGCAGGCGCACCTCCTAGAGCAGAGTGCTACGCCGGCATGGTGAGAGAAGAGAGGAGAGATGAGAAGAGCAACACAGACACTGGGTGCAATTTCCCCCCGTGCAAGAGTGACCATTTCCCTCTTGCACGTATTTGTTATATAGATTTCTTGAATGGTCAAATTGGTTACAAAGTGGCTGGCCGGTCATAAATGGCCAAAGCTCATAAAAGAGCACTTGAATAATCAAATATACATAAAATATAATATCCTTCTGCATAATCCATTATCTGCTAATGCTTTTGCCACTTGTCAGCTGCAATAAATGGATAAATATCAATTCCATAACATACCTCTCCGTTGGAAAGCAACTGTCCTCCGTTGCGAAGATAAAAATCTGCAAACAGTACTTGTCAAAAACAATGATTAGAAATCTGTATCAAATAGTAAAAAATTCATAAAATTAGACAATATTGCTTATGCCTGCCGTCATCCATATACTACCTATTTTAGTGTCCCATACCACTAGAATAAGGAGTATATGTCATACCCTAATGAATCAGGATATCATTGGTCACGCTCATCATCAATCTCATAATGTCAAGTCTCATCACAAAAACACTGCTAAATAATCACCAGATACCAAATTCCAATCCAATTCCAATTCCACAATATAAGTCCAAATCCAAATCACTTTTATTATGTACCAGGGTAACAAAATCATACCAGTTACAGTGGTGGCCAGCCTCTGCAGCATGATTTTGTGATTGGTGTTGCCTAAATCGGCGAATCTACACCAATAAGATGTGCTGCCTAGATCGGCGAAAATGCACTAATGCTGCCTATATCAGCGGATCTGCATTTACCATTGTGAATTTGCAATTTGTCAGTGTGCTCCCTAAATCGGCGGATCTGCACAGATAACTGGTGTTGCCTAAATCAGCGGATCTACACCAAGGTGAGCATTTACACACTGCCTAAATCGGCGGATCTGTGTGCATGTGACCAATGGACTAGACAAGACATAAAAACAAAACATTGACTACCTGTGTGATACCACATTGGAGTATAGTTGAGTAGCAGAGTACTTACAATTTTTTTTTCACTATTCAAGAGCACCTTAACTCATATAAGCAGCAGCATAGCTTAATGATAAATCAACTCAAGAAAAATTCCTTTCATTATAATTAGAAGTGATGATCTTAGTAGCAGTGTCTGAGTATTCATGTTAGAGCACAATGCAGAGAAATGAAATATGAAAAGAGGAATGACATATTTGATGTACATACCCGGAGGGTAAACTGTATTTGAATATATAGACCATTGTTGGTATGTGGATGAGGTACAAGTGCTGCAACTCGCGTTTTACACCAAAGTATACCAATAGATCCAAAATGTTTTAGCATGGGGTTAATAATTGGTCAGGAACTTGCAATGACAACTACAAAAGGGATTAGTATACAATCGAGACAAACGTGAGACAACTGAATGGAAAGAAAATGTTGACTTTAAATAGCATAGATCAACTAGTGCCACTAACCAAAAACAAATACAAGAATAAAGTGCGAGTTGTTGCACGGCAACTTGTGCTCAAGCAGTTGTGAAGCACTTAATTTTGGCTTTAAGTTTCATCAAAAAAATATTGTTAACTCAATGACCATGTTCAACTAGAATGAGCAAAGGTGCTCCAGGTAAGCGTCAATTGTGAGGGTGTATGATACTAGTGTCCAAATTATTTATATGAGCCATGCCCTGTGTGTTGTTCCGGTACGAGGTAGACGCGTGTTCTCGAATGTACTACTATTATTTTTATTGCAAATAGTGAATTATTATACATTGCGTAATTGTCCAAAAATCTAACATGATTGACGTCAATTACCAAAACATAACAATAGGGATGTGACGGGGGGGTTGTGAAGAGAGAGAGAAATAAAATGAAATGTTATCGTAATCGTCTTTAAAATGCCAAAATTACCTAAGAACACAAAGTGAGAAAATCCTTGTGAATCTAATCCTCAATGTCCGATGCGTCTATGTCATTGACCAGCAACCAAGAGGGAAGAAAAAGAAATGAAAGGAAATGTTATATTAACAGTCTTAAAAAGACCAGAATTACAATCCTTGTGGAGCTAATCTAATGCCTCGGTACAAAATAAAATGTCGTAAAGCAAAAGACTGGAAAAATCATCATGAGCATCGTCAATGCGTGAGCATACTTGACAACGGACACTGTGACCTAGTTGTGATGATGCCGTTGAGTGTCTGTAGCTTGCCCACCATATGGCTGAGAGCAAGGGAGAACAGTACTACGTTTCCAGGCAATGAATGACGATCGTGAGACACTATGTCATTTTTTATTTATTTATTTTTTTATAATTTGTTAAACTTTCACAATAAATGTCTACTAGTATGGCTCAAACTGAAAGCGAAAATACAAAATTAGCTTCAAAACTATAAAAATTATGTGAAGCATTTCATGCAGCGAGTTTTTGTTCAGCGGGCTTGCTAGAGCTTCGTCAATAGCCGCCTCTATAGGTAGTTGCACGAGGAGATGGAGAAATGAAATGAAATGCTATATGAACACTTTACAAAAAGCCAAATTGATACAATCCGTGTGAACTGGATCCAATGCCTGGGTATAAATGAAAATGAAGCAAAGTAAAAATAAATAAAATAAAAAATCATCAGGAATGTGTTGCAGCACGCACTGTCCCGCTTCGTCAATGTTCAAGGATGCTCTGCATCGAGCGTCGCCTGAGAAGGTATTGCAGTGGCTCTTCATGAAGAGGTTTAGGGAGAGGGCGCCAGGGTTGCCTGCATACATGCATGCACAGACCAGCGCATACCTAGAACACAAAGAGAGAGAGAAAGGGAGAAATTGACGCGATAACTGCTTGCTCTTAGTTCATTGGGGGGTTTATGCTAATTCTTTTTCTGCAATCAAGTCAAGGCTGTTGTAACAATTTTGGTTTGAGATTGAGAAGTTGAGCTGAGATTCTATGGCTTCTGCAGCAAACGGAATTTATAGGAGGAGGGAGTGTTCCCAACTGTCTTTACTTCCATCCTCTCTCCCTCCAGGCTCCACTTTTGACACGTTCAAAGAGGCCATACGAAGAGGCTGCATCCTTCTCAGCTTTACTGGCTTGCATCCTTCTCAGCTCACCTGCTTGAATTGCTGGTGTTCGTGTGGTGTTGTAGTATTCCATGAAGGGCTCACGAGCGCAAGAGAAAGTGGAGGACGTAGCGCTGCAAAAGAGGGAAACTGCAAGTGAGAGAGGGAGCTTCATCAGGAGGACGAGGTGGTCAGCAGCTCAGGAGGATGACATTCAAAGGGCTGGCTACAGAGGCCGCAAGAGGCCGAGAGTTGTCTGTTCGCAGGGACTGGGTCCATTGTTTGGCGCCATGCATAACACAAAAGGGGTGGGCAATGGTTAGCATTCAGTATTGGGAGTGGGGTGTGGTAGAAGTGAAGGCGAGTGTGCAAAGTCGAAGTGAGCTGGAGATAGAGGTTGTGGGCACCACGAGGTCCTCAGAAATACAGCTGCCATTGATTGCTCGGTGGTTGATGCCATGTAGGCCCAAAGGTTGGCGGCAACTGAGAGAGAGAGAGAGAGAGAGAGAGAGAGAGAGAGAGAGAGAGAGAGAGAGAGAGAGAGAGAGAGAGAGAGAGAGAGAGAGAGAGAGAGAGAGAGAGAGAGAGAGAGAGTTACATGCTTTTTAGAGAGGGAGAGAGAGAGAGAGAGAGAGAGAGAGAGAGGAGAGAGAGAGAGAGAGAGAGAGAGAGAGAGAGAGAGTTACATGCTTTTTAGAGAGGGAGAGAGGTAGAGAGAGAGAGAGAGAGAGAGAGAGAGAGAGAGAGAGAGAGATACATGCTTTTTAGAGAGGGAGAGAGAGAGAGAGAGAGAGAGAGAGAGAGAGAGAGAGAGAGAGAGATTTATTGGATGGTCCCTATAGTGAGAGGTGCTGGGGATAACTCATTTGAGTAGGTCAAAAAGCAGAAATGGCTTGGTCGAGGAGGTGAGAGTGCAGCGATTCGCTGCATGGCAGCCGATACAGAGATAATGGGTGGCTACTTGACGGTGCACCATTGAGCTTTTTTACTAGCGATGCTACTGAAATTATGGAGGGAGGTGAAAACAAACGGGCTTCTGGTTTCTGGGCCATGCAAAATGCCTTTGCATGCAGCGGTGCAAGTGCAATACTACTACATACTGCAGTTGCGGTGGGCGGCTGAGTGAGAGAGAGATTGAGGAGCCGTTGGTCTCTGAGTGCCCGTGCCATGCAGTCATGGTGTTGTGTGTGTGCAGTTGTTGGTTGGAAGGTTATTGACTGACTAAGAGAGAGAGAGAGAGAGCATAGGGGCCGTGGGCTGCTGTAGCTATGCATGAGGGAAAAAAAAAAACTTGGCGGCTGTACAACAGCAACCAGCCATATGTGACTCCAAGAGTTGAGGGCAGGGTCGTGTATGAGCGCCTGTGTGTGGGGTGGGCCATGCAAGGGTAGTAAACGGTTGGCCAAATTTGCGCCCTGGCTGCTTCGGGTGGTTGCTGTAGAGAGAGAGAGATTCGCCGACGAGCAGATAATGAAAGAGAGAGATTGAGAGTTGGTGGTGCACGCGATGGTCGGGATCTGGCACGCAACTGCTTTGTCATAGCTGCCATCGCCAGCTGAATGAGTAGAGTAGTTGAAGAGTAGTCGAGCTCACTGATATTGGCGTGGCGCTGGTCGGATACGCAGGTCGAGATAACCATAGCGTTGATTATTAATTATCTATTATTATTATTATTACTATTATTATTTTAGAGCTCTAAGGAGTGTTTCCCACTATGTGAAGAGTCTCCACAATGCCAACTTAGCCTTGTGCTCGAACTCCTTTGCAGTACTTGGATCTGGCCGCTCCTATTTTGACAAGGAGAGAGATCTTGAGGCATTGTTGGGGTTTTGGTCTTCAAATTTCACCCTTTTGCAACATGCTTTTCATTCTATTCATCTATATAGCTAGCAACCATTACTTCTATATATATCTATACTATTAGAGAGATTGCTCATATGGATTGTAGATCCTATTCAATATGCAATATTTACGACAATTTGTAGTGCTAAAAGGTCATGAAAGATGAACAAATTATGCATATTATTAAATTTTGCTTGCTATCATTCACTCCCAACAATCAGGCAATTAAAAAAACATTGAAAACAATACTCATAACCTTCAGTTAAGCACGCCTTCAAGGAATTTATATGCCATGCGAATAAGAAAATGGGAAGAGATTAAGGTAGAAGAGGAAAACGACTTAGCTGTAGCCTGTAGAGCTCTCCATAATTATATTGATAGTAGTAGGAGCGTAAATCTGGGCTCTGATACCACTGCTACAAATGGGTGCGTGGCTGCCCTACGAAATACCCGAAATAACACAATAAACAGCATAAAACAGACTAATCAGCATACCTAGCACTATCACATGGTCGCATGATCGCAAGATACACGAACAGAGAGAGACAGAGAGCGAGAGCGATTGAGAGAGCACGTGCAGGCGCACCTCCTAGAGCGGAGTGCTACGCCGGCATGGCGAGAGAAGAGAGGAGAGATGAGAAGAGCAATGCAGACACTGGGTGCAATCTCCCCCCGTGCAAGAGTGACCATTTCCCTCTTGCACGTATTTGTTATATAGATTTCTTGAATGGTCAAATTGGTTACAAACTGGCCGGTCGGTCATAAATGGCCAAAGCTCATAAAAGAGCACTTGAATAATCAAATATACATAAAATATAATATCCTTCTGCATAATCCATTATCTGCTAATGCTTTTGCCACTTGTCAACTGCAATAAATGGATAAATATCAATTCCATAACACACACACACACACACACACACACACACACACACACACACACACACACACACACAGAGAGAGAGAGAGAGAGAGAGTGCATGCATGCATGCATACCCTTTGTTGTAGAGGGGGGTTTCTCAATACATATTATTATGGAAAGTGCTTGTAGGGAGAGAGGATCGTTTCAAAAAGAAAGTGTTGTCAAGAAATGCCTAATTTAGGGAAGCTATAAAAGAAGTAGAGTTGGTAGGCAAGAAGCTGATCCGACATTGCATGAAGTTTGATGATGATACCTCAACTGAGTAACCAAGAACTAATGACAAACAAAGTGAGAGATAAAAAGAGCATAGAATAGACAAACTTGCCCTTCAGTCCGTCTTGCCGATAGCTACGGGTTAGCTATTGCTTCCCTCCATTCATGAGCCGTTGAGTCAGTGACTGTAGCCTTTATTGTTCATCCTCTCTCCCTCTCTCTCTCTCTCTCTCTCTCTCTATTTGCAATACGGTAATCATGCTTTTGTTGTATGCGGATAATGTAGTGCTTCTAGCACACACTTTAGAAGATGCACAAAAGCTTATGGTTGTCCTTGAGAACTTTTGCTTGCATAGTGGGCTGATTGTAAATGAATCCAAAACAAAGGTTATGCTTGTGAAAACCAACCATAAGGAGAAGCCATTCATTGTGTACAACAACGAGACACTTGAAGTTGTTGAGAGCTTTAAGTACCTTGGCCATGAGGTTCCATCCAATCACAAGTGGCATGAATGTGCTATGCGTCGTTTGGAAGCGGGAAAGAGAGCATATTATGCATTTGAGAACATGTGTAATGTGGGAAACATCAAGTGTTGGGTTCTCAAGAAGTATCTTTTTGATGCATTGGTGACACCTGTTCTTCTTTATGGAGTTGAAGTGTGGGGCGGGAGCATCTCAAAGTCTACTTGGAAAGAGTTTGAGAATGTCCAAAAGTGTTTTCTTACAAACTTTCTCCAAGTTAAGACACAAACACCATATATGCTCCTACTTCTTGAGTCGGGATCTCTTCCAATTGAGGTTATGGGCATGGAAAGGGTTGTGGAGTACATGATAAAGATGCGTCAAAACCCCTCACATCGACTTCCTACAATTGCATGGGAAGCAAGCAAAAAAGTTCAAAAGACCCATAAAAGCAAGATCTTGAGCACGGGATGGATGCAAGACATAAAGAAGTGGTTTTGGAGATGGGATGCATTACACTTGCTACATAATGTTTCAATTGACTCTCAAGTGAATGAAGCTTTTCTACAACGCCAATGTATTACGGCTTGGGAGAAATCCGGTGGGTCACGCTTCATACATTACACCACCTATATTGCCCCCAACTACAAAACCATGTTCTTCGCTGAGAGAGGAAACCGTACTCACACTTACATGCTTGAGCCTATTCCCTTGTCCGCGATACGCACTATCGCAGCAATTCGGCTTGGCTCCCATTTCCTTCGATGCGAGATAGGGTGTTGGGGCAATGGAGAAGAGTCAAATCGATTGTGCACATTATGCTCACTGCAAGTTCGAGAGTCTGAGTACCACACACTACTAGAGTACTCAGCTTTTGATCACATCCGAACTTGCTTCTCTCACATTTTCAGCCATAACTTAGACCTACACACTTTCCTCTCCCAGCCACCAAAGTGTGGGCTCTCCATTGCGACTCTCATCACTACAATTTTGGAGCATCGAGAGTCACTCATCAGCCATACACATACTACATCACATGTAACTTTGGTCCCATAGGTCACATTTGACCTCCGAGGATGATAATAAAATCTCTCTCTCTCTCTCTCTCTCTCTCTCTCTCTCTCTCTCTCTCTCTCTACCTCTTCTAAAAAATAAAGTGCCTTCTTTTTAACATGGATGGGTTAGCAGAGGGCACGATACAAAGATAAGGCAATCATTGGTGGGCTAGAATATATAGTTCTGTACGGGCTAGAATATATAGTTCTATGCGCATAGCAACCACCCGAGCTTGAGCCTCTAGTAATCATTTATGGAGTTTACAAAAGGGAAAATTACCAAAATATCCCTCTAATTTGTGGAAATTCCCAATATACCCCTCAAATTAAAAAAATTCCCAAAATACCCTTGTATCTATTTTTGTTGGATTCTTCAAGATTTTCTTATCTTCATTCTTGTTTCACAATTGAGACCGGTTTTTGAGTGCTTAGCATGTGGTTTGTCGCCAATAACCTTGCAAAAAAAAAGCGAAATATATCTAAAAATAATGAAGCAATTCATCTCCAAAGCCTACATAATCGACTCAAATTTTAGTTTTAGCATCCTGTATGGTAGACAATCACTCTTCTTATAAAAAGCTACAATTTTTTTTTGTTTTTGGAGAAATTTACTCTCACAACCAGGTGTAATTTGGGAATTTTAAAACATTGGAAGGGCATTTTGGGAATTTATGACAAATTATGAGGGTACTTTGAGAATTTTTGAAATTTGAGGGGTATTTTGGGAATTTCCACAAATCAGAGGGGTAGTTTGGCAATTTTCCCTTCACAAAATTCTCGTGCGCATCCATCCAAGTGCATGCTGCGGAAGTGCGAGCAAAGGTTCTCTCAGTACCTTTGGGATTGGAGGTAGCAGCCCGCTGACCATCCACAGTATTGCATCGGCTCCTCCTGTCCTCACCGCTCGACCCTCTCGCCCTCTTTCGGTTGCCGCCCCTCCTCCTCTAGAGGGTTGCTGTTCGTCAGCTTTTATTGGCTCCTCCTGTCAGCGCTTGACCCTCTCGCTTTCCTTCGGTTGCCGCCCCTCCTCCTCTAGTTGTTGTTTGTCAGCTTTTACAATCAGCTCTACCGCAATTCTCTTTTTCTGTTTTCTGCTTGCATTTCAACCCCCCTCTGCAGGCATGTTCAATAGTGCACCCTGTTCCGTCACTGCCCTCCTCACAAGCGCTCGGCCTTCTCCTTGCTGGTTGCTCCCACCGGCCCTTAGAGCTCACCTCTGTCCTTGAAGGGATTAATCTGTAAGATGACTATTCTTTAAAATAACTCTTTGAAAGAGCGCGCCGGCGCGCGCTCTTTCAGAGACTTTTGTTTTTAGAGAAAGAGAGTAGTAGGTGGAGAGCGATGGCATACGAAGAGATGGTGCCGTGTCTCGGGAGGGGCGATCGGAACTGCTGATGCGCTAGCTGGATACAAGGCTTCACTAATGAACGCATCGATCTGGTGTTTAGCCCCTGCACAGTCAGCACCCAATTAGACACCTAGGAGAGGCAGGAATCGAGGTGGCAGAGTGACGTCCAGAGAGAGTCCTTCTTACTCTCTCTCGACATAGCGGCCTTGCAAAGAATCGTGCTCCTTGGATTCTCCTCCCGCTTCATGGACGCTTCCTCGATTGCCCCTTTTGACGAGCCTGCTTCTGATCGCTTCTCAGAGGTCGAACAGCAAGATGCGTCAAGTGGGTAAAGCCGAAGCCTTATGGAGGGTTTTGGCGACGGCTACTTCCCATGAAAGTAAGTCGGGGTGCTAGGTGGAGTGGCTAAGGGAGTAGATGATAAGGTTGATTTTGCGTTTGTGAAGGTTCTCGCTCTTTTGTCAGTGTAGTGTATCCTTGAGTCGAAAGAAATGGAATCTTGGTTGATAATTGAATAAACCTGCGAGGCTGCCAGTAGAGAGAAAGAGGAACGTTTAGATGCCACGAAAATCTCATGGCCCTCCTTTTCTCGTTGATTGCGTGCTATATTTCGTTTGTTGACAATGACATAAAAAGATTTCTCACACAATATAAAGATGTTGATGATGTCCTGCATCCTTCTCTGAGAGCCACTAACGTTATGCGATCTTCTCAGTGCCCAACATTCACTCCACTGGTGTGGGACAGGTGAATGTGAAATAAAAGAGGAGGCATCAAGACATGGGGTACTACACGACAACGAAGACAATACAAGAGAAGCATGTCGGTTGGATAGTGGGCATGAAGGGGCTTGCAACCGGGCTCCGTCGATGGTGGTTGCTGTTGACAAGGCAACAGTGTAGTGTCAAAGGCAAGTAGGACAGATAAATTTGTAGAGTTGTTGTAGTCAAGTGAACAAGCTCATCTTGACGATTAGTCCCGTGGCTCTCGAAATATTTCCTTCCCACCCACCATGGTTCAAGGCCAGCATTGAGGACGAAGGACTATAAAATCTCAGAGAGAGAGAGAGAGAGAGAGAGAGAGAGAGAGAGAGAGAGAGAGAGAGAGAGAGAGGTTCCTCCATAATATGTGTGTTGGTGTTCACGTTTTGGTTTCGTTATCATAAGAGCTAAGTGGAAGACAAAACAAACGTGGCGGTTGAAGACTAGAAAGCAAAGAGATATGAGGACACACACACATCGAAGAAATCAGGTGTGGTCTCTCGGAGTGTAGAGACTTTTTTGAGTACTTGCAAACTTTCATGGAGATTCTCGAGGCTCAACATTTTGTCCATGCTAGACATTTTGTTGTATACATTTTTTTGTATCTAATGCAGTATGTCGTACACATTCCAAAAAACAATCTATTTATAGGAATCTGCAGCAGCAGATACTCTTTCTGATGAGGAGCGAAAGATGCAACACTGATCTGTTGAAAACAGATCGCTTATTGTCCGGATGATAGTGATATTGTTTCTCTTTCTTTTTAGAGAGAGAGAGAGAGAGAGAGATATCTAAGCATCTTCTCTCACTTAGTAGCGTTCTTCCTAGTGGGTGGACATAATCTTCCAGGTAGCAAGATTTCCGTACCAACTTATCTTCAGCAGACACAAGCTCATGATCAAAACAGTCTAAATTTTCCTGCAAATTTTTTTTTTTGGAAACTCCCTCTTGTTGAAACTGTCGTTCCAGATGTGAAGAAGGCTCTTGTACTACCTTTTAGAGTAGGGCATAACTTTGATCTTCACATAATGGAGCCAAATTTTCCTATTATAATTGCCCGCGCCATGAATATTCAACATGACCAAGGATGTATTACATATTTCAACGGTGATGTGCTTGTCACTGTGTGGTAGATGCTATGTCCTTCTGGCATCTGCCAGATTTTTCCAAACAATGATTCAAAATGGAAAGGAACCGCATCTTCAATCATTGTGAAAGAAGATGTTCAATATTTGATCCATGGAGCGAGATATACTATGGGAAATTTAGATGTCATCCTCATATTACAAAGGCCAAAGTGGAGTGCCCATAAGGAGGCCACAAAGTCGAATCTCTGTGAGCTTCTTGATAGATCCTTTAGTAGTTGATGTTAAGGCCAAAACCCATGAAAAGGTCGATCGCTTGGGAGAGAATCATAGCATTGTTGCCCACACTGTTATGTTATTGATGAAGAAATAAGAAAATAGTATATAGTAATGATTTGTAGGCTTTAATTGCTACTCGTGTTTCTACCAATTAATTATTGATTAGGCAATGATTCAGAGAGAGAGAGAGAGAGAGAGAGAGAGAGAGAAAGAGAGAGAGAAAGAAGAGAGAGGGGCAAAAGGAAGAGGAAGAGATGTTTTAACGTCATAGGAACATTCCACAAGATACTTCATATCACTATCGACAAGTCTTGAAGTGCTTGTCTAAAGGGAAGGTAAGGGAAGGAAAGAGCCTGAGAGAAACGTGCCTTATGAGAAAGAACTCCGAGAGATTTAATGCACAATCACATGATATATGTGTTACTAAATTTGTGTCTTCTTTCACACATAGCACACTTATGAAGATGCCTTGCACTTGTTGGTACTCATACTAATAGTAAAGTCGATCACTAGACTTGTATAATGGTGACCTAACTTCAGAACATGTTCCATTCACTTCTAGAACTTTCCACATGAAGTATTTCTAAGTTTCTAAAAACTATGTTTTTGATATCAATGGTGTTGACATTTATTGTTTGGTTTCAAAGAAATCTCTCTCTCTCTCTCTCTCTCTCTCTCTCTCTCTCTCTCTCTCTCTCTCTCTCTCTCTCTCTCTCTCTCTCTTTCTCAAATCACTTAATAACTTTGCTCGCTTTTGAGCTCGCTTGGATAAGTTCACTCGATTTTTGGTAGAGCTCCATGGTGCATACTTACTCAATTTGGTTGCTCGGCTCACCTTTGGGCTCCCATTTTTGACTTGCACTTTGAAGCTTTCAAGTTCCCTTTTGCTACCTTGGTGGGATTCCTCCCCTTGATTGGTTTTACATTTGCCGCCCTTCTTCTTCTTCCTCTCTTTCTCTCTCTCTCTCTCTCTCTCTCTCTCTCTCTCTCTCTCTCTCTCTCTCTCTCTCTCTCTCTCTCTCTCTCTCTCTCTCTCTCTCTCTCTCTCTCTCTCTCTCTCTCTCTGCCGTGGGACACAACCCCTATTATACGATGGGGAGGGGGAGGCAATAGCAAGGTCGCTATTGCTCCCTCTCTCTAAGTTCAAAAATCGGGCCTTGTGGCCGTGGGCACAGACCCCAAATTGGGCCGTTGCCACGTCAGCACGGTGCTACCACCAACGAGCTACCCTGCTCCACCACTCGCCACCAGCACTGGCCAAAACGCCGCCATCACCACCCTGCAGGGCCTCGCGACGCCCGACGGCATCACCACGCAACGCCCATGAGGGCCCGGCCATAGCCAACGGGAGGGAGAGTTCCCCTCTCTCTTGCCCTTTGTGTTCTACTGAAGGCCCATGGCCCAGTTGAAGTAGTCCGCGCCCTTCTTTTCTGACCTCGCATGTGGGATGACCCCGGTGTCACGTGGCAGACCTCCAGTCAATTGCCCCCAAGATCTTTAAGCTTTAAGTTTTTTCTCCTTAAAATAATATTCCCACTCTCACCTTCTCACTCCTACTTGCTTTGCACTAACCGACTTATAAGTTTTTAATGCATATCACACTTTTCAATTTATTGCCAGCTTGGCAGGTCATGTATCTATCTAGGTTGTTTATATATATATAGTTACCCAGAGTCCCACCACTATTCATTGGACTCTGATTTTCAAGGTTAGATTTCGGAGGTAGTAAAAAAATGTAAGCATGCATGAGGAATATTCAAGATGGCAATTGAGACCCCAATTATGTACTATTTTTTACAGGCTTGGTAAGTATATCAAGAGCAATCAAGATCCATCCCTCTAGATAAGGAAAAATCAAGTAAAAAGGTATACAATCAAGTAGGTATGTAGGTCATCCACGCTAGAAGACATCCTGTGTGTGTGTGTGTGTGTGTGTGTGTGTGTGTGTAGCTATTTTACTTCAATAAATAAACACAAATGAACATAAAAGTTCAAAAGACACCTGGCTTAATACAAGTGACCATGGGTAGCATACAAAAAAATCAGTCTTAGAATTATTTTGTGCATAGCTAAAAGAAAGAGGTCTCGCTCTAGTGTTTAAGTACAAAGGTTGATCTGTGCTTGTTTGTTCCATAAAGTGACAAGAGTCTAGTACAACAAGGACGGACAACAGGTAAGCCAAAATTTTGCAAGAAAGGATAGAGTCCTCACCTGCATCCATTCAAAAAAAGACAAATACATGTTAGCCTTGAATGTGTTTTATAGGTGTCAATGGACTATATCAGTTGTTATCCATGTCCAGCTTACAACCTTTTTAACTCAAAACCATCATCCAAATTAATCATGAATTCCAATTTTGTCAAGAAAAGTTGTGATTTTGTTCTCTTTAACTTCATTTGAAAGCTTATAGTTAAAAAGGTCATCACTCCTTAAAGATATAACCAGATTTATACAGTTATTATAGATATGGTTATTATATATCCCTATTTTTTAAGACCATAAAAAGCTATTTTCATACATATCATTCTAATCGAAAGGCCACCACCCCTTCCGGTCCAAGTGTCTTACTCCCAATTTCATCCCAAAAAAAAAATTGTACCTTTTCATCAGTCCTACAACACCGTTTGAACTTTCATAATGCAGCAAAATAAGTCCAAGAGCTCACCCAGACCAAGCAAAGGCTCGTGGTCTTATTCTTATGCCTCTTTCTCTCTTCTTTTTGAAAAACCATGAATAACATAGTAGCCATATCCTTTGTACAATCCAAGACTCAAAAATACTGTGTTATTCCTCAAAAAATTAACTCTACTTAGTGAAGGAGTACGAGCGGAAGTGCGACACGAGAGAGAGTGCGAGAAGAAGAGCACGATGATGGTGAACTCGCTCTACTGTAATGTGTAGAGCATAGTGAGTTCTTATGAGGTTTTAATAAAAGAATATGTGTACATACCTGGCGGCCCGCCCACTTACCTGGGCGACCACATTGGGCTTTATACCCCAACAACCTCCCACTTAAAGTCCAATGTGGTACTTTAAGTGTGAGAGAAGCTACTATACAAGCTAATATACAAGAGATGTAGAGAAGTGATGTACTACCCTACACCTAACTGCTTGCGAAAATGCGCAAAGCTCTCTGTGGGAAGTCCTTTTGTAAGTAGATCAACAGGATTTTCTGTGGTGTGAACTTTGACAAGCTGAAGTTGCTTATCCTCGAGCATTTCCCTGATGAAATGATACTTCACATCCACATGCTTTGTCTTTGAGTGATAAACTGGATTGCAAGCCAATTGTATAGCACTTTGACTATCACAATATAACACAGGCATCTCTTCTTTGATTCCCAAATCTGTTACTAGTCGATTAAGCCAAATTGATTCTTTGCATGCCTCTGATGCTGCAACATATTTAGCCTCTGTAGTAGACTGAGTAACACAATCTTGTAATCTAGAACGCCATGATACTACTCCACCAGCCAATGTAAAGACATACCCTGACGTAGACCTTCGGTTGTCTAAGTCACCTGCATAATCTGAGTCTGTAAAACCCTTTACACTTAGCTCCTGACTCCCATAGCATATACGCATACTCTTTGTAGCTTTCAGGTATCTCAATATTCCTTTCACTACCTCCCAATGTTTCTTGCCTGGGTTTGACATGTATCGACTTACTACTCCCACTGCAAATGCAATGTCTTGGCGAGTAGCAATCATTGCATACATCAAACTACCCACTGCAGACGCATATGGAATCTTATCCATTTCAGCCCGTTCTTCCTCAGACACAGGACAATCTTGTTTGCTAAGGTTCACATATGGTGGCAATGCCTTTCCCTTCTCCATATTGAAACGTTGCAAAACCTTGTCAATATACTCTGTTTGAGATAACCAAATCAACTTCTTTGATCTGTCTCTCTCAATGCTCATACCAAGTATATGACTTGCCTCACCCATGTCTTTCATGTCAAACAATTTTGCCATCTTTGACTTCAAAGCTGAAATTTCTTCCAAGTGCTTGCCAACAATCAACATGTCATTCACATACAAAATAAGGATCAACCAACTGCCATCCTTAGCCTTCTTTGTATATAGATAGTGATCGAACTCACTACGTTTGTAGCCTTGAGAAAGCATAAACTTGTGGAACTTATGGTACCATGCCCTCGGTGATTGTTTTAAGCCATAAAGACTCTTTAACAACTGGCATACCAAATCTTCCTTGCCTTTCTCAACCAACCCTTCTGGTTGTTGCATGTAAATTTCCACATCTAAATCACCATGCAAGAATGCTGTCTTGACATCCATTTGGTGCAACACCAAATCTAATATGGCAACCAATGCAAGAAAGCATCTCAATGTAGTCATCTTGACCACCCGAGAGAAGACTTCATCAAAGTCAATGCCTTGTTCTTGCTTAAAGACCTTAGCAACAAGCCTTGCTTTGTACTTTGACTGACTATCATGAGCGGTGATCTTATACCTGTAAACCCATTTACAAGGTAGAGCCTTTTGCCCTATGGTAATTTAACTAGCTTCCATGTCTGGTTTTTATGCAGAGCTGTCATCTCTGACTGCATGGACAATTGCCAATTCCCGGAGTCCTTCATTTTCACTGCTTCCTTGTAACATGAAGGCTCATTGCAATCAGTCAACATGACATAGTTCATAGATGGAACAAACCGATCAGGAGGTCGTGAGATCCGTCCCGATTTACGCAAAATAGGTGGCTGAGGCTCAGCCACAACCTGTGGTTCCACTCTATCCTGTCCTTGCTCCTCTTGAGCTCTGACATTTTGTCTTGCACGTGCAGGTCCATCTTCTTGGAAGACAACTCTTCTAATCTCCTCAACCCTCTCTGGTTTAGAATGATATTTGGCTTCATTAAAGTGAACATCATTGCTGCGGATAACCTTTCTGGATTCGGGATCCCAAAGTCTGTACCCCATCTCACTAGAATTACCATAGCCTAGAAAGATGCACTTTCTACTCTTTGGCTCAAGTTTGTTCCTAAATTCCTTTGGAACATGAGTATATGCCTCACAACCAAAGACTCTGAGATGCTTGAATGAGGGCATTTTGCCTGACCATACCATCTCTGCCACCACTGAATCCTTCTGCAAAACCTTGCTAGGAGATCTATTTATAAGATGAACAGCTGTTGATACAGCTTCAGCCCAAAACCCATTTGGCAGTTGTGCATTAGACAACATACTTCTGACCTTCTCTTGTATGGTCCTATCCATCCTCTCAGCAACACCATTTTGAGGAGGATTGTAAGGAGCAGTAAGTTCACGTTTTATACCTTTTGACTCACAAAAGTCCTGAAAGGCCTTTGAAACATACTCTCCACCATTGTCAGTGCGTAAGCATTTAAGCTTCTTGCCACTCTGATTCTCCACAAGTGTCACAAACGTTTTGAAAACACTAAACGCTTCATCCTTGTGCTTGAGAAAGTAAACCCATACTTTCCTCAAGTAATCATCTATAAATGTCATAAAGTAAGAAGCTCCTCCTAGAGATAGGTTAGGCATAGGTCCACACAAATCACTATGAACAAGTGCCAACTGTGTATCTCTTCTACTTCTTCTATGCTTATGTGGCTGCTGTGTTTGCTTACCATACAGACAATGTTCACAGAATTCAAAATCATTAAATGACAAGCCAGGCAAATAACCAGAACGAGACAAGATTTCCATTCCCTTCTTGGACATATGTCCTAACCGGCTATGCCACAAAGAAACGTTCGGTTGCTCGGTTACATTGATTACATTTTTAGAGACATTTGATACATAAATCATGTAAAGTCCTCTAGACTTTACTCCATGTGCTACTGTCATAGAACCCTTGGATATCTTCCACATGTTCTGTCCAAAAGTGGTGACGTAGCCAGCATCATCAAGTAAACCTATGCTGATCAAGCTCTTTGTAATTGCGGGAACATGTCTCACATTCTTCAGCATGAAAGAAGAGCCATTCTGAAACTTCAATTGAACATCTCCAACACCTAAGATCTCACATGTCTGCCCATTGCCTAGCCGAACATGATCTTTAGTGGTCACATAAGAGGTAAACCACTCCTTGTTTGGAGACACATGAAGTGATGCCCCTGAGTCTATAATCCAGTCACTTAATGCATTTCCATCAGATGTTGTAAAAAGAGCTGAGTCCATTGTATTCTTCAAGAAGTAGATGTCTCTTGACACTAGACTGTCATCCTCTGCAACAGTGTTTGTCACATTTATTTCTTGAATCTTCACTGAGGACTTGTTCTTCTCACCATGGTCTTCAGCTTTCTCTTTGCCTTTTTCTGCTTTCCATTCTCTGCACTCTCTTTTCATGTGACCCTTCTTGCCACAATGGTAGCATTCTATGTCACTCTTGCCTTTAGCACTGCGGGACTTGCTACAAGACTGATTCCTCTTTCCACCTTTGTCCTTTTCTTTGGTCCTTCCCCTGACAAATAAGGCTGTTCCTTTGCCTTTGTCCATTATCTTTCTGTTGGTTTCTTCAGTAAGCAGACTGCCTTCTACACCTGCTATGGTCAAACCATCTGGAGGTGCAGAATTACTCAAAGCTGTGCGAAAAGTGTCCCAACTTTCCGGTAATGTGATCAACAGAAACATAGCTCTAACAGGTTCATCAAACTTGACACCTTGAGCTGACAACTGACTGTAGATGGTGTTGAATTCATTCAGATGATTGGACATAGGTGTCCCTTCTTTCATCTTCAAGTCAACCAGCTTCTTAAGCCAGTATACCTGTGAAGCTGCACTCTGCTTCTCATAAAGATCACTCAGCTTTGTCCATGCTTCATAAGCCGACATCTCGTCTGCTACATTGAAGTAAACGCTTTCTGCCAAAGTCAGCATAATGGTAGAAAGTGCCAATTCATCCATTTCGCTCCATTCATCTTCATCCATATCTTCTGGTTTTATCCCCTTGAGCTTTATAGGTTTTATCTGCTTCTTTTGTACCAACACGTGCCAAATTTGCTTTTTCCACAATGGGAAATTGGTTCCATCCAGCTTCTTGATATTGTAAAGAGCAGTGTCCTCTGATCCAGCCATAGCTACGCTTCACAGTAGTTTACTTTCCTCGGAAAAATTCGGCAGAGTTTCCCCTGTAAACTGACCTCTGAACCAATATCAACTTGTCAAATGAACCAAGAAAGCTTCAGATTCTGCAGAAATCTCGGCAGAGTCTCCTTTGTAAAATGGCTATGGTGTACTCAAAAACAGACCAAAAACAGCTCAAAAAACCACTGTCTCTCTAACATTGTAAGTTGTGGGTAAACCTGTCCTGCACCTGTACTGTCTCTCACTGTCCTGTCATTGTCCTGTAAGCATAGACTGCGACAATGCCTCAACGGTAGTAAAGCAAAGATGCAATCCCAACTGTCTAACTCACAGTCGATACATCCTAGCTGCCTATCTAAGGGTGCTCGAGGGATCGCTCCAAGACTTGTATCACCGAAAGGATCTCAACATTCGAGAATCCCCCAGCTCAATAAAACCTCACTCGACCCTCAACAAAGGTTATAGTAAATCTGACAATACATAGACTTCCCACAAAGTCATACATCCACAAATTTTCCACTATATGCTATAACCGCTGCGCGGTTGTTTGTTGCGTGACTCACAGCCAGCAAACCCTCAACAGACATACATCATCTCTGACAATACATCCCATGTGGAAGTACCTGCAATGTCAGGATGAAATCTAGAATATCAAGCAGCAAACACAAGCTACCTGATGAACTAGTGGATGTCGCCTACAGTCTGTGTGTAGATGCTCCCGTGTCGTATGTGACACACCTCCAAGAACTGTGAGCCATCCTTCGATGTGTAGACAACCACAAATCAGCACTCTGGGAGTGCCGATATCCTCAGCACCTGCAGTCGTAGGCCGAAACCCCAAATTTGCATAGTCGGATTTGCACCCGCCGAGACCACGTAGTCGAAAATGGCCTGCGTAGAACTTTGTTGAAGCCGAACGGTGGCCAAGATGACCTCAGAATGAAATTTTGAGAACACCATGCCCTCCGGGCGGACCCACAGGATTTGGGGCCGTGTCTTCGCCTGTCAAATCTCACTCCAATCTGAGCAGGTGACTCTAGCTTCCTGCAATGCTGCCCCAAGCCTCGATCTAAGCTCTGATACCAGTTGAAGGAGTACGAGCAGAAGTGCGACGCGAGAGAGAGTGTGAGAAGAAGAGCACGATGATATGGTGAACTCGCTCTACTGTAATGTGTAGAGCATAGTGAGTTCTTATTAGGTTTTAACAAAAGAATATGTGTACATACCTGGCGGCCCGCCCACTTACCTGGGCGACCACATTGGGCTTTATACCCCAACACTTAGGGTAAGAAATTACAATGCTTTTGGCCTTTCAGGCAAGAAAGGGCTTAGTTCTAGGGGCAAGGGATTTTTTTGAAGGATGGTCCTTTAAATAAAGTCTTATTTTTTCTAAAACTCTTGCATGTTTCTTCGAGTCCTAGATGATTCTCATGCGAGCACTCATTTTCTAATGAGTGTGATCCTCAAAGATTATATAAAAGAAAGAAGGTTAGTAACGGTGGATAAACCTGCAACCCTAAAATCGGCAAAGTCAAGAGACTATGAATGTGGTGAGTAGGAATCTAGAATTATAGTCTAAGAGGGACCATTGAAGCGAATAAAAATTTGAACAGCAGTGTTACCATATACATGTGGTAGAGATGTTTGTGAACACACTAGGACCGCCGGGGCATTTTTTCCCGCTTTAGGAGGTTTTTTCCCCTGTGCATTATATATACGCCCATCACTCTAGGGCTATCTATCTTTCCATTGCACACTAAGTAACACACTCTCTATTGTGTGCCTTGAGCTTCCTTCGTCTTCTCCAAGCTGTGTGTGTTTCTCTGCAACCCTAATTCCAACAATTGGTATTAGAGCAGGTTGCGTCCTCCCGGGCTTATTCGCCAGCTGCTCCAGTACACGCCTGCTCACTTTCTCCGATTTCAGTGAGCTTTGGCGAGCGTTCGTAGGTCGACAAATACTTCGGGTTAGATCGTAGAGCTCGGTCTACTCAGATTTTTGATCTGGGCTTATTTCGGCCTCCATTTCCACTACAGGCAGTACTGCACAGGCTATTTCGTCCCTTTGTGCAAAATTTATGTCAGTGCCGTTTTCTGCATAACAGGTGCCTTATAGTCTTCTACGGTTTGTGCTATATAGCACGTGTTGTTCCCGCTCCGTTTCTCCTATTTTTTGGCAATTTTCACATCAGGTGCAGCATTTACCATGGCTGACAACAACAACACAGATGTGTTCAAGATGTTTGCTACTGAGGACAGGTTGGATGGGGACAAGTACCCTATGTGGGCTTATATGATGCAGCATGTTCTTGTGTCAAAAGGCGTCTGGAACATTGTGCAGGGCATTGATGTACGTCCTGGTTCTGAGGATGTAGGCGATGTTGAGGATGTTGCAGGTCTTGCTGCAAGAATTTTTGCTGTTAGAGTTGTTTTTCCTACGAAAGAACAAGCTCGTTGGGATGTAAAGGATGCACAGGCTCATGCATTGATTGTGTTGTCTGTGAAGCGCACCATTGTTCCTCACATCCATTCAGCAAAATCTGCAAAACAGGCTTGGGATATTTTGGCTGGTCTTTATGCAAGTTGCAATGAGGCTAAAATTGCTTTGCTACGTAAAGAGCTGGAGTCGAAGATTATGCATGAGGAAGATGATATGGACACTTTCCTTGCTAGTGTCAAGGATATCAATGAGCAGCTTATTTTTGCAGGTGACGTCATTTCAGACAGTTCCCTTGTGCAGACTGTTCTTGATGCCTTACCAGATTCCTACCAGACTTTTGCTAGTACTTGGAGACTGATGACCCAAGGAAATCCTGAAGTTGTCAAGTTTGATGCATTATGCACATTGCTGTTGCAAGAGTCACTTTCTAGAAAAAACAAGACTAGGCAGCGTGCAGTTGAACAGACTTTTATTGCTTCTCAAAGAAAGGGTGGTAACAGTAATGCAACCACTTCTTATGATTCTGCTACGACGAGTGGCAAAAATTATGTTCCTAATGCTTCTGCTGGCAGCACTTCGTCTGGCAATTCTGGTGATAAGGGCAAAAAGAAGATGCGTTGCCATTATTGTAAAGCTAATGATCACTTGATCAAGTCGTGTCCTAAGTTGAAGGCCAAAGAGGCTAAGAAGGAAGAGGGTGGTTCCACTGCAAATGCTGGTTCCACTACAAATGCAGCCATTGTTGAGTCTTCTGTGAAAGGAGACTGTGATGCTGATGTTGATGCAGAATGGGTTTTTAGCGCAGAGTGCACTTACAATCCTGCTGTCCATGATGCATGATTGTCAGTTGCTGCAGATTCACATGTGTGGTATTTTGACAGTGGTGCTACAAAGCACATTACCTCAGATCGTGAATTGTTTACCTCTCTCGAGTCTGTCCCTCAAAGGAATTCTGTCACTTGTGCCAACAATGCCTCTTATCCAGTTCAGAGAGTTGGAAAGCTTGTGCTTACTGCTGCAAATGGTAGTTTCTTCACACTTCTTGATGCACTTTATGTACCTGGGATCAAGAAGAATATCTTGTCTGTAGCCGCACTTGCTAGACTTGGACTTGTAGTCAAATTTGTGGATGACAGATGTACAGTTCATGATCTCAGTTTTGGTGATGAAATTGTTGCATGTGGCCTTTTGTGCCATGGGCTGTATAAGCTCACTTTGTATGACAAGTGTGGACAAAATTTTGCAAATGCTGTTGCAGATTCAAAAGCTATTTTAGATGCAAAACTTTGGCATGCACGTTTTGGTTATCTGAATTTTGCCAGTTTGCTACGTTTGCAGAAATCTGATATGGTTACTTCTTTGCCGCCTCTTGAAGCACCTGTCAAACATGTTTGTGAAGGCTGTATTTTGGGTAAGATGCAGCGTTCTAAGTTTCCAAAGGATGGTTCAGTTCGGGCCACATGCAAGTTGTAGCTTGTGCATAGTGATGTTTGTGGGCCCATGCAAACTCCGTCCTTGGGCAATTACCTGTACTTCGTGAATTTATTTGATGATTACTCCAGGCATTCATGGGTATTTCCGGTTAAAGCGAAGCCGAAGTTTTTATGTGCTTCAAACAATTTTTGGCTATGACTGAAAATGTCTCGAAATGTACTATGGGCACCCTCCGTTCTGATCGAGGGGGGGAGTATATGTCTCATGAATTTAATGAATTTCTGGCTAGTCGTGGGATAAAACACCAATGTACAGTACCTTATACACCTCAGCAAAATGGTGTTGCTGAGAGGAAAAACAGGTCACTGACAGAAATGGCACGATGTATGGTCAAAAGTCAAGCTTTGCCACATTCTTTTTGGCTTGAGGCCATCATGTGTGCCACTTATGTACTTAATAGGTGTGCTACAAAAGCTTTGCAGTCTATTACTCCATATGAAGCATGGCATGATAGAAAGCCTTCTATTGAGCACATGCGTGTTTTTGGCTGTTTGTCATATGCTTTGGTGCCACAAGTGCAACGTAGAAAATTGGATGATAAGGTGCTGAAAGCAAAGGTTACAGGTTGTATCATCCACAAACAAAACGTATTCTGGTTTCTCGTGATGTAGTGTTTGTGGAAGATTCTTTCAGCCCTTGCTGTCCTGTACTAGAGACAGTAATGTAAGCTCACAGGACATTTATGAGACTTTGTTGCCTCTTTTCAGTGGTGGAAATATGAACGTAAGTTCCAATGAGGAAAATGTACAACCTATGGGGGTTTCTGAAAATGTTTTAGATCAACCTATTACTGATGCAGATGTACATGATGTACTTGATGAGGAAAGGGCTGAAAATGAGCAGGCTAGAGGTATGCCAAAATGGCTGGTGCACACTTTGCGTGACAGCAAATTGGATGCACCTTTGTCTAGTCGTACTCGTTCAGGCTCTCGCCATGCATCTTATGCATCAGATTGTTATGCTTTGGCTGTGTCTAGCTTACACATTAGAAAATTTTGGAGGTCATTTGGAGGGCCTTGTAAGAAATTGTATTTCTCTCTCTAGAAACTTTTTTTAAAATGCACTTGCACCTTATGAGTACGTCCAAAAGGACAACCAGACACTTTAAAAAGTAGATTTATATTCCCAATCGTCCTTGAAAACGGTCACTTTTTTATTTAATGCGAGCGTCTTTTTCAGGAGGCAGGTGCGGGGCATTCAAGGCAGCTTACGTCATCACTGAAAGTTGAAAAGTCACAAACTGTCAAATAGTGATAGATTTTGAGGCTTTAGACACCACCAATGCGTTCGGAACGCCAAAATACCCTAAAAATGAATGTCTACTTGTCTCATTCCGACATCCGGAGAGGCAAAAAATGTCAAAAAACCCCAAAAATGGGCTTTTTACTTAAGGCGCGCGAGGAGGCATTCTAAAATGCTAGAATGCGCGTCTGCGCGCCATTAGTACAAAGCTCCTTTTAGTGATTTTTGGACAATTATCTTTCAAGAAAGCCTACCCATGTTTCTCTATTGCACTTTTGCACCATGCTCTCTCTCTCTCTCTCTCTCTCTCTCTCTCTCTCTCTCTCTTTCTCCCTCTCCCTCTCCCTCTCCTTTCTATAGCTTAGCATATTTAAAGAGAGAGAGAGAGTGAGAGACTCCCATTACTAACGGCGCGCGTGGAGCATGTGTTGACCTCAAAAAACACCTCCTCGCGCCGTTAGTATAAGGTAACAGAAAGACTCTCTCTCTCTCTCTCTTTCCCCTACCTTACTTCCTCTCTCTATAACACTCACATATACACACATAAACACATACACTGGTGGATGCACAGTACTAAAGGCGCGCATAGAGACATGCACACCGGTTGTGCCTCTCTACGCGCGTCTTTAGTATAGAGAGAGAGAGAGAGAGAGAGAGAGAGAGAGAGAGAGAGAGAGAGAGAAAGAGAGAGAGGGGCTGTGTGTGTATGTGTGTATGTTATATTTGTGTGTCTGTGTGTTTGTGAGTGTGTGTGTCTCTGTGTGTGTCTGTCTGTGTGTGTGTATGTTATATTTGTGTCTCTGTGTGTTTGTGTGTATGTTATATTTGTCTCTGTGTGTGTGTGTGATCAAAATGCACTTTGTAGAATTGTAACAATGGGTGTGCGTGCTCACTCTTATAGACCCGAAATTATGATCTCTAAGGCTAAGATGATGAAGAAAAAACCTATGTGATAGATGGAGGCCTTTTTAGAGATTTTTTGACATTTTCCTCTCAAAAAGCTCCCTAAAAGAGGAAAAAAGGGGCTTTTTACTGATGGCGCGCGATGAGGCATTCCAAAATTTTGGAATGCCCCCTCGCGCGCCATTAGTAAAATGTTCTTTTAGGGGTTTTTGATATTCTTTGCCTCTTTGGATGTCGGAGCCAGACAATTGGACATTCATTTCTAGGATATTTGGGCATTTCGGACGCATTGATAGTATCAAAAGTTTCAAAATCTTCCACCACTTGATAGTTTTGTAACTTTTTGAATTTTGGTGATGACGTAAGCCGTATCAAATGCACCGCATCTACCTTCTGAAAAAGGTGCTCGCATTAAATGAAAGAGAGTGATCGTCTTCAAGGACCACTAGATTATTAAATGAGGAGAGGGACACCTTTTATATTTTTGTTAATATCAACCTATTTTTCTACGTAACGTAGGCTCTTCTCTCATTGGAGGAGCTTATTTTCCTCTCTCTTCCAAAAGGCCCTCCAAAAGACCTCTGAAATCTCCTAATGTGATGTTGAGGAGCCTCTACCTTACATGATGTTGAGGAGCCTCTATCTTTTGATGAAGCACAGAATTCAGAAAATTGGATGGCTACCATGCAATCAGAATATGATGCACTTATAGAAAATGACACATGGACTTTATGTGATTTGCCTCCTGGCAAAAAGGCCATTGGTACGAAGTGGGTTTACAAGTTGAAACGCAAGCCGGATGGTGAGATTGATCACCATAAGGCTCGACTTGTTGCAAAGGGTTATGCACAACAAAAAGGCATTGATTATTAAGAGACTTTTTCTCCCACTTGTCGTATGAATACTGTGCATTTTCTATGTGCATTGGCAGCTCATTTTGGTTGGGATGTACATCAATCAGACATTGTTACTGCTTTCTTGAATGGTGACATATTTGAGGAAGTTTATGTAACGCAGCCCCGCGGTTTTGTCATAAAAGGACAAGAGGACAAAGTGTGCAGATGTAAGAAGGCTTTGTATGGGTTGAAGCAATCTCCTCGTGCTTGGTATGAGAAAGTTGACACTCATTTGGTTAAACGAGGCTTTCATAACAGTCCAACAAAAAGCACACTGTATGTAAAGCATGAGGATGATGTACTTCTCATTGTGGTTCTTTATGTTGATGATTTGATGATCACTGGACCAAATGAGAGACATATTGCTGAATTTAAGGCTGATTTGAATGCTACTTTCAAGATGAAAGATTTGGGGCTCTTGCATCATTACTTGGGTATACAGTTTAAGCAGTGTGATGGTGGTATTGCCTGGTGTCAGAAAAGTTACATAGAGACATTGTTATGTAAGTTTGGACTTGAGTATTGCAAACCTATTGCCACTCCCATGGAAACAGGTTTGAAGTTGAGTCTACATGATGCTGGTGATCCTGCTGATGTCACTCTTTATCAAACTGCTGTTGGCTGCCTCATTTATGTATGCAACACGAGGCCAGATATTCAGTTGTAGTCTCACAGGTTAGCAGATTTATGCATAGCCCAGGGTCTAAGCATTGGCAGGCTGTCAAGAGGATTTTTCGCTACCTTAGTGGCACTTTACATCTTGGCTTGTTTTATCCCAAGGGGGGATCATTGCCGCTAGACTTACATGCTTTTTCGGACTCAGATTGGGCTGGATGTTTTGACACGCGAGTGTCCACAAGTGGTTTTTGTTTCATGCTTGGCAGTTCATGTATATCATGGTTGAGCAAGAAGCAACCTACTGTGGCCACTTCAAATTGTGAGGCTGAGTACAAGGCGGTCTTCAGAGCTACGGTTGAGTGTGTATGGCTCAGACGCCTTATGGCTGATTTGGGTGTTGGACAGGACACTATCAACACTATCTATACTGACAGTCAGAGCGCATTGGCAGTTGCGAGGAACCCAGTTTTTCATGCTCGCACAAAGCACATTGAGTTGCATTACCACTATGTCAGGGAAAGGTTCTCAGCAGGAGAGATCAGCTTGGCTTATGTGCCAACACAGGACAACCTTGCAGATCTTTTCACAAAGGCATTGTCTCATGAAAGGCTTGAAGCTTTCCGCAAAGCTTTGGGCTTACTCCCCTTTGTGGATTGATCATGTCCTCAGGGCATGGCACTTCCCTTTACTCATGTGCCAGCTCTCGTTCACTGCATCACTCCAGGGGGGATTTGTTACCATATACATGTGGTAGTGATGTGTGTGAACACACTAGGACCGCCGGGTCATTTTTTCCCTCTTTAGGAGGTTTTTTCCCCCGTGCATTATATATACGCCCATCACTCTAGGGCTATCTATCTTTCCATTGCACACTAAGTAACACACTCTCTATTGTGTGCCTTGAGCTTCCTTCGTCTTCTCCAAGCTGTGTGTGTTTCTCTGCAACCCTAATTCCAACAAGAAGAGAGATAACTCATAACTAAAGGATGAAACTTTGAATAGCTTCACATGAAGCCGTGAACAAAAGAAACATTAAAATATGCTAATTGCTAAAAATAACCAAGGCATAGAAGTCTCACACAATGCATGTGCACACAAAAACACTAAAAGTGAGTAAACTCCAACCCTCCCAATGGAAATTGAGAAACATGTGAGTGTGTGGATGTCGTGCGCGTGTGCAGAGTGCAAAGGGGAGAGAGGGAGAGAGAGAGAGAGCACAACACAGGATGTGGGTGGAGCTCCCAAATCTCACTGTGTGAGCACCATGTGAGAATGTGAGTGAGAGCTCCTTATTCTTTGTATGTATAAAGAATAAGGAGATGAATGTGGGCGGTCGGACACTGGCCGATGGACACGGGCAAAGCACCGTGATGCACACCGCCTTTACCTAACATTCTCCCTCTAAAATTTGTGTGCCGATAAGTGGCGAGAAGACTAGCCTACAACTAGTATATACAAGAGGTGAGAGAAGACGATTCTCAACCTATGTCCACTGGCTCACTATGTAACCGCTCTAGTGTAGATGCAACATGCATACCACTAGGGATAGAGCTACAATGACACTCCTGATGCAGGTATTGAGTGACGGCCTGCATGGCTCCACAATTCACAATGCCAGTGTCAGTCATCGCACGACTGACAACTCCCACTGCAACAAATGTACCAACCGCATAAGCAAGATCAGGTCTCGAGACCAAAAGGTCAAACACGAGAGACCCAAAAGCCGGCAAAACATGCACTATGTGTGCCAACCTATCCCTGTCAGAAACAACCTCAGTGCCATATGCATCCTCATTAGGAACCACCTGACTATGTATCACCATGTCAGCATCATCTGGCAAAGGCATATCTGCTGAGAATGACTGCAAAACTGAAAAATCAGCACCACTGCAATCACACACCGCTGTCTGAAGGACACTATCATCCTCAAACGTATTAGACGCATCATAGAACAATGCATCAGTCTCTGGCTCAATTGATGTCACCTCAACTGATGACTGACCAAGCTGTGCATCCCCATAGATACCATTGTCTGTATGAACGTCACCACAAGACAAATGCACAACGTGCTCTCCATGCAACACATCTACCAAAGAGACACGCCTCGTCTCTCGCTCCAAACATGGCTGCAAATACACAGAGACTACACCGCCTTGTGTGTCAAAAATATGCAAAGGGTATACTAGACCACTCCTAGAACCTCTGGCTATCACCAGTGAACCCCTATGCATCTGAAATGACCGCTCTCCAAGTAGTACACAATGTCCACTACTTTGCAATTGACACATTGAGATGAGACTTTGACTGAGTCCTGGTACATACGTACATCTCGTAGCATAAGCAATGCACCGCTAGGTAAAGACATGCATACATCTCCAGCACCCTCTATGTCATATGTTGAACCATCAGCAAACTGCACACAACCAAGTCTTCCACTAGAGAAAGAGAAAAACAAATCACGATGTGGTGTCACGTGAAAAATTGCATGCTTGTCTAGTAGAAAACGCGTAGACAATGTGCTATCCCAAGACACAAAGTAGTCTGAAGGCAAGCTAGACTCAAAAGTGACATGCCCGTCACATGCAAACTCTCTAGCATATGTCCTCATAGTAGCACCATGCATCTGCCTCTTCCGCTGCCTCATACGCCGAAGCAACGGTGCCTAATATGATCTATGGAAAACAATGCTCAGGATCACAAGACTCTCCCACCCAAGAGCAAATCAATGTCTCAAGCAGAAAAGGTGACCAAAAGGTCAAGCACACTAGCCTATATAGTAGGCATACATATCTGGCAAAATTTTGGCAGAGTCTCCCTTGTAACTGGAGCAAAAACTCAATGGTAAATCGCAATGGAAACAACAACAAATGCCCAAATGGCCAATCCGGGAATGTACTCGTTTGGAATCACCTCACAAAGTCATACACAGGGCCAAACCGCTCTAGCCGGAGTATCACTCAACGGCGCCACAAATGACATACATATGAAATGCGTGCACCAATCTCCACACTTTGCATACATCATTGCAAACACCTGCAAATCTAGTACACAAATACCTGCTCTACTTGTGACTGTCAAAAAACATGCTCGAGGCATACATTGCCAAGCTCAAACTGCAATCACATGAGTCTCCTTGAGCATTAAACCACATAAGGCATACATCATATCCTCCCACTTGTGAGGAAACTTGCAGCAAATACCACTCTCACATCCAAGAGCAAACCATGTGTGGAATCCTCGACACACAATAAACAAGTACTGCTGCAGAAATTTCAGCACCCAGCATTTAAAAATTTTGATATGATCATCGCGTCCGGAACATGCTAAAACCCCAAGGTAGACTCCTGGATCACATGTATCTGAGTCCGGGTGTGAAAGATATGCCAAAAACCTCCATTTTCGACCCAAAAACGCAGCATAAACTACTAAAAGAGGACTGAAAAATGCAACTCCTGAACAGTAGCTCGAATGAGGTTCCTGATGGCTCGAATGGCTCCAAGGGGGGTAAAACCCAAGGACACCTAATGGAAACGCTCTCGAAAATCTGAATTTGCCATGCCGAAGTCGAAACCCTTTTTGCACTCTTGAAAGTGTGAGCGCGTGCAAAAGCAATTTCAGGAATGAAACACTTTTCTCTAATACCAGTTGTGAGTGCGCGGATGTGGTGCGTGTGCATAGAGTGCAAAGGGGAGAGAGGGAGAGAGAGAGAGAGAGCATGACACAGAATGTGGGTGGAGCTCCCAAATCTCACTGTGTGAGCACCATATGAGAATGTGAGTGAGAGCTCCTTATTCTTTGTATGTATAAAGAATAAGAAGATGAATGTGGGTGGTCAACGGACACTAGCCAACGGACACGGACAAAGAACAGTGAGGCACACCGTCTTTACCTAACAATATATACCATGCCAAAAAGACTCACATGAAAGTCCAGCCTCTTGCTAGTAGCTCAAACAAGCCTTTCCAATATTCTGGATGCGGCATATACCTGCGCATCCAACTTCCTGCAGACTCCGTGACTTGTAGATCAAAAATGAAAATTCTTGACTCTTTTGTCTAGACCTTTTCCAAGTGCAAGACAATGAAAAATCATAATGGTCTACAAAAGAGGATGAGAAAGTGTTCTCACTACTCAATTTCCCTCTTTGTAGAGAGAAAAAAAATGTCCACTATCTCTCACAGTGGCCCACAGACATAAGACAATGCTCAAGGAAAAAGGAAGAAAATGGGTCTGCCATCATTAACGTAGCAATGTGGCACTCATCGACAAGCTTTATCCAACAGCCAATAATTTCTCTCAAGAATTCAATACTTTATGAGGCCTTTTGTAAGCCAAAAACAAGGCAAATAGATAACAAGACAAGGGGGAAAACACAAGCCAACCTAAAAATGAATTATAGACAGTGGTTCCAACTCCCGGGGGATTCACCATGGAAAACTTACCGCACCATGTAAGTGCAAGGGAAGGGTTTTTTTTACAAGTAACATAAGTGTATAAGTTAGGGACATGCCCCCAATAATTTATCTCCCAAGCTTAAAAATAAGGGAGGGGGTATCATATTTATTATGGCGCGGGGGGGGGGGGGGGGGGGGGGGGGGGGGGGGGAGGAGAGAAGTGAGAAAAGGGAAAATGAGAGGAAGTTTTTGTGTTTCAAAATCATGGCTTTCCAAAAGAGTCTTCCCTCGAACTTGTGAGTCAATAGCTACAAAGATACATGCAAGAACTAATAGTGCTTTGTATCAATTTCTTGTTTTGTGATTATAGTTTGTTTTTTGAGGGATGAAAGCTATAAAGAGTTTCTATAGATGCAAATTTACACCGCGAACCTAGCACAACTTTATTATAACCATGTTTTTTGAGTAGTTTAGATGGGTTAGAATTGGACGAGTAGCTAGAGTTCATGCTAAACGGGTACATAGTTTGAAAGTCAAACTAAGACACATTGAGGGTACATCTAGCTATCAACAGAAGTGGTTCCTTAATACATTGCCAGTCACTATGCTACATGCTCTTTGACTATTTTTACTCAGTTTTAGATCATGTGAGACCTAAATTTTATATGTAAGATAAGGGCATGGTAGTTTTCTGCATTGATTGTTGTATAAGCATAGAAAGGGCGGTCATATTCCCTAATATGAGTTGTATATAGGGGTTTTATCAAAGTTGTCCACTTGCAGGTGGCATCCCATTTTGTGTATAGAGTGAATCTCCTGGGGTCCAGCTTAGCCCTATAATCCAAACTAATCTCTAAAGCCAGCGTCCTGGTTTTCCCGAAAAACTAGGTTAACTTTGTGTGTAGGACATGTGTGTAGCTATTTTACTTTAATAACTAAACACAAATGAACATGAGCCTTCGAGACCAACCAAAAAACCCAAACCATAGTATGGAGTACAACAACTAGTCCATTGTACAATGTGCAGCAGGGTCAAAAAAGTGACACCACTAGTATGCCAACAACCCGACAGAAAACAGATAT
This sequence comes from Adiantum capillus-veneris, assembly GCF_014529385.1. Classification (NCBI taxonomy): domain Eukaryota; kingdom Viridiplantae; phylum Streptophyta; class Polypodiopsida; order Polypodiales; family Pteridaceae; genus Adiantum; species Adiantum capillus-veneris. Next base: position 150,430,674 of record NC_140944.1, read on the forward strand.
TGAATGTAACTAGAGCCATTCGGGCTAGGTATCTTCACATATGGTGTTGCCAAGACCCCCTAATACAAAAAGTTTGCAGAATATATGTACAGCCAGTACGGATTAGTAAAGGAATCACTCCAAAAGGTGCATCTTACCCCAAAGTGCCACGAAAAAAAGCAAACCATTGTATGCGGCCTTAAATGGTGAGTATAGATAGTATGCAGAAACGCGGGCCTATCTTCAACCTTAGAAGCTCCATCAAGCTCAAATGTGAAGAGCATGGAATCAAACTACATGCCATGAGTCTTCATACTGTATATGATAGCTACAGTGCAGGGTTAAAAAAAAACACTTATTTTTATACAGTATGCGCCAACCACATCAATAGTGATCAAATACACCCATCATGGCACCAGTGATGAAATAAACCATTGGTCTGTGTGCCCCCAATGAAAAAACCCGATTTTTTTATTATGCAACGTAAAACGTAAGCGCCTAAATTCAGTGTAAAACAGAGTACAATATCCCGTAGGCATACAAAAATTTTGACAGAATGCGGTATGTCAACAATGTGCCAAAGTACATATTATCAACAAAACTAAGCAAGGTAATTCACAGACCTGCAAGGGTTGCTCCGTAAGCTCCATTTCAACTCAATAAGCGGCAACAAGCACACTCCTCTCTTTCACATACACACACTAAACACAATCAAGGCTAAGTGAGGGGCAAACATCTCCCTCACCTCTTTATATAGAAGTATGTCGAGGTTGAGGCATCATGACGGTATCCAGGCAATAACTCCCACCATTATCTGCACGATACGCCAGTGCACTATTTCATATGGGGAGCAAATGTGGCCGCCTTAGTCGAGGATAGGAGTGTGCAAATTTAGGTTTTTGTGCAGGTGCGTAGAGATATCTGAGTGCAGGTGATGCAACAAAGGGGGAGAGGGAGAGAGGAGGAGGAGGCAGCAGGGACGTGAAGAGGTTTTTGATAGGATGAAAAGAATGAAGGAGAATTAAACCGCCACGTTTACTTTAACCATCATCCAAGTTATTTTTACCACACACCCTTTATAAGGATATACTCCCATGGGGAAAAAGAAAAACCCCTACGAGATAACCATGTACAAAGCTATAAACTAACCACCCTGGGGGGATAGGTGTAAAAAAAAAACCCCCTTTTAAAAATTTTAAAATAATGGTCAAGGGAAAAAGAAAAAAGGTGCATTGTTCCTCACAGTTTATAGCCCGAATGAGGGTGAGTGAGTATAAGAGTGCTCTTTGTGCAGGGAAATCATAAGCTGAACAGGGGTAGTTTTTTTATGGGAAAAGGGCCATGGTTTGTTGACTAATCAAAGCCTGTAGCAATACCTGTGTGTGTGTGCGAGTGTGAGAGAGAGAGAGAGAGAGAGAGAGAAAGAACTTTCTACAAGAACAATGATAGCTTGTAGTCGTATAGTCAATGTTAAAAGGCTATGAAATTGAGATTGAGTTATGGGACTATAAGTATTGAATTCCTCTCTATTATAATTTAACTATTCAAATCATAAATTATGTCTTTTAGAATCACTTCTATGCAAAATATATATATTCCCCAGCATTCCCATGCGAACCAATAAGAGCAGCCTCTACCTACCTACTACTCGGCTCGGAGATTCCATATTCAGCCAAGGCTTGTGCTCACCAGCTCTTCCCTTCACCCCTCCCATGAACTTTCCCAATGTTGGAGAGTTGGACCACAATTGCAGGTGTGGAGTAGCCTAATGCAATTACTATTCCATCTCCAGCCCCATGTTGCATGCATCTATCCAAAGGTGAAAAACAATTGCACGCTCTCTCGAGAAAGACTGAGAGGCATAAAGTTCCTCAATGTATAATGAACAAACTAGCTAAGTGGAAAAGAGTCGCTAAGGAATGCAAGAGAGCCCGTGTGCTTTGGGTAGGCATGCGTTCGTTGTGCGAGCAGTGCAATAGGAGAGAACCAATGCATGAAACCTCACCTCCATCCCTACCTGCAACATTGCTACGATCTCCTGCACAGGTTTCAGGCAACGTGCCCGGTTTTGGCAAGGTGCCTGCCCATCCTTTACATTCCTTGATTATAATGTAGTAATAAGGAGTGTGAGAGTTTCTTCTCACAAAAGCTCCACCAAGTGTTGTGTCTTCTCCTTCCCCCTTCTCTCCTGCACTCTCCGCATCCGCTCCCGCAAGTGGTATCAGAGCCCAGGCGTCTCGACCCCGAGCACCGGCTACATTCGTGCGTGCAGGCCTCCCAGTAGGATTGGAATCTTGAGAACGGGAGCCTAGAGTGAGCTTGAGAAGGGCAAGCAGGTGGATCTGCAAAATCGGGCACAGATTTTTGAAGCAGAGTCGATAGTGCTGAGCAAGGCCATTGGGAATTTTGCAAGGCAAAACGGGGCAGCTCGTAAGGCCAAGGAACCGAGCTATGCAGGCAGAGTGCATAGAAGCAAGAGGAGAATCGATGCAAAGTCGGGATAGCGTTCTGTGAGGAAATCGAAGGCAGCGAGTTGGACGAGATTGAGGATCTCTAGCATGCTACAAGCAAAACCGAGCGCGCGCGCGCACACACACACACTCTCTCTCTCTCTACAAAATCGACAGGCTCTGCAGGTCCGACAGAGGCAACAAATTGAAATCAATTTTTACAAAAAAAAATAGACTTAACACTTTTTGTGCAAGGCATTGCTCCCACCAAATCCCTCAAAAATTCGGCTCTACTACCCGACCCTACTCACACACACCTGAGAGGCAGTGAGAGCTTGAGAGATAGCGAGTGAGAAAGAGAGACTTCCTCACTATGAGAGAGTGGAGCTATGAGATTGAGAGTGAGCGAGTGAGAGAGAGATAGCAAGGTTTTGCGACATCGACATATGGACGACTTGTCGCTCCACACCGGCACCACCATCACCGTACACAGCAAGAGAGAGAGAGAGAGCACACTTACTTTCTCGGTGCTCTGCATCGATTTTTGGCATTCTTCGTCGGCATGGCACATCGGTTTCGAGACCGTTTTTTGCAACTTGGCACCGACGACATCGCTTACATTACGCAACGGATTTTCGACATCCGACCCCGACACTAGCATTCCCACGGACGAGCATTTTTCCATGGACTGCTATGCTTGCGATATGCGCGGGTGAGATATCTCTATCATAGAGGAGTGACATCCGACATCGGCATCGAGCACACCGATTACGTTCTACGGCACAGTTTTCATCTTTGACTTCTTTAGTGGCTATTCGACTAGCGCATTTTTGTCCGACGGTAAGAATCGGCACCAACATTCCCATTCTACATCGACACAGAGGTACACGGGGGGTTTTTTTGAGCCCACATATACACCAGTTTCTCCAGGTTTTTAGATGCTTATTACAGGCACAACGTCTTTCAGGCGATCTTGGCAGTCATTTTGACATTACTTTCTCTGTGGACAGATGCATTGATAGATGTATGTTTGTTTGAGCACACCTAGTGCTATTGATCTCTTTTGAGAGCACATCTCCCCGCAGGGATCCTTTTTACTGCACACAGCAGTTCTTGGAGTATGTTTGTGTGCAGTCACTCATGTATATTGAGTTGCGGTCATTGCCTTTGTACATCTTTTGTGGTGCCGTTTTTGCTTGACATTTTGGTAGTTTTTCCTATCTGTTTCTGAAAGTCGAACCGAAAGAGCCCTTTTTGAGACTATGGCTAGTCGTTTTGTGTCTGGTTTAACCTTTGGAGGGTCATTGCGTGAGGTTTTCTTTGAGTTGGGTATTCTCAAATGTTGAGATACTTTCGGTGATACAGGTAGCTGGAGTTTTTTCCCTCTTACGGTACCCTTACCATAGGATATGTATCTGGATGGCTTCTTTTGCTTTTGACGCCGAGTTGGTGGTCACACGACAGTGGTTTTGAGAAGTTTATGTCGAGTGGTTGTTTTGAGCAGTTTATGCGCTTACTTTTTCCCTTTCAGGTTTGAGAGTTTTCTCCCCATATACAGAGGAGACTCTGTCGGATTTTTTCCACGAGTCCATTTTATGCGTTCTGGCACATTTAGAGTTCTTAGACAATGATTTTATTGTATTTGTTTGAGTTTTTGCTCCTGTTATAGGGGAAACTCTGCCAAAGTTATCCCAAGAAATTTTCCATAAAGTTTTTGGCCACATTATCTTGAGTCATGGCTGCGAGTAGTGCTCCCAAAAGAGAAGAGTACTACATCAAAAAGTTTGATGGCACAAACTTTGCTATTTGGCGGCAGCGTATGCAAGATGTTTTGATTAACAAAGGCTTGATAGCACCCTTGCATGAAAGAAGAGAGAATGCGTACATTGATGAACAATGGGAAGACTTGAATGAGCGTGTCATGGAAATCATTCGCCATTACCTTGATGAATCCATTTACTTTACCATAATGGATAAGACCAATGCCAAAGATTTATGGGATGCTATATGTTAAGCATGGGATGGCAACAATGCCTCAAACAAGGTTTTCTTGATGAAGAAGCTTATGCCCATGAATATGAAAGGGGGCACTAATGTTAGTTCTCACTTGAACATATTTTCACAAATTATTTTACAAGGTATCGATTTCGGTGATGAAATGAAGGCCATTTTCTTTCTATGTTTGCTACCATCATCATGGGATACCTTCAACACAGCCATAAGCAATTTTGCACCTAATGAAAAGCTAGTTTTCAGTGATGTTGGTAGTGCATTGCTCATTGAGGAGATTCGATGTCAATCTCTTGATGCGAGAGGGCATGGTGATGCGTATGTGTTTAGTGGCAATCGTGACAAGCAAAGGCAGCGTGGTTGTAGCCGCGGTCGTTCTTACGATCGCAGGTAATGTTGTAGCAAGAGTCACGGCAAAGACATAAGAAATGAGTGAGTGTTATTACTGCCATAAAGAGGGACACTTGAAGAAAGATTTATGCACAATGCAGCATGATAAATGCAAGGAGAAAGCGAAATCTGACAGACCTCAAAGCATCGTGAAAATTGAAGAGATTAATGTGGTTGAGTCTCCAGTCATTGAGACACTTTCTGACATGCCAAATAATGTGTTGATTTTCAAATCGGATTTGAGTCCTGATGCATTGTTAGCTCTTGATGAGTGTTAAGTGCAGAATTGGATTGTGGACTCAGGTGCTAGCTTTCACGTGACTCCTCACAAGGAGTGGTTTTCTATGAACAATGCCATGCATGGCACAATGAAGCTTGGTAACTCTTATGAGGTTGATATATGTGGTGTGGGTAGCATCAATTTTCTATGCATAATGGCACTGAGTTTATGCTGCACAATGTAAAACATGTACCCAAATTGACAAAGAGTTTTGGATGGCTGGATGATTTTGGTTACACTACCATATTTGCTCATGGTTCTTAAATCATCAAGAAGGGGAATGTGGTCATGCTTAAGGTCAGAAGTCTGGCTCATTGTACTCACTTTATGTCTCTTTCATGGAAGAGAATTCTATTTGTGTAGCCGACCTACCATCTACATAGTTGTGGCATAGCCGGCTAGGTCATATGAGAAGGGAATGAAAGTCTTGCAACTTTCTGGTTATAACCTTGTGCTAGATTACTCTAACTTCTCTTTATGTGAGCATTGCATCTAGGTTGACATCAACACCTTTGGAAGAGGAGTTAGGGAGTCCTCTAGATCTCGTTCATAGCGACTTGTGTAGACCTATGCCAGTCAAGTTTCTAGAGGGAGCATTATACTTCTTGAAATTCATAGATGACTCTACCACAGAAAGGTGTGGGTTTATCTCTTGCAGCAGAAGAGTGACGTCTTTAGTGTCTTCCAGAAGTTCTTAGCCTTGGTTGAGAACCAATTAGGTAGAAAGCTTAAATCTTTGTGAAGTGACAATGGAGGCAAATACATCTCCTCCGAGTTCAAGGACTTTTGCAGTAAAAGAGGCGTTAAAGGACAGTTTACCACGCCTTACACACCCATCCAAAATAGTGTGGCTGAAAGGATGAATAGAACCATCCAGGAACGGGTCACTTCAATGTTGTCTACGGCCAACTTAGCTCAAGAATTTTGGGGAGAAGCTGTTACGATGGCTGCTTATTTGATCAATCGGTCATCTAGTACACCATTGAAGTACAAGGTTGTGCAGGAGATGTGGAGGGGTGAACATTTCAATTATGATAGATTAAGTGTGTTTGGGTGTGAGGCATTCTCACATGTGTCAAAAGTGCTTAGACAAAAGATGGACCCCAAATCACACAAGTGCATCTTCATTGGAAATGGTGTGGATGGAGAGATGGGATATCGTCTCTGGCACCCAAAACCTAAGAAGGTTATACGCAGCTCACAGGTGATATTCAACGAGTTTAAGATGTATAGACAGCCGATGAAAGACATTGAGTATCATAGAGTACCATTTGAGGATGTTGCCTCACCACCAGTTACACAGAATGTTGGAAGTGCTAGTGATGCACCTTCCACTAGCACACACACACACATGTTGCTCCAGAGAGAGTAGAATCCAGTAGTCATGCACTTTGGAGATCTACTCGTACATCTTGTGTACCTGAGCACTTTGAGCCATGATTGGACTTTTCGCTAGTCATTGATTGCGGGGAGCCCACTTGCTACAAAGAGGCCATTCAAATGGACGATAGCGTGAAGTGGGAGGAGGCTATGCAATTTGAGTATAACTCGATTTTAGCAAATGAACTTGGGAATTGACAGAGTTACCTGAGGGTAAAGAGGCATTGCCATGCAAATGGGTGTATAAAAAGAAGTATATCATAGATGATCCCGAGCCTAAGTATAAAGCTAGATTGGTTGTTAAAGGGTTTAAGCAAACGAAAGGCATGGATTTTGATGAAATCGTTTCTCCATTGGTGGTCAAGATGACTACATTGCATCTTGTGCTTGGTCTAGTAACCATCAAAGACATGAAATTTGTCCAAATGGATGTGAAGGTAGTGTTTCTTCATGGGGATCTTGAAGAGGATGTTTACATGAAACAGCTAGAAGATTTTGCATAAAGCCTGAGAAGCCAACACGGCCAGACATTGCATATGAAGTGGGAGTGGTCAGCAGGTTTATGCCGAATCTAGGTAGAAAGCATTGGGAAGTAGTGAAGCACATCTTGAGATACATCAAGGGATTAGCTAGCAAGTGCTTATCCATCGTAGCGGAAGCGCAGCCTCCGAAGAATGTCAAAATCCCGCGGCATGATAGTAATGTCCCTAGAGTTAGAATGTTGTTTTTGGATTGCACGATGAAGTATCATGTATCCTCTTTCGTTATTGATGGATCCAGAGCTCTGTTCATGAGGGTAATGGTGACTCTCTCCAGCTTCTTGTTCTTCAGGAACTCGCACTCATCGAGCTTCAAAACAATCTTGAGAACCCCACCGCACTCCTCTTGACTTGATGTCAAACAAGTGAACTGCATACCTTTGCAATGCTTCAAGATCAACGAAGAGGTTGTTGTGCTCGTTAAACTATACCTCTCTGCCGCCCTTGCCTAAGAACGTTGCTTCAATATGGAATGGTGACCCAAGTTTATCAAACACCTCATTGTTTATGTGCCGGCGAGCAGCCTTTACATGTGATGGGTTTGGCAGCAATGATCCTTTCTGTAGTTTATTTTGAGACTTTTTAGCTAATGCTTTGAAGAGTGCTCTTTATCCCATCTGCGAGATGCCACTCTCATCAAGTATTGCTTGCACTTCCATTGGTTCCAACTGATTCTCATTCATGAAGGAGGTAAGGAACCTCCCTTTCAACTTACAATTTTTTTTCTGAGTTATCATCTCTTCAACTACTTCTTTTGGAACTAAACGGCTGTAATGCACTCCAGCATTGAAGCCTACACCGTTCGAGTTTGGATGTAGTAAAGACCTGCCAAAGAAGCACCATGCGTTATGATCATGTATCGGAAAGTGTATCCATTTCTTAGTGAAGCACATTGAAGATACAAAGGCGGAAACAAACTTCAAGTTACCTTAAAGGTCGTATTTGTTTTTTCAAGCCACCACTACCAAATCTTCATGTTCTCAATGTTGCACAGATCTCGTTTTCTTTTCTGACTACCAAGCACGGTGTCTTTCTCTCGCAAGCTTGTGATCTTCTTTTCAAGGCCTTGGATTGTCTCTTTGTTTGATGAAATCTTCCGAGAGCATGCTTCATCAAGTTTCTTCAGCTGCATGTTCTCCATTGCCAGGAAGTTTCTTTGCCTTTCCGCATTCAATCCTCTCATTTCCAAATGTTCGGTGTATCCCAATAGCCCATCCTTGCCATCGCCTGTGAAATGTAAGAGGTTAGTGATATTAGCAAAGGGAGGTGGCACATTTGTCGTAGGATCCTTGGATAAATAGACCCATCGGTCCACAAATCCAAATGATGTTCTTTGTTTGTCCTTCTAAGTTCTTTCTCCCGTTGAGATAAGAAAGACTCCCTCCTACATTTCTGCAACGGTGCGTACTCTTGCAATACATCAACATGAAGATGATGTGTGTTCTTTGGGTAAGTGTTAAAGATGAAGGGGTTGAGGATTGCAAATTCAAATTGGTGTTTTCATCATAAAAAGAAGCGTTCTCCATTCCTAGAGTTGATAGAGAAATAGGTAGACACTCAAAACTCATAAAATATCTCAAGTTTTGGGAGGGAAGGCCATATTCTCAAGTTTAGAGTTGATAGAGTTCGTGTGGCTTATGTTTCTGGAGGGAGTGCTTGTAAGCTGGCAGTTCAAATCATTAGTCATATGGTTAGTTGGATTCCTGACAAGAGAACAAAGGATAAGAATGATAAAGATGGTGGCTACCTACCAAAGAATGTCATTTTGGATTTTTGTTGGTGCAAAAAAGTATCACATAAAATGCACAATTTAACATTTTCATTTTCTCTCTCTAAGCCGACGTGGAACTTCTTACAGGGCTCAAAAGTGAGTCCAACTTTCTCCTAATGAGAGCTGCCCCTTTACCCCCCCCCCCCCCCCCCCCCCCCCCCCCCCCCCCCCCCCCCTCCAACACACACACACACACACACACACACACTTGGTCACTTCATCTGCCTCTGATTGATACATCTAGCTACACACACACACACACACACACACACACACTTATACTTGAACTACTAATGTACTTGATGGATTTATAGTCCGGTGGGTGAGTACCTTGGATAATTACTTTTCCTCAATGGGCGATTCTAGATCATGACATGCATAATGGAGTTGATGAATATAGTGTCTTGTGGTGTTCACCATGAATCTTCACCTTATAATCTCCTGTATGGATGTAATGATCGATGATTACCATAAGTCTTTGTACTTATACTAAATCTCGTTGGTAATTATTGTGACTTGTGGGGGTTTGCCTCGAGTCTATACCTTGCAATTACCTTATAGGTTGATTCTGAATGTATCCTAGATACTTCCTCTGGCTCATGCTACTTTCCTAGTAAGCAAGGTTTAGTGTGACCACTCCTTAACAATTCAACCCCTAAGGGTTGCATGCATGTGTGTTATTCCCCTTAGTAAAACTGGTAATGGCTCCCGTTATGCTTCGCTCTTGGTGAGAATTGGGCGCTCTTTCTGATGTAGTGTTTAATGCACTCCATCTTCCTCGCGATGGGTTCTTTCCCCCCTTTCACAAATTTGACATCCCACAGTACATATCCCTATCAAATGCTTGGCGTGATGGTGGTTGGATCATTCAATTCCTTGGCCACTTTCAGCAACAAAACTTCTCTCCTTGACCTCTTGGCTACTGACGAGATGAGTTGACATTGCAAGGATGGTCCATATGTTTGCTGGCTCTTAAAGCATGGCATATTGGTGCATTGTCGGAGAAGAGATTGCCTCCTATGTTCTTCTACCTTCCTCTGTTATAAATAGAGGTGAGGGGCCCTACTTCCCTCACTTAGACTTGGGCTTACTTATTTTGGTTTGTCAATGGTCCATCCCTTACTTAGGCTTGAGCTGATGGTGTTTTTCTACCTTCAAGAGCATGGGAGAATGAATATAAATAATATAAGGGGTGATACTTTGCAAGTCATTGATTGCTGTGTACTTCATTCTTTAGGAGTTTTCTGATTTGGCTATAGCGTAACAGGTCATCTATAACTTTTTACAAGTGTTTCTAGTTTTAATAAAAAAACTAGGCTTGGCTCACTGCTTTTTTCAAGGATTAACAATGTTTTAGTTAATGAACTTGATCACATTTGGTGCATGACATTACTTGGGTGACCTTGATTTCTAGCATACTAATGTTTGGTTGAGCTGATTATACCTCAAGACGATGAGGTTGTAGGGAAACCTTGCAAAATTTTCCTCCTCACTTAACATCATAGTGCTTGATTTACTCTGTTAACTGCTTACACATTTTTTTATTACACTTTAAAGCTACCTTGACATCTTACTGTAAGAAGGGTATGGGTTTCAACTATTATTGAGGTGCCTTATGGTTAAAGAAAGGTTTAATTTTCCGGGCCCTTATGTTGTCATTTTACTAAAAATCTAAGTTTGGTTGCACTAGATCATGGCTTTTACTAAACATTATTAATGCTACTTACCTCATTGATTCTCATTTGGATTCTCAAAATACCAACTTGATCTAGTTTTTTTGGAATAATTTTGGCTGGTCTTTTTTATTCAGCCATTAATAGTAGAAACACTTTTCTGATAACTTGGGTGTTAGTATATTAAGTTGGTAGCCGGTTCCACTTCTCATTGGCACTTAAAATGGTTTTTGGACTACACTTTTACAGTTGATTGGCTATACACGTGTATTTGTTTTGAGGGTAAAATCATATTGCTACTTGCTCTGATAGTCTAATAGCTAGTATAAATAATTTGTACCTTAAAGACAAGGACCTAGATTATTTTGTAGCAAAGATATAATTTATTACTTTTGGAGAAGCTGTGAGGTTCCTAAAGGTTCTGTGCTCTTAGGTTTTAGCCTGATTTACATTCTCTGATTGATGGTTAGTCCTCATCAAGACAAGGGCTTATGCTCTCATTAGGTTTTTCTCATAATATTATAAGCTTAAGTCTCACCTATAGTTATGATCTGATGCTATTTTAGGCTTACTATTCTAAGCCTCACAATGTTTTGATTTGGTAATCCCATGAATTTTAACTTTGGCCTACGTACAATTATCTAGGGTTGCTATGCCCTTATCTTATGGTACTACTCATTCTGGTAGGTTACATTCCCCGGACTGTGGCTTGTTCTAAAAATCTCAAATGGGGGTTTCTAAAAATGCTATGATCAACCTATTCTGATGCAGATATACATGATGTACTTAATGCAGATGTACATGATGTACTTGATGTGGAAAGGGCTGAGAATGAGCATGTCATAAAATCTAATATCTAACAAACCCAAATGATTTTATCCTATAACTGATCACTTAATGTGGGAGAATAAACGGGAACAAGGGTTAGGATATAGACATCTGCTTATAGATCTATATCAACACGGGGCCAATGGTAAAGGGGCCCAAATGAGAGATGGTATGTCAAAGAGAAAGGCTAACCAATGGAGCTTAAAGACCTTAGGGTTAGCTTCATTGAAGACTCCAATAGTTAAGTGTTAAAAGTCCTTTGACCTTAGGTAAGCTAGGGCATTGCTTGAGGTGGGAACCCGACCCAAGCTTGAGGTGCTTGTCATGCGTGATGACTGAGATGCTTGAAATGATTGATAATTGAGATGCTTGAGGTAGTTCTCATGCTTGAGATGGTAGGGTAGTACTTGAGGTGGGAACCCAACCCAAGATTGAGGGGCTTAAGGGCCAAGCTTGTGGTGAGAAATGGCCCAAGGTTGAGGGGCTTGAGATGTCACAAAAGTCAATGAAAATCCCTACAAGGAGGGGGAGAGCCATGCAAGAAGGGGGGGTTGGACAGGACACTGCCAACACTATCTACACTGACAGTCAGAGCACATTGGAAGTTGTTGCGAGGAACCCAGTTTTTCATGCTCGCACAAAGCACATTGAGGTGCATTACCACTATGTCAGGGAGAGGCTCTCAACAAGAGAGATCAGCTTGGCTTATGTGCCAACATAGGACAACCTTGTAGATCTTTTCACAAAGGCATTGTCTCGTGAGAAGCTTGAAGCTTTCCGCAAAGCTTCGGGCTTACTCCCCTTTGTGGACTGATCATGTCCTCAGGGCATGTCACGACCCTTTACTCATGTGCCAGCTCTTGTTCACCGCATCACTCCAGGGGGGATTTGTTACCATATACATGTGGTAGTGATGTGTGTGAACGCACTAGGACAGCCGGGGCATTTTTTTCCTCTTTAGGAGGTTTTTTTCCCCGAGCATTGTATATACGCCCATCACTCTAGGGCTATCTACCTTTCCATTGCACACTAAGTAACACACTCTCTATTGTGTGCCTTGAGCTTCCTTCGTCTTGTCCAAGCTATGTGCGTTTCTCTGCAACCCTAATTCCAACAATTGGTCTAATAATTTTCAAGTTTGACATGGATAACAACTGATAGGTTCTTTGACACCTGTTATAAGTAGCCAAGTCTAGCAGATCTGTTGAGTTGTCTATATGGATGCAAGTGAGAATTCTATCTTGGTTTAAAAAGTTTAGCATGTTGTAGTCCGACTCTAAAGATCTCTGCTGATTAAACCTGGATGACTTTCATAGCTCTATTACTTTTGTATAAGATCATTAGAATGCTGCCTCATTCTTATTATGTTGTACAAAAATGAATCCAAGACTGAGTCATTTTTGTACAAATCATTATCCAACTATCTAAAGCCAATTGTCTTTTAGCTGTTATGTTCTTTTGTGCATATGTACTAAGCTTAATACAGTCCTCTTAGGCAACAGGGTGGACCGAGACGTTGGATTTAGATTATTCTTTGTCTATAGGCTTTGACGGACCCACTGTTTATAATTCCTTGTTAGGTTGACAGGTGTTAGGTGGTCTTTCCTTGACTATAGATTGGGTTCCTACTCATAATCTTTTGACTCTACCAATTTTAGATTGCATGTTAATTCAAATTTACTCACCCATGCTTAATTAACTTAATTATTGCATTTTCAATAACATGCTACCTTTAAACAAAATGTACGTATGAGTGTTATCCATGACCCTAAGAAACACACAAAAATCATGGAAAACATCCACTAAAGACTATGAACAACATCCACACTAATTTCTACGACTGACATAGCCTTAAAACTCCTACTAGAGTACAATCTTCTTTGAAGACATTATTGGATATTATGTTGATAAGACCCGCTTCACTTTCTTCAAGAGCACTATGATATTGTACATCTCTGCTATGCTTCAGACTTGAATGTTTTACTCTCATTGACTTGATGAGTCAGTAGGTCCATACTCGATGGTCTTACTACCTTAACACTGACTATGGTGCTTGGATAAGGGGTGTGCGCCTGCGAACACACACTTGATCACTTTATCTGCCTGTGATTGATACATCTAGCTACACAGACAATTATACTTGCACTACTGATGTAGGTAATAGCTTTATTGTGTGGTGGGCGATTACCTTGGATAGTTACTTTTCCAAAATGGGTGATTCTAGCTCATGACATGCATAATGGAGCTCATGAATATAGTGTCTTGTGGTGCTCACCATGAATCTTTGCCTTATAATCTCCTCTATGGATGTAATGGTCGATAATTACCACAATTCTTTGTGCTTATACTAAATCATGTTGATGATTATTTTGACTTGTGAGGGTCTACCTTGACTTTATACCTTGCAATTACCTTATAGGGTGATTCTAAATGTATCCTAGATACTTCCTCTGGATTATGATACTTTGCTAGTAAGAAAGGTTTAGTGTGATCACTCCCTTAACAATTTAACCCTTAAGGGTTGCATGCATGGTGTGTTATTTCCCTTAGTAAAATAGGTATTGGCTCCCATTATGATTCCCTCTTTGGCGAGAATCGGGCGCTCTTTCTAATGCAGTGTTTAATGCACTCTGTCCTCCTCATGATGGATTCTTTCCCCCCTTTCACAAATTTGACATCAGAGAGTATGCATCTTCATCTGCTGCCTGGTGTGATGGTGGGTGGATGGGCACGTTGTTTGGATCATTCAATTCTTGGCCTCTTTCAGCAGCAAAACTTCTCTCCTTGCCCTCCTGGCTACTGACGGGATGAGTTGACATTGCGAGGATGATCCTTATGTTTGTTGGCTCTTAAAGTATTGCATATTGGTGCAGAGTTGGAGAAGAGCTTGCCTCCTATGTTCTTCTACCTTCGTCTATTATAAATACAAGTGAGTGGCCCTGCTTCCCTCATTTAGACTTGGCCTTACTTGTTTTGGTTTTACAATGCTCCATCCCTCACTTGGGCTTAAAGTGCTGATGTTTTTCTACCTTCAAGAGCATGGTAGAATGAATATAGATAATACAATGGGTGATACTTTGCGGGTCATTAATTGCAGTTAACTTCATTCTTTAGGAGTTTGCTGATTTGGCTACATCGTAACATGGCATCTATAACATTTTACAAGTGTTTCATTTAAAAGAAGACTAGGACTAGCTCACTGCTTTTCTAAAGGATTAACAATGTTTTAGCTAATGAACTTGATCACATAAGGTGCATGACATTACTTGGATGGCCCTGATTTCTAGCATACTAATGTTTGGCTGAACCATTTGTACCTCAAGACAATGAGGTTGTAGGGAAAACTTGCGAATTTTTCCTCCTCACTTAACATCATAGTGCTTGATTTACTCTCTTAACTGCTTACTGTAAGGTTTCCAGTTTCTGAAACCTTAGATATTGTACAAAGCTTGATCAAATTAACTTGGTTGTTAAGAAAACACTGTAGAATGATCCAACTATGGCTTATATTGGTATTTTTGGAACCGTAACTAGAGCTTTACTATGGTTAGAATTTTTCAGAACCAAATTCCGATAAAATCTGGGAAACTTACGGACTCTGAAAGGTTACACTATGAATTAAATTAGTTAAGTAAAATTGAATGGTTTCAGTAATTATCACTGCTAAAGACTTTTTATCCTAAGGTTCTAGAAATTGCAGATATTTCCAAGTTTAATCATTAAAAGTTAAGGAAAATAGTAGAAATTGACTCTGGAAGCTGGGGGGGGTTGTGTGGAACCTACCCAAGACAGATTTAGCAGCAAGTGGCGCTAGTTGGGAGCTGGGGGCTTGCTTGAGGTGCCAGGACCTGCCAGAAACAGCCCAAGGGCCTTGAAAAGCTTAAAAAAACCCCCCTTCTTCACAAAAGAAGACAGACTCGGAGCCTTGGCAAATTATCTCTCATCTAAAGGGACCGCTACTCAGAAATCACTAGAGAGCAAAGCTCTAGTTGGTTAATCAACGATAATTAGCACTAACTCTTTTTAGTAGAACTATGTTAATCTATTTACACTTCTTAATTAATTGAAGATTAGACCTATTTATACTTTAAAATTCTCTCCTAATTCTAAATTCTCTGCTATTGATTATTGAGATTAAGCTTAGGAATACTAATATAATTAATTATTATATTATATTAGGATTGAAATTACTCATTTTAACCATAAATCAATGATAATTATACTAATTAATTTTAGATTAAGATGAGATAATTATTAGAGCTGTGTTAGATTATCAATATGCTAGGAAAATTATCTTTTAATTTTTTGAGTAATTTATGTAATTATTAAGCAGAATTACACTGTTTTTAAGGGAAAGGTAAAGGGAAAAATAATCAAATTAATCCAAGAATATTTGAGATAATTATCAAAGGTAAAATAAATCTTTAAAAATCTGTGATAATTATCTTAACCTCAGATAACTAGTTTAACTAATTATCTCAGCAAAAAGCACCATTTTTAAAGAAAAATAAAAGGGACAAAATAGCAAACTAATCCAAACAGATTTGAGATAATTATAAGAGGTGAAAATTATCTTTAAAAACCCATGATAATTATCTCAACCTCAGATAATTAGTTTAACTAATTATCTCAACAGAAATACATTGGTTTTAAGGGAGAATAAAAAGGGGGAAATGGCAAACTAAGTCAAAAAGATTTGAGATAATTATCAAAGGTAAAACACATCTTAGGAAACCCATGATAATTATCTTAAACACAAATAGTTAGTCTAGCTAATTATCTTAGTAGAAAAACACTGTTTTTAAGAGAAAATTAAAGGGGGAAAATAGCAAATTACACTAAAAAGATTTGAGATAATTTTCTAAGGGAAATTACAACATTAGAGATCTGTGATAATTAGCTTAACCATATAAAGTTGATTAAGCTAATTATCATAGTTAAAAGACCCTATTTTTGAAAATAAATTAAAGAAAGAAATTGGTAAATCATGTTATATGATTACATGCTATTTATCAAAGTTAGAGTACATAATAAAAATGCCATGATAATTATTTCAAGGTTGAAAAATGAGTATAGATATTTATTTGAGTCAAATTATGCTAATCTTAGATAAAAAGTAAAGGGGGAAATTAGTAAATCATGTTAGATGACTACGTGCTATTTTTGAGAGCTATATTTCATCATGAAAAAGTCGTGATAATTATGTCAAGGTTAGAAACTCAGTATAGATATTTATCTAAGTCAAATTATAGTAATCTTAGATAAAATTTAAAAGGAAAAATTAGTAAATCATGTTATATGATTACATTCTATTTATCAGAGTTAGGTTACATGATAAAGAGGCCGTTATAAATGTCAAGATTAGAAAATTAGTTTAGATATTTATTTGAGTCAGATTGTACTAATTTTGGATAAAAAATAAAGGGAAGAATTAGTAAATCATGTTAGATGATTACATGCTATTCTTCAAAGCTATTATATCATGAAAAAGCCATGATAATTATGTCAAGGTTAGAAACTTAGCATAGATATTTATCTAAGTCAAATTATACTAATTCTAGTTGAAATTTAAAGGGGAAAATTAGTAAATCATGTCATATGATTACATTTTATTTATCAGAGCTAGACTACATGATAAAGAGGCCGTTATAATTATGTCAAGGTTAAAAAAATTAGTATAGATATTTATCTAAGTCAAATTATACTAATTTTAGTTGAAAATTAAAGATAGAAATTAGATAATTGAGTTGTTAAAAGATAATTACCAGAGGTTAAAAATATTCTTATCTACTTTTGATAATTATACCATAGTTAATTAGTGATTTTAAGAAATTATAATTGACCAAAAGTCATATTTTTAACAAAAGATTAATTAAAATAAATAGACTTTGCTGTCAAAAGTTTTTAGGAAAATTATTTTCTAATGTGCACAAATGTGAAGTAGTATGCATGCTTAGAAACAAGTTTGCGGAGATGATGTCTCCCAAACACCAAGTAGAGCTTGTCACTCTATGATGGAAGATTGATAGGACTAATGTGAAAACTAGTCTTTTGGCACACCACACATTTTGAAACATACCTACTTTCATGGTAGGCCAATAGAAGTACCTTTCTACTCCTCAAAGAGTAGGTTGAATGGCTCTATGCCCCGCGTAGGAAGGAGCATGAGATTCATACATGACTTTCTCACGAAGGGAGTGGGTAACACATAGCCAGTGAAAGCAAAAGTGGCATTAGTGCAAATAAAGTAATGAATTAGTTGAATTAATTTTGTCAATAACCATCATGCAAGGTGAATGGTTATTCTTTCTTCCCCAATGCAAGGGCTGACATTATGTCTCTAAAGTTGGGCTCATTAGCATACTCATCTATCATAGAAGATAGATCATTGTGAGTTGCTATAGACACCGCATTAACTCTTGGTTGTCGTCAAAGTACATTGGCCACTTGATTATTCTGACCAGCAATGTGAGCAATACGAAAATAAAATTGTGAAAGAAAATATGCCCACCTCATTTGTTTGTCGGAAAGCTTGGTTTGCATCATGAAGTACTTGACACTTTGGTGGTCCCTAGTAGATAGTGCTTCCATGTAATTAGGGCATGTAGAACAGCTAAAAGCTCTTTTTTGTATATGCCCAAGACTTGTTCATCGGCATTGAGCCTTCGGCTCTCATTATGCTATGGCATGCCCTTCTTGAAGCAAAACTACTCCAAGGCAATCACCACAAGCATCACATTGGACCTCAAGTGGCTTTGCGAGATCTATAAGCATAAGGACTGGTTGGGACGTAAGCTTCTCTTTGAGCTTGTCAAAAGCATTTTGCTCTTTAGCAGTCCATGAGTACTTAACGTTCTTTTTTGTTAAGTCATGTAATGGTCTCGCTATTTGAGAGAATTTGGCTATGAAGCGTCTATAGTATTCACACATACCAATATAGCTTCTTAGCTCATGTAGATTCCTTGGATTAGGCCATGCTTTTATTACCTCCAACTTTGATGGATCCATACGGATGCCATCTTGAGAGATAATGTGACCTTAGTATTGAATCTCTTGAAGGAAAAATTCATTCTTCTTTTAATTGATATAAAGCTTGTTCTCCCTCAAAGCTTGAAAAATCGCTTGGAGATGTTGCTTGTGTTCCTCCAAGGACTTGGACTAGATGATGATATCATCAAAGAACACTCTAGGAAACTTGCGGTAGGGTCTAAATATTTTCTCCATCCAACGATTAAATGTGGCGGGTGCCTTAGTCAAGCCAAAAGGCATAAGTAGATATTCATAAAGACCAAACGTTGTACGCAATCTTTAGGATATCTTTGTTCACTATCCTTATTTGATGGTAGTGTTGGAATTAGGGTTGCAGAGAAACACACACAGCTTGGAGAAGACGAAGGAAGATCAAGGCACACAATAAAGAGTGTGTTACTTAGTGTGCAATGGAAAGATAGATAGCCCTAGAGTAATGGGCGTATATACAATGCACGGGGGAAAAAACCTCCTAAAGAGGGAAAAAATGCCCCGGTGGTCCTAGTGTGTTCACACACATCACTACCACATGTATATGGTAACAAATCCCCCCTGGAGTGATGCAGTGAACGAGAGCTGGCACATGAGTAAAGGGAAGTGCCATGCCCTGAGGACACGATCAGTCCACAAAGGGGAGTAAGCCCAAAGCTTTGCGGAAAGCTTCAAGCTTCTCACGAGACAATGCCTTTGTGAAAAGATCTGCAAGGTTGTCCTGTGTTGGCACATAAGCCAAGCTGATCTCTCCTGCTGAGAGCCTCTCCCTGACATAGTGGTAATGCACCTCAATGTGCTTTGTGCAAGCATGAAAAACTGGGTTCCTCGCAACTGCCAATGCGCTCTGACTGTCAGTGTAGATAGTGTTGGCAGTGTCCTGTCCAACACCCAAATCAGCCATAAGGCGTCTGAGCCATACACACTCAACCGTAGCTATGAAGACTGCCCTGTACTCAGCCTCACAACTCGAAGTGGCCACAGTAGGTTGCTTCTTGCTCAACCATGATATACATGAACTGCCAAGCATGAAACAAAAACCACTTGTGGACACTAGCGTGTCAAAACAACCAGCCCAATCTGAGTCCGAAAAAGCATGTAAGTCTGGCAGCAATGATCCCCCCTTGGGATAAAACAAGCCAAGATGTAAAGTGCCACTAAGGTAGCGGAAAATCCTCTTGACAGCCTGCCAATGCTTAGACCTTGGGCTATGCATAAATTTGCTGACCTGTGAGACTGCAAATTGAATATCCAGCCTCGTGTTGCATACATAAATGAGGCAGCCAACAGCAGTTTGGTAAAGAGTGACATCAGCAGGATCACCAGCATCGTGTAGACTCAACTTCAAACTTGTTTCCATGGGAGTGGCAATAGGTTTGCAATCCTCAAGTCCAAACTTACATAGCAATGTCTCTATGTAACTTTTCTGACACAAGGCAATACCACCATCACACTGCTTAAACTGTATACCCAAATAATGATGCAATAGTCCCAAATCTTTCATCTTGAAAGTAGCATTCAAATCAGCCTTAAATTCAGCAATGTGTCTCTCATTTGGTCCAGTGATCAGCAAATCATCAACATAAAGAACCACAATGAGAAGTATATCACCCTCACGCTTTACATACAATGTGCTTTCTGTTGGACTATTACGAAAGCCTTGTTTGACCAAATGAGTGTCAGCTTTCTCATACCAAGCACGAGGAGATTGCTTCAACCCATACAAAGCCTTCTTACATATGCACACTTTGTCCTCTTGTCCTTTTATGACAAAACCGCGAGGCTGCGTTACGTAAACTTCCTCAAATATGTCACCATTCAAGAAAGCAGTAACAATGTCTGATTGATGTACATCCCAACCAAAATGAGCTGCCAATGCACATAGAAAACGCACAGTAGTCATACGACAAGTGGGAGCAAAAGTCTCTTCATAATCTATGCCTTTTTGTTGTGCATAACCCTTTGCAACAAGTCGAGCCTTATGGCGATCGATCTCACCATCCGGCTTGCATTTCAACTTGTAAACCCACTTCGTACAAATGCCCTTTTTGCCAGGAGGAAAATCACATAAAGTCCATGTGTCATTTTCTATAAGTGCAACATATTCTGATTGCATGGCAGCCATCCAATT
The DNA here is from genome assembly GCF_014529385.1 of Adiantum capillus-veneris. NCBI lineage: Eukaryota > Viridiplantae > Streptophyta > Polypodiopsida > Polypodiales > Pteridaceae > Adiantum > Adiantum capillus-veneris. The sequence continues at coordinate 150,451,125 of NC_140944.1, forward strand.
TTTTGAATTTTGTGCTTCATCAAAAGTCAGAGGCTCCTCAACATCATGTAAGCTAGACACAGCCAAAGCATAACAATCTGATGCATAAGATGAATGGCAAGAGCCTGAATGAGTACGACTAAACAAAGGTGCATCCAATTTACTGTCACACAATGTGTGCACCAGCCATTTTGGCATACCTCTAGCCTGCTCATTTTCAGCCCTTTCCTCATCAAGTACATCATGTACATCTGCATCAGTAATAGGCTGATCTAAAACATTTTCAAAAACCCCCATAGGCTGTACATTTGCCTCATTGGAACTTACGTTCGTATTTCCACCACTGAAAAGAGGCAACAAAGTGTCATAAATGTCCTGTGAGCTTACAATTCTGTCTCTGGTACATGACAGCAAGGGCTGAACAGAATCTTCCACAAACACTAAATCCCGTGAAACTAGAATACGTTTTGTTTGCGGATGATACAACCTGTAACCTTTGCTTTCAGCACTATAACCAACAAAAATACATTTGATAGCCTTATCATCCAATTTTCTGCGCTGCACTTGTGGCACCAAAGCATATGCCAAACAGCCAAAAACACGCATGTGCTCAATAGAAGGTTTTCTATCATGCCATGCTTCATATGGAGTAATAGATTGCAAAGCTTTTGTAGGACACCTGTTAAGTACATAAGTGACACACATAATGGCCTCAAGCCAAAAAGAATGCAGCAAAGCTTGACTTTTGACCATACATCGTGCCATTTCCGTCAGTGACCTGTTTTTCCTCTCAGCAACACCATTTTGCTGAGGTGTATAAGGCACTGTACATTGGTGTTTTATCCCACGACTAGCCATAAATGCATTAAATTCATGAGACATATACTCCCCCCCTCGATCGAAACGGAGGGTGCCCATAGTACATTTCGAGACATTTTCAGCCATAGCCAGAAATTGTTTGAAGCACATAAAAACTTCGGACTTCGCTTTAAGCGGAAATACCCATGCATGCCTGGAGTAATCATCAATGAAAGTCACAAAGTACAGGTAATTGCCCAAGGACGGAGTTTGCATGGGCCCACAAACATCACTATGCACAAGCTGCAACCTGCATGTGGCCCGAACTGAACCATCCTTTGGAAACTTAGAACGCTGCATCTTACCCAAAATACAGCCTTCACAAACATGTTTGACAGGTGCTTCAAGAGGCGGCAAAGAAGCAACCATATCAGATTTCTGCAAACGCAGCAAACTGGCAAAATTCAGATGACCAAAACGTGCATGCCAAAGTTTTGCATCTGAAATAGCCCTTGAATCTGCAACATCATTTGCAAAATTTTGTCCACACTTGTCATACAAAGTGAGCTTATACAGCCCACGACACAAAAGGCCAGATGCAACAATTTCATCACCAAAACTGAGATCATGAACTGTATATCTGTCATCCACAAATTTGACTACAAGTCCAAGTCTAGCAAGTGCGGATACAGACAAGAGATTCTTCTTGATCCCAGGTACATAAAGTGCATCAAAAAGTGTGAAGGAACTGCCATTAGCAGTGAGCACAATCTTTCCAACTCCCTGAACTGGATAAGAGGCGTTGTTGGCACAAGTGACTGAATTCCCATGAGGGACAGACTCGAGAGAGGTAAACAATTCACGATGTGAGGTAATGTGCTTTGTAGCACCACTGTCAAAATACCACACATGTGAATCTGCAGCAATAACTGACAAGCATGCATCATGGACAGTAGGATTGTAAGTGCACTCTACGCTAAAATCCCATTCTGCATCAACATCAGCATTACAGTCTCCTTTCACAAAAGACTCAACAATGGCTGCATCTGTAGTGGAACCAATATTTGCAGTGGAACCACCCTCTTTCTTCTTAGCCTCTTTGGCCTTCAACTTAGGCATGACTTGATCAAGTGATCCTTGGCTTTACAATAATGGCAAGGCATCTTCTTTTTGCCCTTATCACGAGAATTACCAGACGAAGTACTGCCAGCAGAAGCATTAGGAACAGAATTTTTGCCACTCGCAGCAGAACCATAAGAAGTGGCTTCATTACTGTTACCACCCTTTCTTTGAGAAGCAATAAAAGCCTGTTCAACTGCACGCTACCTAGTCCTGTTTTTTCTGGAAAGTGACTCTTGCAACAGCAATGTGCATAATGCATCAAACTTGACAACTTCAGGATTTCCTTGGGTCATAAGTCTCCAAGTACTAGCAAAAGTTTGGTAGGAATCTGGTAAGGCATCAAGAACAGTCTGCACAAGGGAACTGTCTGAAATGACTTCACGTGCAGAAATAAGCTGCTCATTGATATCCTTGACACTAGCAAGGAAAGTGTCCATATCATCTTCCTCATGCATAATCTTCGACTCCAACTCTTTACGCAGCAAAGCAATTTTAGCCTCATTGCGGCTTGCATAAAGACTTGCTAAAATATCCCAAGTCTGTTTTGCAGATTTTGCTGAACGGATGTGAGGAACAATGGTGCGCTTCACAAACAACGCAATCAATGCATGAGCCTGCGCATCCTTAACATCCCAACGAGCTTGTTCTGTCGTAGGCAAAACAACTCTAACAGCTGCAATCCTTGCAGCAAGACCTGCAACATCCTCAACATCGCCTACATCCTCAGAACCAGGACGTACATCAATGCCCTGCACAATGTTCCAAACACCCTTTGACACAAGAACATGTTGCATCATATAAGAGCACATAGGGTAGTTGTCCCCATCCAACCTGTCCTCAGTAGCAAACATCTTGAACACATCTGTGTTGTTGTTGTCAGCCATGGTAAATGCTGCACCTGATGTGAAAACTGCCCGAAAATAGGAGAAACGGAGCGGGAACAACCTGTGCTATATAGCACAAACCGTAGAAGACTATATGGCACCTGTTATGCAGAAAACGGCACTGACAGAAATTTTGCACAAAATGACGAAATAGCCTGTGCAGTACTACTTGTAGTGGAAACGGAGGCCGAAATGAGCCCAAATCAAAATTCTGAGCAGACCGAGGTCTTCGAGCGTTCCCAAAATTTGTGTCAACCCACGATCGCTCGCCAAAGCTCACTGAAATCGGAGAAAGTGAGCAGGTGTGTGCTGGAGCAGCTGGCAACTAAGCTGGGAGGGCATGACCTGCTCTGATACCAATTGTTGGAATTAGGTTTGCAGAGAAACACACACAGCTTCGAGAAGACGAAGGAAGATCAAGGCACACAATAGAGAGTGTGTTACTTAGTGTGCAATGGAAAGATAGATAGCCCTAGAGTGATGGGCGTATATACAATGCACGGGGGGAAAAACCTCCTAAAGAGGGAAAAAATGCCCCGGCGGTCCTAGTGTGTTCACACACATCACTACCACATGTATATGGTAACAGGTAGCCACTTTTAAGGTCAATCCTATTGAAGTATGTTAAACCTTGTAGCTTATCAAACATATCTTCTACCCGTGGTACGGGAAATATGTTTTTGATAGTGATATGGTTTAGTGCTCGATAGTCCACACACATGCGGTATGTACCATCTTTCTTTTGCACTAAAAGGAATGGAGAAGAAAAGGGAGAGGAGCTAGGCCTCACCATCCCTTTGTCTACCAATTCTTCTACTTGCCTCATGATCTCCTCTTGTTGAGTTTGGGAAACTTGATAAGGAGGCTTGTTAGGTGGTGAGCTTCCTGGTAGGAGCTCAATTCGATGATCATCATCCCCTCGTTTTGGAGGTAATTCCAAAGGGATATCATCGATAAAAACATCTTCGAATCCATTTAAAAAATAAAACAAGTCTAATTCTTCTAAATTCCTAACACCTTGTTTTGTTAAAACATTAGCATCATTTAGAGACTCTTTGACAAAACTCATATACGCAAAAACTGAGCTTTTCATTGAATTTTCAAAAGCAAGTAAATTTACAAGTGGTATACTACGACCGGACTCATTAGCATCTATATACATGCTCTTTTCCCTATAGGTGAAGTAGATTCTTCTTTCAGGGAACTTCATGTTGGCAGCCATGCAGTTGAACCATGGTGCCCCTAGGATAACATCCTCATGTTGGAGAGGAAAGATGAAAAAGTCCTCTTTGTCGATGTAACTTTGGACATGAAGCCTCAACTTCCCAATGTAGCGAGTAACAAAGGCTTGTTGTCCCTTGAAAACTCCATTGGTAGTTATAGTATCTCCCATCTCGAAAGCTTGAATTCCCAACTTAGTGGCCAACTCCATTGATATGAAGTTGTGAGTGAAGCCACGGTCAAACAAAATGAAGGCATTATGCTCCCTTACATTTCCCCAAATATAGGAGAGAGGTGATCCTTTGCAATGAGCATCCTCTTTTGGAGCTTCGATCGTGGAAGCTCTAGGGGGCTCATTGCGGGCATTTCTTTAGGGGCAAGAACGATAGCCATGTCCTTGCTCCCCACACTTGAAGCATTTGTCATCCTTACGAAAAGCTTCTAGCTCTTCAAGAGAGAGTTTATTTTTAGCTTTGTAAACTCCCTTCTCCTTGGACCGATTGTTGTTGTTGTTGTTGGAATTACCTTGGGGAGAACTATGGTCATTGTTCTTCCCCTTGGCTTCATTTTGATCTTTGTTTTCAATGGGCTTGGCATTCCTTTTAGCGCCTGCTGGAAATTGATGTGCAAAGTAACCATAGTGTGGTGGATTACTTCGGTGATAGAACCGGGCCATTGAGAGTTGACATACTCGGCCATTTCTTCAGGTAATTCTGCAGAAAATTGTTGCTTTTGCTCGGTAAAGTCTATCTTTTGAAAGGTAGTAGCTTCGATATGTAAATCCCAAAACTTGTCCACATATTTGTGGATATACTCATTGGAGATCAGCTTCAAACTCCGCCATTCGGTAAGCACTTTATCCTTTGTTACCATATACATGTGGTAGTGATGTGTGTGAACACACTAGGACCGCCAGGGCATTTTTTCCCTCTTTAGGAGGTTTTTTCCCCCGTGCATTGTATATACGCCCATCACTCTAGGGCTATCTATCTTTCCATTGCACACTAAGTAACACACTCTCTATTGTGTGCCTTGAGCTTCCTTCGTCTTCTCCAAGCTGTGTGTGTTTCTCTGCAACCCTAATTCCAACAATTGGTATCAGAACAGGTCACGTCCTCCCGGGCTTAGTCGCCAGCTGCTCCAGCACACGCCTGCTCGCTTTCTCCGATTTCAGTGAGCTTTGGCGAGCGATCGCATGTTGACAAAAATTTTGGGAACACTCGAAGAGCTCGGTCTGCTCAGAATTTTGATTTGGGCTCATTTCGGCCTCCATTTCCACTACAAGCAGTACTGCACAGGCTATTTCGTCATTTTGTGCAGAATTTCTGTCAGTGCCGTTTTCTGCATAACAGGTGCCTTATAGTCTTCTACGGTTTGTGCTATATAGCACAGGTTGTTCCCGCTCCGTTTCTCCTATTTTCGGGCAGTTTTCACATCAGGTGCAGCATTTACCATGGCTGACAACAACAACACAGATGTGTTCAAGATGTTTGTTGTTGAGGACAGGTTGGATGGGGACAACTACCCTATGTGGTCTTATATGATGCAACATGTTCTTGTGTCAAAGGGTGTCTGGAACATTGTGCAGGGCATTGATGTACGTCCTGGTTCTGAGGATGTAGGCGATGTTGCGGATGTTGCAAGGATTGCAGCTGTTAGAGTTGTTTTGCCTATGGCAGAACAAGCTCGTTGGGATGTTAAGGATGCACAGGCTCATGCATTGATTATGTTGCCTATGAAGAGCACCATTGTTCCTCACATTTGTTCAGCAAAATCTGCAAAACAAGCTTGGGATATTCTAGCACGTCTTTATGCAAGCCGCAATGAGGCTAAAATTGCTTTGCTGCGTAAAGAGATGGAGTCGAAGATTATGCATGAGGAAGATGATATGGAAACTTTCCTTGCTAGTGTCAAGGATATCAATGAGCAGCTTATTTCTGCAGGTGAAGTCATTTCAGACAGTTCCCTTGTGCAGACTGTTCTTGATGCCTTACCAGATTCCTACCAGACTTTTGCTAGTACTTGGAGACTGATGACCCAAGGAAATCCTGAAGTTGTCAAGTTTGATGCATTATGCACATTGTTGTTGAAAGAGTCACTTTCCAGAAAAAACGGGACTAGGCAGCGTGCAGTTGAATAGGCTTTTATTGCTTCTCAAAGAAAGGGTGGTAATAGTAATGCAGCCACTTCTTATGGTTCTGCTGCGAGTCGCAAAAATTCTGTTCCTAATGCTTCTGCTGGCAGCACTTCGTCTGGCAATTCTGGTGATAAGGGCAAAAAGAAGATGCGTTGCCATTATTGTAAAGCTAATGATCACTTGATCAAGTCGTGTCCTAAGTTGAAGGCCAAAGAGGCTAAGAAGAAAGAGGGTGGTTCCACTACAAATGTTGGTTCCACTACAAATGCAGCCATTGTTGAGTCTTCTGTGAAAGGAGACTGTAATGCTGATGTTGATGCAGAATGGGGTTTTAGCGCAGAGTGCACTTACAATCCTACTGTCCATTATGCATGCTTGTCAGTTATTGCTGCAGATTCACATGTGTGGTATTTCGACAGTGGTGCTACAAAGCACATTACCTCACATCGTGAATTGTTTACCTCTCTCGAGTCTGTCCCTCATGGGAATTCAGTCACTTGTGCCAACAACGCCTCTTATCCAGTTCAGGGAGTTGGAAAGATTGTGCTCACTGCTGCTAATGGCAGTTCCTTCACACTTGTTGATGCACTTTATGTACCTGGGATCAAGAAGAATCTCTTGTTTGTATCCGCACTTGCTAGACTTGGACTTGTAGTCAAATTTGTGGATGACAGATGTACAGTTCATGATCTCAGTTTTGGTGATGAAATTGTTGCATCTGGCCTTTTGTGCCGTGGGCTGTATAAGCTCACTTTGTATGACAAGTGTGGACAAAATTTTGCAAATGCTGTTGCAGGTTCAAGGGCTATTTCAGATGCAAAACTTTGGCATGCACGTTTTGGTCATCTGAATTTTGCCAGTTTGCTGCGTTTGCAGAAATCTGATATGGTTGCTTCTTTGCCGCCCCTTGAAGCACCTGTCAAACATGTTTGTGAAGGCTGTATTTTGGGTAAGATGCAGCGTTCTAAGTTTCCAAAGGATGGTTCAGTTCGGGCCACATGCAGGTTGCAGCTTGTGCATGGTGATGTTTGTGCGCCCATGCAAACTCCGTCCTTGGGCAATTACTTTGTGCTTTGATACCCTCAGAAACATTATTCGCTACTCTTCTTTACCTTTGAAAATAAGTTCTTAAGCAGCCACCCCCGTGGTTTAGACGTTGTCGATTGCAAAGACTAGTGGAGAGGGTCTAACATTGATCGGTTGATTATGGTTCTTGTTGAGCTTGCTAATAGCTCAATAATGGTTAAGCCAAAGGCAAGCCAAGGGGTGGCCGCACAATTCCAAGTTGCTCTACAAGATCTACATTTGGGGTCCCTCTCTAGAGCTCCAATATCCACTTCTTCCAGGCCACCACAAAGACTCCAAAATGGACACAAGGTTTGCACCGAAGGTTTGCACTAAGTGGCTCCAATAGAATAGGGATCCAAGCTTTACTTCTCCCAAATTTCTCCCCAAAAAGGACTTTAACACCCCTCTCTTGGGATACAATCTCCTCACTCCACATGGCTCGGCACGGCCCTTAGTAAATTATGGCTCTTGATTTTTGGTCGACTATGCGGCCCTACGCAACCCACCCAAAGGATTTTTAAAATGCACCCATGGGTTGAGGGGGGCAGTTGAGGAGTCTATGTCATCACAAAAAGAAACCTGGATTCCAGTTGGCATTTGAAAATGCAGACGGAAGGAGGGGTTTCGTCAGTGCAAATAGACGATGTTTTAAAACGTTGCCACAAGGGGTCAATAAAAGATGGGCTGGCTAGGCATTTTAAAATGTACGCAGCAAAGGGGGAAGCACTATCAAAGCTATTTGGCGGGCGATGGCAGAGGTAGAATTTCAAAACGCTACCAACGGGCTATCGTTCAAGACCATTGCGGCATCAAGGGGCAACGATAGGGTTGAGAAGCACAACGTCATCACGTCCAACATTTTATAACGTTATTAGATGGGGATGGCAGCACCAAGGGTAGAAGAGGGATGGAGTTGAAAAAATGCCGAGGGCTCCAGAACCACGACGTCTTAAAACGTTATGTGCAGCATGGGGGGAAAGAGCGCCATCGACAGATAGGGAGGGATTGAAAGCTCTTTAGGACACAAGCTCTCTCTGCCAACGCTCTGATACCATGTCAAAGTCAACAATGGGGAATTGTAGAGACCAAGGAGAGTGAGCACATGAGAGAGAGAGAGAGAGAGAGTCTTGAACCGATCAACATTGACAATGAATAATTGATACTCTATACAATGGGGGAAATGGGTTGCATATACACCCATCTAAGTAAATTACCCTAATCAGACTTTGACAAATAAGTAAAATAAATACCAAAAACCAAAAATAAATGATGGAATCACAGTGGGCAGCTCACTTGAGTTGCCATAACTTTATCAACTACATCAATCCAATGCTCACATATGTAATTTGTAGCTTAAATAAGCTCTAACACGGGATGTACACTAGTGTCCAATGTCTCCTCTAAACCAAGAAGAATCCACGCATAAACAAGCACCAAGTGATAACACAGGCACAAAGAGTATCAACAACTCAAGACTTTGATAAACAACTCTCAATGGAGCAAAAAGTGCATAACCATGCATGCAAGTCATTGGAGAGGGGGAAGTGGGATACACCTAAAAACACTTACAAATGCCTCTCTATAGCCCAAGGTATCCACAACACCCCAATCCTCTCAAAAACACCTTCAAAAACTCACTTTTTCACTAGCACACACTTGATTGCACACCTTCAAACAGACACACACATCAATTGAGATCAACACTCCATATGCATTCCATAGTGCATTTATCCCTTGTATTACAACGACACACAACCTCTCTCTCTCTCTCTCTCTCTCTCTCTCTCTCTCTCTCTCTCTCTCTCTCTCTCTCTCTCTCTCTCTCTGTGTGTGTGTGTGTGTGTGTGTGTGTGTGTGCACACCACAAATGGCCCCAGGGGCACACGGACACACACCGGCAGCATCACACATCAGAGCAAAAGAAGGAGAGAAGGGAGCATAAAAAAAAGACACTGCCAACGGCCATGGAAGCTTGATCTCTTTCAAAAAAAGCTTCTCTTGCTCAACACCACAAGCTTCTCCTTGCAACCACGGAAAAAAGCCCTGAAAAAGGCCCTATTCTACAATTTTGAAGTCTTGTTCGTCCATTTTCAGCAAGTTGGTGAGCATCGGACAAGTATTTTCTTTCGTTTTTGGAACTTTGCATGGATTGGCATTTCTATCTTGGGAGGATGAGTTCTCAGTTGCTTTGACCTTGCTTGTGGGGACCCCCCCCCCCAGGAGAGCACTAGCGCTAGTGGGGTGAGGATGTGCCTTAGCTCAATCAAAAGGGAGGGTGCACGGGCCCTCTGTGAGAACAACCCCCTACCGGGTCCAACAGTATAGAACGATGCCACCAACAACACGCCCAACTACCATCAATTGCCGATGATTGTAGTGCACCATAACACTGCCACATTGGCCGCCGCCAACACGTGCACACACAACCACCATGCAGTGCCCAATGGATTAGAGGGGAGAGGGAGGCCATAACTTCTCTCTCTCCCCTTCTCTTGGATGCTATAGGGGGGGAGTATCCTCTAATATATATATATATATACCCCACCCTACTGGCTTTGAGCAATGCATATGGGTTTTTGTTTCTGCCACATGGCATGTCCATGGTGAGAGTTTCCCAAAGTGCCCAAAAAATCCACCAACTTCTTTAAAAAGAAAGGAAAAACCCTCCTTTTCCTTGCAGCTTGAGGGTATCATAACTTCCAAATATTTTGCTTAGTGAACAAGTTGTAAAATTCATTGGAAACTTAGGGTATTGGGCTTTGATTCCGCACACCATCCTGGAATTCTCGAGATCTTGATCAAAGGTTCTAGAAAACAATGAAAACCATCTTCTCCCACACCACTAGTGCTGCCTGCCAACTTCCATCCTCAATAACTTGGTGCCCACAACGTTGATTAGCGATGTGTGAATTCTAATTCATTCCATATACATCACACTATTCTTGCAAATCCTAGAGAGGTTGAGATATCATCCAATGGCATACTTATCGAGGTGGTCAAGAAGGTGCGGAACTGACCCTCGATAAAATTTCAAATGCTCCTAACTTGACCCTCGATAAAATTTCAAATGCTCCTAACTTGACCATTCGGACTCGATTACATATCTGAAAACACAGGCATGCTCCGCTACTCAAGTACTATAGTTCTATCAACTCACATATACCTTTACCATCATATTGCACCTATCCATCCCAATGCGGATTTGCAAAGCACTTTTGCCTTCAACCTGCAATACCTTGAGCTTTACACCTTTGATTGACATGCTATTTGAACCAATGTAGACAACACTTTGAGAACCACCTTCTGCATTGTTATTTTTTTGCTTCGCAACAGAGCTCCCTTGGCAAAACTACCTCAAAATATATATGCATCTAGACCCATCTATTTTTCCTTGACCTTCACACTTGCTTTTGCACTCGAGTGTGTACCAATGGATACCCATAGCCCTATCTTCTTCTAGCACCAAATCTCTTTAGTTGTATCATCGTGAGCAAACATTGTGCTCAAAGATGCATCCTACAAGTAGTGTTGCAAATCCAACAACTACATAGATCTGCACTGTGAGCATGTAAAACCTATAACCAATGAGACTAATTGTAAAGTGCATGCAATATAGAATGTTCACATAAATCAAAAGTAGTGCATACCATAAATTTAGTTGTAGCCACTATGAGCATACCATATATCTCACTCCTATGAGAGTGGACGCAAGAACACTAAATCCATGTCCAGGTTGACAAAATCTTTCAAAATGAGAGTAAATACTCGATCACTCTCAAAGTGGAAATAAATCGACCACTATACCATCATAGAATACGCCTATAGATATGTGCAACATATGGCAAGAATCTAGGGAAAATTGAACCAAGTCTCCCCTACAAAATGAGAAAAATCTTAATGCAAATCTCAACTATAAAAATTGCATCCAAGATGCCAAAGTGGGAGATGATCAAGACGACTACAAAATGACCAAAAATTAGTCAAGTGCTAAACATAGATAGACTATTGCAAATGCCAACAATGGCTCCATAGAAGCATACAATGGCAAGGATTGCATATAACATACATACATGGCAAAAGTTGTCACTAAACATAGTAGGGTATGAACTCAAGTTGGTGTCATGTGATGCAAACAGTACTTGTGGGGATAGACGCCCTCAATAGGGCTCAAACCGCACTCCTTAGTGCCATACAGACAAAACACAATATACATAAACTTCACAAACCTATGAACTTTTGTAAAACCATAATCTACCAAGTACCTGTCATCTGCAAATATGTAAACTACCAAGACCTATGATAGCCAACTAGGCTAGAGCAAGTTAAACCACAAACGTCATACATCACCAAGAAAAAAAAAAACACATATGGTGATGCAAATCTACTCTCAAAATGCATGGAGAGCTCAGTACATCTATGAATGCACAAAATCTATTGTGAAGGGCAACATATACTTGTATCTATTATCCGACATGGCTATGCTAAAAATTAGTGTCTCAAACCACATGAGATATACATATAATCATGGCACGTATGGTTGTCAAAATCTTGAGCGAGCTCTACCTCCCATTAGCGGCAAGATCTGTCTCCGTCTTCCTCTCTACGATGACAAAGAGCATGTGAGAATCCAGAGTTGATGTGCCAAAATTGATGCCCATGCCAGGTGTTGATGTCGATTTTTGCTGCCGGACAAAAGTATCTTGCAAATGCTCAAAGATGCTGAAGTAATCAAAGCCAAAAATCGGTCGGTGTGTGTGTGTGTGTGTGTGTCTATTTGATGCCAAGGGGAGAACTCGCCAATGCCAAGAGTGTGTGTGTATGTGTCAAAAAATACACACCTTGCTTCTCTTTCTTCGATGCTAGAGAAGAAGCACTTAATCTCCCTCTATCACACCGAACTTGTCGATGTCAAGAGAGAGTGTGTGTGTGTGTGTCTGTGTGTGAAAGTACACACCTTGTTTCTCTTTCTTTGATGCTAGAGAAGAAGCACCTAATCTCCCGCTATCATCAAAGCCGATGTCAAATGATAGAGAAGCACAAGAGTCATATCTGATGTAAAAAAAGTTGACTAAAAACTATGCTTTGCTATGTTGTTTGAATGGAGATTCTGAGAGCACACACATAGATAGCAATTAAACAATGATGCATGCCAATTAGTCTACACACCACTACCTAACCGACGGATTGATTTATTCTCTAACAAATCTAAGAGTTTAATCTAAGAAGCCTATTTTAATCAATTGCACACACATAGATAGCAATCAAACACTGATGCATGCCGATTAGTCTACACTATTCCCTTAACACACGCACGCACGCACGCATTCATGCACACACACAAAAATTAAGCTTGCCTACATGGCCAATCGATGCAAGGGTTCTTAATTAATCAACTAATTCTATGCACGTAGAAAGAAACTTTCTTGCACGCATTACACACACAATTTCATGCATACACATACATTAAGAAGTAAATAGAAGCTCAATAAAAATTAACACGAATCACCTAGCTTGTACACACACACACACACATTAGGACTTAATCGCTTCAGTTAAACAAAACCAATTGGTTAACAAAAGAGAGGAAGAATAAAGGGAGAAACTCATCTTCTATATTAAATCTGGCCATGAGATACAAGGAAGGGAGCTCCATTGCCATAGCTAAAAATCTTTTTACTATCGTTTTTTTCTAAAATGAACTCACTTTATAACTGACATAATTTTCGCTTTTATACCTAGGGTTTCATAAAAATGCGTTCGACTACCCAAGGCATAAAAATGAACCCGATTTGGAATTTGTAAAGTTCTTGACATCCTATGCATAATAAATATGGCAAATGTGCTCATGAGGAAATTTCATTGTTGGCAATGAATGTATCCTTGTTGCTTATTTTATCGTTTTTTCTTACTTAGAGCTTAAGTACATCATGCATGGGTTTCCTTTATCAATTACACAAGAATCTGACGGAGAACTAGTAGTGTGGAAGTTTTGAAAACTTTTCAAAGCAAGCAAAAAAGGATACCATCAAGTGGTAGAGCTAGGACTTCGACTCGAGTACATACTTTTAAAGTTTGATGATGTCAGGCACAAGTGGCACACCTCATTGGAATGGGTGCGGAACGAGCTTTTTATCTATGGAGGGAGATTCTTTCTATGGCTTCACACAAAAAGCTCACTCAAAGAGAGAGAGAAAGAGAGAGAGAGAGAGAGAGAGAGAGAGAGAGAGAGAGAGAGAGAGAGAGAGAGAGAGAGAGAGAGAGAGAGAGAGAGAGAGAGAGAGAGAGAAATGAAATGATATATTAACGTCTTCAAAAGGCCAAAATGACCTATGAGACCAATTTGTTGCAAAATGGTGAATTTGATACCATGTCTGAGTACAAAAAAAGAGAGATACTAAATTGGATCTAGAAGTGTTACTAGTTGGAACTGTGTGGGGTATGTGTGATCACTGATACAATGGGTGCCTAATGGAGAAAGATACAATGGGTGATGAATCCATCCTCATCTGTACTCTAGATGTTGAGATAGTATGGCTTGAATTCTTTGTCGTAGTCTCCGTTGATGTTGTGAAGCTCCTCTCCTCAATCGTGGGCATCTTGATCTCCCTAGCTCCAATGCTCGGTCAATGAGAGTATCGCAGGTGTGAATATGAGCTGAACTTTGCAATGGTGATTGCTCCTCTATTTGTCTAGTGTTTGGTGTGAAGAAATCAGTAATATGTCTTTGGAAATGTCTCTCTCTAGGTCTTCTTAGTAAATTATCTTTGTGTCTATGTAACTCAAGTAGATATAGTCCAAGACATCTCTGGTCTTGATAGTTCATGACTCTGGAGAAGGTTTTGAAGCCTTCTCTAAATAGATAGTGGAAGCGACCGTGTATCTTGTAATACACTGTGCACTAACATATATAATGCATCTCCGTCTTTGGCTATGTATGGCATAGGAGACATATCCTGTTAGTTGTTGGTATCCCTCTGAATCTACCAGTCTCAATCTCAAGGTGGTGTGAAAATGTCATGGCATAAAGGAAAAAACAAATAAATGCATTATCAATAAGAAAGCTTCCTTCGTTATTTAAAACCGCATCAATACACATGTTTGCATCCTTCATTGAATCAACATATATGTTTGGTTCCGTACTGAGTCATAATCTGCTACACTTTTTGCACATATGGTGTCATCCACACCCTCGGCCTTCTCTGTGACAACTCGCTTAAGCCATGATACACCTTTCACTGTCATTTACTACCGACTTGGTCGTTCGCCACTTTTAAACTCATAAACAAAGATTTCATTTAGCTCATTCCTCATACACATAACCCTCTTTGCTTGTAACTAGCCCCTTCCTTCAATTACTTCCTTGCATCTATTATGGCATTCTGTACGCTTGCAACGTGATATATATCATACTTGTTTCATGATTATTTTTGACATAGCAGTTGACTACCCATGCATCACCAAACCAAGAGACTGAGACTTGCACCAACACATCGTGCTTAGTTGCACCCAACCTCCTTTGTTGAATAGCGCCAAGAATTTACATCCATCTTGCTGCAAACAATTTGCCTTGGCTCCCCTTCTTGATCTCAAATTTCATCAAGAAACGGGCTCACATGTGACTACAAAAAAAATTCTTCAAATTGGGGCTTTACCCATTGCCCATCAATCTTATTTTAATCCAAGGGTGGAAATTGGGCCCCATCTCTAAGCTTGATCTTCCACGAGCTGAAATATTAGAGTTCACCCTTACATGGTTTTGAAGCCAGCTTCGTGCAATTCAACATTTTTATTAATTGATTTATTGAATTACCTAAACCAAGAGGTGTGCAAAGACATCAAAAATATTTCCAAGTTCTTTTAACCTCATGGGATGATTGTGTGTGTTGACCGATCACTTAAATCAATTTCTAGTTGATAGAATTAATTCATGAAATTTTATTGGTTAACGGGACATAAAAGTGTTCAAGGACATAAACATGTCATGTCACCAATCTAGTGTTGAAGTTCAACAATTTAGAATGGGTGCACCGGTCAAATCATTTTTGAGTGCAGCAAATGAGTCTTTGTTCGAATTGGTCTAGACATATGGAGTGTTTTTCTTTAATAAGAGAGTCAAATAATAAGCTTTGTAAGAGAAATTTCATATGAGTTTTTTTTAGTAACGGCAAAGACCTAGAAAAGATAGTAATTGGCTAGGAACTAATCATTTTCATTTTATTTGACTCAACATGAACTAATATGTCTTCAATACTCAATTTTAGACTAAAAGATAGTAGGGTTCTCTAGATTTGAGTAAAGTTCATTTTGTTTCAACTAGTCAAACACGTGTTTCAAATGTTTTAAATTGTGCTCTTGTTTAGCAAACCATAAACAACACTTACCATAAAGCCTACAACCATGAACCAGGATGCAAATAAGAACCATAAAGCAACCATGAGCAACCATAAAAAGGTCATAAAGGGTGAAGAGCTACGCCTTGCATCCACTTGAATCATGCATGTCATAAAAGACGATAGGTATGAGCAAAGCAAAATCCACTCCCAAAACCGATAAGCTTTCAAATGGAGGTGCAAGTTTAGGTCTTCTTATCACTCATGACCTCCCATATCTGAAGTCCACCACAGCCTTTGCATGGTATTCCTTAAAGCAAGGATTTGCACTCATGATTTTTTATAATTCCCACAACCCCATTTAGTGTGTGAAGGCTTATATACCTTCACATGCTTACGCTTTGACATAAGCATCTTTCTTTCGGTAGCATACACCACACAATACTTACTTCTTGAAGCATTCAAGCGCATAGGAAAGTGTCCAATGTACACATCTTCAACCACATGCCTCTTTCACACATATGCCCTAAATGCATTATTAATTGATTGCTCATGCAAGTGAAGCACAAATTTAAATCTGGAAGTGTCAATGTCTCCTTGCAAATCCTCCAGATAATCCCAACATTGGTAAACACGGAACGGAGCCCATAAGACTACAAAAGTATGCATGCCACCACTTCTACCCATGGATGTTGATTCTCACAGTATAACCATGACCAATCATACTATCAATCACGTCACCTTCACCTTCACATTTATTGTATCTGCTTACCAAATGTGGACAAGATACGAGCATCTTCTCACCATCCCAAATGATCTGTTTCACTTTACCTTTATGCATACAAAAGAATTAGAAGCAAAGACAATGTCTTTCTTATTTATCCAAGAGCATACAAAACCTTGCTTTCTTCAATACACAAAGTGAGAAGCACTACGAGTTTGCTTACCCAAATGAAACATATATTTACCTTGAAAATATTTCTTGTCACATACACTATGCAAATGCTCCAAGAGCTATACAAAAGTGAAATATTTGTGAGAAAATGCATCATGCCCTTTTGTAGGGAGACCTTTCACTAGATTTGAGATCACATGAGAAGATAACTCTTGACATGGCATATTCTCATAAACATGAAACACGTAGTTATAATCCATGGATGAGTTGCACAAATTCCATACCCATATCCCAAACTTGTGAGGTTTCTTAGGATCATAGACCCTACATGCATTAAGTTTGCATTTTGATGGAATGATACACTTATCCATTGTCACGCATTGACAAAGATTGTAATACCGATGAAATGTAAAATTGAGCCTCTCCTTCAAATCAAGCACTTGCGATCATTTATGTTGTCTACACCCCCTAGGGTGGTCTTTTTGCATTGTCTCTAAGATGCAAAAATCTCCTTCTTATTGGAAAAAGGTATGACTCATCTTCTTACTGAGTGTAATGAGCTGCTCATGTCATCCTGTTGTTTGTTATGCATGTAGTGACGTGCGTCCCCCCCCAAAAAAAAAGTCATTCCCATGACCACAAGAAAGAATAACATTCCAAAAGGACCCATCTTTGCATAGATTCGTGCAAGCTTTGAACCTCTCTTTGTAGGCATACACATTTGTTTCACTAATTATATGGTTAATAATGAAAGGTTAGAGTGCATAGATTAATATAAGATTCAACATGCAATCATAATGATCATAGAGATAAATAAACTTAATGCTTAATGGACTCGAGTGTAGACAAGCACATCTTGATTATTCAACCCACAAAAGTGATTACAAAGTTTATTATATAGGTAGAGCATGTAATGCTTACACCTCTCCAAAGGTCAATTGACTCTGCTTGAAAGGGCAAGATGCTATTTGGTCCTTGACCCTTCTACTTGGCTCTTCACATGACTCTTAAGGCATCATATTGTTGGGGTTAAGGCCTATGTGCCTTGACCGGTCGCCCAGGTCATGGGCACCCGCCCATTGTTACCCTATACTTATAGTGAGTATACTGTATAGGGGGAGCTGTCACTTCACAGTCTCCCCACCCACATCGTGTGTCATGTGTCTCCTTCTCTCTCTCACTCTCCGTCTGTGGTGCTCCCCGATCCCCTTCAATTGGTATCAGAGCGTAGGTGCGGAGGGAGCGCGTGTGTGCACAGTCACGACGACAGCGGAGAGCCAGTTTCATTCCCGAAATCGTGTCCGCGCACACGCACTTTCAAGAGTGCAAACAGGGTTTCGACTTCAGCATCGGCAAATTCAGCTTTCCGAGAGCGTTTCCACCAGACGTCCTGGCGATTTACTCCCCTTTCGAAGCCATTCGAGCCATCAGAAACCTCATTCGAGCTACGGTTGAGGAGCTGCATTTTTCAGCCCTCTTTTGGCAGTTTATGCTGCATTTTTGGGTCGAAACGGAGGTTTTTGGCATAGCTTTCACACCCGGACTCGGATACATGTGATCCAAGAGTCTACCTTGGGGTTTTGGCACGCTCCGGACACGCTCGTCATATCAGAATTTTAAAATTCTGAACGTTGAATTTTCTGCAGCAGCAGTTGTTTATTGTGTGTCGAGGATTCCACACATGGTTTGCTCTCAGATGTGAGAGTGATATTTGCTGCAAGTTTCCTCACAGGTGGGAGGATACAATGTATGCCTTATGTGGTTTGATGCTCAGGGAGACTAATGTGATTGCATTTTGAGCTCGGCAATGTATGCCTCGAGCATGTTTTTGGCAGTCACAGGTAGAGCAGATATTTGTGTACTAGATTTGCAGGTGTTTGCAATGATGTATGCAAAGTGTGGAGATTTGGTGCATGCATTTGGAGTACGGTTTGATACGCTTTGGTTGCTCATGGTTTTGAGCGTGCAGTCAGTTTGGTTACTAGTTTTGTGGCCGTTTTACTGACGAAACTCTGGCGAAATTTTCCCAGGAGTTTTATGCGCATCATTTATGCGATCTAGGTGGAGATTGCAGGTTGCACTCAGCATTTGCGTGCGGTGTTCTCTGTAGGTGGGAGATTTGTGCGTGTGTATGCATCGATACCGCACAGTGTGGGCTTGGTGATTAGCTCACAGATTGCAGTGTGATACTAGAGCAGGCGAGGCTTGTATTGACATTGCGGGAGCTCTATTTTGGAGTGTGTCTCACAGGTTTTACATTGTGTTTGTGGCCATATTTGTAGACAGTTTCCAGGTGTTGTTGGTGAGGTGGTTTTGCTTTCTAGTTTGCTACATTGTGCTCATGGCAGAGACAGGTGATCGATCAGATTGTGACCTCTCACAGATGCGCGTGTTTGATGGGTCAAACTTTGCGGCATGGAGAGAGTGTATGCTTGATGCATTGACACAGCGAGGGTTGCATCGACCATTGAGTGGTGATGCAGGTAGACCTTCAAACATGTCTGACGATCAGTGGCAGGAGCTAGAGGAGATGGCACTATCTATGCTCTCTTTGCACCTTGCAGAATCTGTATATGCTCTTGTTATTTATGAGACTACTTCGAGAGCACTTTGGCGCAGATTACATGATATGTATGATAGATCTGAGTCATCATGGACTCGTGTGAAACATGTACATTCACGAGCACGCCGACAAGTGACATGTTGGTATTGTGGTCATTCTGGACACGTTAGACGGCGCTGTTTTCGTCGTATGCGACATCGTAGGAGACATGGAAGTCTTAGAGATGTATGTAGTGATTCCATGGACTCAGTTGCTTTGACAGTTGAGGCACATGTAGTGTCGGAGTATACTAGTGACGGGGATGCCACTTTTACCTCGAGCTATGCACGAGATGCTATACATGTGGATAGTACACTCCCTTCGCAGTGGTTGCTAGACGCAGATGCTATGTTTCATGTCACGCCGCATCGTGAATGGTTTTGTAGCTATTCTAGCGGGATGCTTGGCAGTGTACGTTTGACCGATGGATCGGTGCATGCGATAGTAGGTGCAGGAAATGTGAGACTGTCATTACCGAGTGGTGCATCTTACTTGTTACGACATGTGCGCTATGTACCAGATTTGATAGTGAGTTTAATCTCGATTGGTCAGCTTAGAGATTGTGGATGTCAGATTTCACTTCGAGAGCGAGATTTTGTGATGCATTTGGGTTCGCTAGTGATTGCGAGAGGTGCTAGGAGTGGTCCAAGTTACCCATTGCATGTGGATCACGGGAGAGACGGTGTTGTCTTTGTGATCATGCAGCCAGGTAGAGAGCGAGAGAGCAGGCGAGTCTCTTTTGCTTGTGGGTTGCAGGATGCTTTGCATGGAGTGCAGAGTAGTGACTTTGTTGTGTAGGTTGCGTCTATGGATGCACAAGTAGAGCGGGACAGCTCTAGTGAGTCACAGCAGGATGAGTCATCAGAGGTGATGACAGAGATGACTCGCATGGATGCTGAGATGTCGACTATTGTGGAGTCATTTCTTGATATGCTTATACCAGAGCTTGATGCAGATTCAGGACATATGGATACTCTTGGTACACATGTGATATGTGGTGGGCACGAGGAGTCACTCCAGAGCTCGGAGTCAGAGTGCCATGGTCTCTATGATAGGGGACAGGATTGCCATGAGTTGAGTTCTGAGTTGGAGGTGGCAGAGGTTGCCAGGGTTGCATCAACGTTCGGTGTCCTCATGTATGAGATGCTGATCTCGAGGCCCGACATAGCAGCTGCAGTGGGAGCATTTGCAGCAGGGTTGATTAGTTGTTCGATGACTGATCTCGGCATAGAGCATAGGGGAGGTTTGCAGGTATTGGACCGATACTTGCAGGAGTGCATGAGCTCTTGTAGACTCTTTGCAGAGCTTGGAGCTAGCTTTGTGTGGCTTCCGCAGCGAGATGTTTGTCTATCAGTAGAGCCGGATGCACTAGCTCATCGAGAGTCAGTGGGCATAGGTTGAGAGAATATCTCACCTTCTATTAGTTGTACAATAGTAGATCTTGCTTAAAGGCACATTGGCCTTTAAGTGGGAGGTTGTTGGGGTTAAGGCCTATGTGCCTTGACCGGTCGCCCAGGTCATGGGCTCCCGCCCACTGTTATCCTATACTTATAGTGAGTATACTGTATAGGGGGAGCTGCCACTTCACAGTCTCCCCACCCACATCGTGTGTCGTGTGTCTCCTTCTCTCTCTCACTCTCCGTCTGTGGTGCTCCCCGATCCCCTTCACATATGTCAACACATGGGTTGTCGCATGGTTCTATACACATGGCATCCTACATTGTAGTCTACATGGATAGGGGGAATTCTTGCGGTGCAACAAACTCTGTACCTCAATAATCCTCCCCTTGTGGGTTTTTTTCACTAATCATACACACTTCTCTCCTCAAAACACACTAGGGGGTAGACACACAATTTATTGCCAATTCTCTCCTTGAACGTAGGTTAGTAGACCAAAGCAAACTTGACGACTCTGGGTTAGCCAACTCTGGCTATAGCACTAGGGTTTATGCCAATGCCAAACACACACATAGAGACAAGACACCATCACTCAAACACAAGAGAGAGTGGCATAGATGTATTCCTCATTAATGTAGCATACATGGGAAAATGGCCATAGCACAAATACGGATTACAATTGCCCCCCCCCCCCCCCCCCCCCCCCCCCCCCCCCCCCCCCCCCCCCCCCCCCCCTTACCCACCTTTGTCCCTATATCCTTTGTCATGGTAACCGCTTCCTTCTCAATTCTTGGTTCTACCTACCCATGGCTGTTGGTTATCTCTTTTAGGTTCCCACCTCTAACACTCCCCTTGATACATAGAGTGTAGGCACACAAACCTCCTTTGGAACAAGTAGGATATGGAACACAAAATCCTCAAACACAAGGTGGGATAACAAAGCCTCCCCTATAACACAAATGAGGGGAGTACAAGATGATAATGGTTCACAACACTTTGTCATAGACTATGCCAACTTGATTGTCGGCATCTTTATCATTGAAATCTTCAGTGGCAAGGTTGATTTTGGCTTTTCCTTTGTCTTTATAGATTTCTTTGTAGTTGCTTTTGTTGTTGTCGTTGAAAAACTTTGTCGTAGACTATGCCAACTAGATTGCCGACATCTTCATCATTGGAATCTTTGGCAGCAAGGTTAATTTTTCTTCTTCTGTTGTTGTTGAAAAACTTCATCATAGACTATGCCAACTTGATTGTTGACATCCTCATCATTGGAATCTTCAACAACAAGGTTAATTTTGGCTTTTTCTTTGTAGGCTTCTGTTTTTGTTGTTGAAAACCTTGACTTTTCAATCATCGAGCACAAGTTTTACAAGGGTTTATTTTGTATGGAGAGATGATTGGTTCTACTACAATAAGTGCACTTGAGATTTCTTCTATTTTTGAAGTTTGCTTATGGTCACTGCATAAGCTCCATTAGATTCACTCGTGCCTCCTTTGATTTTCTTCTTGTGTTGTTGCACATAGTTGATCACATCTTCAAGGTTGGGTATTGGCTCTTTCTTCTTCATCACAATGACCATCTGTCCATAGTCTTCACATCAAGTACAACTTTCAGCAAGACAACTACTTGATCTTCATTCTCTAGAGGAATTTTTATGTAGGCAAGTTGGGTGCAAACGCTCTTGAGGCAGTGTCCTCCCTTGGCTTCATAATGAAGCTATAAAGTTGCATCTTTAGGGATATTTTGGACTGCTTTGCAACAACTCCAAAATGACTCTCAAAGGTGATCCAAGCTTTGTAATAAGTTTTGCAAGTATCTAAATAGTGCACAAACTTGTCATGTAGAGATGTGTGTAGAATACCCAAAGCTTTGAAATTGAGCAGCACTTTGCTAGGTTTCTACTCTGTCACTCTCCATGAGTGGTTTGACCCCATACCACAATTGTTTATCATTAAATACCCTTTGGTCTTAGCTTGCCAGGTGTGGAAGCCTTGACCATTAAATTTATATGTGCCCTTCTTCCCTCTCATGATGGTGCACTCGAATGTATATGTGAGGGGTATGAGGAAGGTCTTACCCGATGTGAAATGGGTAGTGCCTAATAATTTACATTGGGTGTAAATGCAAGAGCATGTGTGAACAAATTTATGCATAATACAAAGATATAATTTTGCCAATTGTGAAGTCACTCTTCACAAAGAAGGAAAAAATTGTGAAGCATCTCTTTACAAGAGGTAGATTGTTTTGCGTGCACAGTAAAGGTTTTTGTGAAAGATTTTACAAGAGCACGTGTGTATTGAAGCACACAGAAAAAAAAAAAACTTTGAGATGTGTGGTTGAGCTCAAGAAATTTTTGCTCTTCATTGGTGGGAAGCCTTGATGCCTTCGGTGCTTGACATATGCGAGGCCTTGATGTGGGAAACCGTTCTAGTGAGCAACATTGGAGCTCGGTGTGGGAATGGGCTCTCCTAAGAGTTGAAAGGTTAGGGTGGATAGATTAATGTAGCATTCATCATGCAATCATACTGAATAAGAGAAATTAACTCGAAGCTCAATGGACTAGAGTGTAGACAAACACAACTTGATTATTCAACCCACAAAAGTGACTACAAGGCTTAGGAGAGTCTTTCACAAATTAGGGAATTTTTTTGAATTTGTTTGGTCATTTTATGCTCAAAAGGGAATATTTTTGGGTTAAAAACAACCAAAGAAGGCAATAAAATGAAAAAAAACCCCACTTTGGGTCAAATATAGCTAAAAATGCACAACAGTCACGATACCATGATCATAAGCAAGGGTTGTGCTCGTGTAGGACCAAATACTAGGATTTTCACCCTTTTGAGAGAGGATACATATGGTTTCTGTATGGTGCAGTAGTGCAGTCTTTCCTTGCTTCTCCCTTGTTCTTGAGTGTGTGAGGGTGCCAATTAGGGTTTTCTCTCCTCTGATAAGTGGGTGAACTTTACTATGGAAGTGATTAAACTTCCATAAATGTATGTCGTCAAAGAATCCATGGAGGAAGCTAAGGTTTTCCATAGGGCAAACTAGCATTGAATCTCTACAATAGGAGGCAAGGCACACTTGAGTTTTGAGTCGATTTTGAGCTTGCCTATGAGTGGAGCTTTCACGACTTAACTAAATGTTTGATTGTGTTTCTCTCTTGAATATGTGGTGTGTGTTGTCTTGGCTAACAACTTCCGAGACGTACCACTAACTTCTCGACAATGTGGTGCCACTCAGTGAGTGCGACGCACTATTCACGACGTGGCTCCACTTTCAATACCTTCATTGTGGATGCGAAGGGCCACCATTTGTCTCTCTCTCTCTCTCGAGTCTCAAAGGGTCAAGACTCGATACCACTTTGACCTTTTTCACTAGGTAATTGTACTCCAGCTATATGTGCATTGCAACCTTCCTGTGCATGATCAAAGCCCTAGAGGTTTAAGCAGAGGACAGCATGGAAGCTCTGCTGAAAAGGGTAGCTGCATCGCGCAAGTACAGTAGCAAGCTCTACCAGCAGCAGTTATGGAAGCGCCATCTCGATCTCTCCTCTCTTCCCGTAACAGGTTCTTATGCTCGCCAGCGCCTGCACCCAGACTGGAAGCAGATGGATAACAGGATTCGGCGCATGGAATCCAGGTTAGCAAAAATGTTACTTGTCACTGCAGCACACATATGCCCAAACACTCATCCTTACGTGCTCTCAAACTTTGAGAATGTACTCCTGTCAGAGGCAAGAATGAAGCGTGCAGGTAAGAGAAGTGTCTATACGAGTGCACAATACCATTTGTTATCCGTCACACAGAGAGCTTAAATGAATTGTGCATTGCCTTATGGGTCACAACGCTCTTCACACAACATTTCACCAGTTTCCACATTTCATGCACATGCACACCTTTGTGTGAATACTTATATATAGTGCTAGACAACTTATTTGATTTGAGTTTGATATTGTGAAGGTTAGCAGACTTTCGGATTCTCTGTAACGAAGTACGAATACAGAAAAATAGATTGGAACAGAATGATGATTCCTTTCCCACTGCACGTCTAGAAGCCCTCATCAAAGAAAAAGAGGCCGAGGTTGTAACAGAGAGAGCTTCTATCATCTCTGACCTTCAGTATCTAACAGCGACATTCGTGGAAGGAGCAACAAGAGAGTATGTGGCACTTCGAAAGTTTTTCATACTTTTTTTGTATCATACCATTCGGCTTGCTTTTGAGAATCTCTCAGATGAAGACTTTGAGAAGTTTTTCATGGAGAACTCTGATGGTGTCTCGTTTGATGTTCCGGGGAGGGGTACAGTTTCTTTTGCTCCGCACCTTTGCAAGAAAATTGCCAGCGCCAGCAAGAAGCTCACTGTCACAACATCTGGTGTGGATACTTCTGCCATTGCAATTGCATTTGCTATTTTGCAGGCTCCACATCACAGGCATTGTGTTTCTCCTGATTGCCGAAGAGAGGACTGTATTTGTGTGAAATCTGACTACGAGGAACTATTTGAGGCTTTTTTCAAAGAGTCGGCCAGGTCAATAGGGCATCAGAAGGCCAGAGGGGAGCTTTCAGCAGCTTATGAAGTATTATTGACATTTCCAACCAAGGAGCTTGAGAAGGAGAAGGAGCCAGAGCCAGAGCCAGAACCGGTGAGTGGACTGTGGATCATGTGTCTCTTTTACTACTGAATAAGTAAGGTCGTAATCTTACTTATACCCTCTCTGTACAGGTCAAGCAACAAGCTACCTTTCGAATTGGTTAATGGCAGGATCCGGTATGATTGGCATAGGAACCTGCGTGCTGCATGCAGTAAGTGCGCTGTCTAGCATGTACACTCACTCATGCAGTCGCAAGAGAGAAGTTGTTGAGTCTGATAACCGTGTAGTGAGACTAATAAAGATTTTTATGTAAAAACCACTTGCTCAATTGTAAATTGGACCATACTATGCTGCTTTGAAATCATGTCCTCTGTAATAGTGTGAGATAAAAAGGAAAAAAAATAAAATTTATTTTACGTGCTTTAAAAGTTGGTCGGTTAACACTCAAGGCTCATTGAACTGTGGAATGGCTGGTGGTGCTGCTGTAGTTGGGTTGGTGTGAAACCAATTTTTTCTCACAAAGAATATTGGAAGACCTGCCCCATGGGATCAGCAAGTAGTAATCGCTAGTATTTGTAAAGATGGAACACAATAGTTGCAGAATTTGATATAGTAAAAGGCTGGATAAATTAGGTGTCTTTGTCGGGAGAGTTGGTAGTGCCATTGCTGTTGATCTTGTAGGAAATCATTTGTTGCACAAGTGTCAAGTATCATATTTAGACTTGTGTGAGTAAATGATGCGAGTACTTCTTTGTGTTTGTGTGTTGTTGAGCTAGTTTGCTAGCAATTGAGAGCCAGGGGCTTTAAAGGTTGAGACAAATGCTATAAGGCTTTTAAAGTTCAACAACGGAAAAGAGAGAAGAATGAACATTTAAGAATTTACTTGACAGGGTTAGGGGATAGGCAGGGTTAGGGGATAGGCTTCTTGAATAGGTCTAAGAGGTAATTGGCCATTGCTTTTACGCGGCCTAATGTGGTGTTCCTACCTGTACGAAAGTGGTTTTGACTTGACTCTTAAGATTGAGCAAGAGTTTGCATCAGTTGTCTAATGTGTTTCTTTGGAGAAGCCCGTCTCTTTTGAAAGGGTTATTTGTTTAGCTCTTAATGTCTCTTCATCCGATTATCTTGAGCAACTTCTCTCTCTAGAGAAGATTTAGTTTGTAAAGGACAAATATTCTCAGTTATTTTTTGCCTTTTTGTTGTTTTTGTCCATTTACTAAGAAGTATATAGGACGAAGATACTGAGAGAAGATCCAGAAGAAGCAAGGAGAGGAATTGTTTGTCTTCTAACAAAAAGAGTATATTTATGATATATACGACAATAGATGATGAAGGAAGAAGATTGGGAGGATGTTTGACCACTTTGGGACAGGTTTGACATACATTATCCAAGGGTCGACCGACGCCTTGGACAATTATTTGCGATCAAGTTTCCAACGAAATGTTCCATGCAGTCTTTTCTCATGAAGGCTAATGTTATTCATGCTCAACCTGCTTTAGTACTCATGAAATGAAATTGTATAAGGAGTGCGAGACAGTGCTTAGGACACTATGGTTACAAATCATGAAGGAAATGACGATCTCAGCTCTTTTCTCATTGAGGAGGAAGCCACGCTAATCACTCAAGGCAAAATTCGAGTTTCTGACAAAGGTGGTGAGGCACTTGCTGCTTCGGATTCCAAAAACAAATCCATTAGCCATTGCTACAATTGTGGAAAGCGTCGTCATTTGTCTAAAGATTGCGGATCCAAAGGCAAAGACAAAAGCTCTACAAAGGACAAAGATAAAGGCAAGCATGATGAGGAATGTAGTGATAATGACAGGGAAGGATACAAAGGGGTTTGCCGATGTGCTAGAGAACATACTGGCAAGGGCTCCGGCCTTTTAGTCAAGAGGATACCGTTGCTGCCACTAGCTGTAGCCAGAGAGAGGCCTGTGAGTGGCAGAGAGGGGCAAACAATGCTCCCTACAAATAATTTGGACCATGAGTTAAAGTTAAAGTTATCGGTGTTTGGTTGGAGTTTAATGCACATGCATCTGGCAAGGAACCAATGTGACGTATCTAAAACACTATGGATATGCGTGCCAATCCATTGTTGTTGGCAAGATTATGGATAGGATGTCTTTCAAAGTTCACTATCTAGGAAAGTTTGGACTAGATGTGTTCACAGCTCACGGATGCGGATTCTTGGACATACTGTGGTCTAGAGTTCAATTTTCTATGAGGCAACTGGTGCTCAATATGGAATTCTTATTAGGTGACATGTTGATAATAGCAAATCGGAGGTGTATACAGAATGACAGATGTTGTTGAGTGTCCATGGTAGCTTTTTCATCGATTTGATCTCACTATTTATGTCCACTTTGAGCTGCAGAGAGCGTGTTAAAGTTCAAAGCATCTCAAGTGATTAGCCCAATGTGATACTGATATTTATTTTTGCTTTAGGTATTTATTTATCAAATCTTGAGTAGGGCAATTTGCTAAGGTGAGTATATAAGCACACTGAGCCCCCATTGTAAAATATACTAATTCATTCCAAGGTTGGTTGGTTCAGAATTCTCTCTCTCTCTCTCTCTCTCTCTCTCTCTCGTGCTTCTGTCCTGCTTCCACGTTGTCAACTTTGATAGGAACTACATAGAGGAGTGTGTGAAGGCATGGGGAATCATCAACAAGTTGTTTATATGGTTAATTAAGGTTGTTTTTGCTTCCAAAAGCATAAGAAGCAAGCTTTTTTATGCTTTTGCTATGTTCTCGAAATATTTAAAAACTCTCAAACAAGTGAGAATTAGGAAAGCTAAAGTGGGTGCTCTCGACAATCTTTGCGCATTGACGTGAATGAATTTCAGTTTTGACCACCTTCAAAAATCAAGGTTTATGGTTGCAAATTGAGATTTTTGCAGCATATGATCATTAAGAATATCTTGTCCCTTTTGATTTAAAGCATCTTAGAGTTGATATTCTTGACGATTTTCTTGGTTTCAACCTCTCAAGCATAGGATTTTTCTCAATGGACGCTTTGGAAGAAGCGATCATGCCTCGATGGTGATGAAAGATTATTGATTTGTAGATATAAGATGAAGTTATTCTAAATCTTTTTGAGAAAGGTTTGAGAAGTTGACTCAAAGTTCAAACTATGTTGCATTCGTTTTATTTTTCTTTTTAATACTAAGTTAAGGGTGGTACGAGTAAGATAAGGATTGATGTATTGACATATAGGGAAGACATAGCCTAGTAGGATATATGTGCTAGATATACTCTAATAATTTGTGCTAATTTTTTCGATTTAATGCATCTTTCAGTGCTAGGCTTCATTATGGTTGAGTCTGCCCTTGATCTCCGAAGTCATGACAAAAACTCAGTATGCTGAACTTTGTGTTGATGTATGCTCATGTATGCGTGCGTGTGGTGTGTTGTGTTGGGGAGCATATGTTAGTACCTAGTTCTACACCCACTATTTGTCACGTGACACATCCAACCCTACGTGTCCGTGGACAAGCTACAGCATAACAGGGTTCAATCAATCCAATCAGTCTAGATTAGAAGTGATCTGGCAATTTTGTGAGTCTATTCGTAGACCGTGCATGCCAAGTCACTTAGTGTAGATGCATATCCTCTGGTTGCACACAGCATGATCATCAATATTTCCATCAGAATCCATTAGAATCAGTTAGGGGATTTTTCCAGTGCATTTAGCCTATTTTACCTATTTTTGGCATTTTTCACTTATTAATTTAAGTGACTTTCCAACAAAAGTAGGTGGGGCAGGTTTGCTAAGTTTGTATATAAGCAAACCAAAGTTAGCACTAAATGGCAGAAGAGGAAGCAGGAGCTCCACGCTCAACAGGCAACTTCTTAGCAGAACCCCCCAGGAGACCTAGCGTTTTTGCAGCAGAAGCCTAAAGCTAGCGTTTTGGGATCAGATCAGCCTTGGCGTGTTGGTGCACAGCAGATCAGCCCCGGCGCCATCGCTACATAGCAGATCAGCCTAGCGTTTTTGCATTTGCTGAACCACGGCGACAGAAAGACCAATTTCAGCCCCTAGCGTTTTTGATTTGCAGCACCACCTCAGCGTTTTTGTAGATCATCGCGACGGAAAGTCAAGGAACATCAGCGTTTTCAGTTTTCAGCAGTTAGTACCTGCAGATCAAGTCCCGAACTTTGCAGATCTCACATTCCCGCAGCCCGCCGCACGGTCAGTTTCTGCAAGGTTCACAGTTTCAGCCCGGAAAACGCAGATTTCAGCATCTGCATTTTCAGCGCTTCGTCGTCGCATCGTCGTCATCGACATAGAGTCATAATTCAGCAAATACAAGATTTGCAGATTTCAGCCCATAGCGTTTTTGGACAGCAATAGGAAGATTGCAGATTTCAGCCCTTAGGTCGACTTCGTCATCACGGTCGTCATCGTCGACATAGCCTAGACTTGCATTAGTCCCATGCATACCATTTGTACCAGATTGTGCAATCATAAGTAGACCGCTCTTGCCGACGAGTAGGGCCTTGGTCTCTAGTGTCGTATCTCTCTTCTCTCTATCTCTCAGTCTCATACACTTGCATGCACAATGCCATTCACTTTGTTTGTGATCATAGCATTCTCTCATTAAGAACGGAAGGCTCTCCCTTCCATAAGAACAAAAGGAACCTTGAGCACAGTTCGGAGCACTCATCTTGAGCAAAGCGCAAACATTCATTCCGCTGCACCTAACACTATTGGGCACTGACGATGTTAGTGGGGATGTCGTGGTATTTGGTCAATACTATGCATGATGGAGCTGATGGTTATATTGTCTTGTGGGTGACTACCATGGGTCTATACCTTGCACTTTCCTTCAAGGGTGAATCTGGGCTTATCCTGGATTCATCTAAGTATATATATGTGCTAGATATATTATGGGGATATGTAGGAGACTAAGGTACACACCAATTATAATCACTTTCAACGAGTGATCAAACGGAAACACAAGGATAATCGCAAACTACATACTTGGCAACACATTCAGTACTTCAAAACACCTTGGAAAGAGATGACACGACGCGTCTGAGTTCTGAGCCAAGACGCGCTGGCCCCAAAGACTGGCGCCTCTTTTGGTATTTCTTAATTATTGATCTGCAAAAGTTTTACCCATGTTGGGTGTAACAAACTTGGATACCCCAAGTCAAGATTCTACCGCAACACAGCAGCAAATTAACTCACAAAACAACAGAGTCGACACGGCCCGGCGTAGTTCCGTGCCAAGAGATATTGGCCCCAAAGACTGGTGCACCTTTCGGTATTTATTTTTATATTAATCTGTGAGCAAAGTACATTGGAGCCTTCGGGTGCTCGTTCTCAGACTCTATGTCTAGATGCTCTGAGAAGTGAGTCCCTAAGGCCACTTATACAGATTACATAGGGTTGCTAAAAGCAGAGTCCCCAAAAGCTTCTAAATTTAAAAGCAAGAACCTCCAAAAGGTTGCCAACGTAATTTACGGAGGTCCGTACGCTGCAGTCAGTGCAAAAAGCGGACACCGATACAGTTAGCGGAATTCGTGGAAATCCGTACGCCTTGCCACGTCAGCAAGTCAACGTGATTTTTGGCGTCCGTGTAGCTGGGCAACGTGCTATGTTTATTTTCTATGTATCCTCGGGGCCCCCTCGTCCCTTGGCCATAAGTTGGGACAACTTTATTGGGATGCCACGTCACCAATTTGTGACATACCCCCCTCTTGAAAGAATTGTAATCGCCCTCGATTATGCGTGCAAAACAGACAAAGGCCATAAATTGTCTTAGTAGACACTGACTGTTAGTACCGACGCACTAGACATGACACATCTAGCATTTGTACAAAGCGACAGTCACATCATAGGACATAATTTGACTTCACATCACAAATCACAAACAAATTCATTCCAAATCTCAGACCATGACCATCGGGAACGTATTTAGTAATTGCATCTAGATCCATTCCGGACCTCACGGATGCCCGATTAACTAATCCTTATTGCAATCATGTCTATAGAGTTTTATGAGACCAAAATGCTACAATCATTTCGTCTTTCAGTTCCTGTGCTCAAACAAGTCAAGTACAAATCAATCTTCATTTTTGGAAATTCTGTCACAGACTGCTGATGTATCAAGCCCTGAAGAATGGAGCCAACTTGCAGATCCCAGCCGAGGGGCCTAAACCCTAAGAAGAACAAGTAACAGAAGAAGAAGTCCTACTAACTTATGGGGACCTTGTCCCATGGGGTCCCAGTGACAAAGGATTAAAATAAAGCAAGATCCACACACACAAAAAGAAAGACTCGCGGCAATACTGATGACGTGGCAGCTATACGGGCAGTTTTCGGAAATTCCGATGACAGTGATGACGTGGCAGGCTGTACGGATTTTTGCGTTTTGCGTTGACTGTTGACGTGGCAGTTGTACAAAATTCCGTGATTTACATCGGTAGCTTTTTTGGCATTGCTTTTGGACAAGAAGCTTTTGAGTTTGAAGGCTTTTCATGTAAGCTACTTTTGGGGCCTAGGGCCTTTAAATATGAGGCCATGGGCTCATTCTTTGGCATGCTTCCTGGAGAAGATGCAAAGTCTGGAGTACCGGCTTGTACTGTGTTGATGCAATATAAAGAAATACCGAAAGGGGCGCCAAGGTTTGGGGCCAATACTCTCTTGGGTGGAATTCCGCCACTGTGTCGCGTGTCGTCTCTCTCTCTCTCTCTCTCTCTCTCAGTTCAGTTGTTATTGAAGTGTTAACAGTATGGTCAGTCTGTTCTTTTCTATTGGCACGTGGTGCCCGTCTTGTGACAGTGGTATTAGAGCATCAATTGCGTGCTTTTCTGAAAGCATACCGATCCTACCAAAGAGCAGACAAAGCAAACCAGAGACTAATGGAATTTTATTTGAAGTATCTTCGGTTCCCGACCTCGGACTTATTAGCAACTCCCACCCTTCATACATTGCGCGTAGGATGCGCTCCCGTCTTCACCACTCATATCTTATAGGGCATAAGCCAAAAAGATCACTTGCAAGAGAAGGATCCAAGATTTGTTTCGAGTCACTGTTTTTCTCAAAAGCAGTGCCATGCAGATGTTGATGTCTATAGCTACCAAGCCGCACACTTCCAAGGACTTGGCAAGCTTTCAAGAAAATTTTTGCCCGAAGTTATATGGTTTCTGACATCTTCCTTCGGACTGCAACTTCTGGCAGAGTGGGGTATCCGGAAATGCTTGCCATGGAAACCCTAGTAGATTATAACTTGAAATTTCTCATTATCTCTCAGTAGGTGTCTCTTTTTGAGCTAAAAACTTGCTATATGTTGGGACTACCATCGCCGCCAGAGGAACACTGTCTGTCTAAGAGCTGATGGACCATGCTGTGGTCGGCTATGACCTTATGGCAGGAATCTAACCCTAATTTTTGGTGCAGGTTTCAGGATGGAAAGTCAGTCGACTTTTCGAGCTCGACTGATGTCGAGATTGCTTTTTAAGTTTGAGTTCTGTTTGAGAACTTGTTTGGTGATCCTGTTGGAATTTGTTTGAAATGGAGGTAAATGTTTTAAACTTGTCTTGGTGCCGATTTGAATTGTTTGACTCTGGTTTTAATACTGGTTTCAATGGTTGGTGATTTTACTCCTGGGTGGAGTATTGAGAAATGATGTTTGATAATGCTTTTTCATACTCATGGCCCAGACCCTTGTGGTTATTTGCGGGGGGAGTATTGAAATGTTTGAAAAGTGCTGTTTTACTCATGGCCCGAACCCTTGTGGTTATTTACGGGGTGAGTATTGTTGTTGTAACTCCCGGCCCGGACCTGGATGGTAATGTGGGAGGAGTATTAAGAAGTCTGAGCAGTGGTTACTCTCAGTGTAAGGTGCAGCGGAAGTGAATGTTGAACTTTGCTCAAGATGAGTGCTCCAAAATGTGCTCAAGGGTTCCTTTTACTTACGGAAGGGAGAGCCTTCCGTTCCTTTAGTGAACGAGTGCAATGAACACAAACAAAGTGTTGAACACTTTGAATGAAGGCGCTGAGACTGAGAGATAGAGAGAGAAGAATACGACACCAGAAAAGTTGTCAAACCCTCCTCCAAAGGCCCCACTCTCCATGGCGAGAGCGGTCTACTATTAATTGCACAAATCTCTACAATGCAATGGACTTGTCGACGTTGAGGACGATGACAAGATGGACTGAAATCTGAAAACGCTAATGGCTGAAATCTGCAAATCTTTTATCTGCTGAATTTTGACTCTATGTCGGTGATGACAGCGATGACGGCAATGCGACGACGACGCGCTGAAAACGCAGATGCTGAAATCTTCGTTCCGGGCTGAATGTGCAAACGATGGCTTATCTGACCGTGTCGTGAGGATCTATTGCGGGAAGGTGAGATCTGCGAGGTTTGGGGGCTGCGATACGGAGTCTATATGCTGGAAATGCAAAACGCTGATGCAGACATGGTACTTGTCGCTGAGGAATTGCAAAACACTGAGGTTGAATTGCTGTCCAAAAACGCTAGGGCTGATCTGATGTCTGCAACAAAAACACTAGGGGTTTTGCTGTCGCCAGGCTGATCAGGAACTATTGAAAACGCTAGGCTTCTTCTGCTGTTGATGAAAAACGCTGGCTGATCTCGGGTGGCTAAAAACGCTGTCTCCTTGCTGGTGTTGTTGAGAAGGTGCACTTCAGTTGTGGATGTTGCCTCTTCTTCCAGAAAACCCTAGCGCGCTAGCTTTTCTTATAGCTAAATTGCCCTACCCAGTTTCCAACAAAGTCACTCATTAATAATAACCGAAAAGTGGCTAAAATAGGGAAACTAGATTTTCTGCACTGTA
Source organism: Adiantum capillus-veneris (assembly GCF_014529385.1). Classification (NCBI taxonomy): domain Eukaryota; kingdom Viridiplantae; phylum Streptophyta; class Polypodiopsida; order Polypodiales; family Pteridaceae; genus Adiantum; species Adiantum capillus-veneris. The sequence goes on from NC_140944.1 coordinate 150,484,962, forward strand.
AAATGCTCCTGACGGTATCTGATGGTACTGCTGATCATCATGCTGTGTGCAACCAGAGGATATGCATCTACTCTAAGTGCATGGATATGCACGGTCTGCGAATAGACTCAAAAAAGTGCCAGAACACTTCCTAAGCTAGGCTAACTGAACCTTTGTCATGAAGTAGCTTGTCCACATGCACATAGGGTCACATGTGCACGTGACATCCCCTCCTTTTTGAAGTGAGGTACTGGTACCGATCTGCATGGATTCCTTGTAGGCTACCAACATTGCGGGATAATCTTTGAAAAACTCTTCATCAACTCACACTGCTTCATGGGTTCCTCGATCCTTGAACTTCAAAAAGTATTGTCTCACTTGCTTCTTTGAACCATGGCGAAACCGATGCAACAACACTTGCTTCGGCTCCATGATTTCTGCTTTATTGATGATCTCCTGTTCTTCTTAATGACAGGAAATGGACCATACATTCGAAAAGACAACTTTGGACACTTCTTTCCAACTTGCTTAAGGCGTTGCTTCATGATTCTTAAATACACCCATCCCTTGCCTTGATCAAAACATCCTGACGGTGCTTATTAGCTGCCGTGAGTAAGACTCCTGAGCCTTGCTTAGCCGAAGCTTCACACTCTTAGAAATCTTATCCAACGACTTGACTTTCAGCATTGGCATCAAGCATTTGACTGACTGAGCGAGTCAAAAGTGACTGGAATGGATGGCCAAAAGCTGCCTCATACGGAGTTCGACCAATGGCAGAGGAAAAAGAGTCATTCAAAATAGCATGAACCAATGGGAGATAGAGCTCTCGATGATGATGAGCGCGCGGCGGTGTGTGCAAGTGAAAGAGCACGCGAGGAAGTGCGGTGTGTGCAGAGAGGGGAGGCGAAGGCCAGCAGGAGAGGAAGTGCTAGCAGAAGAGAGAGGGCTCACGTTTTTGGGGAAAACTCAATAGGTGAGTTTTGGGTTTTTCCACTTCTATTATAAGTGACCTTTAAAAAATGTGTCCAAGTTCAATATGAATGTGGACAAAGTATAGAAATGTACAAAAAGGGGTTATTTAGGCCTTTAACCCAACAACCTCCCACTTAAAGGTTGCGACAAATACAATAGGCGCTTGTCTCTTTGCCGTGTAACACGAACTCCAAGTATATGTTCAGCTTTCCCAAGGTCTTTCATTGAAAACACAGATTTCAGCTGCCCTTTAAGAGCATCAACAGTGCTTCTTTTCTTTGCAGCTATCAACATATCGTCTACATAGAGCACAAGAATGATAGGGTTGCCATCCTCATCAGGTTTGGTATACAAACAATGGTCTGCATGGCTTCTTTTGTAACCATGTTTAAGCATGAAGCGGTCAAACTTCTTGTACCATTGTCTACATGATTGTTTCAGCCCATACAAGCTTCTATTGAGCATACATATCAAATGTTCCTTGCCAGGGATGACAAAACCCTCGGGTTGCTTCATGTTAAGCTCTTCTTCCACATTACCATGCAAGAAAGCGATATGTACATCCATCTGGTCCATTTCCAAATCAAGAGCAGCCACAATGGCAAACAATACACGCAAAGTGGTCATCTTCACAACAGGAGAGAACACTTCCTGAAAGTCTATACCCTTGGTTTGAACATAGCCCTTTGCAACAAGCCTTGCCTTAAACTTGGGTTTTGCATCAACAGTCTTGATTTTATACACCCATTTGTTAGGAATAGCCTTCCTTCCTTTGGGCAATTCAACCAAATCCCAAGTATGATTAGTATGCAAAGCTTTAATCTCTTCCTGCATAGCAAGCTCCCACTTGTCGCTGTGCTCACATGTCTTTGCCTCTTTATACGTAGGAGGCTCTCCCTCATCTGTCAACATAATGTAATGCAAAGAGGGGTCATATCGACTCACAGGCCGTCTTTGACGAGTAGACCGCCTCGCCCAATGATCCACATTACCCGGCAATGGGTTTACATTAGGTGGCACTACAAAATCATCAACAATGGGCTGCAGTACATCATTTTCAGCACCATTTTCAGCATTGTTTCTTGGCTGCAAATGCCCTTCAGGAGCCTCAATTTGCTGTCCAACATCATCTGGCTCAAACACCACTGGATCATCTACATTTTCAGCCATTTGTGGTGCATCCCGAGGGTCAAAAATAGGCCTAACAGGTGGCTGGTCATGCTGAAATTTCACCCTTTTATGGTCATGCTTTGAGGCACAATTGTTTTGAAGCAGCCTTGCCTCATTAAAAACAACATCCCGGCTGCGTACAACCCTTTTGAGCTGAGGTAATCAAATCTTGTAACCCATTTCGCCTTCTTCACCATATTCCATGAAGAGGCCTTTAATGGACTTCGCATCTAATTTACTCCTCAACTCAGGTCTAACATGCACAAAAGCTTCACAACCAAAAATGTGTAAGTGATCATATTAAGTAGGCTTGCCAGACCAAACCTCTTCAGGGATGTCACCTTTCAAAGACATGTGAGGGGATCGATTGCATATATGCATTGCAGTTTTCAAAGCTTCTCCCCAAATTCCATGAGAGAGATTAGCTGTGGACAGCATGCATCTCACCCTCTCACAAAGTGTCCTATTGAATCTTTCAGCCACACCATTAGAAGAGGGGCTGTATGGCACAATAAGCTCCCTCTTAATGCCCAAATTTTCACAAAACTTGTTAAATTCAGCACTTGTGTACTCCCCCCTATTGTCTGTACGCAAGCATTTTAGCTTTCTACTTGTTTGGGTGGTCACAAATGCATGAAATCTCTTAAACGCAACAAAGGCTTCATCCTTAGACTTAAGCAAATAAAACCAAATTTTCCTAGAATGATCATCAACAAAGGAGACAAAATAACATGTACTACCCATAGACTTAGTAGGCATGCTACATACATCGGAATGTACAAGATCAAGCACACAAGATTTACGAGAGACACCAGAGTAATAAGAACGCTTTATTTGCTTGCCATATTGACATTCATTACAAAAGTCAAGCTTTGTGTCTTTAGCATCAAGCTTGTTCAAAGTACAAAGCTTAGAAAGGCCCTTTGGCTCATATGGCCAAGCCTCTTGTGCCACAACTCCATGTGAGAGTTAATTTCAGCCAATGCAATAAACTTGCCCAACACGACCTTTCCATGCATGCAGTAAAGTGTCCCTTTCTTTGTGCCTTTACAATCAGCCTTGAGTCTTTAGTCATTTTCCATGACCCTCTCTCAAACAAGATGCTGTAACCATGCATATTCATCTGACCAACAGAAAGCAGATTCTTCTTGATTCCCGGCACATATCGAACATCATGCAAGACAAGCTCATTGGTGCCATCTAGGGAGAGATGCACAGTGCCAATACCCTCAATGGAACATGCATGATTGTTTCCAAGGTATACATGGCCACGCTTGCCCGCATCAAAAGTAGAGAAACACTCCTTGATAGGAGTCACATGAAATGAAGCACCGGAATCAACAGTCCAAGTCTGGGACAATGCATCATTGACAGTCAATAAAGCATCAATAAGATCACTCTTGGTGATCTGCATGTCCTGTGAATGAAGATTTAGAGAGGCATCAAAGTCATAAGCATCATCATATGACAAAGTGGCACACAAAATGTCCTCTACATCTGACAGCTCCTCAATCACGACACTAGAAGCCACATTGGCCTTCTCTTTGTCCTTTGAGCTATCTTGTGCATCTGCCTTGACTTCCTTCTTCTCTTTCTCTTTGTCTCCACCATTCTTTTTCCTTTCTAATTCAACTTTATAGTACCTGCAAACAATCGGGTTTCTTGTGACATTTCCTGCCACATTGATAGCAAGTCACATCACCCTTGCCTTTGCTTCATTTCCCCTTTCTTTACTCTTACTCTTACTCCTTTGTGCATAAGCATTCTTCTTTTCTGTCCTGCCTCTAACCATGTTGGCAGAGCTGCCTCCCTCTCCACTTGCTTTCCTCCTGATTTCTTCATTCAAGATAGAACCCCTAACACCATCAAAGGTCAAATTGGGGTTATTGGACAACGAAACCACCAAAGTTTCCCATGACTCAGGTAAAGTCATAAGCAAGAAGATAGCTTTCAGCTTATCATCAAAAGGGGACAAGCCAGAACCCTGTAAAACTCCGACAAAGTACCTGCGAATAATGACAAGTGCTTTGTAGTGCTCTTGGACTCATCTAGTTGCATGCCAACAAGTTTTCGCATCAAGTGCACTTGGTTGACAGGCGTTGTATTTTCATACATTCCCTTCAACTTCTCCCACACATCAAAAGCAGTCGTGAGACCTTTCACATCAATGACAGTCTCATCGATCATGGCCATTTTAATGTATGTAACGGCCTTCCTGTTCATGCTAATCCATGCTTCATCTGTCATATTTTGTGGCTTCACCTGTTCAAGTGCCTCTTCGCAATCCTTAAGAGATAGGAGTCCTTGAATCCTCTCTTTCCAAAGATCAAAACCTGTACCATCGAACCTCCTAATCTCGAAGAGGTTCTTCACATCCGAAGAAGATGAGGCCATAGTTGCACGAAATAAGAGGAATAAAACGCTAAATTTTTGGGCAAAATGCGCAAAAATCGGAGTATAGCCTCACAGAGATGTGCACTAGAGCTCCAAATGTTCATAGGAGCAATTTGGGGCAAAATAGGTCGATTTGGGCTCAAAATTCAATTTCTGAAATTTATGCGCAGGAAATTTCAGCGAGTGAATTTGTGCTCGAAAACAACAAATTTAGTTGTTTTTAGCCTCAGAAGACATACATAAGGCTAATACACAGCCTTTAGAAGCATGTAAACGCAAAAGCCCCAATTTGTAGCATCAAAATTGCATGAAATTGAGCCACAAATGGTCATACATCGACAAAATTTGTCAAATGTGCATAGATTGCATCAATTTGCACTTTCCCCAATGTAATTGCACTATAAAAACACTTGCAAAAACCTGCGTAATTCTGAAATTTGCTTAAAACACTTGTTTTGAGGCTTGTTTTTCGGCAATTTTAGGGTTTTAGGGCAGCGGGGACTTAGCAAAAGTAGTCCCATACCTTAATACATCATTTGCAAAACCTGTATTTTGCTGTCATAACCTGTAATTTCCTGTTTTTGACCTAATTTCAGCCTGTTTTAGGTCAATTTTGGTTGCCGGGAGCTCTCTAGTATCCGAGGACGAGTCCTTTGGCAACGAAATTGCAAAATCTCGTGTGAAAGTTGACCTTCTTGGCTGAAATTCAGCGTTTGCAGGTTTGGGGCAAACCCTAATCGGGCTGTGATACCAGTTGATGAGCGCGCGGCGGTGTGTGCAAGTGAAACAGCACGCGAGGAAGTGCAGTGTGTGCAGAGAGGGGAGGCGAAGGCCAGCAGGAGAGGAAGCGCTAGCAGAAGAGAGAGGACTCACGTTTTTGGGGAAAACTCAATAAGTGAGTTTTGGATTTTCCCACTTTTATTATAAGTGACCTTTAAAAAATGTGTCCTATTGAACTTGGACAAAGTATAAAAATGTACAAAAAGGGATTATTTAAGTCTTTAACCCAACAAATGAGCCTGCTGATCATGCACATATGACTTTAAAACATCAAAAGCCAATCGATTGTAAATCTTTGTCTGACCATCTGATTGTGGATGAAAAGCCGATGAAAAATTCAACTTAGTGCCAAATTTTCAAAGAGTGCGCGCCAAAATTGGACGTGAACATAACATCCCTGTCTAAAACAATCGATTTTGGCAAACCACAGAGGGGATACCAATGCTTGATGAACAACCGTGCTACATCTTGTGCGGTGACAGTGGCCTTACAAGGAATCAACATGTAAAACTTGCTGAAACGATCAACAATTGTCAAACATTGAGTGTTCCTTGAATGCAAACTAGGTGGAAGGTTAGTCACAAAATCCATGAAAATATCTTGAAAAGGTCCATCGGAATAGGCAGCGGAAGTAAGAGGCTTTGCTGCTTACCCCGAGGAGCTTTTACCTTTTGACAAATAGTGCACTGTGTGACATAACGAAACACATCTTTTTTGCATTTGAGGCCAATAAAAGAATCTTTCTATTTTTTCCAAAGTGGTGTTCATTCCCTTGTGCCCACTAGTGAGAGTCTTGTGCATCATGCAATATGGTTGTCTTGAGAGAGGGCAACACACATAGACATTGACGAAAATACAACAAACCATCACGAATAAGATAGTTGCTTGGCCCTTGGGAAGCAAGAGCCTGCAACCATTGCTTACCAAACTCGGAATCCGCATACTGGTTCTTCATGCTGTCGAAAGACACCCTGAAGAGAAACTGTGGATCTTGACTCAAGAGCTAGGATTTGTCTTTTGCGACTCAACGCATCTGCAATAGGGTTAGCTTTTCCAAGCACATAATCAAACCTCCAAATTGCTCAAAAAATTGTGACCACCGTGCTTGGCCATCACTCCATCGTGCACTAGGCATAGACTGGAGCCACTTGAGGGCTTGGTGATCTGTGCGAACTGTAAACTCTCTACCATAAAGAAAATGCTTAAGAGAGTGAACGACAGACAAAAGTTCTTTATCATAAACTGAATAGTTCTTTTTTGTACTATTGAGCTTCCGACTAAGGAAAGCTATTGGATTCGAGAAGTGATACCGCACATCAATATGCTTTGTGCGTGCATGAAACATGGCATTCTTTGCCAGATATATGGCACTCTGGCCATCACAACCAAGCATAGGTGCCTTCTAAGGCAAATCAAACTCACTGCATAAACGTGCTAACCAAATGGCTTCTTTGGAAGCCTCAATGGTTGAAATATATTCAGCCTCAGTGGTAGACAATGCAACTATCTTTTGCAATCTAGAACACCATGAAACAGCACCTCCTGCAAGAGTAAACACATAGCCACTTGTGGATTGCAGTGTGTCCACATCACCAGCCATGTCAAAATCACAAGATCCCTTCAACTCCAATGGTCCTTTACCATAGCAGAGGCATTTGTTTTTAGTCCCTTTCAAGTACCTCATAATGGACTTCACTGCATCCCAATGCAACCTCCTTGGATTAGCCATAAACCGGCTCACAACTCCCACTGCATGGGCTATGTCAAGCCTAGTAGCAACCATAGCATACATAAGTGAACCACAAGCTGAAGCGTAAGGCACACTTTGTATGTCATTGGATTCTTCCTTTGACTTGGGGCAATCATCCTTTTAGATTTTGACATATGGTTGTAATGGCACACCAAGAGGCTTTGCGTCAGCCAAGTTAAATCTGTATAGCACCTTTTCAATGTACTTTTCTTGCGACAAATACAATGTGCGTTGGTCCCTTTGCCTTCTAACACGCACTCCAAGTATATGTTCAGTTGCCCCAAGGTCTTTCATTGAAAATGCAGATTTCAGTCGCGAATCAACAATGCTTCTTTTCTTTGCAGCTATCAATATATCATCCACATAGAGCACAAGAATGATAGGGCTGCCATCCTCATCACGTTTGGTATACAAACAATGGTTTGCATGGCTTCTTTGTAACCATGTTTCAGCATGAAGCGATCAAACTTCTTGTACCATTGTCTACATGATTGTTTCAGCCCAGACAAGCTTCTATTGAGCATACATACCAAATGTTCCTTGCGAGGAATAACAAAACCCTCGGGTTGCTTCATGTAAAGCTCTTCCTCCACATCACCATGCAAGAAAGCTGTATGTACATCCATTTGGTCCATTTCTAAATCAAGAGCAGCCACTATGGCAAACAATACACGCAAAGTGGTCATTTTCACAACAAGAGAGAACCCTTCATGAAAGTCTATGTCCTTGGTTTGAACATATCCCTTTGCAACTAGCCTTGCCTTATACTTGGGTTTTGCATCAACAATCTTGATTTTATACAACCATTTGTTAGGAATAGCCTTCCTTCCTTTGGGCAATTCCACCAAATCCCAAGTATGATTAGCATGCAAAGCTTTAATCTCGTCCAGCATAGCAAGCTCCCACTTGTCGCTCTGCTCACATGTCTTTGCCTCTTTATACGTAAGAGGCTCTCCCTCATCTGTCAACATAATGTAATGCAAAGAGGGATCATATCTACTCACAGGCCATCTTGGACGAGTAGACCGCCTCACCCAATGATCCACATTATCCGGCAATGGGTTTACATCATGTGGCATGAGAAAAGCATCAACAATGGGTTGTTGTACATCATTTTCAGCACCATTTTCAGCATTGTTTCTTGGCTGCAAATGCCCTTCAGGAGCCTCAATTTGCTGTCCAACATCTTCTCGCTCAAACACCACTGGATCATCTACATTTTCAGCCATATGTGGTGCATCCTGAGGGTCAAGAATAGGCCTAACAGGTGGCTGGTCATGCTGAAATTTGACCCTTTTATCGTCATGCTTTGAGGCACAATTGTTTTGAAGCAGCCTTGCCAAAACAACATCCCGGCTGCGTATAACCCTTTTGAGCCGAGGTAACCAAATCTTGTAACCCATTTCGCCTTCTTCACCATATCCCAAGAAAAGGCCTTTAATGGACTTGGCATCTAGTTTGCTCCTCAACTCGGGTCTAACATGCATAAAAGCCTCGCAACCAAAAATGCGCAAGTGATCATATGAAGCAGGCTTGCCAGACCAAACCTCTTCAGGGATGTCACCTTTCAAAGACATGTGAGGGGATCGATTGCATATATGGACTACAGTTTTCAAAGCTTCTCCCCAAAATCCATGAGAGAGATTAGCTGTGGACAACATGCATCTCACCCTCTCACAAAGTTTCCTATTGAATCTTTTAGCCACACCATTAGAAGAGGGACTGTATGGCACAGTAAGCTCCCTCTTAATGCCCAAATTTTCACAAAATTTGTTAAATTCTGCACTTGTGAACTCCCCCCATTGTCCGTACGCAAGCATTTTAGCTTTCTACTTGTTTGGGTGGTCACAAATACATGAAAATTTTTAAACGCAGCAAAGGCTTCATCCTTAGATTTAAGCAAATAAACCCAAATTTTCCTAGAATGATCATCAACAAAGGAGACAAAATAGCATGCACCTCCCATAGACTTAGTAGGCATGCTACATACATCAGAATGTACAAGATCAAGCACACAAGATTACGAGAGACACCGGAGTAATAAGAACGCTTTACTTGCTTGCCATATTGACATTCATTACAAAAGTCAAGCTTTGTACACTTAGCATCAAGCTTGTTCAAAGTACAAAGTTTAGAGAGGCCCTTTTGGCTCATATGGCCAAGCCTCTTGTGCCACAACTCCATGTGATAGTTAATTTCAGCCAATGCATAAACTTGCCCAACACGGCCTTTCCATGCATGCAGTAAAGTGTCCTGTTCTATGTGCCCTTTACAATCAGCCTTGAGCCTTTAGTCATTTTCCATGATCGTCGCTCAAACAAGATGCTGTAACCATGCATATCCATCTGACCAACAGAAAGCAGACTCTTCTTGATTCCTGGCACATATCTAACATCATGCAAGACAAGCTCATTTGTGCCATCTATAGAGAGATGCACAGTGCCAATATCCTCAATGGAACATGCATGATTGTTTCCAAGGTATACATGGCCATGCTTGCCTGCATCAAAAGTAGAGAAACACTCCTTGATAGGAGTCACATGAAATGAAGCACCGGAATCAACTATCCAAGTCTGGGATAATGCATCATTGACAGTCAACAAAGCATCAATAAGATCACTCTTGGTGATCTGCATGTCCTGTGAATGAAGATTTAGAGAGGCATCAAAGTCATAAGCATCATCATATGACAAAGTGGCACACAAGATGTCCTCTACATCTGACAGTTGCTCAATCACAACACTAGAAGCCATGTTGGCCTTCTCTATTGGGCACTGACGACGTTAGTGGGGATGTCGTGGTATTTAGTCAATATTATGCATGATGGAGCTGATGGTTATATTGTCTCGTGGGTGACTACCATGGGTCTATACCTTGCACTTTCCTTTAAGGGTGAATCTGGGCTTATCCTGGATTCATCTAGGTATATTTTTTAGTCGTATAGCGGACATGCAGACTTCACATTGTGAAGTTTTCGTCCGAGTTACGACCAGTTGATATTGTGCTAATTCTTTCTATCTTTTGTGGTACGTATGCCCTATCAACTACCTCATTTTTGTGCTAATTTTTTCGATTTAATGCTTCTTTTAGTACTAGGCTTCATTATGGCTGAGTCTGCCCTTGATCTCTGGAGTCATGACAGAAACTCAGTACGCTGAACTTTGTGTTGATGTATGCTCATGTGTGTGTGCGTGTGGTGTGTGTTGTGTTTGGGAGCATATGTTAGTACCTAGTTCTACACCCACTATTGGGCACTGACGACGTTGGTGGGGATGTCGTGGTATTTAGTCAATACTATGTATGATGGAGCTGATGGTTATATTGTCTCGTGGGTGACTACCATGGGTCTATACCTTGCACTTTCCTTTAAGGGTGAATCTGGGCTTATCCTGGATTCATGTAGGTATATATTCTCTTTGTCCTTTGAGCTATCCTGTGCATCAGTCTCGACTTCCTTCTTCTCTTTCTTTTTGTCTCCGCCATTCTTTTTCCGTTCTAACTCGGCTTTGTAGTACCTGCAATCGGGTTTCTTGTGACCTTTCCTACCACACTGATAGCAAGTCACAGCACCCTTGCCTTTGCTGGCATTTCCCCTTTCCTTACTCTTACTCTTACTCCTTTGTGCATAGACATTCTTCTTCTCTGTTATGCCTCTAACCATGTTGGCAGAGCTGCCTCCCTCTCCACTTGCTTTCCTCTTGATTTCCTCATTCAAGATAGAACCCCTAACACCATCAAAGGTCAAATTGGGGTTATTTGACAATGAAACCACCAAGGTTTCCCATGAATCAGGTAAGGTCATAAGCAAGAAGATATCTTTCAGCTCATCATCAAAAGGAGGCAAACCTGAATCTTAACTGGGACAAAGTACCTGCGAACAACGACAAGTGCTCTGCAGCGCGCTTGGACTCATCTAGTTGCATGCCAACAAGTTTTCGCATCCAATGCACTTGGTCAACAGGCGTTGTATTCTCATACATCCCCTTTAACTTCTCCCACACATCAAAAGCAGTTGTGAGACCTTTCAAATCAATGTATCTCATCGGTCATGGCCATTTTAATGTATGTAACTGTCTTCCTGTTCTGGCTAACCCATGCTTCATCTGTCATATTCTGTGGCTTTACCTGTTCAAGTGCCCCTTCACAATCCTTAAGAAATAGGATTCCCTGGATCCTGTCTTTCCAAAGGTCGAAACCTGTTTCATCGAACCTCCTAATCTCGAAGAGATTCTTCATATCCGAAGAAGATGAGGCCATAGTTGCACGAATAAGAGGGCTAATACGTTGAATTTTTGGGCAAAATGCACAAAAACCGGAGCATAGCCTCACAGAGGTGTGCACTACAGCTCCAAATGGTCACATGAGCAATTTGGGGCAAAATAGGTCGATTTAGGCACAAAAAACAATTTCTGAAATTTATGCGCAGGAAATTTCAGCGAGCGAATTTGTACTCAAAAACAACAATTTTAGTTGTTTTTAGCCTCACAGAACATACATAAGGCGAATGCACAACCTTTAGAAGCATGTATGACCAAAAACCCCAATTTGTAGCATCAAATTGCACGAAATTGAGCCACAAATGGTCATACATAGCCAAAACTTGTCAAATGTGCGCAGATTGCATCACTTTGCACTTTCCCCAATGTAGACGCATCAAGAATACACTTGCAAAAACCTGCGTAAATATGAAATTTGCTGAACACACCTGTTTTGGGATCTGTTTTTCGGCAATTTCAGTGTTTTCGGGTAACGGGGACCTAGCAAAGATGTTCCCACACCTTAAAACATGATTTGCAAAACCTGTATTTTGCTGTCATAACCTGTGATTTATTGATTTTGACATAATTTCAACTTGTTTCAGGTCAATTTTACTTGCCGAGAGCTCCCTAGTGTCCGAGGACGAGTCTTTTGGCGATGAAATTGCAAAATCTCGCGTGAAAGTTGACCTCCTTGGCTGAAAATCTGCATTTGTAGGTTTGGGAGCAAACCCTAATTAGGCTCTGATACCAGTTGATGAGCGAGCGGCGATGTGTGCAAGTGATAAGAGCATGCGAAGATGTGTAGGGTGTGTACCTTGAAGAGGGGCGAAGACCTGCAGAGCAGAGGGCGCTAGGGAACGAAGATAGCAGAGAGAGAGAGAGAGAGAGCACTACGATATATTTGGGGGAACGAGTTAGTGAGTAAAATTGACTCACATTCCCTTTATTAAAAAGTATAGGACCAATTTAAAGTTAGTGGCTAAGTTCAATGTGAACTTGGCCAAAGGTTAATAACCTTTAAAACTATACACAAAAGGAGGCGATTTGGGCCTTTAACCCAATAGATCATGGAAGAGAGTCATGTCCCGCCGTATGTAGGGCATTGCGGCATTGATGCGATAGTTAAAGCGATAGAGACATTCTTCTATTCGCCTACCTTGAGGAGAGATGTGGATGCCTATGTGCGAGCATGCATAGTTTGCCAAAAGGTCAAGTTTGACAGGCAAAAGCCACCAGGGTTGTTACAACCACTGTCGATTTCGGATAAGCCATGGGAAAGCATTGCTATGGACCAGTGTGACATAAAAACGCGTTTCATGCAGATGAAACCCCGAAACCCCGAAACTTATGAAACGTTTTGCCGATACGCATGAAACGGACAGGCATTTTTTATAAAACGTTAAAAATTGGGGCTTTTTTTTCATTTTTTTGAGGTCTAGCTCCAGTTACCAGATGATTGTGGTCTCTAAAACTTATGGTTTGTGACATTGAATTAAGTTTGAACTTTGTTCAATAGAAGTACTTTGCTAAATGAATCAATGATGCATCAGTTATGATTCATGAAACTAGTGGTTGTGTTTTAACTTTCAATGATATTGAATATCTCTTTGATCGTGCTCGCTTGAAGTCGCTTCTAAGTAGTGAGCACTAAGCAGTGAGCACGTCTCTCTCTCTCTCTCTTGTGGGCATTAAAGTCTAGAGTCATGTGTGCTACATTATATACGTATTTATCATATTTTATTAATATATAATTTAATGTCGTTTATGAAACGTGTTTCATGTTTTTGACGCTATGAAATGAAATGTTTCAAAACCTCGAAACCCCGAAACGATCGAAACCACGAAACGTTTCATGTCACACTGCTATGGACTTTATCTTTGATCTTCCAAGAACGCCAACAGGGAATGATGGTATATGGACCATTATCTGCAGGTTTAGCAAGTAGACCCATTTTATCCCTGTCAGGAAGAAGATAAAATCTGATCAAATGGGACGCTTGTTCATGTACAATGCGTTTAAGTACCATGGTATGCCACAATTGATTATCAATGATCGTGATCTTCGCATGACCAGTTTGTTCATGAGAGGATTGTTTGAGAACATAGGCACTACGCTCAAGTTCTCGTCTTCGTTTCATCCACAAACTGATGGACAGTCAGAAGAGGCTAATTCTACTGTCTTAGATGTGCTGAAATGCTATGTGTCAGATAATAAAGGCAAGTGGGAACAACATTTGCGTACAATAATACGGTGCATTCGTCTATTGGCAAAGCACCTTTTAGATTGTTGAAGGCGGCAAAAAGGTTCCTCTCATTTTGCATACAAAGGACAAGATCTTTGGGGTAGATCGATATGTTGAGAACATGGATGAAATGTACAAGAAAATTAAAGTTGCCTTGGAGAAGACTCAGGCAAAACAGAAAAAGGCTGTTGATCGTCACCGTCGTGAATTGTTGTTATCACCTGGTGATTGGATTCTTTTAAGGTTCGAAAAGGCAAGGTTCAAGAAAATGAAGGGCAAGGAACGGCTGTTTCCTAAGCGCAGTATGCGTTACTATGGGCCTTTTCAAGTGCTTGACAAGATCATCGATGTGGCTTACAGGCTGAAATTGCCTGATGCATGGAAGATTCATAATGCGTTTCACGTGAGTCTTCTAAGACCCTTCGTGGGTGATGTGCCCGAAGATATGCCAGATGAGAATCAACCAGAAGTTGAGGAACTTGATGAGATCCTCGTACCTGAGCAAGTTTTGGCACAGAAGGACAGAAAAGTTGCTTGCCACACTTGTCACCATGTCAGCTTGGACTTCAACACCGACCTGGATTCGCTAGAGCAGCACAGCCTCAATTCTATGTACATCTTCGCTGCCTTTTTCCCTGCGATTGCAAAGAAGTGAGAAGACCATGTTGAACTCATCGACAGGCAAACCTTCGGCGACAAACACAGCAGTGTCTGTCAACCTCAGGGCCAGCGAGGCAGGCCAGGGCACGAACGTTTTGCTTTGCGGAGACCGATGAGGAATCTGGAGACATTCCACTTAATGAAGTTCGACCGAGTAAAGTCTTACACATTTTGAAAAGGAAATAAGGAGACGAATCTTGAGAGATTCGGGACCTCTTTGCATATGAGTTCATAACGGGAGGCAAGGCGTGGTGCAAGATGCTACTTGGTGAAGTTCAAGAACTATCCGCTTATGAATGCAAAGTGGATGGAAGAGAATGCAAAGTGGATGGAAGAGCATGAACTGTCAGAGTCACCAAATGTATTGCAGCTTTATCTTGAAGCCTTTGGGTTACAACCTACTAATGCCCCAACCCAACGTGTGCAAAGGAGGGGTAATGATGGAGCTAGTACACAAAATGTACATATGAATTCAGTGTAATAGATGGAAATGACAAAAATATGAAGGTCTCATTAAGTCATTTGTATCTATGTGTTACGACCTTTCTTGCGGATACATGTGATGATAAAAGAGTGTTAATAGCACAAGATCATTAGTGGCGTGTATTTATGGTATGCAATCAAGGATGTTTGCGATTTCAAGAGGGGGGTATGTCACGGGGACGTGGCAGCTGTTAACTATGTCACGAGGACGTGGCAACTGCTAACTTTAGTTGTTGGTTTCTTTCCAATGGGTTTTGTTTTATTTTTGAGACCCTCTTTTTGAAGTAGCAAACGGTCGGACATTGTATGGCCAATGTGAACGGTAGTTTCACCCGCAGACGGGATGTGGTCGGCACTGGAATTCGTATAGTAAGAGGACGTCTAGGCTCAGAGCAAGATCATATAGGTCCCCCTGTCGCACTTAGCAAGTTGGTGGATCTAGGAAGTGAACTCAATAAAGGCATAAAGTCAAGGTGAGACTACCAGTAGAAAATATCTACAGTTGGGTCACATTGCATTTTTGGATGCGGTCCCAATGAGGATAGATGGTCAGAAGACCATTGGGAGCCAGACGGAATCATTTTTTAAAATTTAGGGAACTGCTATTTTGGGCCGTGAAATGTGTTCGCGTCATTACCTCCGGTATGACTAGGGGGAACATTTTACAACTCTTCCGCGAAGTCAACTGAGCAACCAGTCGGGAGATTTTTAGGCGGCAAACCCAAAACAGGAAAATGCTTGTAAATGCGCCAAGTGGCACATTTCTATGCACTTGCCTAATGCAAAGAAGAGGTAGCGCTGAATTTATAGTTGGGAGGCTCATTTTGATTTGCCTGCCACATGTTAAGAGCTATGGAGTGCTTCCTTTCCCTCTATGTACAGTGTGGTGCCAGGAGTGATGCCCTGCACGCTACACACTTGTCTCTCTCTCTCCCTTACGTGCAGTCATGTGATGCCCCACAAGAGGGCTTTTCATTTGATGTATGTACAGTTGTGTGGGTTCATGCGCGATTGCCGAGGCAAGAGCCTCTTGCACAGGCACTGCGTTAGCTAGTGGCTAATCCCCCGCAGGTATAGGTGAATTCGGAGAGGTTTCACATGAGAAATCTCGTTCGATTCAAAGGGCAAGTAGCACCTACAGGTGCCGGATCTCGAGGACTTGCTATAGATGCGACCAGCACGCGAACGGAGGCCAAAACAGGAAATTACAGCCTGCTGTGTATTTTTGCAGGTTTAGGGTTTCGGCCCTAAACGGTCCCTAATTACCCCAGGAGGTTCGGGGATGCGAAGGGACCGCTGTAGAGGTGATCTGACGCATTTTCGGGGCAGAAAACAGAGAATTCAGCATGCTGCAGATTCTTGCCAGGTTTTGCAAAGTGTCTGTATGCGTCGGGAAAGTCATCTATTGCGTGGGGATATTGACTGTGAAGCGCCCTAGTACAATTATGGTACCGAAATCGGGCCAGAACAGCTGTTTCTCAGCCTGGATTATGCGGGGCAGCTCGTAGGAGATCACAGGTTTTATTCCCTCTGTTAAAGAATAAAGAAATACCAAAAGGGGCGCCAATTTTGGGGCCTACAGGTTGTCTGCGTCTGCTCGGGGCATTCTAGCTTCCGAGCCGTCTGTGTATTCAAGTGTTAATTCCCGTTGTCGCAGGTTCTTTTTGCAAAGTGCTCTGTGTGTGTGTCTAAAGTAAAGAATTTCAGGTGAAAGCCAACGTCTACCGCCTCATGGGCCGGTTTTAGAAAGCCCTAATTTTCTTTGACTCATGAGCTACAGAGAACTTCATCCATCCATAATTCTTGAAGCAGATGGAATTTGATTATGATGCAGAGGGTGGAGAAATTGAAGCTGAGCTAGCCACATGCCACTCAAAAAGTGGTACCACTCATTGGTGCTCTTCCAGTGACTATCCAAGATTATCATGGAAAAGCTGATTTGCACATTATGAAGTTGGGCAATTGTGACGTTCTATTAGGCATGCCTTCGCATGACAAGAATGATGTCTCTCTCCAGGTTCGGAACCGAACCATCACCGTGATGGAGAAGGGCAAGCCAATCGTCCTCAAAGTTCGGTTGTCCGAACAAAACCCTGAATGAAATCTCTAGTTGTTTTATAGTTAGATACTTTTGAACTTTGTTTGAGAAAGTATTGTTTGAAACTTTGTTTGAAATGGATAGTATCTGTTTTGAACCTGTCTTGGTGCCGATTTGAAATGTTTGACTCTGGTTTTAATACTGGTTTCAATGATTGGTGATTTTACTCTCGGGTGGAGGGTGAGAAATGATGTTTGAGAATGCTTGTTCATACTCATGGCAGGCACCCTTGCGGGGGGAGTATTGAATGATTGAAAAGTGATGTTTTTACTCATGGCCCGGACCCTTGTGGTTATTTACGAGGGGAGAGCTTGGGGCAAAGTGAAAGATCAAGAAGCCTTGATTTTTTTTTTTTGATGGAGGAGCCAAGGCCAACTTCATTTCACCTGAATTGGCGGCGCTACTCGAGATTACACACGATCGGATGGGACCACAAGCAGAGGCAGTTCTAGCGGCACCCGGCAGGGACGTGGCCATTACACCTGTCATTGGCAAACTTCGGTTGCATTGTCAGGGGTATTTGGGCACGAGGACTTCTACATAATGCCCTTGGAAGGTTGTGATGTCCTCCTGGGAGTCCCTTGATACCATAAGAACAACGCCGTGGTCGATTATCGGGCGAAGAAAGCGACGTTGACTACTGAAAAGGGCCAAAACATTGTACTTGATGTGAAACTGAAGGGCGAGTCTGTCCCTATTGTATCGGCTTCGGCCGTTTCGAAATTAATTAAATCCAGTCTGTTTGTTTTCTCGATCTTTTTGAAAGAGTTGAATGATGAACATAGGACAAGTATGTCTGAACTTGATAAAGAACCCCAAGATTTTCTCCACACTCATGTCGATTGCTTTTTTGAGGGCCTGCCAGGCGAGTTGCCACTAGCTCGTCCTGAGGATCATACCACTAATCTAATACCTGGAAGAACACCACTGAATCGGCCACCTTATCGTGTGAGCCGAGCCCAGAATGAAGAGATTATGAACCAAGTGAAAGACCTCTTGGAAAAGGGTCTTATCCAGTCGAGTACTTCACCTTATTGCTCTCCAGTGTTGTTGGTTTTGAAGAAAGACGGATCTTGGAGAGTGTGCATTGATTATAGAGCTCTCAACAAAATCACCATCAAGAACAGATTTCCGATTCCCAAGATCGATGATATTCTTGACCGACTACAGGGATCCTCTTGTTTCAATAGGATTGATTTGAAGAGCGGATATCATCAGATCCGAATCGTGCCGAGAGATGTCTACAAGACAGCTTTTTGGATGACCTTGGGTTTATTTGAAATTATGGTGATGCCTTTTGGCCTCTTACCATGCTCCAGCGACCTTTAACCGAATGATGGACAAGATTTTTAGAGAGTACAGATCTTTTTTTGCCACTTTCTTTGATGACATTATTATCTTCTCCAAGGATGAGGCAGAACATAGAGAACATCTGCTACAAGTCTTTCAGGCATTGCGAGATCACAAGTTGGTGATTAATTGCAAAGAAGAATGAAATTTTCCTACGAGAGATACACTTTTTGGGACACATCGTCTTAGTAGCAGGAGTGCAGATGGACCTGGCCAAGATTGAGACTATACTTGATTGGCCTGATTTGAAGAATGTCCATGAAGTTACAAGCTTCTTGGGCTTATGTTCTTACTATCGGCGGTTCATTAGAAAGTTTGCAGAGGTTGCTTCCCCTTTGCATATTTTGACACAGAAAGGAGTCCCTTTCTCGTGGGGTTCCACAGAGGTGACTGCCTTTCAGACTTTGAAGGAGAAATTGACTACAGGACCAGTTTTGACTTTGCCAGATTTGCAGAAGTCATTCGAAGTATATTGTGATGCTTGTGGTCGTAGTCTGGGTACGGTCTTAATGCAAGAAGGCCATGTCATTGCCTATGAGAGCCGATTGTTTTCAAGGCTGGAGTTGACAGCACAGATATATGAGAAAGAGCTTTTGGCGGTTATCCATGCTCTTACTCGGTGGCGACATTACCTACTCCGCGCCGATTTTACGGTCTTCACAAATCATCAGAGTTTACGCTACTTCTTGTCACAAAAGCAGCTATTGGAAAAGTAGATGCGATGGGCGAACATCTTGTTACAGTTTCACTTTCAGATTGTCACATAAGAACTTGGTGGCAGATGCTTTGTCCCGGAAGCCGTTGGTCCTGGCTATTTCCACGATACATCATAGAAGCTTCGAGGACATGGTTGATCAGTATGCCACAGTTCCAGATTTTACTGATGTATTCGATCGAATACAGAATGGGGAGGTAGTAGTGGGATATTCCATTCGCGATGGCTACTTGATGAAGAAAATGATGTTTTGCATTACACAGCCATTGAGAGAAAAGGTTCTAACTGAATGCCACTGTCAACCATTTATGGGTCACCGCGGCATTGATACCACCTTGAAAGGTGTGGAGAGAGACTTCTTTTGGCCAAGACTCAAGAAGGACGTGGACGATTTTGTACGCAGATGCTGGGTATGTCAGAAGGTCAAGTTTGAAAGGCATAAAGCACAGGGATTGTTACAGTCTTTACCCATTTCCACCTGCCCCTGGGAAAGTATTGCAATGGATTTTATTTTTGATCTCCCAAAAACACAGAATGGGCACGATGGTATCTGGACTGTGATTGACAGATCTAGCAAGCAAGCTCATTTCATTCCAGTGAAGAAAACAGTGAAGCCGGAACACTTGGCGAGACCGTTCATTGTCCAGATATTCAGATTACATGGCATACCTGAGACAATTGTCTCTGACAGAGATCCCCGATTCACGAGTTTGTTTTGGAAGGCTATTTGGGAGAACATTGGCACGCGATTGCAGTCTCGTCATCTTTCCACCCGCAGTCAGATGAGCAATATGAGATTGCAAATTCAGTGGTACTGGTGTAAGGTGCAGCGGAAGTGAATGTTGAACTTTGCTCAAGATGAGTGCTCCGAACTATGCTCAAGGTTCCTTTTACTTACGGAAGGGAGAGCCTTTCATTCCTTTAGTGAGATAGTGCAAAGGACACAAACAAAGTGGTGAACACTGTGAATGAAGGTGCTGAGACTGAGAGATAGAGAGAGAAGAATACGACACCAGAATGTTGTCAAACCCTCCTCTGAAGGCCCCACTCTCTATGGCAAGAGCGGTCTATTATTGATTGCACAAATCTCTACAATGCTTTGAACTTGCCGACGATGTCGACGAGGATGAGGACAACGACGAGACGGGTTGAAATCTGAAAACGCTAAGGGCTGAAATCTGCAAATCTTTATCTGTTGAATTCTGACTCTATGTCGATGACGACGGCAATGACGACGACACACTGAAAACGCATATGCTAAAATCTGCAAACTTCGGTTGATCTAACCGTGCGGCGAGGATCTGTTGCGGGAAGGTGAGACTTGCGAGGTTTGGGACTTGCGGTGCAGAGTCTGACTGCTGTAAGTGCAAAACGCTGATGCAAGGGGTGGGATCTGCGAGGTTTGGGACTTGCGTTGACTGCTGTAAATGCAAAACGCTGATACAGGGGGTGTTCTACAGCCGGGAATCTGCAAAAACGCTAAGGGTTTTGCTCTCAAAAACGCTAGGGCTGATTCTGCTGTTCTGCTAACGCTAGGGTTGATCTGCGATGTGTCGCCAGGCTGCTGCAAATGCAAAACGCTAGGCTGATTTGCAAAGCTGAAACCGTTGGGCTGGTTCTTGATGAAAACACTAGGGTTGTTGGAGCAGAAAACGCTAGGGAAGTTTGCTCCAAAAATGCTAGGGAAGTCTTGTTGGGGAGTCTTGCTGAGAAGGTGCTTGTTGAACATTCGGTTCCTGTTGCCGCTCTTCTGCCAGAAAGTGCAAGCGCTAGGGTTTCTTATATACTTGCTTAGGCAATTTGCCCTACCCAGTTCCCAACAAAAGTCACTTAAAAATAATACGTGAAAAATGGCTAAAATAGGGAGAATAGGTCTATGCACTGTAAAATTGCTCCTGATGGGTTCTGACTGTAATTTAATTGTCATGCTGTGTGCAACCAGAGGATATGCATCTATTCTAAGTGCTTGGACATGCATGGTCTGCGAAGAGACTCACAAAAGTGCCAGAACACTTCTTAAAAGCTAGGTTGACTGAACTGGATTGAACCCTTGTCATGAAGTAGCTTGTCCACGTACACATAGGGTTAGATTTGCACGTGACATCCCCTCCTTTTTAAAGTGAGGTACTGGTACTGAACTGTATGGCGTCAAGGGAGATCGCCAACAGCGTTTGGAATCTTGGAAAGGACTCTTCGTCGGCCCACTCTGATGCGTGGGTCATGCGATACTTGAACTTCATAAGGGTTTGCAACGCTTGCTTCTTTGGGCCGCCTCGCCTAAAGCGACACAAAATCATCTGTAGCTCCTTCAATGCTTCAGCTTCGTCTAGAGTCATGCGTCTACCTTCTTCAAGAATCTCTGAGGATGACAATTCTTGAAACCACTTCCAACACAAAAACATGAACATACCCATTCCATGTAAAGTGATTGGAAAAAGACTTTTCTTTCGAAAAAACTGTGCATGCAATGCAGATGAACAAAGTGACGGAGTGTCAAACACACGCAACCAATGGATTCGAAACTTGTCTTTTTGATCTAAATCTATCAACTGTGGCAAATCACAATGAAATGCCGATGCTTGATGCTCAATCCTTCTTATGCTCTTTCGGAAACTATGTCATGCCAAGGAAGAGACATGGAATGTGAATTCCTTGGGTGCAACCATTTCATCATTTCATGAGAAATCCGCATACATCCGTGCTCATCCATAAATGAATCGTGCTCATGGCATGCCTATGAAAAGGGATCACATACTGATGGTGACTAAAATACAGGAAAGCATCACGAATGAAACACTCGAACAATGCGTGTTGACTAATCATTCGAACACATAATACTTCCTGTGGGGGTTCTTTGGAACTTGATTCGAGAGCCAAGATCGGTTCTTCGTGATCTATCGAATTTTCAATGAGGCTAGCTTCACTAGTCAAAGTATCCACTAAACCATCATCCTTGTGAGAAATCACATCTTTATCATGCAAATCATCATGCTCGTGAATAATCACATCTTGATGATGCAAATCATCATGCTCGTAAATAATCACATCTTGATCATGCCAATCATCATGCTTATTGTTATCATGCAAATCCTGTGTGTCGTGCTTTGGAAAAGAAGAGACAAAGAATCTCCTTCGCTCGATTCTTTCAATCTTCACCTGCACATTAGAAATGAGTGATGAAGAATGAACAACTTGCTCCCCACGAATGACAATGGGAGAGTCACTTTTAGCATTGAAAGTGAACGTATTAGCTGCCTAATCAATGAGAGGGTTATATTCACGAAACTATCGAATGCCTAAAAGCATATCACATCCTGAGAGAGGAGAGACGACAAATTTTTTGCGGAAGGACACTTGTTGAACAGTGAAGAAAACATCAACGCACTCTTGCGTGATGAGAGAGTCCATACCGGTAGTGAAGCCCGACAGATGTCGTGCTAACCCGTAAGCGGGCTCTTTCGACAAGAGAGTCACTAATCACATCATGCATACTGCCTAGGTCAAAAAATATGACAAAATGTTGACCTTTTCACATGACCATAACACTTAATGAGAGATTCATCAATGGGAGAATCATGAGAAACTTGGGTCACACTCGTGTTCTCATTTATTGCATTGACAGAGGAAGTGGGTTTTGTCGGTCTTTAGATTTATTAGATTGAAGCTTAGGACATGTTCTTTTTAGTGACCCTTGATGTGACAATGATAACATTGACCGACCTTAGAAGAAATGCTTTGTTCTTTCGACGTGATGTATCCTCCTAAAATTCCTTTTTCTGTCGTTCCGTTCCTTTAGTGAGAGAGTGCAAAGGACACACACAAAGTGGTGAATGTTGTGAATGAAGGTGCTGAGACTGAGAGATAGAGAGAGAAGAATACGACACGAGAATGTTGTCAAACCCTCCTCTGTAAGGATTCTAGGTTCTAATCCTTAATTAAGTACTTAAACTCATGATTAAGACTTAAGAAACTTGAACTGAACTTAGAAACAAGACTCAGAAGACTCTGTGTTTGATTCCTTCAAAGTGTGATACAAGGGCTCCTTATATAGGAGACGAAGACACATAAATGAAAAGACACGTCTCTTGGTGAAGAGACATGACTTTAGATGTAAAGACACATCCTTTCGGCCAAGAGCTGCAACCATTGGTCGAAGGGACATGACTGGTCGTCGAAGGAGTGTGGCTGTTGGTGAAGAGGCACGTCTCTTGGGCGAAGGGTCGTGACCATCCAAGCGTAGGGGTTTTGCGTGGCATGGCACTTCGTATATCTGCATCAATGAGTAAGTATGTAATGTAACTAAGTCACAAACGTGACATTCCCTCCCTCTTTAAATAAAACCCAGGGTAGTTGAAGAAACTGCGGGAGAAGGAAATGTATTGTTGTTGTGCTTCTGCATCCAAAGCTCTTTCTGTTAAGTCCCATGTCATGGCACTGTTATTGACCTTGACTATTTTACCAAACTGAAAACTAATCATATCTGCAACTTGATAAGTGCCTTTGTCAAAGTCATTTGTAACTTCGAGCTTTGTCCAATAAAAGATTGAATCTTTATCTGCTTCGAGTGAAATTATTGGTAAACTGACTTGAGTTTTCTGTTGAGTGATGACCACTGGTTGGAAATCTGTAAGGTATTCCTTTGGTTTGTCTGGAACAATAAAATCCTTTTGAAGGGATGTCATAGACTGAGACAGAGTAGTGTTTGGAGGTATATCCATTTGGAAAGGTTTATCAATCGGGGCAAAGGAAAAGTTGTGTCCAAAGGTGTTTGTAAAAGTTGTGTCCAAAGATTCATTTGCAGCGACTAAAGTCGTGCTGCAAGAGTTTGTATCTGCTTTATCCTTTGCACCGCTGAA
Organism: Adiantum capillus-veneris; assembly: GCF_014529385.1. Lineage (NCBI taxonomy): Eukaryota > Viridiplantae > Streptophyta > Polypodiopsida > Polypodiales > Pteridaceae > Adiantum > Adiantum capillus-veneris. The sequence continues at coordinate 150,508,671 of NC_140944.1, forward strand.
GGTGTAAGGATTCTAGTTGCTAATCCTTAATTAAGTACTTAAACTCATGATTAAGACTTAAGAAACTGAAACTGAACTTAGAACAAGACTTAGAAGACTCTGTGTTTGATTGATTGATGACTTGTTGAAAACTGAGTACAATAGGCTCCTTATATAGGAGACGAAGAGACACAAATGAAAAGACACGTCTCATGGTGAAGAGACGCGACTTTAGATGTAAAGACACATTCTTTCGGCGAAGAGCTGCAACCATTAGGCGAAGAGTCGCACCCGTAGAGGGAAGGGGTGTGACCAGTCGTCGAAGGAGTGTGGCTTTTGGCGAAGAGGCACGTCTCTTGAGCGAAGGGTCGTGACCATCCAAGCGTAGGGGTTCTCCTTGGCATGGCACTTTGCGTATCTGCAACTAGGAGTAGATGTAATGCTGTTAACATAGTCACAATCGTGACATTCCCTCCCTCTTTAAATAAAACCCAGGGTAGTTGAAGAAACTCCGGGAGAAGGAAAAGTATTGTTGTTGTGCTTCTGCATCCAAAGCTCTTTTTGTTAAGTCCCACGTCATGGCACTATTATTGACCATGACTATTTTGCCAAATTGAAAACTGATCATATCTGCAACTTGATAAGTGCCTTTGTTAAAGTCATTTGTAACTTCGAGCTTTGTCCAAGAAAAGATTGAATCTGTATCTGCTTCGAGTGAGCTTATTGGTAAACTGACTTGAGTTTTCTGTTGAATGATGACCATTGGTTGGAAATCTGTAAGGTATTTCATTGGTTTGTCCTGAACACTAAGATCCTCCTGAAGGGATGTCGTAGACTGAGACACAGTAATGTTTGGAGGTATATCCATCTGTAAAGGTTTATCACTAGAACAATTCGTGTCAAAGGATTCATTTGTAGCGACTAAAGTCGTGCTGCAAGAGTCTGTATCTGCTTTATCCTTTGCATCGCTGAAGGTAAGGACTGCAGTCTTCCAAGTTTGAAGAATTATCATTCACCATAGCATTTGGTATCTGTTTAGAGACAAAGACTTTATTCTGCAAGGGCAGTGACGAGGCGAATTTTCCTGCCTGGATCACGGCCAAAGAAGGGGTTATGTGTTCGTTGGTTGTCACATAAGAACTAGAATCTTCTGAATCTTCAGCTTTCTCAGCGGGTATTAAGGCTTCCAATTGAAAAGGGGGAGGTTGAGGGAGTTGTCGCCTCTTAGACCTCTAAAGGATCCTCTTGCACAAGGAAAGGATCACTAAATCTTCAACTTTACCACCATCAGATAAGAAAGACTTAAATGTAGGGCATGGCTCGCGAGGGGGAACTTGTCCAGCGTCGCAGCATTCACGACCGAGTACTCGACTAGGGTCGGATATCTGTGCCACTAAGTAAGCCCATCTTGATATCGTTGGTGATCCTTTGGAAGCTTCATATTGTTGCTTTTGTTGTTGATGATTCGAATAAGAAGTTGGTTGCTTAGTGCTGTAACATTTCCAAGAATATTCATGCTGAGACTGTTGCTGCTCGCACGAAGGTACTTTGCGTCTAGTTGTCTCTGAGAAACCATGCTTTGGGTGAGAAAATTTTGGTTCCGAAGGCTTATGTTTGAGTAGTTCTTTCTGGTTGACCACTGAAGCGTCGGAAGAAGATGTATGTATTGTCTAAGAAGTTGTTGGTTGACTCCGAGAAGGGGTTTGCATTTGCATTTGATCCAAGCGAGTGTGAATTGATGCGAGGCTTGATGAAATTGCTACCATCTCCTTTTTGAGAACTGCTATCAGATCCTTGGGTACAGGTGTATGCGACGTAGAGGCAAAATCTGGCTCCATCGCCGATTATGCAGCATCAGCTACTGGGAAAGAGGAGTGTGGGGAACCACCCAAAAACATCGAGAACAAGCGCGAGAGAATAATTGTTTCTTGTTGGGCTTTGCTTGTCTGCAAACCAGGCACCAAGGGGGTAGCGAAGTCATTGTAAATCTTAGGGTGGTTAATCGCCAGTATATATGGAGGGTTTTTTCGAATCTGCTGCCCACCGCATGCCTCTGATTCGTGAAGGCGACGAAGCGTGGACGCTAGGAGGCTGCTGGCTGGGCCAAAATGGTATGTTGGCTGGGAATTTCTTACGTGGCTTGGAAGGGGTTAAAACAATTGAAGCATTTTGTGTCCACACTACCTCTTAAAATTGGGCCAAAATTTTGGAATTGACCAGCCTATGTTAATAAACCTTGTGTGAAAAAATATCCAAGCGCTGGCTTATCAAAATAGAAGATAGTAGCGCAAAATCTCTACACTGGAACAAAAACCACGTGCAAGGCAGCCGCATACGTGACAGGAGAATGCCCACGAGCATGCAAAGAGATACCATGGGTGGCTAAGAAGTGTGCGCTGGCTGCCAACTTTGGGGCTGGTTATATTTTAATGGGTTTGAGTTAATTGGCCAATAGTTTAGCAAATTGGTCCCGCTCAGAAAAAGAAACTGGCCAATCTGATGTGAAATGTGCAACAGGCACATTCGATGAAAGAACTCCAGCGTGAGATTCTACAGCCAGCCACTGCCGCGAGAGGGGTGTCCCTTCATCAAGGGGCACACCGGTGGCATAAAGAAGTGCGGGTTGCGCGAGGGAGACCAGCCAGAAAGGAGCCACTGCGAATGTGCGCATGTGAGGGAGATTTCCACCATCAACACCATCTCTACATGGGTAAGAAGGCAATCCCCTATTTGCCACTCGGGTTGTGTGTGTGTATCCGGAAGAGGGTACGGATGCAGGTTTACATACGTAGGTTACACAGCGGCATCAAAATCCACCTTTCTTTGGCTTCCATACAACTGCGGGAAGGGCGGGAGAGGGGAGCGGCGAGGGTGAGAGGCTCACAACCTTCGGGTCCCGAGAAAAAATTGCTCTGATACCACTGTAAGGATTCTAGTCGCTAATCCTTAATCAAGTACTTAAACTCATGATTAAGACTTAAGAAACTGAAACTGAACTTAGAACAAGACTTAGAAGACTCTGTGTTTGATTGATTGATGACTTGTTGAAAACTGAGTACAATAGGCTCCTTATATAGGAGACGAAGAGACACAAATGAAAAGACACGTCTCATGGTGAAGAGACGCGACTTTTGATGTAAAGACACATCCTTTCGGCGAAGAGCTGCAACCATTGGGCGAAGAGTCGCACCCGTAGAGCGAAGGGGTGTGACCAGTCGTCGAAGGAGTGTGGCTTTTGGCGAAGAGGCACGTCTCTTGAGCGAAGGGTCGTGACCATCCAAGCGTAGGGGTTCACCTTGGCATGGCACTTGGCGTATCTGCAACTAGGAGTAGATGTAATGCTGTTAACATAGTCACAATCGTGACAGAAGGTAAGGAATGGAGTCTTCAAGTTTTAAGAATTATCATTCACCATAGCATCTGGTATCTGTTTAGAGACAAAGATTGTATTCCGTAAAGGCAGTGACGAGGCGAATTTTCCTGCCTGGGTCACGACCAAAGAAGGGGTTATGTGCTTGTTGGTTGTCACATAAGAACTGGAATCTTCTGAATCTTCAGCTTTCTCAGCGTGTATTAAGGCTTCCGATTGAGAAGAGGGAGGTCAAGGGAGCTGTTGCCTCTTAGACCTGTGAAGGATCGATCCTCTTGCACAAGGAAAGGTCCGAAAGGATCAACAAATTTTCGACTTTACCATCAACAGATAAGAAAGACTTAAATGTAGGGCATGGCTCGCAAGGGGGAACTTGTCCAGCGTGCGGCAGTCACGATCGAGTACTCAAGTAGGGTCGGATATATGTGCCACTAAGTAAGCCCATCTTGATATCACTGATGATCCTTTGGAAGCTTCATATTGCTGCTTTTGTTGCTGATGATTCCAATAAGAAGTAGGTTGCTTAGAATTGTAGCATTTCCAAGAATATTCATGTTGAGACTTTTGCTGCTCGCCCGAAGGTACTTTGTGTCTAGTTGTCTCTAAGAAACCATGCTTTGGGTGAGAAAATTTCGGTTCCGAAGGCTTATGTTTGAGTGGTATTCTGGTTGACCACTGAAGCATGTATTGTTCGAGAAGTTGTTGGTTGACTTCGAGAAGGGGTTTGCATTTGCATCTGATCCAAGCGAGTGTGAATCGATGCGAGGCTTGATGAAATTGCTGCCATCTCCTTTTTGAAAATTGCTATCGGATCTTCAGTAGTATATTGTCGTCGCCATCTTGTCTCCATCACCGATTATGTAGCAATAGCTATTGGGAGAAGAGAGTGTGCTGAACCATTGTTGGGCTTTGCTTGATTGCAAACCAGGGGCACAGATGATGGTGAAGCCATTCTTTACGCCATAGGTGGTCAATCGACAAGAGCAAAGGGTGGGGTTGGCGAAAATATTGAACCCACACGATGATGCTGAATTCTGTACGTTGGAAGGGCTGAATTCGTGGGTTTTTTTTTATATTAAAATATGCAGTCGTTGCCCAAATGAACCCATGGCCAAACTTGTATAAAAATTTGGTCCTGCTCTATTAACTTGCCCGGCCACCCATCATGTGAAGTGTGCAATAGGCACCAGCGTAGGAAAATCACCAGCGAAAGACAATCCCAAAGCGCACGTAGACTTCAGCAAACAAAACACCAATGATCAGCAATTCAAAAATCTGGACCAAAAAGGTGTATGCAGAAGGTGCAATCACAAGCAATCACCAGCGAAGGGGTCCGAGAGGGTGCGATCTTCTGCAGGGGGTACGAGACTTTGGGCAGCCACCAGCGGGTAGAGGTGCCAAGAGGTGAGAGGGTGTGTCCCTTCACCAAGGGGTGTGTGCCCCTTCACCAAGGAAGGCAACACATGAAGAGGCATGCGCGGAACGAGCACCTGCTGTTGGGCCACACCTGTAGAGAATCAACAAGCACGTGAGCCCAAGCTTCGAGTAAGAGATGCACGTCATCTTTTTGCAAGGCAATGTTTGCTTCGGGAGCGGGTGAGGTTAAGTACGCCGGCTAGTATCCATTAAGAAAGCCCACCTTTCTTCTACTTCCAAACTACTGCGGGAAGAGGGGGAGAGGGTAGTGGCGAGGGTGAGAGGCTCACAACCTTCGGGTCTCGGGAAAAAATTTACTCTGATACCATTGTAAGGATTCTAGGTTCTAATCCTTAATTAAGTACTTAAACTCATGATTAAGACTTAAGAAACTGAACTCAGATACAAGACTTAGAAGACTCTGTGTTTGATTCCTTCAAAGTGGGATACAAGGGCTCCTTATATAGGAGACGAAGAGACATAAATGAAAAGACACGTCTCTTGGTGAAGAGACATGACTTTAGACGTAAAGACACATCCTTTCGGCGAAGAGTTGCAAGCATTGGTCGAAGGGACATGACTGGTCGTTGAAGGAGTGCGGTTGTTGGTGAAGAGGCACGTCTCTTGGGCGAAGGGTCGTGACCATCCAAGCGTAGGGGTTCTGCTTGGCATGGCACTTCGCATATCTGCATCAATGAGTAAGTATGTAATGTAACTAAGTGACAAACGTGATATCCTCCGAAGGCCCCACTCTCTATGGCAATAGTGGTCTACTATTGATTGCACAAATCTCTACAATGCTTTGGACTTGCCGACGATGTCGACGACGACGAGACGGGCGGAAATCTGAAAACGCTAAGGGCTGAAATCGCAAATCTTTATCTGCTGAATTCTAACTCTATGTCGATGACGACGATGTGACGACGACACACTGAAAACGCAGATGCTGAAATCTGCTTTTTCCAGGCTGAATTTGCAAACTTCGACTGATCTAACCGTGCGGCGAGGATCTGCTGTAGGAAGGGGAGATTTGCGAGGTTTGGGTCTTGCGGTGCGGAGTCTGACTGTTGTAAATGCAAAACGCTGATGCAAGGGGTGAGATACGCAAGGTTTGGGATCTGCGGTGCGGTTTTTGACTGCTGTAAATGCAAAACGCTGATGCAAGGGGTGTTCTACCATCGGGAATCTGCAAAAACGCTAAGGGTTCTGCTGCTCTCAAAAGCGCTAGGGCTGATTTTGCTGCTCTGCTAATGCTAGGGCTGATCTGTGATCTGCTGTCGCCAGGCTGCTGCAAATGCAAAACGCTAGGCTGATTTGCAAAGCTGAAAACGCTGGGCTGGTTCTTGATGAAAATGCTAGGGTTGTTGCAACAGAAAACGCTAGGGAAGTTTGCTCCAAAAACGCTAGGGAAGTCTTGTTGGGAAGTCTTACTGAGAAGGTGCCTGTTGAATATTCGCCTCTCTTTTGCCAGAAAGTGCAAGCGCTAGGGTTTCTTGTATACTTGCTTAGGCAATTTGCCCTACCCAGCTCCCAACAAAAGTCACTTAAAAATAATAAGTGAAAAATGGCTAAAATAGAAAAAATAGCTCTATGAATTTTAAAAATGCTCCTGATGAGTTTTGACTGTAATCCAATGGTCATGGTGTGTGCAACCAGAGGATATGCATCTATTCTAAGTGCCTGGACATGCACGGTCTGCGAACAGACTCACAAAAGTGCCAGAACACTTCCTAAGCTAGGCTGACTGAACTGGACTGAACCCTTGTCAAGAGGTAGCTTGTCCACATACACATAAGGTTAGATGTGCACGTGACAACTGGATTTATTGAAGTCTTACATTTCGGATCAGAAGACTCAATGGGAAAAGTTTTTGCCTTTGGTGGAATTTGCCTACAATAACGATTCACTCTTCGACGAGGAAGGCGCCATTTGAGATTATTGAAGGTTCCACCCTTCTTAAGCACGAAAGATAAGATTTTTGAAGCCGACCAATACACGAGGGACTTGGACACTGCTTTTGCCAAGGTCCGGGAGGAATCTCAGAAAAGACACAAAAAGGCAGCAGATTGACACTGTCGCGATTTGAAATTAAAGGAGAACGATTGGGTGCTCTTACGTTTTGAGCAAGCACGCTTAAGAAAGAAAAAGGGAAAGAAGCGGCTTTATCCAAAGCTTAGCATTAGATACTATGGACCTTTTGAAATAAAAGAAAAGATAAATGATGTCTCCTTTAGACTAAAGCTGCCTGATACTGGGAGAATTCACAATGCTTTTCATGCGAGTCTCTTGAAGCCTTTTAAAGGCGATGTGCCTGATGATGGGGGGCCAGATGAGCAACCCGAAGTGGAGGAAAGCGAGGAGATACTTGTTTCAGAATAGATATTGGCACATAAAGATAGAAAGATAAAAGGTTAAGTGATGAGGCGGTTCTTGGTTAAATTCAAGAACTATCCCGCATTGGATGCGAAGTGGATGGAGGAGGAGGATGTCACGTGACACATCCCAACCCTATGTGTCCGTGGACAAGCTACACCACAGCAGGGTTCAGTCAGTCTAGTCAGTTTAGATTAGGAGCGATCTGGCACTTTTGTGAGTCTATTCGTAGACCGTGCATGCCCAGTCACTTAGCAATAGATGCATATCCTCCGGTTGCACACAACATGATCATCAACATTCCCTTCAGAATCCATCAGGTTCAGTCAGGGGAATTTCCCAGTACATTTAGCCTATTTGCCCTATTTTTGGTTATTTTCACTTACAAAAGTAGGTAGGGCAATTTTGCTAAGTTAATATATAAGCAAACCCAAGTTAGCACTTTCTGGCAGAAGAGGCAGTAGGAGCTTTCCGCTCAACATGCAACTTCTCAGCAGTACCCCCCCTTAGCACCCCCTACAGTTAGCATCGCCATCCATCTCCATTCCCTTGGCGTTTTTCCCCTACAGCCCAGTATCGCCATCAAGACCCATTTGCCTGGCGTTTTCTCCTTAGCCACTTCAGCCCATGCAGCATTTTTGGCTCAGCAGCATCAAGCATTTACTAACGCTAGCAGATACCTGCAACTTCAGCGTTTTTTTCAGCATTGGTCACTAGCAGAATCCAACGTTTTTCTTCAGTCCTTCGGCCTTGGAAACACAGTCATTGACAGGGTTTTACAGCAGAGAATTCAGCGCTAATTTGCAGCCCTCAGACCCTGCAAAACTTCAGCGTTTTCAGCCTGCAACAGCGACCTAAAACGCAGCCTTGACCCTGGTTTTTTCAGCGTTTTTTTATTCAGCCCTAAATCCCTTGCCCAACCAGGGATTGTCAGCCATGTGAAGCACCCCCAAGATCACCCCGAACCTTAGCATTTCTCCCATTTTGGACAGCAGATAGAAGAAGACCAATTTCAGCCCCAAAGTCATTATCGTCGTCATCGACATAGACCCCATTGCATCAATCCATTGCATACGCATTGTACACCTTTGTGCAATCAAAGTAGACCACTCTCGCCGACGAGAGTGGGGCCTTCGGAGGAGGGTTTTACAACCTCTCGGGTGTCGTATCTCTTCTCTCTCCTTCTCTCAGTCTCATTCACTTGCACGCACAATATCCACTCACTTAGTTCGTGATCATAGCACTCTCCATAAGACGGAAGGCTCTCTCATCAATAATAAAGAAATACCGAAAGGGGCGCCAGCATTTGGGGCCAGTGCTCTCTTGGGGTGGAACTTCGCCACTCCCCATCTCGTGTCGTGCATCTCTTTCAGGTCAGTCGCTATTTGAAGTGCTTAAAGTTGTTTAGGTTCTTTTCTATTGGCACGTGGTGCCCGTCTTGTGACAGATCTGCCACGTCATCAGTTGGTTGCGTATCTTTTGGTGTGTGTGTGTGTGTATGCGGGTCCTGCTTCATCTTCTGTTGCTTCTGCTTCTTCACTTAAGGTTTAGGCCCCTTGGCCGGGATCTGCAAGTTGACTCCATTCTTCAGGGCTTGACACGTCAGCAGTTTGTGACACGTTGGCCCCAAAGACTTGCGTCCCTTTCAATATTTCTTTATTACTGATTTGCGAAAGTACAACTCCCGTTGGGGCCAGAGGTTCAAGCTCTACGTCCAGGTTCTGAAAGAATGGCCCTAGGGGCACTTTTACAACATCTTATCCCAAAAGCAACTGATCCAAAAGCTAGCGCTAAAAATTGCCCAGATCACTCAGTGTGTATTTTGTCTGTATAGTTGCCACGTCATCACATCGCGCAAATTGCGGAATTTCCGTATAGCTGCTATCACATCATTAGTCAGCACAATTCTTGTGCATCTATCCAGCTACCACGTCATTGACTTGTCATACCAGCATTGACACTAGATTGATGTATTAGATTTAACGACGTGATTAGACATGGTTTAGTAGGGCATGCTTTGTTGAACAAGATCTTCTACATCACAATCCTCAAACAGTAATCAAAATCGAGAAAGGTCTTGGTCCGAATGCGAAAGAAATGATCGCAGTGATTTTTGGCACAATGCTTCATGAAGCCTCTTCATCGGGACATGAAGCCTCTTCATCGGCTCCCTCCGCCTCCCAACCGAGCCGCCTAAGACCATGTACAATTTGTTTTTGTCAAGTGCAGCAGAATTGAAATGGTGAAGATCTAGTTTTACACTTTCGCAAATCCTTTTCTTTCTTTCCTTGCGTTAGTGATTCCTTTTAGCTTGAATGATCGTTCCTTTTACTTTTCCCTGAAGAGAGGGAAGGCGAGAATGCAGTAGAGATGTGTAGAGGGAGAGAGAAAGAGAGAGAGACGGAGAGCGACACCCGATGGGGCCGATGGGCCCCAAGCGACCTAAAGACAGTAAAATAAAACAGGAACGCGCGCGCACACTCACAGTCTTTCACGTAAAGTGTTGATGATGCGGCAGCCTGTATGAACGTCTGTAAAATGCGTTGGCTGTACGGATTTCTTGCTCTTACGTTGGCAGCTGTTAGCGCCAATTTTTGATGCCAGATGCTTTTGAGTTTGAAGCTTTTCATGGAACTGCTTTTCATAGGCCAAGCGCCTTTAAATATGTTCCATGGGCTCATTCTCTGGTATGCTTCTGGGTGAAAGTGTAGAGCGCGAGTACCGACATTGTATTGAGTTCAAGCAATATAAAGAAATACCGAAAGGGGCGCTGAGGTTTGGGGCCAGTGCTCTCTTGGGGTGGAACTTCCTCGTGTGTGTTGCATCTTTTTTAGTTTTGTGTTATTTGAAGTGCTTAAAGTTGTTTAGATTATTCTTTTCTGTTGGCACATGGTGCCCGTCCCCGTGACATACACACAATGCAATACCTCCAAGTGCAAAATCTACTGACTCGAATGATGACTATCGCCTCGGTAACTCCTCAAAACGAGGCACCTCCGGGGCTGATTTGATGCACCATTGGATCCTTCTTGATGAGAGATTGCAAATGGCCACCAAGGGGCTGATTTGCACTCTTGATGTGAGAGGAATGAAGGGCTGAAAACGTAGACCTCGACGAGGCTGATGATGGACAGCAATGAAGCACTCAATGCCGGCGAGGGAATGGGCGAGGGGAGGCTCGATGGGCTGCTCAAGTACCGGACCACAATGGGAAGCACGCGAATGCAGTTTCGAGCTGTGTTCTGGCGAGATGGAATGGGCTGAAAACCTGAAAACGTTGGTTGATCTGCTGGGAACCTGCAATGCTAGGGCAGATCTTGTGAAGAAACACCAAAACACTTGGAGGATTTTTAGACACTCCTATCTAGGAAGAAGGGGAAAACTGACTGTGGAAGTCGATGAAGCATGTCCACGTGGCACACAGAGCCATGTGCACGTGACAGTTTTGGTCCGCACAAGTGGTATAAATGCGTGAAGCATCTTAACTCTTCCAATACTTGCAAAAATAGAGTTATGTCGAGATAGAGAATGTCACAAAAGTGATGTGATGTGGCATGGCCTAAAGGATAGAGCCCGAACAGAATGGGGTCAAAACCCTTGCGAAAGAGGTAGAAGAAGTTTTACCAGACCTAACCTATCCCAACTATGGAACTCACCCCAAGGGCCTAAAACCTTTTTAAAAACAAAGCTAGGGCCCAAAAAATGCGTGCAGACTGATGAGGTGGCAGATGTGCAGATGTTAGGTGCAGCGGAATGAATGTTGTATTTTCTCAAGATTAGTGATCTTTATTGCTCAAGGTTTCTTTTTAGTTCTTAGGGAAAGAGAGCTTTCCGTCTTGTAGAGTGCTGTGGTCACGAACAAAGTGAGTGGATATTGTGCGTGCAAGTGAATGAGATTGAGAGGAGGAGAGAGAAGAGATACGACACCCGAGAGGTTGTAAAACCCTCCTCCGAAGGCCCGACTCTCGTCGACGAGAGTGGTCTATTCTTTGATTGCACGAAAGAGTACAATGCGTATGCAATGGGACTATGCCGATGACGACGACGACTTGATGGCTGAAATCTGTAGGCTTCTAATCGCTGAATTCGGTGGCTGTTTCGAGGCTGAAAATGACTGTTTTTTTGCTGTGGTTATGGCTGAAAATGATCTCTTCCTTCGGGGTTCATGCTGCAGATGAAAACACTGATGCTTTGTACCTGCTGAGCTGCGTTTCAGGGCAGATCTGCACCTGCTGAAAACGCTGCCAATGATGAGGAACACCTGCTGAAAAACGCTGGTCTAGAGGGCTGAAATCGCTGATGATCTGCTGGCAAAAACGCTGGGATGGGCAGCAAGGTCTAGCGTTAGTGCTTGATGAGAAAACGCTGAAGAGACTTGCTATGATGGGGCTGATCTGCATGTGGTAAAAACGCCAGGCAAGGTTGGTTGTTGGCGATGCTGGATCTAGGGATTGTGGGAGGAAACGCCAGGCATGGGAGGTGGATGGCGATGGGTCGTAAGGGGAGGTACTGCTGAGAAGTTGCTTGTTGAGTGGGAAGCTCCTGCTGCCTCTTTTGCCATTTAGTGCTAACTTGGGTTTGCTTATATAGAAACTTAGCAAAATTGCCCTACCTACTATTGTATGAAAGTCACTTAAAAATAATAGGTGAAAATTCCAATAAATAGGAAAATAGGCTAAATGCCCTCTAACTGATGCGAATGGATTTTGATGGGAATTCCGATGATCATGCTGTGTGCAACCGGAGGATATACATCTATGCTAAGTGACTAGGCGTGCACGGTCTACGAATAGACTCACAAAAGTGCCAGATCACTACTAATCTAGACTTGACTGAACTGATTGAACCCTGCTGTGGTGTAGCTTGTCCATGGACACATAGGGTTGGGATGTGTCACGTGACAGCAAATAACAGCATTAGCGATAACAGCATTCCTGGCTTGCTTCTTCTCTTAGCACCACGAGAGGTGGTGTTGAGAGAAGGTCTCGACGATGATTTGGACCTATGCTGGAATCGAGGTCGCTTCCTCGAAGTGCTCTCGCTGGATTGTTGATCTAAACTTCTTTTCTTCTCATGATTGGCTCCATTTTTCAAATGGAACGTTCTGGCGTTTGCGTGAACGGAATTTGAATTTTACTTGGTGCGTCTTCATGTTGTGCATTTGAGCTGGAGGAATCCACGGCGAAATCCGGTAGAAAACTGGAAGTTTCTTTCGAAAACGGGCCTTTTTCACGCTTTTCGGTCGCAAAAATTAAACTCTAGGAAGCTCACCGTGTCAGTGTGAGCATTCAAAGGCGGGCAAGTGGCGGGAGTGCGTGAGCGCGAGCAGATGGGAGAGAAGCAAGAGAGTCAAAAATTGAGTTTTTTTTGAAGTTTGAAGTCCTTGTAAGTGACTTTTTAAATAAGTGCAGGTTTCAAACTTCGCTTAAAAAGGTCCTTGGCCAAATTAAAACAAAGGCCGCTTAATAAAACTCAACGCAAGGGAGCGAAGTAGCGTAAAATAATAACAAAGAAGTAGCTATTTGCAACTGCGTGGAGGGACGCGTGAAAAGAAAAATGCTTGTGTGTGCACACTCGTGCCGGACAAACGATATGCGCTTAGAGCCAATGTCCATCCACATTGGAAGCCAACAAGGCCAATGCTTTCTCTTGTCTGCAGACCCACAACGTAGACTCCAGAGTCCATGCTAAGCTAAGAGAGGTAACACACACCCAGACATAGTGTTAGATTCACCATTTTTTAACAGATTGGTCTCATAGGTCATTTTGGCCTTTTGAAGACGTTAATATAACATTTCATTTCATTTCTCTGTGTGTGTGTGTGTGTGTGTGTGTGTGTAGCTTTTGTTACTTCATTATATTTTGTACCCAGACATTATATTAGATCCACCAAGATTGTATCAGTTTGGTCTCATAGGTCATTTTGGCCTTTTGAAGACTTTTAATATAACATTTCATTTCACTTCATTTCTCTTTGTGCTTTGCACAGAAGAAGAATACAGAGAGAGATTAAGAAAGATATTGTATGCTGAATTTAATTATAAATTAGTAAATCAATTAGTAATTCTTTGATTTTCATCGCAAAATTAATAAAAAAGCTTCTGATTTTCAGCATTCCCATTTGTTAAATTGCTGATTTTTTTTCAAAAATCAGCAAAAGAACATTAATTTTCACTTGCACACATGCTCACGAGAAGAAAAACAAACAATTTCAGCCATTAGTCATTAAAAATTACGCAAAATTGAGGTTTTCCGACTTGAACCGATCTATAGGTGTGCACATGGTCCATCTTGTAGCCAAGTCGACTCTGTACCATGAAACGAACAATTGGAGAGGATCTCCCGGCTAGATAAACCGCCTATAGACGCTCGTCCGACGAACCACCTGACCATAGCCACCATCCGACAACACCCCCTTGTTGGGCAGCGTTCGAGGATGTAGGCGTGCACTTGTAAGACCGAGTGTCCGTTGGGCACCTGTCATCACCTCCTCGAGGTGACCTCGCACACTTCTAGTCTCACGGGCTAACCATTGGCACTCTGCTAGCGGGGCATTGGGGGTCGATAACTACAAATGAGGCCTTGGCCTCCCTTTATTTAAGTGGTTGGCCACATTGATCGGGTTAACACTACGTCTGCCCGGACATCGGACGCCCATCCCGACGGTGTCTTCAAACCAAATCGCCTCTCTTGTAAGCGAGACATAACAGAAAGTTTGGACGTGATGTGTTCACAGTTTACGAACGGGGATTTTTGGACGTAGTGTGGTCTACAATTCAATTTTCCATGAGGTCTTCAAAAGGCCAAAATGACTTATGAGACCAATCCGTTACAAAACTGGTGAATCTAATACCATGCGATTTGAGAGAGAGAGAGAGAGAGAGAGAGAGAGAGAGAGAGAGAGAGAGAGAGAGAGAGAGAGAGAGATGAAATGAAATGTCGAGCTATGAGACCAGAGAGTTACACTATGTTGAATCTGATACAAGGTTTGGATAAAAAGAAAGAAAGAAGCTAACTAAACAGAAACACTACTAGAGCTTTTAAAGGTGGGTATCAAGAGCTTGAGAGGTTCATATACCAAAAGTGGGTGTGCATCTCATAGAACAAATACAAAATGGTGGATATGTGTATAGAGATGGCTCATATCGGTGGCAGCCCGATCGTGTCGGAGTCCTCCATGGTGAGAGTCTACGCAGGTTTCCAATATAGATCTAATCCTCTTCTTCAACCTCCTCCGTGGCTGCACGGTCGTGTCAAAGTCCTCCATGGTGAGAGTCTGTGCAGTTACTGAAACTCCAATAGATAGAGGCCAAGACATCTCTGATCCTGGTATCTCATAACTCTAGAAGAGGCCCAACACCCTCCCTAAAGAGGCAGTGAAAGCGGCCACATATCTCTTAGTATGTCGTACAATGGCATATATAGCATAGTTACCGGGGAACGCGCCCTAGCCCCCGTTCCGGCGTTCTGGGGGGCAGTTCCCTTCCCGAACGTTCCGGAACGTCCCGGAATGTCTGACGTTCCGGGTGGCCAATGCAAACCGGAACGGCCGTTCCGAAACGCCCCCGGACCATTCCGGAATGCCCCTGGAACGGCCAACGGCTACAAACAAATTTGGCAAAAATTGAAGTAAATGTTTGGGCTTCTTTTGAAAGTGTGCAAGGCCTCAAGGACTCATAAAATGCACTCCCCTCCCCCTTTCTCTTCACAAGCTAATCCTCAAGGCTCAAGCTCTCTCCCTCTCACTCTCAAGATCTCTCCCTCTCAAGACTCACTCTCTCAAGGCTCAAGGCTTCAAGCCTTCAAGCTCTCTTCCTCTCCCTCCCACTCTCTCAAATCTCTCCCTCTCCATCTCACTCTCTCTCTCTCTCTCTCTCATCATCTAGTCATAGCAAGGTTGAATGGTCTTCAAAACGAGTTTTTTGTGAGTATTAGAGTGAAAGCACTCTAATACTCCTTGTATTTAAACACAAGGAGCTAAAAATTGCACTATTTGGGTGTTTTTTATACCTCCCGTTCCGCGACGTTCCCGTTCCGGACCCCTAGCCGTTCCCCTGTTCCGCGGGGATCCCGTTGCCGTTCCCGTTCCGCGTTCCGGGTAACTATGATATATAGTGAAGCTGTGTCTCTGGCCTCAACTCAGGTGCCTTGATATCGGCCAGTCTCAATCTCCAACTGATGTGACGATGTCCGAATTTGTCCAATAGCACATTGTAATCCGTGGGACGGGTGAGTGTCCATGTAGGCAAGCCTAGATAAGAACCCATTCTCTGTGAGCTGGAGAAAATGCTCTCTATATGTAGTCATCTTTGTGCGTAGCTCTTGTATAGGTTGTATCCATGTCCTCTGCTTATCCAACTGAAACAAATCGTGTCGTATAAGTCTAGTGACTTCCCTTTGTGTGTGAGAGAGAGAGGGTGCATCTATATAATACTGAAAGGGAAGGAGCGTGTACATAGAGAAACCATGTAGCTCAAACCATGCTGCCATTTGTGCATACCAACATGATGTATCTCTGTGTGCTATCAAGTGCCGGGAGGACTCCTGGCCAACCGAGCAGAATGATCTCGTGGGAGCTCCCATAAGCTGTGTATGAATGCCACTGATCTCGTAAGAGCCTTAACTTCCAAAGGAGGGGCAGCCAACTCTACTTGGATGATCGCATGGGGAACCGAGGCAATAGCCTCGATCATCTTGGAGATCATGGAGATAAGTGGCCTCTTCATGTGTCGCCACCCATTTGTACGTCCATGCTGACGACTATGATGATCTACTGAGCGTCTCTATATCTGCACTCCATATAGCATAGCTGAGGCAACCAGAGTATTAAAAAGCCATAGCTTATTCACTATACCTGTGAACCCATCCTCTTCAAACCTCCAAAGCTGCATATGGTCTAGTCAGTCTGCTCTCCTCATGGAGAAAATCGGGCCACTAAAAACCACCCCAAGGTAAGTGTACATATCTGTATACTCCACTTGGTCTTGTCCATAAGTAAAACTGGGTGCTGTTCGCCTAACCCAGTGCGCTTGAGTATTGAATATCATAGCCTTGGTCTTCACAAGGTTAACAAAGATACCAGTATTCTGCGCAAATGTGTGTAAAGCATCAAGATGATGTTGCATCCCCTCAGGTGAATCTGGAATAAGCACAATATCATCTGCATACAACAATAAAGATATCCACATCCTTGTCAACTATGCTCCTCTGTCACCCTCCCTCTCTATGTAGTGTAAAGCCTCATCCCCCCCCAACCCACAACACACATTTGAAGAAGAAAAGAATTTTTAACGTCGTGGGAAACAACCCCAAGAGACCTCAAAGATCTATCCGACGAGAGTTGAACTCAAGACTTGTTATTCAAGAGGGAAATGGCATAACCAATCTACCACACTTGGGTGATAGAAAGGCTATACCATTTTCCTCTTTTTATTAACACAGACTCTCACACACCTACACATACACACCCAAGAAGAAGAGAATTTTTAACGTCGTGGGAAACTATCCCAAGGGACCTCGAAGATCTATCCGACAAGAGTTGAACTCAAGACTTGTTATTCAAGAGGGAAATGGCATAACCAATCTACCACACTTGGGTGATAGAAAGGTTATACCATTTTCCTCTTTGAGAGAGAGAGAGAGAGTGTGTATCACCCATCTTTTGTAACTTTGTATTACTGGTAGTTTCTCCCCTATGGTGTGTGGATGTTGAATAGCTCAGGGGTTTTTTCACTATCAGATCCGTTATATTCTGTGTGCCTTCGGGCTGATGTAATGCCTTTGGGCCCTTAATATGATTACGTAATACAAAAGGGTATCAAGCCCCCCGGGCCCCTTCTTGAGAGAGAGAGAGAGAGAGAGAGAGAGAGAGAGAGAAAGAGAGATTTCTCACTGCAGGTTTTTGGTCGCATGGGAAAATTGTCCAGTTAACAGTTTTGCTGACATGATTATTTCCCCCCTTAAGCGTCGGTGTTATTGCTCAGCAATGATGGCATCGATCAGAGTACGAATTAGTGATCTCCCTAGTTTGGGCAAATTAGTTCAAAGAAAGGGACATAGATACCCTTTAGTTAGAGGAAACTATTTTTTGAAGCTATGCCGAAACATTTGTACATCGAGATGTTATTTCTTGTATAATCATAATGCTTTAAGCAATGTGTACTTGTCACAAAGCTAACATATTGGGCTTGATTTGAAAACACCCGTCTTTTGGGCACTGTGCACTTTGGCTTGTTTGTGATGTATCTAGGAGGGGATGTTACCTTACTCGAATAGGATCCCGGCAATGCTACTGTCCAAGGGAGAGGTAACTTGATCTCATACTACAAGAGATCTTTGTGTGGAGCATGCATCTTTTGTCGTCATCGAGCAAAGACCTTGATTTCAAAGTCCTGCAATGTATCTTCTTAGCTCAAAGTGCTTCATGTTTCAGTCTTGAGGAAGTAAATCAAGGCAAACCCTCTTTTCTTTGGTGATCTTTATCGCGTGGGTGCTCAGCTCAGATGTGTCTGTCCATGGTGTTGGGGCTTATATTGCCATGAGCAAAACTGACAGCTTGTCGTCAATGTTTATGATTTGACTCGAGTGTGAAGGTAGGTCTGTGCACCCATTGCAAGTGAATGTGATAAGTACTCAAGTGTCCATGTCTGAGCACATCGCATATCTCTTTTGGATCCAGATTTTTATGATGCCGTGTGTACACAAATTGTGAATGCTTGCTTGGTAAGTGAGGGCTGAAACAGGTACTGAGATTTGGAAGTTGAAAGCCTCCAAGGTTTTAAGAAAAGTACTGCATAAAAAGGGCTACTACTAAGGGAAATTGCTTGTATACTTGAGGAGTTTTTTGGAAATCATGTTTCATCATACAATCCCCTCATTCTGCTACTTGTAACCACTGTGGTCCAGTTTGTCTAGAACCACTGCGTACAGGGGAAATTCATGATCTGCTCTCCCTTGGCTCTTTTAACCGTCTCAATATCTCAGTCTGCTCCTTTCCTTGTATGTTTTTCCCATGGGAAAGGAAGTAGGGAGAACTCATGTATATCCATGTATTACAATTGTACATTGGTGCACATTCTACCCACAAGGGGCCATACCATGGGAACAACTTTCCCAATGGGGAGGTGGGTAGCACCCATTGATCAAAGCTCTCGAGCCTCAAACCCTCGACCTTGGGGTTAGATCACACCAACTTAGGTACACTCTTTGGGTGAGGTGCCCCTTTTTAGCTTTGCTAATTGTCTCTAACACCTTGACATCTCTGGTCTTTATGAGAGTCTTTTCTATGGAAGCTCTGTCATGCTGTGAATAAAGTACACTGTCTGGAATAGGGCTTCCACTAGCATAGGCGGGGCCACCAGCTGTGGTCAAGGGACGTCATGTGGAGTCTAGAGTTGGTGGACATTGATAGAGAGACCACCCAAAACTCGCACAATTGCTTTTGGTGAGTCTCCCAAAAGCATAATCTGAGAAATTGAGGCAAGTTTTCTATTTTCCTCTAAACCCATGGAAGGTTTGTCCTTTCCCTCTTGCCCTCAATTGGCATTTTTGAGTTTCAAAGTAGCACAATTCTAAGTTGACACACCTTTCTTGAACATTGGAGTTGTTTAGGAAAAATCATTTTACTAACCTCAACACAATTCCTGTTTATGCATTTTGGCCTCCTAAATAACACGTTTAAGAGGAAGCATGCCATTTCTTTCTCCACCATACAAAATGGACGGCAATGACATTAAGATTATTGTAGGTCTCTTCGATTATAGGTACGTCTGTCGAGAGCACAAAGTGGCCGTGCTCCTACCGGCTGGCACACGCTGATTTGGCACACTCTTTTGCTGGCTGTTTGCTGAGAAAGTCCACAGCCTACCTCTTCTGGCGGGCTAGTGAATGCATTGTAACACAACCCTTGTTGGCGTAATCTGGTTCTCCCACCAACAATGGTGTTTTTCTTGTCTCATTTGTCCGGCTCGGCTGTCAATATGCTCAATCATCTGGAGTTTAGTCGACCAGCAGGTAGCAAACACTGAACAAGCCGGGCTACAACAAGAGAGGTAAAGGAATAGGACGAGGTGCATGTCTAGAAGTACTTGAAGTTGCGGAAATGACAATGCAATCAAAAGATGTACAATATTCAAAGGCAGAATACATGTGATCAAGGAAATTACCAAGATAGGGAACATCAACGTTGTGGAAAGTTTTGTAAAAGGAAGCAAGTAACAATGGGAAGATGTAGGCAAGACCACCTTGAGCTTATGCACGGTGGATGAGTTGAAGACCAAGCTTGATCCAATGGCTGATAAGTGTGTGCTTATAAGTTACTCTCTTGAGCAAGAAGGGCACGAAGGTCATGACCTTTTTATGACATGTCACGTGAGGGTGAGTAGGGGTGTTGTCTTTGATTAACCGGAAAGCTTGTATACTGATGAAAAAGACGATCTTGAGATGAATGTAAAAGAGAATGTGTTTTGCAAAATGGGTAGCAAGCATCACTTAGAACAACTCATGCTGGAAATCCATGGAGTGGCAAGTTGCATGATGTTGTGAGTAATAATAGCTCATCAAATGTACTATATTTAAATATAGGAAGAATAATTGTTGATGATGCCCCAAGGATGCCAAATTTGAGTGCAAGTATTGATGGTGGAGATTCATGGTGTCGACCAAGCAATCACAAACCTGTGATTCCTCACATCTCATAGGTAAACTCCCCATGGAAGTCCAAAGCATTGAAGATCAAGGCTGAGAGAATGCTTCGCTAAGGCTGAGAGAATGCCACTGTCCAACAAAATTCAGCGTGCTCATCTGCTCGTGGATTGTACTAAGAGTGTTGCAGAGATCCAACTTGGGTAGTTCTCCGTGTGCATAGCCGGGGGACGTTTGAAAATAGAGAAAAAAAAGCAGCATACAACTTGAAACCAGTTAACGATATGCCCTGCAAAAGGATGATGTAGATCCAATTCGGAGAGAATGTGATGCTGAGGAGGTGCCTATTCCATAGTTGATGGAGATGAGCACTTCGAGTGGGGCCGCTCCTGGACATGCCAAAAACTCAAGGGTGGTTGAATGTCTACATCAATAATAACGCTATCACAAAGGGGCTGCCGCTTGCATTTTTGGCCCACTCCAAAGGGGCGAGGCGAGTTCTTTTTGCTAATAAAAACGGAGAGGTTATTTTTTTTTCCTAGAATGCGTGCTTTTTGGCATGCGCCAAAGGGGTGAGGTCTTAGTGATGCCTCTTCTTTTTGCGCATAAAAAAAGAGATTATTTTAAAAAAATGCATAATTTTTTGATTAACTAGTGGAGACAAAAAACACTCTTTACAAAGATAGGAGACACTCATTTCAAGGATTGAAGAGTCAGTACCTAGGGGTTAGACTACCTTTCCATCTTACTACTAAAAGTGCTTTTTCTATGGCTAATCTGCCGAGCTCGAAGGTCCTTTGAAGTGAAGAACATGGCCCCATACCTCCCACTTTCACCGGTTGTAGCCAGCCTCAATAGCCTAGCATTGAGCCCCCCTCTCGTTGTGCATGCAATGACATCGCTTTCGCAAGTCTTTTAACCCACGACTCAATAGGTAGTCGCCAGCCTAGGAGTCAGAAGGCCCTTCTAGAGGGTGATTCAACCACCTCCCAAACCAGAGGCACTTTTTGTTTAAGCCATGAGTAGAGCAGGTCTATGGACTTGGCTTTTTGATCTAGGGACGCCTGTAGAGGTCCTTTTTGAGGATCTACGAGAAGGCCCTCTTACCTATCTTGAAAAACAAATGAGAGCAAACTCTTGTAAGATTCTCTCCTCTTTTCGGGAAAGACAAAAGGAGAATTACTAGTCTACATGTGGAACTCCCCCCCCCCCCCCCCCCCCCTATCTCTCACATTGGTGTAGGGTCCTCTTTCCCTTTCTTTGCAGAATAATGAATGTCTTCAAAGCGCAAGCTAATAGGACGACAAGGGATAGCTAGTACCAATGTTCGATTATTGCGACAATATTGAGAGCACCCAGGGATTGAAGTGTGTGAAGGAATGGGTGATGTTTGAGGCCAAGGAATATAGCTAGGGCATAGGGTTTGTAGCATAAGGAGATGGGGGTTGGAGGGTAGGGAATGGTCTCGAGCTGACCATTCCTTGTAATATGTGCGACCCATGGCGACCGACGGGAACCGGGAGCCATGTTGGGAGCACATATTATGGGAATGGTCAGCTTAGGAAGCTTCCCTCCCGTCACAGTCGGGGGGCCAAGAGTTGGTGACAATCTACATGAGAAGCGTCACCAATACCTCACATTTTGCATGCTGATGTGGCAAATATAGGTTAATCAAGGGCTTAGAATTATAGGTGCTGAGGTGTTAGGTGCAGGTGCCATTCCCACTACTGATTTGGAGGCTATTATTTGTATGCATGCATTTACTTTCCCTCTACTGACCTATCATCAATCCGTCAGTTGTAGCAGTGATTCCGATCAAGAAATGGTAGCTATTGAAGGGTAAGAATCCTCTGTCCCCCGATCCCCGATCCCCGACTGTGACGGAATGTGTATTGTTTAACGCCAAGGAACATAGGGCTGCAACAAAAGGAGATGGGAGTTGCAAGAGGGTGGGAGAGGAGGAGGGGGACTAAAGAGGAGGCGACTCTGTGTGTGTGTGTGTGTGTGTGTGTGTGTGTGTGTGTGTGTGTGTGTGTGTGTGTGTGTGTGGCAAAGGGTCTCTGACTCTAGCTCTTCAACAATCACTCCAAGCCACTGTCATTCGCCACTCTCGCAACCCTAGGGGATATTTTCATGAGACCCTTTGCCCCACACACACACACACACACACACACACACACACACACACACACACACACAGAGAGAGAGAGAGAGAGAGAGAGAGAGAGAGAGAGAGAGAGAGAGAGAGAGAGAGAGAGAGAGATTTTAGTATCGTCCTCGGAGGTCAAATATGACCTATGGGACCAAAATTAGATGTGATGTAGTATGTGTGTGGCTGATGTGTTATTCTCGATGCTCCAAAATTGTGGTGATGAGAGTCACAATGGAGAGCCCACACTATGGCTAGGAGAGGAAAGTATGTGGGTCTAAGTCATGGCTAAAAATGTGAGGAAAGCAAGTTTGGATGTGACCAAAAGCTAAGCACTCTAGTAGCATGCGATACTCAGACTCTTGAACTTGCAATGATCATAATGTGCACACTCAATTTGACTCTTCTCCATTGCCACAATGCTCTGTCTCGTATCGAAGAGAGTGGAAGCTAAGCCGAATGGTTGTGATAGTGCATATCGCTGACAAGGGGATAAGCACAAGCATGTAAGGTTTCCTCTTTCAACAAAGAACATGGTTTTGTAGTTGCGCGTAATATGGGTGGTGTAATTTATGAAGCATGATACCCTGGATTTCTCCCAAGCCGTAATACATTGGCATTGTAGAAAAGCTTCATTCACTTGGAAGTCTATTGAGGCATCATGTAGCAAGTGTAATGCATCCCATCTTTCAAACCACTTCTTTATATCTTGCATCCATCCTCTGCTCAAGATCTTGCTTTTATTCGTCTTGAACTTTTTTGCTTGCTTCCCATGCAATTGTAGAAAGTCGATGTGAGGGGCTTGGACTCATCTTTATCATGTACTCCACAACACTTTCCATGCCCATAACCTCAATTGGAAGAGATCCCGACTCAAGAAGTAGGAGCATATATGGTGTTTTTCTTAACTTGGAGAAAGTTTGCAAGAAAATGCTTTTGGACATTCTCAAACTCTTTCCAAGTAGACTTTGAGATGCTCCCGCCTTACATTTCAACTCCATGAAGAAGAACCGGTGTCACCAATGTGTCAAAAAGGTACTTCTTGAGCATCCAACACTTGATGTTTCCCGTATTACACATGTGATTGGTAGGAAACTCAAGACCAAGGTACTTAAAGCTCTCAACAACTTCATGTTATACACAATTCATGGCTTCTTCTAAGCAAAAGTTCTCAACGACAACCATAAGCTTTTGTGCATCCTCTAAAGTGTGTGCTAAAAGCACTACATCATCCGCATATAACTAAAGCATGATTACCGCATTGCAAATAGTGACCTCTTCAATGCCTTCTTCTTGCATAAAGTCAAGTACCATTTGTTCAAATTGATTAATGATAGACCAAAGAGAGTTGGTGACAATGGACATCCTTGTTTAACCCCAATAGTGCTTTGAATTTTTTTTAAAATTCCTCTTTCCATGCGCAATTGACACATCACCTTCTTAAAGATTTGAGAAACTGCAAGCATAAACTCACTTGGCACTTGGAATTCTTCCATCCTTCTCCACAAATTGTTACGTGGAATCATATCAAAGGCTTTCTTGAACAAGAACTTTCTTGAAAGCTTTCCATTTAGTTTCCAATTCGGAGAGGAAGTGATGCTGAGGAGGTGCTGATTCCATAGTTGATGGAGAGGAGCACTTCAAGTGGGCCCGCTCCTACACATGCCAAAAACTCTTAAGGGTGGCTGAATGTCTACACAATAATAATGCTATTCACAAAGGGGCTGCCACCTTCATTTTTGGCCCACTCCAAAGGGGCGAGGTCACTTCTTTTTGCTGATGAAAACGGAGAGGTTACTTAAAAAAAAAAAAGCCTACTTTTTGGGCAGCGCCAACGGGGTGAGGTCTTCGTGATGCCTCTTCATTTTGTGAATTAAAAAAGACATTATTTTTAAAAATGCATAATTTTTTGATTGACTGGTGGAGACAAAGAACACTCGTTGCAAAGATAGGAGACATTCATTTCAAGGATTGAAGACACAATACCTATGGGTTAGACCACCTTCTCATCTTACTACTAAAAGTGCTTTTTCTATGGTTGACCTATCGAGCTCAAAGGTCCTCTGAAGTGAAGAACATGGTCCCATACCTCCCACTTTCACCGGTTGTAGCCAGCCTCAATAGCCTAGCATTGAGCCCCCTATCGTTGTGCATGCAGTGACATCGCTTTCGCAAGTCTTTCAACCCACGACTCAATAGGTAGTTGCCAGCCTAGGAGGCGAGAGGCCCTTCTGGAGGGTGGTTCAACCACCTCCCAAACTAGAGGCACTTTTTGTTTAAGCCATGAGTGGAGTAGGTCTATGGGCTTGGCTTCTTGATCTAGGGACTCATGTAGAGGTCCTTTTGGAGGGTCTACGAGGAGGCCCTCTTTAACTATCTTGAAAAATAAATAAGAGCAAACTTCTGTCAGATTCTCTCCTCTTTTTGGGAAAGACAAAAGGAGAATTGCTAGTCTACTTGTGGAACTAGCCCCCCCACCCCCCCCCTCCCTCTCTCTCTCATTGGTGTGCAGGGTCCTCTTTCGCTTTCTTTGCAGAATAATGAATGTCTTCAAAGTGTGGGCTAATAGGAGGACAAGGGATAGCTAGTACCAACGTTCGGTTGTCGCGACAGTATTTAGAGCACCCACGGGTCGAAGTGTGTGAAGGAATGGGTGATGTTTGAGGCCAGGGAATATAGCTAGGGCATAGGGTTTGTGCATAAGGAGATGGGGGTTGGAGGGTATGAAGGGGTAGGGAATGGTCTCGAGCTGACCATTCCCCATAATATGTGCGACCCATGGCGATCGACGGGAACCCAGAGCCATGTTGGGAGCACATATTATGGGAATGGTCAGCTCAAGAAGCTTCCCTCTCGTCACAGTCGGGGGGCCAAGAGTTGGTGACAATCTACATGAGAAGCGTCGCCAATACCTCACATTTTGCATGCTGATGTGGCAACTATAGGGTTAATCAATGGCTTAGAATTATAGGTGCTGAGGTGTTAGGTGCAGGTGCCATTCCCACTACTGATTTGGGAGGCTATTATTTGAATGCATACACTTACTTTCCCTCTACTGACCTGTCATCAATCCGTCGGCTGTAGCAGCGATTCCGCCCAAGAAATGGTAGCCGATGAAGGGTCAGGATCCTTTGTCCCCTGACCCCTGACTATGATGGAATGGGTATTGTTCAATGCCAAGGAACATAGGGGCTGCAACGGAAGGAGATGGGAGTTGCAGGAGGGTAGGAGAGGAGGAGGGGGTTGAAGAGGGGGCGACTCTATCTCTCTGTGTGTGTGTGTGTGTGTGTGTGTGGCAAAGGGTCTCTGACTCTAGCTCTTCAACAGTCACTCCAAGCCGCTATCATTCGCCACTCTCGCAACCCTAGGAATTTTATCATGAGACCCTTTGCCACAGAGAGAGAGAGAGAGAGAGAGAGAGAGAGAGAGAGAGAGAGAGAGAGAGAGAGATTTTATTATCGTCCTTGGAGGTCAAATATGACCTACGGGACCAAATTTACATGTGATGTAGTATGTGTGTGGCTGATGAGTGATTCTCGTGCTCCAAAATTGTGGTGATGAGAGTCGCAATGGAGAGCCCACACTATGGCTAGGAGAGGAAAGTATGTAGGTCTAAGTCATGGCTGAAAATGTGAGGGAAGAAAGTTTGGATGTGACCAAAAGCGGAACACTCTAGTAGCATGTGGTACTCAGACTCTTGAACTTGTAGTGCGCATAATGTGCACACTCAATTTGACTCTTCTCCATTGCCCCAACGCCATGTGTTGCATCGAAGAGTGGAAGCTAAGCCGAATGGTTGCAATAGTGCATATCGATGACAAGGGGATAGGCTCAAACATGTAAGGATGAGTACGGTTTCCTCTTTCAGCAAAGAACATGGTTTTGTAGTTGGGGGCAATATGGGTGGTGTAATGTATGAAGCGTGACCCCCTGGATTTCTCCCAAGCCGTAATACATTGGCATTGTAGAAAAGCTTTATTCACTTGGAAGTCTATCAAGCCATCATGTAGCAAGTGTAATGCATCCCATCTTCCAAACCACTTTTTCATATCTTGCATCCATCCCGTGCTCAAGATCTTGCTTTTATGCGTCTTGGAACTTTTTTGCTTGCTTCCCATGCAATTGTAGGGAGTCAACGTGAGGTGTTTTGACTCATCTTTATCATGTACTCCACAACACTTTCCATGCCCATAAATTCAATTGAAGAGATACTGACTCAAGAAGTAGGAGCATATATGGTGTTTGTCTTAATTGGAGAAAGTTTGTAAGAAAACGCTTTTGGACATTCTCAAATTCTTTCCAAGTAGACTTTGAGATGCTCCCGCCCTACACTTCCAACTCCATGAAGAAGAACCGGTGTCACCAATGTATCAACAAGGTACTTCTTAAGAATATAAAATTTGATGTTTCTCGCATTACACATGTTCTCAAATGCATGATATGCTCTCTTTACGACTTCCAAACGACGCATAGCACATTCATGCCACTTGTGATTGGCAGGAACCTCAAAGCCAAGGTACATAAAGCTGTCAACAACTTCAAGTGCCTCATTATCATGGCTTCTCCTAAGACAAAGTTCTCAAGGACAACCATAAGCTTTTGTGCATCCTCTAAAGTGTGTGCTAAAAGCACTACATTATCCGCATATAATAAAAGCATGATTACCGCATTGCAAATAGTGACCTCTTCAATGCCTTCTTCTTGCATAAAGTCAAGCACCATTTGTTCCAATCGATTGATGCATAGACCAAAGAGAGTTGGTGACAATGGACATCCTTGTTTAACCCCAATAGTGCTTGCAATTTTTTGGAAATTCCTCTTCCCATGCGCAATTGACACATCACCTTCTTCTAGATTCAAGAAACTGCAAGCATAAACTCACTAGGCATTTGGATCCTTCTCCACAAATCGTTGCGTGTAATGATATGAAAGGCTTTCTTAAAGTCCACAAAGCAACAATACAATCGCTTTCCCTTTCAATTGTTTTTCCTTCATGAGAGCACGGAGAGTAACAAGATGATCAATGATGCTATGGCGTTGACAAAAACCCGCTTGTCCTTTTGCACGCTTGCCATTCTCTTCAACCCAATCACTCAATTTTATTTCCATTATGCACCCAAATAAATTTTCCATAAGAGACCCAATCATTATAGTCCGGTAGTTATTTACATTCTTTACTTCCCCTCCTTTATGCAAAAGGCTTGATCCAATTAGTACTCCACTCAACAATGACTGTGGGGATGTCCCTACCTCTACACCTTGAAGACAATGCAAAAATATGTGTCTAAGCAAGCCCTAACTGAGATGAGGACCTCTAGATACGTGAAAGCCCCCATCCAACATGGGCATGTTGCCTCCATAGGGGTGTGCTACTCTGCAAGTATAGCCTCTATAATATCTTGACACATGCTTTGGACACCCCTCATGTCTCATAGCAACTGAATGCCTTGAGTCTCCTTAGAAAGTATTGTAAACTATAGCTAGTCCCCAAGTGAGTGGGTTGGACCCTCTGCCATGGGACCCCAAGAGACATGCGGCCTGCTACCAACCACGTGGCCTTGTTGTGTGATGACCAAAGGGTTCCAAACAAGTGGTTGTCTCAGATTCTCCTTAATGTACATGGGATGATACTGGTCAAGGCCACCCCATAGCTTCTCCCAAGATCGAAGCAGGCTTGCTGCAAATTGATCCTCCCACCTCTTGCTCGTGCTTACTTTGCGTAGCTCTATAAAAATCGAACAGGTGGAAGGGATCCATGGGCCATTCGTTTGTGGGACCCTGGCCCAAATCCAATGAATCAACAGCTCCTTCCACGCTCCTCCCTTAGAAGAAGTCCTTTGATCACAAGCTTCCCAAGGAGGGCTCTACCCTACCATGATGGGTTGATGATCCCCAACCCTCCATGAGAGCAAGGTAAAGTGATGGCATGCCAAAAGACCTTGGCTTGAGCCAACTGTGTGTCATGCCATGATCACAAGAAGTTCTTGAACAGCCTCTTTGGTTGGCTAATGCAGGAGCTCGAGAAAATCCATCAAGACATGATGTACCACATAGTAACCACAACATCTGGTTGGCCATCACAACCATACCAACAAGAGAAAGTCGTCCCGAGCTTGAATGGATCAGTGTCCTCCTAATGGAGAGGAGGAGGGGAGCAATCCATTGCTCTAAAAACAAATTCAGACCAACCTGGTAGCCCAAGTAGCATACTCAAGTTCCTAGAGGAATATTGGAGTCCCAACTAGCATACTCGAGTCCCTAGAGGAATCCACCTAAAGCCCTCTCCAGGCGATCAATCAGGCATGAGAGCACTACCAACCCAGAAAGCCGTTTTCTTATGTCAATTTATTAGTGCTCCCAACGCACAAGAAAACACCTTAGGGCGTGCTCACACCTGTGCAAGTTAGTCTCTTCACCCTCCAAAAACATGCCCGTCGTCAACAAACTTAGCATCCAAAAGCTTCTCTCCCAAAATAGGAAGCTCCAGACCATGAAAACCAACCTCCTTTGAGGTCAAGACCTGCCCATTGCCTCGACATAAAAGACAAATAGGAAGGGGGCAAGAGGGCAGTCCTGTGGACTGATCGTGTTAGCATAAAGCTTTCTCCTCTTCCCCTTACCAACAACACTTGACTGTGCACATACCTCTAGAGAGTGACACTCCGCTAATCCGTGCATCTAGAAACCCCTGCTCATTATTTCTTAGAATTGAGCTGTAATGAATTTTGATTCTATCACAGTGTGAGGATGGAAGACTAGTATGTGGGAGCAGATGCAGAGAGTGCAATAGAGGGAAGGAGAGAAGGGGGAATGAGAAGACACAACACTTGGTGGAGCTTTTGTGAGAAGAAACTCTCACACTCCTTATTACTACATTATAACCAAAGAATGTAAAGAATGGGCGGGCGCCCGACTAAAACCGGTCATGGGGCCTAAAATCTAACAATCTCCCACTTGAAGGCCAATGTGGCACAAGTGGCTAAGGAATGTAGGGGCTATTATGTACAACTAACTGTACAAACACGAAGCATGACTGTAGCTTCACCCTACGTTCATTATCTCCATGCGATTCAGTCAGTACCTATCTGGGATAGTAGAACCATGGATATTCTTAACATCCCCCCTCTCCATTCTCGTGCATGACAGATAGAGCCTTCTAGGGCTGGATTAAATAGCAGAAAGACATGATCACCAATCGTGAGGAATGACACAGATGGGCAGGATGAGCCAGCCGATGAGGGGCATAGCAGGCCAGGGTGGACCCTGAGGCGGTCATTGAAGAAACAGAGACAGTTATGGAGGAACCAGTTATGAAGCAAAATGAGCAAGGCATGGAGGATCCGGAGCCTGTGCCTATAAGGGAGGATCCTGTGCCTATAAGGGAGGAGCCCTTGCCTATTAGGGAGGAGCCTGTGCCATTAAGGGAGGAGAATCAGGCACCCACGGATAAAGCTCAAGAAAGGCAAGGGAAAGGCTCTGCTTCACAAGGGCCATCCAACAAGGAACCTTTATCAGAGGAGTTGATTATTTTTGAGCAAATCAACAAAGAGAACGAAGAGGTTAGATACTGCTGCCTGGAAGGTCAAAGGAGGCTTGTATTTTCAACCTCGATCAACAAGACTTCTTGTGCATGTACAGTTTCTCCAACTCCAACGCAACCGATGCGGTCGTCAACATTGCTTTGTGGTACTTCTCAAGCTCTTTATAAGTCACGCTTGGTTCATTGAATGGATCACTTTCGCTAAGACATGGGTCAATACCAAGCGAGTCAGTGGCTTATGGAATTGGATAGTGATACCACTCACTCAGTATTGACCCATGTCTTTGCGGCAGTAGTTAACGTTGCTATGTGTTACGTCTCAAGTTTTTCTTTATAAGTCACGCTTGGTTCATTAGATGGCTCACTATTGCTAAGACATGGGTCAATACCAAGCGAGTCAGTGGCTTATGGAATTTGATAGCTGCCCCAATCTCTCGATATTCACTCATGGGTTTGTGGCAGTGACAGCCCGCTGAAATATCTTAAGTCTAATCTCTGCCATTGATTCATGTTAGGCACACTATCTCGCTTCTGCCCGCTGAGATTTAGAACAAAATATACGTAATAGATCCACTGATCTCGCCTATGATGCAGAATAGCTGAGTTTCCTTTTTGGCTCTGATGGACTGGTTTAGCAGAGTCAATTTTGATCTATCGTGTTTTTTGGTCACTGCATACAAAATCGTGATTTTCTTCTTGCCTTGTAAAACCCATGTTGGATTAGGATCTTTCTCCTCATCTTGATGGTTTTTGTGTAGTGATCATTGGAGTCTGTTGTTACTTGACATTAAAGATAAGATTGTCTACTATGCAAACTCCGGGCAAAGCAGGTTGTTTCATGGTCGTGTAAAAACGTAAGGCACATCTGAGTACATTTGGAAGTAGTGTCTCTTTGTAATGTGTTACTGACTCAAGTGGTTACATATGAGTGCCGCGAAAAAACTTGTATGTTGTGTAGAGCATGTTCTGTTAGAACATGATCTAGGGACTACCATCCGACACGAACGGGTCACCGTGCCCACGCAGGTTGATGACTATAGCTATGGCTGGTGAACTTATTTATGCCTTGTTGCTCCTTAGTCAAATTTTGGATGTACCAAATGTAAGTAATCGTGATGTTTCATTGTTTGTTTGCTGCAACGTTTGTATTGATAGAAGCAACATCTTTAA
This sequence comes from Adiantum capillus-veneris, assembly GCF_014529385.1. Taxonomy (NCBI): domain Eukaryota; kingdom Viridiplantae; phylum Streptophyta; class Polypodiopsida; order Polypodiales; family Pteridaceae; genus Adiantum; species Adiantum capillus-veneris. Next base: position 150,539,310 of record NC_140944.1, read on the forward strand.
TTACTTTCCTATTATCACGCTTCTACAAGAACTTCAATTACATAACTACACTCCCAACGATGTGCGACATTTTTTTGTAATGGCCATCCAGCATATTATAATCTCGATAAACAGACGTACAAGAGAGGAAGGGGTGAGAGCTGAGGAGTTCGAACAGGTTCGCATTAACAAAATGACACAGCACTACAATCAGACTCGAGAGGAGGTTCGAAATATGCAAGAAGCAATAAATCAATATTATGCGGACGCCGCAGAAGTAGAGGAATGGGCTATACGTTAGTGGCAAGAGAAAGAATATAGGGAAGCTTCACAAGTGCAAGATGCATGGGAAGCCATGGAAGAGGCCCATGATTTCAAACGATAGGAAAGGATGCCCGAGACCAGTGTCCCCCAAGGTAGAAGTAGCAGCAATCAAGGAAGAGGGCAGGGGAGCAGTGGTAGCAACTAGGGGAGAGGGCAGGGGACCAGTGGAACCAATCGGGGGAGAGGACAGGGGACCAGTGGCACCAACCGAGGGAGAGGACAGGGGAGCAGTAGTAGGGGAAGGGAGCAATAACTTGTATACATCTTGACAGAAACAACACAATTAGTAAAGTTTTGAGACAATGAAAAGTGTACATTCTTTAAACATTGTTTGAGCGGCACAAAATGTCTCTGTATTAGTCATTTTGAAGAGTACATCATGGTTTGCATGGCATCAAAGCTCATTGGGTGCACAAGGTATGTGACCTAGCTTCTAGTGGAAGCAATTAAGTGAAGTGTGTTTGACAGTGACTCCTTGCACAATGTTGTTTTCTCCTTGCGTTGGTACAACCAAAGTGTGTCGACTCTAGAAGGTGGCATGGACAGATATGTGCAGGCAAGCAGAAGCTTGGCAAAAGGAGGGAGCAGCTAGGAAGATCATGGGCTGACAAGCAGTAGTGGGTATGTATGCCTGATGAGTTATATACGCCAAGGAAGGCTCCATGAGGGCTAATTGGAGAAGCAAATGAAGGAGATACAAAGTGCAGTTTTTTGGTCCAGTAATGTAGAGCTTGAAGTACTGAAGGAGCAGGCCCAAATGGCCCATCAAACTGACCTATGGAGACCAAGTTATTGAAAGATGAAAGTTCAGGGTGTTGCAAATTTTTGCCAGATAGGGCAGCTATGGACAAGTGGCCCGGGGTCAAAGGTTATATGTGTAGTGCTCGCGGTATAGAGCATACCCGTCTTCTCGGATTGTAAAACGGAGCTCGAGCTAGCAAGATATAGTCAATTGAAGTTTTTCCGAGGGCCAGTTTTGAGCCCACTTGCCCGCATTGGAGGATGTGCCATCTGGCATCATTTTGGCCTCGCCAAGGTTCTCAATGATAGTGTGCATCATGTGGAGCTAGCACAAATTGACGGCGCATCAATCGGGTACTCGGTCAGCAAGATACGGCAGGATCAAGTTGGGAGCATTTGGCAGTGAAAGGTTTGCAGATAACTTTCCCGTTTCTTGGCGGCCTCGAATAGCGAGCTCAAGAGGATTGGAAGGCGGTGAGATTTTTCCAGCCCGAGAACGACACGGTGGGGATCCAGAGGAGCTTTACGGCTTAGAAATCCAACCCCGGACCGGAGTATGGCAGGCAAAGCAAGTAGGAGTAAGAAGGTGAGAGTGGAAATATTTTTTAAGGAGAAAAACTTAAAGCGTAAAAGTTCTTGGGGGCAATTGGCTGGAGGTCTGCCACGTGGCATCGGGGTCATCCCACATACGAGGTCAGAAAAGAAGTGCGCGGACTACTTCAGCTGGGCCGTGGGCCTTCAGTAGAACACAAAGGGGAAGAGAGAGGGGAGCTCTCCCTCCCGTTGGCTATGGCCGCGGGCCCTCATGGGCGCTACGTGGTGATGCCGTCGGGCGTTGCGAGGCCCTGCAGGGCAGTGATGGCGGTGTTTTGGCCAGTGCTGGTGGCGAGTGGCGGAGCAGGGCGGCTCGTTGGTGGTAGCGCCGTGCTGACCTGGCAGGTGCGCACGGCCGCAAGGCCTGATTTTTGAACTTAGAGAGAGGGAGCAATAGCGACCTCGCTATTGCCTCCCCCTCCCCAGTGCATAATAGGGGTTGTGTCCCACAACAGAGAGAGAGAAGAAGGGTGGCAAATGTAAAACCAATCAAGGGGAGGAATCCCACCAAAAGGTAGCAAAAGGGAACTTGAAAGCTTCAAAGTGCAAGTCAAAATGGGAGCTCAAAGGTGAGCCGAGCAACCAAATTGAGTAAGTATGCACCATGCAGATGCCAAACACCAAGAAAATGCCAAGTGGTAGCCATGCACATGGGAATTTCTAAAAGAAGCTCTAGTTAAGTTGTACGAGCTAGATGGCTCATGTTTTTTTCATTTTTAGACTTAGCTAAGCCTTATAAAAGGGAAAAGGAGTGATTTTTCAAGGGCTTTTTTGCTAGAGGGTGTGATTGAAGGTTGCAAGCTTGTGTAGTGCAAAGCTTGGCATTGGAGTTGCATATTCTACTGTACTACCCCCTATGCAATAATACCAAGTATTAGCCTCTACATCTTGTGTTGCTTCTCCCCATCTCCCCTCTTTTTCCTTGCTCCTTGTGTACTTGCCGGTGTTTGCAGAGGGTTTGCCTACAACTTGAAGGGTGTCAGTAGGAGGGTAGAATTGGGGTGTTTTGTGAGTCAGAAAGGGTGAGTTGAGCAGTGTGGGTGTGTTTATGCTGAAGGGTGTTTCTTGCAAGGTGCGAGGCGATAGTTCGGTGTGCTACAGTGGGATTGTTAGTGCAAATTAGCCAATTTGAAGGTGTTATTTGAGAGGTTAGGGGTGCTGTGGAATCCCTGGGCTATAGAGAGGCAAACATTTGGTGTGCTGGGTGTGTTCCCTATTCCCCCTCTCCATCTTCTGGTGCACCCATGGAGGAGCAGTTGATTGCTTGTCGGTGTTGATCAAAGACGGTTATTTCCATCAAGGAGAGATGGTAGCACATAGTTATGGACCAGTTTTCACCGGAGAAGAAGATCCGGAAGAGTGGATGGCCGATTTTGAGTTGTATATGCTATCACTGCATATGCCAAATGAAGATAGCAAAATGCAAATGATTCCGTTGTTGATGCGGGGGAAAGCAAAGACATGGTTCTATGCTTTGGAGGGAGAGCCTGGGCCCGTTTTCTACAAGATTTACGAAAAGAGGCATCTCTTATCAATTTGGATGCAAGAGAAAAATTTGAAGCAGGACGTGAATGGGGAATTAGGCGTCTTCCTCACCCGCTTCGAAGAGTGCTGGAGGGACTTTGCAGTGGCCATGCAGTTGGTCAATGGTGGTGAGTACTTTAAATTGGAAAAGTTTATGGCTTGTTTGCATCCCAAAGTTCGTGAAAAGGTGGATTTTGAGGGCCCGGAGAATTACAATGGGGTTGTTGCTATTGCACGGTCTAAGAGCCAGAAAATAAAGAAGAAGATTGAGCAAGGTGCGTTGGGGTATGAAGCGATGGTTCCCAATCCAACTTCGAGTCGGAGAGAAGAAGTTCAAACGGAGAATCAACCCAATCGAGGGATAGCAACCATTCCTCAATAATGGGTACGTACAGTTCAAGATTTGTCTGAAAAAATGCAAGAGTTGTGTTTAAGTGTTATGGACAGAGGTCAAGCAAGGACAAGAAGAGTCAAGGCTAGGCAATTGCTTGGAAAGTGTTACAATTGCGGAGAGGAAGGTCACTATGCTCCACATTGCCCTCACCCACCAAGGGAAAGGGGCGGCATGTATCCTCTGTTTGGTCGAGGCAGGGTTCAGGCACAGTTTAATGGCCAAAGAGAGCAGCAAGCAGTTGAAAACCAAGCACAGGCGGCTCCATCAGGTAATGATGAAGTACAAAGAGTTAAAAATACTGGTGTTGACAGGCAGGAAGTCGACATTATGGCAGACAAAAGAGCACGAGGTGAAAGAGAGACTAAGATGGAGCATGAAACTAGAGCACAGAAGGGGAAAGAAAAGGTAAATGAAGCTAGAGAGCAGCCAGAGCCAAGCAGAAGAAGGCAAAGACAAAGAATTACTCAAAAGGATTTTTAGTTGGGACGCGATAATCCGAAGTATGATCTGGTAAGAGATGTTCAAAATCAAAAGGCTAACATCACTTTTTGGGCAGCTGCTTGCATTAAACCCTAAGTTAAGAAGGCAGTGGTCAACCAGTGTTAGTACGAGGCTTCCTCAAGTGGGAGGAGATGTGCATGCGGTATAGAATCTAGCCTTAAGGGTGGGGAGTCCGACCGATGTGATTCCAATGGTGGATGTTTTGCTTGAGAAGAAGAAACATGTTCAAGCCTACATCGATGGTGGTGCCCAAGTCTGTGTGATTACTGAATTTTCTATGAGGGATATTGGCATTAAAGCTGTTGTCAGGTCCAATGTGCAAATGAGGATGCCTAACCATGCCAAAGCTCGTTGTTTAGGAGTGGCACAGGATGTGAAGGTAAAGGTTATGGGAGTTGAATGCTTAATTGATTTTTTTGTCATGAAAGCAGGAGAAAATGCTTATCCAATTATATTGGGGAGGCCATGGTTGTTGGCAATTGGAGCCAACCACGATTGGGAGACAGGGGTGTTTACCTTGCCAGATCGGGAAAATGGAGGACAGATTGTGTTGGATCTAAAGACCAAGGAGAGCCATTTTCATCCATCAGCCGGTGGAGATAATCGAGATTTCAGTACCAGTTATAAGTATGAAACTGAGTCTACTTATGATGAAGGGTTGACCAGTGTCAAAGAGGAGGAGAGTGACAAGGATTTATTGAAGCTGGATAAAGATTTATTCGGAGTCAGAGTAGACTCTACCATGGCAAGGAGAGGTATGCAAGTTCCTGTTTGTAGTCTGAAGGCTAAAGAGGTGGAAGATATGCTAGGTACAGATTTAACAAAGCAGGAGAAGGAAGGGTATATGGACCTATGTGCATCCTATCCGGACCTATTTGCAACAGAGTATAAAGATCTGAGGGGAGCTAAAGGAGTGGAGCATCAGATCCTACTTAAAGAAGGATACATGCCAAAAGCACAGAAGCTTAGGAGGTTGGGAGGTATTCAGAAGGAGGCTCTATGGCAAGAGATCAACAAGTTTCTCGAGACAGGTATTATATATCCAGTAAAAGAGTCTGAGTGGGTCTCTCCTGTTGTCATTACCTCGAAGAATAATGGAGAATGGTGAATATGTGTAGACTATAAGCCTTTGAATGCTGTGACCAAGCGGAATCATTACCCCCTGCCATTTCAGGATGAGATTTTAAACCAGGTTTCCGGACATGAACGCTATTCCATCATGGATGGTTTTTCAGGATATTTTCAGATTGGTATTGCTTTGGAGGACTAGTTAAAGACTACCTTCATTTCTCCATGGGGTTGCTTTGCCTACCGCAGGATGCTTTTTGGATTGGTGAATGCGTATGCGACATTTCAAGGTTGGATGAACATGGTGTTCGGGCCATACTTGGGTAAGTTCATCAGAGTGTTTATGGATGATATTGGGTGCTATAGTTCCCGGGCAGAACATTTGTCCAAGTTAAGGCTATGCTTTCAAAGGCTAGATGAAGAAGGAGGTCAATTGAACTTGAAGAAGTGCAAGCTAGCACAACCAAGGGTTCAGTTGCTGGGTCATGTGGTATCACATAACGGAATTGAAGCAGACCCAGAGAAGGTGAAAGCATTGGTTCTTACGAAGCCTCCACCCAGTGCAATGGGATTGGCATCGTTCGTGCATAAGTTAAAGTATTTATCCCGCTTCTTTAGGATGTTGTCTCAATATGTATACCCTCTTCAGAAAAGGGCTCAACAAGTGCATGGATTTCAATGGGATGAGGAAGCTCAAGAGGCATTTGACAAAGTGAAAGGTATTCTATGTCAGTTGCCTACAGTATGCCCTCCTAACCATGAGGATGATTTTTATATTGCTATGACGGTGGGAACAGTGGCTATCGGAGCAGTATTGCTACAAAAGTTGGGGAGGAGTTATAAGCCTACTTACTTCAAAAGCAGGATCATTAGTCCAGGGGAAGCTACTTATATGGAGGCGGAACAGTGGGTGATGGCTTTGGCCTTTGCCTGCAAAAAGTTCAAAGTGTATTTGATTGTTCGAAAGTTTTATGTGTTGACTGCTAACAATATTTTGCTTAAAGTGGTGCTACACTTGAAGCCATGGAAACGAATCATGAAGTGGGTAATAGAGCTTCAAGAGTTTGAGTTTGAGTTCAAAGTGGACCACAGAAGACGGCCTCATTTGGTGGATATCCTAGTCAACAAGGAGGTTGAGTTACCAATTTATCCAAGAGTGGTACAAGAGGAGGATAAGGAGGAACCCGACTTGGAAGGGGCCTTCACTATGTGGTTTGATGGCGCTTACAGAAGGGTAACACAAAAAGCAGGTGGAGCTGTGGTCATTCAAGACCCGCACGGCACAATTATTTTTTTCCAAAGCTTACGACTTGGAGGAGGTGCATACCAACAATGAAGCGGAATATCTTACTCTACATCTGGGACTCAAGCAGTGCATTGAGTTTGGCATATCAAGGTTAGTAGTAAAAGGTGATGCTCTACTAGTTGTCAAACAACTTTTGGGGCAATGGCAAGTAAAGAGGGATTCCCTCAAGAGTTGGTTTTTCTCCATAAAGAAGTTCTTGAATTTTTTTGAAGCAGTGCAATTCAAACATGTGAGAAGAGAGCAAAACCAGGAAGTAGATCGGTTGGCTAGTAGTCGTGTTCAGACTCATGTGTCGAGTTTGTATGTGGGACCGACCACTTATGCAGGTAGAGAGACTTTGAAGGATATTGATGATTTCTTGAGTACAGGTCAATGTTTTGACGGGCTTTCCAAGCTACAAAAGAGGAGAGTTGTTCAAAGAGCTAAAAAGTTCACTATGATTGGAGAAGATCTTATGATGCACGGTAGAGATGGGGTGCTACGTCGAGTCCTTTACAAGGAGCAGATCGGTATGGTATTGGAGCAATGCCACGAAGAGAGCGGTCATCAGGGTAAGAGTCAAGTCTTGTTTTGTATCTTAAGAAGTGGGTTTTGGTGGCCTTCTGTTGTGCGAGATGTGCATTATTGGTGCAAGACGTGTCATCAGTGCCAAGTGATGGGTGAAAGACAACTGGTAGCCGAGTAGCAAAGGGCAATCATTGCACATGATGCTTTTGAAAAGTGGGGTTTGGATGCAATTGGTCCATTGCCCAAGTGAGCAAGCGGTAAGGAATATGTGGTAGTGGCCCTAGACTACATTACCCGGTGGGTCGAGCTAAAGCGGTCAAAGAGGTAAATGCACATACTGTTGCTCAGTTTGTATTTGATTGCATATGTGTTGTCGTTTTGGAGTGCCTTGGGTGCTTATATCGGATCGAGGACAAGGGTTCAAAAGTAAGTTGGTGCATGCCCTGGTGGACAAATTGGGGATTCAACACCGGTTTTCATCTCCATACCATCCACAGTGCAATGGTTTGGTGGAGAGTGCCAATGGATAGATAGTCAAGATGCTTACGAAGTACATATACCAGCAGGTTGAAGGGTGGGAATCTAACCTTGACAAATGTTTGTGGGCTTATAGGACTTTGTATAAGGTGGCTACCAACTTTACTCCATATGAGTTGGTATATGGCAGGGAAGCGGTACTACCTGTGCATGTGCAATTAGGGGCTCTCAAAGGTTTGTGGCGAATCGATAAGACTCATCAAGATGTTTTGCATGATAGGATTACAAATCTTGAAACTTTGAAGATGGATCATGAGGCAGCGTCAGATTTTTATGTGAAGCAGCGAGAGAAAAGGGTAGCAAAATTCAACCAGCATTTGCCAGCCAAGCGGATTGAGAAGGGCGATCTAGTGATGAAGTACGAGAGATATCTTGACTTCACCTTTCAGAAGAAGTTCAAAAAAAAGTGGACGGGATCTTACAAGGTTCATCAAATTTTTCCCAATGGTACTTATGAAAGGATGGATGGTCGGTTCCTCAAACACAGGGTTAATGGTCTGCGTCTCAAGCTCTATTTTGAGAGGGAGTTGGTGCCAGCAGTGCATCAGGTTCTTATGGAGGGGGTTGGGCAACCAACCTAAACAATGTCCCCATATGTCAAGAATAAAACTGTGTACATACGGTCAAGTTTTTAATAGTGTGTTCAGTATTTGCAGTTTATAAGGTGATCAAGCTCTTAAGTGGTTAAGAATAAATGCTCAACTAGGGGGTGGGCAATGATGGTACATCCAAAGTGTGTCGACTCTAGAAGGTAGCATGGACAGATATGTGTAGGCAAGCAAAAGCTTGGCAAAAGGGAAGGAGCAGCTAGGAAGATCATGGGTTGACAAGCAGCAGCGGGTATGTATGCCTGATGTGGTATATAGGCCAAGGAAGGTTGCAGAGGGGCTAATTGGAGAAGAAAATGAAGGAGATGCAAAGTGCATTTTTTTGGCCTAGTAATGTAGAGCTTGAAGTGCTGAAGGAGTAGGTCCAAACGGCTCATCAAACTGAGCTACGAAGCCCAAGTTATTGAAAGATGAAAGTTCAGGGTGTTGCAGATTTTTGCCGGACAAGGCAGCTATGGACAAGTGGCCCAGGTAGGGGTCAAAGGTTATATGTGTAATGCTCGCGGTATGGAGCATACTTGTCTTCTCGGATTGCAAAACAGTGCTCGGGTTAGCAAGATATAGTCAATTGAAGTTTTTTCGAGGGCCAGTTCTGAGCCCACTTTCCTGCATTGGAGGATGCTCCATCTCACTTTGTTTTGGCCTCGCCAAGGTTCTTGGTGATAGTGTGCATCATGTGGAGCTAGCACAAATTGACGGCGCATCAATCGGGTACTCGGTCAGCAAGATACAACAGGATCAAGTTGGGAGCATTTGGCAGTGAAAGGTTTGCAGATAACTTTCTCGTTTTTTGGCAGCCTCGAATAGCGAGTTCAGAAGCATTGGAAGGCGGTGAGATTTTCCCACCTCGTGGACGTGGAGGTGAACGATTTTTACATCCTCAAAGAGATGGATATTGTAACAGATGTGGCATTTATGGTCACATTGAAAGAGAATGTTACACAAGGCTAAATCGAAATCGTGATCGTGGTGGAAGAGGCCGAGGTTATGGCAGACATGGAGGAAACTTTGCTGGATACAATCCTCATGATCAAAATATATATGACAATAGATTGAGTGGACATTTATTTCCTATGGAGCATGTTGTTGGAAGCATGGTGGAGCCACATCATACAGATGATTGGTATTTAGATAGTGGTGCCACAAATCATATGACATATCATGGTGAATGGTTTGACAAAAAAGAGAAGTTAGAAGAGGATGAGTTTGTCGCTACAGATGATGATACTATGCATCGAATTACGCATGTTGGTTCAGTTCCATTGCTAGAAAAAGACGGGACATACAACACATTGGGAGATGTTCTATATGTGCCTTCAATCACAAAGAATTTAGCATCAATTGGACAAATGATAGATCAAGGGTTGCAAGTCTGTTTTAATCATTATGGCTGCTTCATAGAGGAGTTTCACAAAGGCAAGCCAGGCAAGATATTGGCACGTGGAAGAAAGAAAGGTCACTTGTTCTCATTGGAAGCTGGAGATCCATTTTTACACAGCGGTATGTATGCAAACAAATCAACCACTCAAGATAATTGGGCAGAGTTATGGCATAAGAGGATTGGTCATGTCAATTTTAGAAGACTAAACCATATGCAATCAAATCAAATTGTACGTGGATTACCAAAGTTTGACAGATTGAATTTTGATCATGTTTGTGAAGCTTGTCAATTTTGAAAGCAATCTCGCTTACCATTTCCAAAGAGGGGACGAATTAGCCAAAGTCCTTTGGAAATTGTTCATTCAGATATTTGGGGACCTTGTGATCATGCTACGCCAAATGGTTGTCGATATTTTATCACATTCATAGATGATTACAGCAGAATGACATGGGTTTACTTTCTAAAGGCAAAGTCAGAGGCATTTGAGGTATTCTTGGAGTTCAAAGTTATGGTTGAGAAAGAGAATGGTTGTTAAATTAAATACCTATGTACAGATGGAGGGGGAGAGTACATGTCACATAGTTTTGATGATTACTTACGTGAACAAGGCATAAGAAGGCAGATTACTTGCAGATACACACCACAACAAAATGGAGTTGCTGAGAGAAAGAATAGAGTCATAGCAGAGATTGGAAGAGCCATGATGAATGAGATGAATATGCCATTAACATATTGGGCTGAAGCAGTTCATACAGTAGTACACATTATGAATCGAACACCAACAACTGCCATTCATGAAATTTCACCTTATGAGAGACTTTATGGGATCAAACCAACAGTTTCCTACATGAAAGTTTTTAGATGTGTTTGCTATGTTCGTGTGCCAAATGAAGCAAGAAAGAAGATGGAGCCAAAGGCAGTGAAGTGTATATTCTTGGGCTATCCAGTTGAAAAGAAAGGTTACAAGTGCTATGATCCTACGACAAGACAAGTTTATGTCAGTAGAGATGTCAGATTTTGTGAGCATGAACCATGGTATAAACCAAAGCCACTGATGATAGAAGATGAGTATGAAGAGCAAGAGAATGTGCGTCATGTTGTTGATAAGCTAGGACCATCAACAAGAACTATTTCAGGACCACATATGGCAGAGGAGAGTACAGGAAGTGTCAACCCATGGAGTGGTTGTTTGCGAGATAAGAAGCAAGACAAGAAAGGAAAGAAGAAAGTGGTTGAGGAGAGTTCTGGAGATGAAAGCCTTGATGGAGAGCATGGTTTACCACATTTGAGGACACCTGGCAGTATGCATGCTGAGAAATATGTACCCCCATATGCAAGAGTTGAAGAGAAGAGTGCACCACAATTGAGAAGATCAGAGAGGGTGCGTTATCTAGTTGATAGATTGACATACAACGGTTACATGCGTACACATTATGCATACATGGTTTCACGTGTGCAACATAAAGAGCCTACATGTTTTCAAGAGGCAATTGGAAAATCACAATGGGAGTCAGCTATGGATGATGAGATGGATGCTCTTGTGAAGAATGACACTTGGGATTTGGTTTGCTTGCCAAGTGGAAAGAAAGCAATTGGTTCAAAATGGGTATACAAAGTCAAGTGCAAGTCAGATGGTATTGTGGAAAGATACAAAGCGAAGCTTGTTGCTAAAGGTTATGCACAAACAAAAGGTCTTGATTATGATGAGACATTTAGTCTAGTTGCAAAGATGACAACAGTCAGATTGGTGATAGCAATGGCAAGTATGTTCGGTTGGAAGTTACGGCAAATGGATGTCGATAATGCATTCTTGAATGGTGACTTGGAAGAAGAAGTTTATATGATACAGCCAGAGGGTTATCAACATCCAGATTTTCCATATTATGTGTGTAAGTTGAAGAAAGCATTGTATGGTTTGAAGCAAGCATCTAGAGCTTGGTGTCAAAAGATAACCAGATTCTTGAAGAAGATTGGATTTAAACAGTCTATTGCTAATCACTCATTGTTTTTGAAGCATGTTGATGGAGAGATCGTCGTTATTGTTATCTATGTTGATGACTTGATTCTCACTGGAAGCCATGATGAGCAAATTTTGCATGTCAAGAAGAGTTTGTTGAGAGAATTCAACATGAAGGATCTTGGTGAGTTGAGATATTTTTTGGGAATTGAAATGGTCGACACTTTATCAAGAATTTGGATGATACAAAGACAATACGCATTGGATATGCTTGAGAAGCATGGAATGACAGCGTGAAAACCGGTTGATACACCTCTTGATAAAAATGTGAAGTTGATTGATGATGGACATTACATTGAGGATGTCACTATGTATCGCAAGATGGTTGGAAGTCTTATTTACTTGACAATAACAAGGTCATATTTGAGTTATGTAGTGGGTGTTGTGAGTCAATTCATGCAAAAGCCATGTAAAAGTCATCTTGATGCAGTGAGACGGATTATGAGATATGTGAAAGCCACTATCAGTTATGGAATGTTTTATGAAAAGAATGGGAAGCTTTGTCTTTATGGTTACACAGATGCAGATTGGGCAGGAGATTTTATGGATAGAAGATCTACAAGTGGTTATGCATTTTCCATTGGCAATGGTATGATAAGTGGAAGTAGCAAGAAGCAATTAACTGTAGCATTATCAAGTACAGAAGCTGAATATCGTGGAGCAGCTTTGGCAGCATGTGAAGAGTCATGGTTTAGAGTACTTATGGTAGACTTTGGTTTTGACTATCTTGACAGTGTCATTATATATTGTGAAAATATTAGCAGCATCATGTTGGCAAAGAATCCAGTTTACCATGCTCGCACCAAACACATTGAAGTACATTATCACTTCATTAGAGAAAAAGTTTTGGCAGGTGAGATTGATTTGGTGTATGTGAAGACAAATGATCAAGCTGCGGATATATTTACAAAAGCTCTTGGAAAGGAGAAGTTTTGCTTTTCGTGAAGCATTGGGAATCCATCATATGCAAGCTCAATCTGAGCTTGAGGGGGAGTGTTAAAGAATATGTCCGTTGTGCTATGGGCGGCCGGACACTGACTATACTATGTTGTAAATATGCTTTGGATAATAGTTCAAAGAGAAGTAGAGTGAGAGCAGCACGTTGAATGGCTGCTGCAGGGTAATGATTGTGTGTGTGTGTGTGTGTGTCTTGATGTGTGTTGGTGTGTGTGTGTAGTTTTTTTCCCTACCTTCTCCATCACCTGCGCACTCTACATCCTTGCATCCATCTAGCATCTTCAAAAGGATAATTTTTGAACTTAATAAGATACCGTCGGATAATCTTACCATGTCATAGTACCTTGTCTTCATGCCGAAGGATAGCTTCGGGTTGTAGCACCTCTTCTTGGTTTTTGATTTCGGGAGGGTCTTCAATAATTGGTTCATTTGGAGGCTCTCCTTTGTGGGTTTAAGTAGGCTCACATGAAAAGCATTGTGTATGAGCCAACGGTTAGGCAACCTGAGTTGATAAGCCACCTCATTGATTGGCTTCAAATTTGAAAAGGACCATAGTATCTTTTTGGTAGTTTATCATAATACTTTTGATGGCTCGTAGGATTTTGCCCGTCGTTTGCCTCAATAGAGCCTTAGGAAAATTAAGTAAGACCCAATCATTTTCTTTGAACGTTAAGGCCCTTCTGTGCTTGTCAGCAACAAATTTTTGCCTTGTTGGGGGATGGCTATAGCCTCCTTAATCTTTTGAAAAGATGCTTGCAGATTACGGCTATACTCATGTTTAAGGCATAGACATTCAGAATAGACAAAGCACAGAAATCAGAATGGAACTGGAACTGGAACAGAACACAAAAATTGACAACAGACAAAATCCGCCATAACTTCCACCTTCACATCCCCAAGAAGATACTGATCAACAGTTACATATTTTGATAAGACTAATGGGCAACGCCCTTTCCCAAGAACACCCCTTGGAATCCCAAAAGTACAAAAGTTCACATTCCAACTTCCACTAAGGTAAACATCCCAAAATTCCTAGGCTTAACACTTGGCACAGCCCGGTGGCTAGAGCCACAGGCTGACCTGGGCCCACAATCCCTTGATCAAACAGCCTACTCCCCGGCATCTCCTTCTGTATCTGCCTTTTCTGCTGCAACATCCGAATCCGCCTGCTTTTCCCCCTCTGCTCCACCTTCTTTTCCACTTCTAATTCCGCTCCTCCTGCTACAATCCGATCTGGTCCCAAAATATCACTACTCAGCTCTGCTGTCCACTTACTCATGCCCCTGCATTCACTTCAATCTCCTTACTTTTTTCCTTCAACTCCTGCATCTCTGCCCACTAATTTCTCATTTTCCACCTTCAATTCCTCATTCTCCCTCCTAACACTTTCTTTTCCTGCCAATTGAAACCAATTTTTGAATCTGTCCGTCGACACCTCCATGTGTTCCCTCCAAAGCCTTGTAGCTTTATTCCACATCTCTTGTGTATACTCCAACACTTCCTGCTTTAGAATATCCGCATCCGAATCTGCAACCAAAATACCTGTCATTCCCTTGTTCTGCACTGCGGCTTTTTCCATATCTATCAACGGAGTCAATCTATTAATCAGGAAAATATTCTCAGTGGTCAACTCTGCCACTTTATCCCCCAGTTCTTTGAATTGTTCATCCACTGTAGCTTTTAGTCCGTCTGCCCACTTAGTAAAATCCTCAGCTACACTCAGAACTTCCGCATTTCTTGCCAAAGCCTCTCTTGTAATCCGTCTAACTTCCTCCTGCAGTCTTTCTTTATCTGATCTCTCCTAAAACAACTGCATCCGCACTTTCTGCATTTCCCACTCCGGGATAGCACTGCATTTATGCTCCATTTTCTCAGCTTCCATCACCCTCAGAGCTGCATCTTGATTCTGCATAAACTCATTCAATTGAGTCAAACTATTAGCTGCCTCTTCCATAGAAAAAATTCCCTTATGCTGATAACTGTCACTGCTCCCTGCTTTTACTTTGAAACTTTCCAGAGTAGTCCTCTCAGCACCTCCACCCATTCCTTTCATGAACAACGTTACCTTCTTGCCCTTGGACTCCGATTTCTTTGATTCTGATTCCATTGTGAAACTATTCGGCTTTGATTCCGATTCTTCCAAACCCTTCCAAGACACTTTGAAAGGTGATTTACCTTTTTCAACTGTTGGAGAGCTCAACAACAATTTCCTTCTCTTACTTCCATATGCTATTCCCTCTTCTTTAGACACATTTACCACTGGTGTCTTCAAACCTGTTGCTACTGTCGGAACCTTCAAAACATACTCGAAAATTGCAGCCAAATAAGGTGCTACTCTGCCCACTGCTGGTGTCCGACGTCGGTCTCTTTTTCCAGTTAACTGCATCCGATCATAAAGAACTATTGCCCAATCCACTTTAATGCCTCTCTCCGCCTGAAACAAAGGAGCAAAAGCCTCCTTGGACATGTAGGCAACAGTCTTGTGGAGGATACACACTTTTTCCAAATACCAAAACAAATTTGAAGCTCTGTTTCCACCCGCATTCTTCACCATGTAGTATGCCTTCATACCTACCGGATTTTTGAATTCCCCTTTCATCTGGGAATCGGTCAGCTTCCTTATCTTAGCCGGCATAGTTAGACAGGGAACCTTGAAAACTTTGGTGTCAAGCGCACATCTGCTGTAATCATTCCATCAATTCCCTTTATCATATTCCACTGCTGCTCATCGAATTCATTTTCTGCCCATGTACCCCATGGTAGACATGCAAATTCATAAAGACCTATATGCTTTAGCCAACCTGGGTTTTCGTTTCATTAGGGTCAAACGCTTCCACCGCCATCTCCACGCTGCCGTGATCACTCAGAGATTTAGCCTCATCGCTTTCCACGTCGATTGGCTCTTCCTGTTGCTGCGCTTTGAACAACTCCTCCATCGTCGTCTTCATTGACCTGGTATTCAGCATCGCTTCTGTCGCATCCTCTTGCATACCCGCCATGAGCTTGCCCTTAATATTCTCAGAAAACATGTCGCCCTTCTCTCCCGACTTAACACTCACTAAACTGCGACACTCACACACTTGGATGTGATCCTCAACTCCTCTCACCACCTTACTCTTATGATGATGAAAATACTCCTCGATTCGGGCACGCCATGCAGGATTTGCCAAAAATGTATTCTTCCTTAAGTGAGTCACATCAGCACTAAGCGAATTTTCTGCCTTAAAATGAGTACTGTCATTTATTAGTACCTCTGTACCCTTTTGTTCAATTCCACCCCTCCAAATTTCCACTTTCAAGACTTCAAATCCGACAGTCCGAATTCCAATTTCCATTCCGCAATCCGAATTCTGAATCCCAAATCCCTTGACAAGTTTTGAATTGCTAGAACAAATTGGCAATTCTGCCTTTGAACATTCCGCTGCAACTCCCAAAACACCAACTGTCAATAATTTACTGCGAATATCCTCAGCCCTATTGACCATCCACTTGGGAACCTCAGGCACTTTTCCATAAAATTTCTTCAATCTGAATCCATTCACTGGTTTCACAATCTTTGTTCCAAAGACATCTTTCAACAAAAATGTTCCTTGACCCTGTTCTGATTCAATCTGATAAGGTCCCAAATATCTCAGCTTCAACTTACCTGGATGTGGTCCCAATTTAGAGTTGTATAACATCACCCAATCCCCTTTCTGAAAAATTTTGAATTTCACTTCCCTAGACATCCATGCTTGTCTCCTCTTCTGCCCAATTTTCACCAAATAGGCACTCTGAATTCTATCCTCTTTCAATTTAAGCAGTTCCTTCTGTCTATAAGGAATTGATTCCTCCGGACTTAACTTATGCTAAAATGACAACCTCAAACTTGGAATTACATATTCCATTGGCACCACAACTTCAATCCCAAAGACCAATTTGAAAGGTGTCATTCCAGTCGCCACCTTAAAAGCTGTCCTAAAAGCCCATAGTGCTGAATCCAACTTGTCATCCCAATCCGATTTGTTTTCCGACACAATCTTCTTCAAAATTCTCACCAACACTTTATTAGAGCCTGCCTGCCCATTTGCTTGAGGATGATATGGGGTAGATTTCTTATGTAAAATCATATGTCTGGATGTCAACTCCCGAATCACAGAATTCAAAAAATGTGTTCCCTGATCCGACACCAACTCAATAGGACATCCAAATCTTGTCATAATGTTTTTATATAGAAACCTTGCTACACTTGTTGCTTTATTATCTCTCAAAGCCACTGCTTCCACCCATTTGGTAGCATAATCTGTTGCAACAAGACTGTATCTGGAACCTATCCTCTTTGCCCTTGGTTTTATTGGGCCTACAAAATCCATTCCCCGCTTCTGAAATGGTTCTAATGGCAATACTGGATGATCCTGCATCCTATCCCCTTGTGTAGGCTACCCCATCTTCTGACATTGAACACATTCCTTGGCAAAACTATGTGCATCCTTCAATAACAAAGGCCACCAAAGTCCAGCTTGTGAAATTTTCCGACCTGTAATTTCCCCTGAGAAATGTCCTCCAGGTGATCCCCAATGTGCCTCCTGCAACACTGCTTTCTACTCTTCATCCGGAACACATCATCGTATAATCTGATCTGCTCCTCTTCTATATGATGCTCCAGCTATAATTAGAAATGGTATGCTCCTCAATGCAAACTTCTTCCTCTGATCCGGAGACATTGTCAAGGGTAAAACTCCATCTGTCAGAAACTGAACCATCTGATCATACCAATTGTCAAAAAACTGTCCTTCCACTAGGAACAAATCCGCATCAGGCAATTTATCCGATACTCCTGGTAATTCCTCCTTATGTTCCAATCTGCTGAGGTAATCTGCCACTGCATGTTGAGTTCCTGGAGTATGAACAACTATGTAATCAAATTCTTGCAACATGAGCATCCACCTTGCTAATCTGCCTTCCAGTTTTGGCTTCTTTACCAAAAACAATAAAGCCTAATGATCCACATGAAAAACCACTTTGTTCCCTAACAGATAATGTCAGAATTTTTCCAAAGCAAAAATCATTCCCAAAGCTTCCCTTTCCATAACTGTGTAATTCTTATCTGGTGCTCTCAACATTCTACTAGCATAATAAAGCGGTCTGAACCATCCCTTAATCTTCTCTTGTATTAAAACAGCTCCTATTGCCATATTGGAAGCATCAACATACACATGAAATGGCAATTCCCAATTTGGTGGTTGAAGTATAGGTGAAACTACCAACATCTTCTTGATAATCTAAAAAGCCTTCTCTTGAGCTTCTCCCCAAACAAATTCCACTTTTTTCTTGGTCAAATCACTAAGTGGTGCGCTCACATCCGCCAAATACCGTAAATACCTACCATGCCATTTGATCTGTCCAAAAAACCGCATCACTACCTTCAAATTTTTCAGAGCTACAGCTTTCTGAATGGCACTAATTTTGTCCCCATCAACCGACATTCCTTCTTGAGAGATGATATGTCCCAACAATTTTCCCTTCTGTACTGCTATTGCACACTTCTGGGGATTAAGTGACATCCGAAACATCCTACATCTTTCAAAACACTTCCTCAAATATTCTAGATGCTTGACTTTTTCCCCAAAAATTGAAAAATCATCCATAAAAATCCTCATAACATCTGTCACATGTGGCTCAAAGGTTTTAAAAGCTGCCTTCGAAAACGATGGTGGTCCATTCTTCAATCCAAAGCTCATCACTGTATATGGAAAAGCTCCCCAATCTATGATAAAAGCAGTTTTTTCAATATCCTCCTCAGCCATTGGTATTTGATTGTACCCTGAAAATCCGTCAAGAAAAGTGTACATCTCATGTCCCGCTACATCATCCAGAACTAAATCAATAAAAGACAATGGAAATGGATCTGCAATTGTTGTTGCATTCAATTTTTTGTAATCCACATAAACCCTTAACTTCCCTGACTTCTTGGGTACCACTACAATTGGTGACAACCATTCCGCCTGATCCACTGGCACTATAAACCCTGCATTCAACAATTTATCCAATTCCTCTTTCACCTGCTTGGCATAATTTGGATTCATCCTGTATCTTTGTTGAATCACTGGAACAGCATCCGTTTTCAAATTTATAGGATGCTTATACACTTGAGGATCCATGCCTTTCAAATCAGAATAATCCCATGCAAAGACATCAATATACTCCAACAGTAATTCCTTCAAATCCTCCTTGAAGCCTTCTTCCAAATGAACACTAACTCTTACTATCTTTGAATGATCCTCCGTTCCCAAATTCAGATCTTGTAAATCATCCTCCTTTACTCGAGAAACTTTCTTTATTATCTTATCATACAGAGCTTCCGCTCTCTGAATTGCCTCCTTTGGCTCCAATTTTGAATCCTCGATCACAGTTTCCTCTCGGATTTTCTTCTCTTCTAAATTTTCCTATTCCACACCATTTGTATTCATGTGCAACAACTGATCAATTCCCAAACTGTTTTCTTTTTCTACATATTTGTCAATGATCTGCTCCACATCTACCTCAAATATCGGAACAATTGTTGGATTTGCTGCTAGGAAATATGCTTCTTCATCATTCTCCAATCCTTCAGACATGTTAATTTCTTGTGCCAACATTGGCTTCGTCTCTTATGACAATTCCTTCTTCGGCCCCATTGGTAATGTAACTTCTCTCCTTCCTTTCTTAACCGTCACTTCATTCTTTCCCCAATCCTGTTTCAGCTTAGCCATGCAAAACCATGGCCTCCCCAACAACATAGAATAGGTATTTTTTGAATCCTTCATCCTGATAACGTCAAAGTTTACCATAAACTGCAATCCATGAATGATAATTCCTTGCCTCCTTAACATCCCCACTAGTTGAACTCTACTCTGATCAGCCATACGCACTTGAAATGGAGCCGGTTCCAACCTGACATCTTGCATCCTTAGAAATTTTGATTCCGAAAGTATGTTGACCCCTGATCCACCATCCAATAGAACATCAGAAAATTTACGGTTATTAAATTCCAACGACAGTGTTGGTACTGGAAAATCCACATCCTCCGGGCTAATCTGACAACTCTGAACTATTTGCTGCACCTCCTTCATACTTGGAGCAGTCTTTGTCCTTCGCATCACTGTATATAGTCTATCTCTGAAAATTGGAACTAATGACAATAACTGATCCAATGTAAAATGTATAGAGGAATTAGTTAACTCTTCAAACAAAGCATCCATCCTTTCTCTTTCCTTCTCCTCCTTTTTTACTCCTTTCTCCTTCGATTTAAGATTGCTCTATTGTTGATCCTTTTCCATCAAATCTTCAGCTACTTCATCCCGAATCTCCTTCTGCTCCTCCCAATCTAGTGGAGGTTTCAACCTTGCTTTGGACCTTGTTGTCACTAATACATCTACCTTCTTTTGCAAACATTTAGAACAATCACATTCTGGATGACAATCTATAGAAACTTCATTCACCCCTTGATCCTAAAAGGATTCTACTACTATCCAGGCTCTTTGTTTGCTTCAACTGACTGTGCTGGTCGTGCTGGCAACTGCGGAACTGGCCCTCTTGCCTGTTGCTGATTCCCCCCTTGATAATTTCAAACCGGCTGATACCATCCTTGTGGTTGTGGTTGCCAATTCTGCCACCGCTACTGCTGATCCCAATTTCCCCCCATGGGGGTCTTGAATTCTGCCATCCTCCAAATCTTGGTTCTCCTCCCGAATTGAAATTTCCTCTAAATGGTGGTCCCCTTTGATTAAACTGTGGTCTCCACCCTGAATACGGTTGTTGCCTTTGCCATCCTTGATTATTGAACATCCCCTGCCTTCCTCCTGTATCTTGAAACACCCCATGAGTTTGAGGTCCTTGTTGCTGTAACTTCTGCTGAATCCTTTCTGGTACGACATCCCTGAAATTCGGATTAAACCAACATTCCTTTGTCCAATGCCCATCTTTAACACAAATTTCACAATGAGGGGTTTTTGATTCCACAGCTTTCTGCACTCCCAACTTCTTCAATTTCTTTGCTACCAATTTTTCCACTCTATCCTCTTTGTCTTTAGACTTTTTCTTCAACTTCTTCTTGATTTTCTTCTTCTTATCCTCATCTTCTTCTGAATCCGAATCCTCACTGGAATCATCTTCATTATCAGAATCCGTTTCCGTATCTGAATCAGTATCAGTTTCCGAATCGGAATCGCTGTCCGAATCCGAATTATTTGACCTCTTCTTTTTCTTCGACGTACTTTTCTTATTTTCTTTAGATGACCTCTTGGCTGCTTTCCCATGAGAGACCCCAAACCTTTTCTGTGTTCTTTGAGCTGTTTCCACTAATGATTGTAATCCACCTACAACATCAACTCGAACAACAACATTCTTCAATTCCTTCCTTAATCCATTCAAAAAGCATCCAGCAAGCATTTCATCAGTTGGCCTTTCTTGAGCAGACAACCTTCTCACATATTGGTTAAACTTTTGTGCATAATCCTCAACAAACATTTTCCTTTGTTTCACTTCCCTAAGCTTGGTCAACACATCATGTGGAGTCTTTTCCTTTTTGAACCTGTTCAAAAATGTTGCATAGCCTTCCCATCCAAAGTAGCCTCAAACTGGCACATCTTAGCCTGGGCATCGTATACTCCAGCAAATCCTCTGGCCTGCCATCTTGTCTCGTATTGAGATATGTGGCAATCAGGGTCTTCTTTCGACTTTCTCCAAAAGGTCCGGAATTTGACGCGCATATCCTGCCTAGCCACCACCATATTTGTAGGTCCACCTGTTTGTACAGGATTTCCTGCACTGGTACTTCCCAACGGATCAAAAATCAATCTCCTTCTCGCCACTAATGCATGTTGAATAACTGCAACTGCAAAGAGCTGCGGAAATATATCATGCTCTTCATTCGCTACTTCGTCTTCCCATCTATCACTCAGATAATCCTCTGCACCATCCAAATCCTCCACATCATCATCAGAATCTTCCCCTATAGAAACTCGGTGCATCCCAGTATAATCCAAAATTCCCTGCAGTTCTGAATGCTGACCATCTCGTTCATACAACTTCCAAAACCGCCTGCAATTGACCTTGTCCAATACGGGAATATATCCTCCTCCGCTTCCTCCAGAGTACAACCAACTACCCATGCCAACTCACACTATTCTGAACATCCTCCCTCCATTGCCACAACACTCGTTCCTACAAGAGAAACTTGAATCCATCCATGCTACATCGCACCGTGATCGCCAAGTGTTTAAGGCATAGACATTCAAAATAGACAAAGCACAGAAATCAGAATGGAATTGGAACTGGAACATAACACAGAAATTGACAACATACTAAACCTGCCATAACTTCCGCCTTCACATCCCCAAGAAGATACTGATTGACAGTTACATATTTTGATAAGACTAATGGGCAACGCCCTTTCCCAAGAACACCCCTTGGAATCCCAAAAGTACAAAAGTTCACATTCCAACTTCCACTAAGGTAAACATCCCAAAATTCCTAGGCTTAACAACTTATCGGCATCAAAGATCTTCCCATGTACTTTAAGTAGCAAGGGACTTTTAGGTCTTCCCTCTATGATTTAAAAAGGTGCTTTTCCCGTAGAAGTATGGATAGTATTATTATATGCATACTCTACAAGAGGTAAGTACTTTTACCATTGTGAGCGTTGATCTACTTCCGTAACATAGGTCTTTAGTAGATCAAGAATCGTAAGATTGACTATCTCACTTTGGCCATCCGTTTGTGGTTGATAGGCGGAAGATAAATTCAATCTCGTACCTATATTTTCGAAGAGACCTTTCCAGAAATTGCTGGTCATTCTAAGATCTCTATCTGACACGATGGATGTTGGCAATCCATGGTGTTTGAAAATCTGTGAATGACTTTTTCACGAAGGGAGTGGGTAACACATAGCCTAATGCCATGGAGAAGATAACCATCCTGCAAGGTGAATGGTTCCTCTTTCTTCCCAAAAGCAAGGGCTGACATTACGTCTTTAAAGTCAGGGTCAGTAGCATACCCATCTATCATAAAAGATAGATCATTGTGAGTTGCTATTGACACAACATTAACTTTTGGTCATCGTAAAAGTGCACCAGCCACTTGATTGTGCTTACCAGCAATGTAAGCAATATGGAAATTAAATTGCGAAAGAAAATTTTCCCATCTCATTTATTTGTCGGAAAGCTTTGTTTGCATCATGAAGTACTTGAGACTTTGATGGTCTGTTCGTAAAATGAATGGAGTCCCCAATACAAAGTGCTTCCATGTGACTAGGGCATGTAGAAAAGCTAAGAGCTCTGTCTCATAAATGCCTAAGACCCATTCATCCGTGTTGAGCCTTCGGCTCTCATATCCTATGGCATACCCTTCTTGAAGCAAGACTGCTCCAAGGCAATCACCACAAGCATCACATTGGACCTCAAATGGCTTTGAGAGATCCGGAAGCATAAGGACTGGTTGAGAGGTAAGTTTCTTTTTGAGCTTGTCAAAAGCACTTTGCTCCTTAGCAGTCCATGAATACTTAACGTTTTTCTTTGTTAAGTCATGTAGTGGTCTTTCTATTTTTGAATTTTGCTATGAAGCATCTATAGTATGCACACATACCAATAAAGCTTCTTAGCTCATGTAGATTCTTTGGATTAGGCCATGCTTTTATTACCTCCAACTTTGATGGATCCATACAGATACCATCTTGAGAGATAATATGACCTAAGTATTGAATCTCTTGAAGGAAAAATTCACTTTTCTTTTGATCGAGAAAAAGCTTATTCTCCCTTAATGCTTGAAAAATCACTTGGAGATGTTGCTTGTGTTCCTCCAAGGAATGGAGTAGATGATGGTATCATCAAAGAACACTCCAATGAATTTGCGATAGGATCTAAATATTTCTCCATTAATCGATTGAATGTAGTTGGTGCATTAGTCAAGCCAAAAGGCATGACTAGATATTCATAAAGGCCAAACGTTGTACGAAACTTGGTCTTTAGGATATCTTCATTCACTATCCTTATTTGATGGTAGCCACTTTTAAGGTCAATCCTACTGAAGTAGGTAGATCCTTGTATCTTATCAAACAGATCTTCTACCCGAGGTACGGAAAATTTGTTTTTGATAGTGATAGATAGTCCACACACATGCGGTATGTACCATCTTTCGTTTGCACTAAAAGGACTGGAGAACAAAAGGGAGAGGAGCTAGGCCTCACCATCCCTTCGTCTACCAATTCTTGTACTTGCCTCATGATCTCATCTTGTTGAGCTTGTGAAACTCGATAGGGAGGTTTGTTAGGCGGTGAGCTTCCTGATATGTGAGGGCCATGCCCACGCTCGACCCTACTCACCTCCCTCAGTCTTCTAGACTGGTCCAGGGAATGATGTAGATCTATCTGCAGGTATCCTTTCCACTTGGGACTGACACCCAGACAGGACTCCGGCCTATCTCGAATTCCAACCCAAGGGGGTAAATCCCATCAATTTGACGACTCTATCCGCGTATTATATTTTAATCCGTCCTTGGCATCTTTCAATCACCCACACCCAAAATCGTGGTCCTTAGTCTAGATTCTCTTGATCTTTAACTTGAGGATCTGCTCTTGCTTTCTTGTTCTCCCTTGGTTCTGGCGATACCCCTTTTTCCTGAGAAGCAGGCACGGCAGTTGTCGCTTTCCCCTAAGAAGAGGGATCTTGTAATCCTACCTGATTTTTTGTTCTCCATTGGTTCATGACGATAACCCCTTTTTCCCGACAAGCAGGTACGGGAGTTATCGCTTTCCCTTAAGAAGAGGGATCTTGTAATCCTACCTGGTCTCGCTCGTTCCCGCTTACCCGTTTTTATCCGGCATAGTCCTAGTGTTTAACATAAAATTTTTATTCAACATCCAGCCATTTGACCCTCCGGATTCGGCCACCCACCGAACCATTCCATGAAAATCCCTTCCAAAGGTAGTACTTAACGACTACAAAATCAGGAAGATAGTTTATCAGACATCGTCAGACAACAAGCAACATACAATCTATTGCATACCCTCGTTCAGGGAGATTCATCTGGTTGTTTCCACCAGATCTTTATTTTGAAACTTTTAATTTATTTCTTTACCTTTATCTACTACAACTAGCTTGTAACTAGTTTCCTAACTAATCATGCAACACATTTAGTTTCAACCAATTCATCTTGCCTTACTCAGGACCAAGATAATTGGTACAAGCCATCAAAATGGCAGCACCTTCACAATATTTCTCAGAATTAAGTGTTTGGGAAAGGCTCATCAAGTAATTTAATCATTCCTTCTTAAGTATTTTATTTCGAGAGGTATAGCACCATCTGGTGACAGATGCACAGGATAGCCCCTATATTCCTAGCCTTTCCGGTTCCTTTTTACGCAACCAAATTGAACAAATTGTCTTAATTCAATTCACATCCTCCTCCTTGAGTATGACCTCTCATCCAACTATTGGCATCAGGCCATACCCGGATTATGGCCATTTTCCAATAAGAAACCGCGGGTACTTCACCCGACCGGGCAAAAATAAAACAAACCCATTCATCCCTTATCCCTCGGGCATGAATGACCTAGGTATAACAAACTTGCCGGTTACACTACCCTAGCCGAAAAGGGCCAATCTCCGTCAAGTTTTCCAAGAGAATCCTCTCAATGGGCCGGCCTTTCGATCAAATTGACCCCAAGAAGATCCATCTTGGTTTTCAGTCATTTCCAGACAATCTTCAAAACTCCTAGTTAAATCTATGTTTTGCAATGGGCTATCCCTATCACCTCTCAAGATTCCTTTTTAGCTCCTAGTTGGTAATTTCCAGGTTCATTCATTTATCAACCTTACTTCCTACTTTCATTAATTATCTACCAGCCAAGTTTATTTAGAAAATACAAGCGAGTTTTTGCCATAGGCATTTGATGGTTAATGTCTCTTTGGAAATGCTAACTTTTTAAGTTCAATCCCCGGTTTTGTACGATTCCCAGGTTTTGCAATCCTTTGCCATCCATGGGGCATCTCCATGGAAGCAACAGAGTGGCAATAGGTTTGCAATCCTCAAGTCCAAACTTACATAGCAATGTCTCTATGTAAATTTTTTGACACAAGGCAATACCACCATCACACTTCTTAAACTGTATACCCAAGTAATGATGCAACAGCCCCAAATCTTTCATCTTGAAAGTAGCATTCAAATCAGCCTTAAATTCAGCAATATGTCTCTCATTTGGTCCAGTGATCAGCAAATCATCCACATAAAGAACCACAATGAGAAGTACATCACCCTCACGCTTTACATACAATGTGCTTTCTATCGGACTGTTACGAAAGCCTCGTTTAACCAAATGAGTGTCAGCTTTCTCATACCAAGCACGAGGAGATTGCTTCAACCCATACAAAGCCTTCTTACATCTGCACACTTTGTCCTCTTGTCCTTTTATGACAAAACCGCGAGGCTGCGTTACATAAACTTCCTCAAATATGTCACCATTCAAGAAAGCAGTAACAATGTCTGATTGATGTACATCCCAACCAAAATGAGCTGCCAATGCACATAGAAAACGCACAGTAGTCATACAACAAGTGGGAGCAAAAGTCTCTTCATAATCTATGCCTTTTTGCTGTGCATAACCCTTTGCAACAAGTCGAGCCTTATGGCGATCGATCTCACCATCCGGCTTGCGTTTCAACTTGTAAACCCACTTTGTACCAATGGTCTTTTTGCCAGGAGGCAAATCACATAAAGTCCATGTGTCATTTTCTATAAGTGCATCATATTCTGATTGCATGGCAGCCATCCAATTTTTTGAATTTTGTGCTTCATCAAAAGACAGAGGCTCGTCAACATCATGTAAGCTAGAGACAGCCAAAGCATAACAATCTGATACATAAGATGCATGGCGAGAGCCTGAACGAGTACGACTAGACAAAGGTGCATCCAATTTACTGTCATGCAAAGTGTGCACCAACCATTTTGGCATACCTGTAGCCTGCTCATTTTCAGCCCTTTCCTCATCAAGTACATCATGTACATCTGCATCAGTAATAGGCTGATCTAAAACGTTTTCAGAAACCCCCATAGGCTGTACATTTGCCTCATTGGAACTTACATTCGTATTTCCACCACTGAAAAGAGGCAACAAAGTGTCATAAATGTCCTATGAGCTTACATTACTGTCTCTAGTACATGACAACAAGGGATGAACAGAATCTTCCACAAACACTACATCCCGAGAAACCAGAATACATTTTATTTGCGGATGATACAACCTATAACCTTTGCTTTCAGCACTATAACCAACAAAAATACATTTGACAGCCTTATCATACAATTTTTTGCGCTGCACTTGTGGCACCAAAGCATATGCCAAACAGCCAAAAACACGCATGTGCTCAATAGAAGGCTTTCTATCATGCCATGCTTCATATGGAGTAATAGACTGCAAAGCTTTCGTAGGACACCTATTAAGTACATAAGTGGAACACATGATGGCCTCAAGCCAAAAAGAATGTGGCAAAGCTTGACTTTTGACCATACATCGTGCCATTTCCGTTAGTGACCTGTTTTTCCTCTCAGCAACACCATTTTGCTGAGGTGTATAAGGCACTGTACATTGGTGTTTTATCCCATGACTAGCCAGAGATGCATTAAATTCATGAGACATATACTCCCCCCGTCGATCGGAACGGAGGGTGCCCATAGTACATTTTGAGACATTTTCAGCCATAGCCAGAAATTGTTTGAAGCACATAAAAACTTTGGACTTCGCTTTAAGCAGAAATACCCATGCATGCCTGGAGTAATCATCAATGAAAGTCACGAAGTACAGGTAATTGCCCAAAATACAGCCTTCACAAACATGTTTGACAGGTGCTTCAAGAGGCGGCAAAGAAGCAACCATGTCAGATTTCTGCAAACGCAGCAAACTGGAAAAATTCAGATGACCAAAACGTGTATGCCAAAGTTTTGCATCTGAAATAGCCCTTGAATCTGCAGCAGCATTTGCAAAATTTTGTCCACACTTATCATACAAAGTGAGCTTATACAGCCCACAGCACAAAAGCCCAGATGCAACAATTTCATCACCAAAACTGAGATCATGAACTGTACATCTGTCATCCACGAATTTGACTACAAGTCCAAGTCTAGCAAGTGCGGATACAGACAAGAGATTCTTCTTGATCCCAGGTACATAAAGTGCATCAACAAGTGTGAAGGAACTGCCATTTGTAGCAGTAAGCACAATCTTTCCAAGTCCCTGAACTCGATAAGAGGCATTGTTGGCACAAGTGACAGAATTCCCATGAGGGACAGACTCGAGAGAGGTAAACAATTCACGATGTGAGGTAATGTGCTTTGTAGCACCACTTTCAAAATACCACACATGTGAATCTGCAGCACAACTGACAAGCATGCATCATGGACAACAGGATTATAAGTGCACTCTGTGCTAAAAGCCCATTCTGCATCAACATCAGCATCACAGTCTCCTTTCACAGAAGACTCAACAATGGCTGCATTTGTCGTGGAACCAGCATTTGCAGTGGAACCACCCTCTTTCTTTTTAGCCTCTTTGGCCTTCAACTTAGGACACGACTTGATCAAGTGATCATTAGCTTTACAATAATGGCAACGCATCTTCTTTTTTCCCTTATCACCAGAATTGCTAAACGAAGTGCTGCCAGCAGAAGCATTAGGAACATAATTTTTGCCACTCGCAGCAGAACCATAAGAAGTGGCTGCATTGCTGTTACCACCCTTTCTTTGAGAAGCAATAAAAGCCTGTTCAATTGCACGCTGCCTAGTTCTGTTTTTTCTGGAAAGTGACTCTTGCAACAGCAATGTGCATAATGCATCAAACTTGACAACTTCTGGATATCCTTGGGTCATAAGTCCCCAAGTACTAGCCAAAGTCTCGTAAGAATCTGGTAAGGCATCAAGAACAGTTTGCACTAGGGAACTGTCTGAAATGACTTCACCTGCAGATATGAGTTGCTCATTGATATACTTGACACTAGCAAGGAAAGTGTCCATATCATCTTCCTCATGCATAATCTTTGACTCCAGCTCTTTACGCAGCAAAGAAATTTTTGCCGAATTGCGGCTTGCATAAAGACCAGCCAAAATATCCCAAGCATGTTTTGCAGATTTTGCTGAACGGATGTGAGGAACAATGGTGCACTTCAGAGACAACGCAATTAATGCATGAGCCTGCGCATCCTTAACATCCCAACGAGCTTGTTCTGCCGTAGGCAAAACAACTCTAACAGCAGCAATCCTTGCAGGAAGACTTGCAACATCCTCAACATCGCCTACATCTTCAGAACCAGGACGTACATCAATGCCCTGCACAATGTTCCAGACGCCCTTTGACACAAGAACATGTTGCATCATATAAGCCCACATAGGGTAGTTGTCCCCATCCAACCTGTCCTCAGGAGAAAACATCTTGAACACATCTGTGTTGTTGTTGTCAGCCATGGTAAATGCTGCACCTGATGTGAAAACTGCCCGAAAATAGGAGAAACGGAGTGGGAACAAGACGTGCTATATAACACAAACCGTAGAAGACTAAGGCACCTGTTATGCAGAAAACAACACTGACAGAAATTTTGCACAAAATGACGAAATAGCCTGTGCAGTACTGCCTGTAGTGGAAACAGAGGCCGAAATGAGCCCAAATCAAAAATCTGAGCAGACCGAGCTCGACGAGCTCGCCCAAAGTATTTATCGACCTGCGATCGCTTGCCAAAGCTCACTAAAATTGGAGAAAGTGAGTAGGTGTGTGCTGGAGCAGCTGGCGACTAAGCCCGGGAGGACGCAACCTGCTTTGATACCAATTGTTGGAATTAGGGTTGCAGAGAAACGCACACAGCTTGGAGAAGACGAAGGAAGCTCAAGGCACACAATAGAGAGTGTATAACTTAGTGTGCAATGGAAAGATAGATAGCCCTAGAGTGATGGGTGTATATACAATGCACAGGGGAAAAAACCTCCTAAAGAGGGAAAAAAATGCCACGGCGGTCCTAGTGTGTTCACACACATCACTACCACATGTGTATGGTAACAAATGAGACTAAACCTTTCTCTCTTTAATGAGACAAGGTTTTCAACCCTAATCACACAAGGTCACCATGGGAGCTAAACCCTAATCAAACAAGATCACCATGGAAGCTTAACCCTAATCACACACAAGGTCACCATGGAAGCTAAACCCTAAATCGCAAGCTTGTCTTTCAAAGCTTTTTCTAAGTGCAAAGTTACCATCAAAGCTTAGCTTAAGGATACAAATCTACCTTTGAAGCTTAACTCAATGATGCATAGATACTCTTAGCACTTAACCCTAATTGCGAGGTTACCATTAAAGCTTAAACCTAAAATACAAGGTAGTCACTAAAGCTTACACCTAAGTGAAAAGTTACCATTAAAACTTAGCTTAAGAGTGCAAATCTACTTTTGAAAGCTTAACTTAATGATGCATAACTACCATTAATACTTAACCCTAATTCCAAGGTTACTATTAAAGCTTAAACCTAAAATACAAGGTAGTTACTAAAGCTTACACCTAAGTGCAAAGTTACCATTAAAGCTTAACTTAAGAGTGCAAATCTATCTTTAAAGCTTAACTTTAAGATGCATAACTACCATTAATACTTAACCCTAATTCCAAGGTTACCATTAAAGCTTAAACCTAATATGATGCACATAAACCTTCTTAGTATTAAAACACATGGTTTAAGTTAATTAATCTTGCAAGAAGT
Organism: Adiantum capillus-veneris; assembly: GCF_014529385.1. NCBI lineage: Eukaryota > Viridiplantae > Streptophyta > Polypodiopsida > Polypodiales > Pteridaceae > Adiantum > Adiantum capillus-veneris. The sequence goes on from NC_140944.1 coordinate 150,569,495, forward strand.
GAAGATTACCTCCTCTAAACAAAAGGGAAGTGGGGTTGAAGTCCTTCTTGAAGAGATGTGAGGCTCAAGGAAGAAAGAAAGGAAATTAGGATGAAGAGGAAGGAGAGAGGTGAAGAGGAAGGAGAGAGGTGAAGAGGAAGGAGAGAGGAGCTTCTTCACAAAAACCTCAAGGGTTTGGCCTTCAAGAGAGTGAGAGAGCAAGAGCAAGGTTTAATGGAAACCTTGATTTACTTAAGCACAATCTTGAGCATGGCAAGTATGCAAATAGCTTAGCAATATGTGTAAAATTACAAAGGAGAGGGGGTGCTTATATAGGAAATGGTGGGTAGAATACAGTGTATATAGTGGGGGGGGGGGGGGCAGTGGTTGGGTTCACCTTCAATGCAAGCTAGAGAGAGAATGAGTGAAAAGTTGCAACTTTTGACTCATTAAAAAATTTAATCTAAATTGAATTCTTCAATCAAAGAATTTTGTTTTAATTTGAATTCTTCTAAATTCTATTGGACCCCAATTCTCTTCTCAATTCCTATTGGACCCCAATTTCTCTTCTCAATTCTTATTGGACCCCAATTCCTTCTCAATTCCTATTGGACCCCAATTCTCTTCTCAATTCTTATTAGACCCCAATTTCTTCTCAATTCCTATTGGACCCCAATTCTCTTCTTAATTCTTATTGGACCCCAATTTCTTTTCAAATCCTATTTCTTAACTTTATCTTTCAATCAAGTTAGTCCCCTTTTTTTGCTAATTCTCGATCTAGATCAGTTCCTACACGGCTTTCGACGAAGAAGTATAAAAATAATCTTAATCTTTTTGAAAAAATATAGGGATGACATAATTTCTTATCCGGAATATCCTTGTCTTTTCATTCTGGAGTAAATTCTCGTTGTCCACATGACTTCTTTGTCGGTCTTGCTTTTTCTAAATTATTTTCTAGACTGAAAAAGTTCTGAATGGCTCTAGGGTTTAGGGAGGGACCTTCCATGATAGGAGCTCAATTCGATGGTCATCATCCCCTCATTTTGGAGGTAAGTCGATAGGGATATCATCGATGAACACATCTCGAAATCCTTTTAGAAAGTTAGACAAGTCCAACTCTTCTTGATTCCTACCATTCACCTTTGATGAATCATTAGGACCTTTTAGGGATTCTTTTACAAAAATCATGTACGCAAAAACTGAGTTTTTCATTGATTTATCAAGGGCGAGAGGATTTACAAGTGGTATAGTACGACCAGACTCATTAGCATCTATATATATATTCTTTTCCCTGTAGGTGAATTAGATTCTCCTTTCAGGGAAATTCATGTTGACAGCCATGCGGTTGAACCATGGTACCCCTAGGATAGCATCCTCATGTTGGAGAGGAGAGATAAAGAAGTCTTCTTTGTCGACATAGCTTTGGACCTGAAGCCTCAACTTCCCAATCAAGGGAGTAACGGAGGCTTGCTGTCCCTTGAAAGAGGCATCGGCAGTTACAACATCTCCCATCTCAAAAGCTTGAATACCCAACTTGTTGGCCAACTCCATTGATATGAAGTTGTGAGTAGAACCAGGGTCAAACAAGATGAAGGCATCATGCTCCCTTACCTTTCCCCAAACATAGGAGAGAGGTGATCCTTTACAATGAGCATCCTCTTTTGGAGCTTCGATAGTGGAAGCTCTAGGAGTCTCATTACGAGCATTTCTTTTGGGGCAAGAACGATAACCATGTCCTTGCTCCCCACACTTAAAACATTTGTGATCCTTGTGAAAAGTTTCAAGCTCTTCAGGAGAGAGTTTATTCTTACCTTTGTAAACTCCATTGGACCGATTGTTGTTGTTGTTGTTGGAATGGTCTTGGGAAAAATTTTGGGCATTAATTTTTCCCTTTGCATCACTTTTGTCTTTATTTTCCATGGGCTTGACATTTCGTCTAACCCCTTGTTGAAAATTGATGTATGAAGCAACCATAGTATGGTGGATTACTTCGCTAATAGAACCAGGCCGTTGAGAGTTGACATACTCGGCCATCTCTTCAGGTAATCCCGCACAGAATTGTTGCTTTTGCTCAACAAAGTCCATCTTTTGAAAGACAGTAGCCTTGAGATGTAAATCCCAAAACTTGTCCACATATTTGTGGATAGACTCATGAGAGAGAAGCCTCAAACTCGGCCGTTCGATAAGCACTTTTTCCCTTGCATCGCTTGCAAGGAATTGCTTCATGATGGAAACTCGTAGAGTTTTCCATGTCTTTGGGGCTTCGCCATTGCCGCGAAGGCTAGCCCACCATTGATGAGCCGATTTTTGGCGTAGCTTGGAGGACTCCGTGAAGCCCTCGCCTCCAAAGGCTGCATCAAATTTTTGGATGAAGGCGAATACTTTGTCCGTAGCACCAAAGGTGCCATCATAGGTGATAAAAGAGATACTCTTTCCTCCCTCTTTGAACTTCTTGAGCTTTTGTGACCTTCGCCATGCAGGGTAAGAGTTGCGATGTCCTCCCCTCGTATATTCTCTAGGAGAATAGCCATAGATTTCATTGGTAGAGGAAGAAGGTGAAGAAGAAGGAGAAGAGGGTGACCTCTTTCTTGCCCTTTTCTTCCTTGGTTTCCTCGCTTCCCTTTTGGAGTGACGAGGAGAAGGACTATGGGTTAACCGTTTCCTCTTGGGAGGAGTTGGCGATCGTTTAGTCTGCCTTCTTCGTGGAGCCACATCTTCGGAGGAATTTAGGGATTCATTTCTTTCTTGATCTTTGGATTCCTCCTCTCGTATGGGAGAGAGTCTTCTTTTGGGGTCTCATCAAGAGGCCTCGTAAGCTTTCTCTCCTCTTGGAGAGAGAGCTTACCTTTCCTTTCCTCTCCTCTTGGAGAGGAAAGGAAATCCCATAAGCACGGAGTTATTGAGTAACTTCGGCTTGCAAAGTGGGGTTGCCCATAGCTTGTTGCAACCTAGTGACAAGATAATTAATAAACATGGGGGCATCATCATTGGCACCTTCATGTGCAAAATCAAAGTTGTCAATGTTCATTCTACTCTCTTGGTTATTGTCAGCCATGTTAATTAAACTTGTGTGTTTACTTAGTGTATGCTTTGGCAATTCAAAACCTTAGTTGCTACTCCTCTTGGCCTTTGAAATAGGCACTTAAGTATCTACACCCATGGCTCGAATTAGTTAACTATAGAGAGTAGTGGAGTGAGTCTAACATAGCGATGTTGCCGAGGGATAGCTCCTTTCGGACTTCTTATGGCTCAATAATGGTAAAGCCGTAGGCAACTCTAAATAGACTCCATTATTAAGACCAAAGCTCCCGAGGTGTACACCATATCCCACATAGTGGGCTCAACAAAATCGATAATAGATCCCAGTTCCACTTACCCTAGTATAATTAACAGAAAAAACCATTAATAAGATACTTAAGGACCCCTCTTCTTAAGCAAGAAAAGAGAAACCAAATGCTCTGATACCAATGTAATGGAAATGGCCTATGAATTTTGATAGTAGCGGAATTAGGAAATTAGATGAAGCACTTTTGTGAGATTACTTTTTGAGCATAGCGGGTGAACTTAATTGATGGTAGCAACATAAACATGGTACTTAGTTAACTTGGCATGAACAATACTTTTGCAAGAGAGAGTTTAGAGAACATGACAATAGTTGAGGACCGGATTCATACAGAGCCGGTCCCCCCTCCAATAAGCATTTGTATTATAGTTTCTCCTATCAAGAGAGAATTGGTACAATACAATCTTTGTGTTCCTTGTGACCTGGGTGATGAAATGAAGATGGAAAGCTTCATGTATCACAAACATAGCATAAAATTTGTAGAAAGCATTAACTATCCCAAGCCTCAGTCCCAAGGCCTCAAACACCTTCGAAGGTGGAGAGAGCTAGTGGGTAATGAGGGTAGGGAAGAGGAAGAAGAAACATTCCATAGGAGAAAGAAATAGTTCCTCACTTATCATCACTCTTCTTGCTAGCATACATAATAGCATAGTAATGGAGATAAAGAAGATAGTAAGCTTAAGCATTGAAGCATGGCTCTGGTTGGATTTTCATTCCATAGCCAAGAGTGTTGGTGTAGGCTCTCACTTCTCACAAGCTTGGAGAAGGAGGCAGAGTTCCTCAACTTTCACCAAGTGAGAATGGATCCACAAAATGAGTGTGTGTGTGGTGTATAATCCCCTAGCATACATAATAGCATAGTAATGAAGATAGTAAGCTTAAGCATTGAAGCATGGCTCTTGGTTGGATTTGCATTCCATAGCCAAGAGTGTTGGTTTAGGCTCTCACTTCTCACAAGCTTGGAGACGGAGGTGGAGCTCCTCAACTTTCACCAAGTGAGAATGGATCCACAAAATGAGTGTGTGTGTGGTGTATATCCCCCTAGCACCCCCTTTGTTTGCTTGGGGTGAGTTGCAACTTTTCCACATGCTGCAAGCTCATTGGACTCTTCTCCCCTTAGCCAATCACATGCAGCATGTAGTCAAGTACATGGGTAGTCTTTTGACAAGTGTCCTCCTTATCCCTTAGAGAGAGAGAGAGAGAGAGAGAGAGAGAGAGAGAGAGAGAGAGCTTGAAAATATCTAGATATTTGTTGGATGGAACTAAAAGCTCATTGGACCCCTCTTTAGCCCAACCAATAGCATTCAAGCACACCATGTGGTTAAGCTTAGTGAGAGTCTGACATGTGTTCCATGTGCCCTTTTAGAAAAGGGGTGCCCTTTGGATGAGTGGAAGGTTAGGTCAAAGATTCTCCTAACTTTGGGACTTTCATGCATAGGAAGCTTCTCAAGCAGCTTCCTTATTAAGTTTGTAGGGTCTCTTTTTGACTCAAGCACCTTACCCCCCATGTATAGGAAGCTTCTCAAGCAACTTCTTCATTAAGTTTGTAGGGTCTCTTTTTGACTCAAGCACCTTACCCCCCATGTATAGGAAGCTTCTCAAGCAACTTCCTCATTACTTCGTTAGCGTAGAAGGCAAATTCAAAACTCTGGCCTCTCAGTAATCCACGTGGAAACATTTTTTGGCATGCCACCGAGGGGCCTTTCTACAGTCTCTTTTTTCTGCAAATGACGTGGCCAAAAACCAACGAAAGTTACGCCCTGAGCAGCGGCTGCGCTTTCCTATCCAAGCTATTGCTAATTGCAGTGCCGATTCCTTTTGCGCACAGCCTCACAGCGGCCTACTTGTACATTTTCTCAAGCCCGTGCAATCTCAGCGAAAGGGCATAAGCCAAGAGCAGGCGTAGATGCTGAACATGAGGAACACTGGAAGCCGAAGAGAGAGCTTTGCAGCAACAAGCTACAAGCGGGCCTGTACCTTGCTTCGATTTATAATGTAGGCATATGTTCTCATTCAGCGCAACAAAACTCTAGTAAGATCTTGTGGCATCAGTGAAAGCAAGATCTTGATAATCTATATGCTTTGCAGGCTAGCTAATTAATCAGAGTGGAGTGCCTTACTGAATCTTGATTAGCTGTGGCCAGGATGGATCCCTACTGTCAAGAGTACTTCAAGGAAAGCAAGATCTTGATAATCTATATGTGTAATTTTCTTGTGGCATCAGTGAAAGCAAGATCTTGATAATCTATATGCTTTGTAGGCTAGCTAATTGATCAGAGTGGAGTGCCTTACTGAATCTTGATTAGCTGTGGCCAGGATGGAGCCCTACTGTCAAGAGTACTTCAAGGAGGAGTATGATATGTGGAACACCGAACCCATCTCTCTCTATGATGGCATCCAGCGAAGCCAAGAGTTCTTGCTTTCCTTGCAGTTCCCCGAAGGATACTGGTGGGGAGAGCTTGAAGCCAATACAACCATCACCTCACAGACCATCATCCTCTACAAGATGTTTGGCATCGACCACTGAAAGCCCGTGCAGAAAATGGGTCAACTACCTTAAGCTGTGATGGTGTGATCATGGTGAGTGGGAGCTGTACTATGGAGATGAAGGCCACCTCAGTGCCACTATAGAAGCCTACATAACATTGTCTCTTCTCCATGTCCCAGAAACAGATCTTGTTCTTCTGAAAGCTTATACGTACATCATTAGTCGAGGAGGTATCTTTAAAGCCCGGATCTTCACCAAGATTTTGCTAGCTCTAATAGGTATCTATGATTGGAAAGGCATTCCTTCTCCGCCTCCATGGGTTGTGCTCTTCCCTGGCTAGTTTCCCTTCAGCTTATACAACATGGCGTGCTGGGTGCACGAGTGCGTAGTGTCTTTGATGATCATTTGCGACAAAAATCCTGTGTTTAAGCTGAAGCTAGAGATGTCCTTTGATGAGCTTTATGCTGAGGGGAGGAAGAATGTGCGCTTTGGATTTACTTTTGGGGGGAGTTGGACTGACAAGCTCTTTGTAGGGATCTTTCGAGGTGATGGAGAAGACGGGGTTCATACCATTCCGGCGATGGGGTTTGAAGGAAGCAGAGAGGTGGGTGCCAAAGAGGCAAGAGTATTATGAAGAGTTTCTTGGTTACTATCCTCCCATGTTTTATGCGATGGTTTGCATGAAGATATGGGGCTATGATGTGACACACCTATGCACGCATCTTAAAGGCATGTAGCTCTACGCAAGATGCCCAACGTCATTGATGCAAGGAAGTGCATCAACGAGAGCCATTCAATTCCGTGGTAAGCATTATCGTTTTTTAATTTTTGACACTGAGAACGCAGTTAATGAATGCACTGAAAATTGCACGTTGCCGTGGGAATGGCAAAAATTGGGGAGGACTGTGCAAACTCCCCCATGTAAGGAGACTTGCATGTTTTCTTTTTTTTTTGAAACATGAAAATGGAACAACAAACAATTAATAACATTGACATCTTGTATGATCAGAAACAATGAGCTTGACAAAATTCTAACCCTCCTTGTGGTTTTTTGCGAGATACCCCTTTGAAGCACTTCGAACGGTATCCCATTTCTACAAAGAACGCCTCTGAACCACAACGATCGGTATCCCAAACACTCTCAGGTAAAAAAAAGTTAACATGCTTTGATGAAATCTCTCTCCGTGCTTCATTTTCTCTAGGAAAAAAAAATCAAACACCCTTTGATGAACTCTCTCTCTCTCTCTCTCTCTCTCTCTCTCTCTCTCTCTCTCTCTCTCTCTCTCTCTCTCTCTCTCTCTCGTTCCTTCATTTTGAAGTCTCTCCTCCCATTTAATAAATATCTTAGACATAAATTAATAGCATGAAATTAACTTTTTTTTTTTTCATTTGAAAAGTGCTAAAATGGTATATATGGTTTCCAATATTTTTGCTTAATCTTAATTCGATACAAACGGAGCTAACGAAGCACTCTAGTTAAGTTTGTAGGGTCTCTTTTTGACTCAAGCACCTTAGATGGAGTTCCCACCTCAAGCTCAACCCTACCTTGCCTAAGGTCAAAGGCAAGTTTAGGTCGGGTTTCCACTTCAAGCTCAACCCTAGACTCTTTACCTAAGGTCAAAGGTAATTTTAGGTCGGGTTCCTACCTCAAGCTCAGCCCTAGCTTGCCTAAGGTCAAAGGACTTTTAACACTAACCATTGGAGGTCTTTAATGAAGCTAACCCTAAGGTCTTTTAAGCTCCATTAGTTAACCTTGCTCTTTGACAAACCATCTCTCATTTGGGCCCCTTTACCATTGGCCCGTGTTGAGATGGATCCATAAACACATGTCTATAACCCTTGTTCCCATTTATTATCCCACATTAAATGATCAGTTTAATATGAGAAAATCATTTGGGTTGGTTAGATATTAGATTTGATGACAGAAAACCTCCTAAAGAGGGGAAAAAATGCCATGGCATTCCTAGTGTGTTCACACACATCACTACCACATGTATATGGTAACAGATGTTTGAACACGTGGGCCGTAGCTCAAGGCATATACATATGGCAGCAGGGAACCAATCAAACATATATAAAACATTATCGATAAGTGCACCAACCCATTGTTGTTGGTCGGATTATGGACGGGACGTGTTCTAAAGTTCATTGACGTGATGTGCTCAAAGTTCACGAATGGAGATTCTTCAACGTAGTCTAGCCTACAGTTTAATTTTCTAAAAGGCAACCGTTGACAAGATGGCATTCTTCGAAGGTACAAAGTTGAGGTGTATCTAGCATGACCGATGTTACTGGGGTGTCCATGGTATCTTCTTCATCGACTTGGTCTCACCATTTATGTCCACTATGAGCTACAGAGAAGGTGTTGAAGTTATGGCATCTTAAGTGAACTGCCCAATGTGATCCCATTATTTATATTGGCCTTTTAAGTATTTCTTTTACTTATTTGTGTCAAAGTTTGGGTAGGGCAATTTACATAGATGGGGGTATATGCAACCCATTGTCTCCATTGTATAGTGTATCCGTTATTCATTGCCAAGGTTGATTAGTTCATCTCTCTCTCTCTCTCTCTCTCTCTCTCTCTCTCTCTCTCTCTCTCTCTCCTTGGTCTCTACACTTTCACATCAGTGACTTTGATAGTTTCATGATTCATAAGCGTATTGGTTGTGTGATCTTTCACTACGCTTATGCGTTTTTCTTTGTTGATATGACATCCATTATGCGTGATCGATTAGAGTCAATAGTGATGATTTGTAGAGATGACAGTCTCACTCTTGTCAATACATGCATTGTTGGAATTGTGGTCACATGGCACATTAGATGATGTTTCAAATGCATGAGGCAACGATGGAGATGTGCGTGATGCAATGACAATTTTGACATAGATTAGAGAGGTCTTCGTACGTCAGTGATAGTGATGTCTTTGTTTATCTATGGTGTTTCTCTTGCTTTTATGTCTGATAGAGATGACACTTAATCCTGATGGCTATTAGATGAGTATATAGCGTTCCACATACGTCACATCATGTCATGAATGGTTTAGCAATTTTGCTAGTGGGAGCCTTTATAGTGTGCATCTAGCTGACATATCAATGTATTGACATAGAGAGTGCAAGAGATATCTACTTGACATTACCCAATGGTGCATATTACATGCTATGACCGTAGCTCATAAAGATCTCTTTAATATTAAAATACCAATAAACTTGCTATTCTTTTGCACATACCATAAACCAGGGGTGTCTTTTCCATCCATCACTTGTAATATATAACAATTAGTCCAATTCCATTACATACCCCTCGATTAAGAAGCAACTATCCTCGGTTGTCATGTTAAGAATTTGTAAATCATACTCGTTAAAAAAAGGGTTAAAATAATGTGCAGAAAATATCATTTATCAAAATAAAAATATATAAACTTAAAGAAACACAATTGCTTACCTACATGAACAATTCATAGATGCAAGGCTTAACAATGGATACTTTGGCTTTTAACCCTATATATATATCAAGTCTCATAGGTCAACTTATACAACTCTCTCATAAAAGATCCAACCGACAGATACCTCCTCCAAAAGTTTTAACAACAAACAAGTAGTTGTGCTACAAGTCTAAGCTAATCAATGGCTTTTGGCTGAGTACGACAAGCCTGCACAAGTTTCTCAAGAAACTTCAATCTCCTCCTTTTGCTACCAAATGCCCAACATATGAGCAACATTCATCCTCACTCATGGTGCTAAAAGAAAACTTTCCAAAAAATTGAAAAGGTAAATTGACTATGTTCCAAGGCTTTTACTCAAATTCTTTAAATTTTGTAGGTTTTCTCACCTTTAAACTAAAAGGTAGGCATACATTAAACCTAGGTATTTGTAGAGCACTATGAATCACTGGATTCATGGCCGAATGCCCTTATTGTGTGCACTACCGCAAATAGCAACAGCAATTGAATTACAGTTTACCTAACACAATCAAAGCATTATACCACCTTTTCATGTGCCAACAAAGGAGAATATATAGGTGCATGGAACTTAAGCGAAAAGAGTAGCAGCAGGACTAAAGGTTGGAGGCAGAAGATAGAACACAATTTAAACTACTGTCATCGATGTGCTAATGTGCATCATAGTTGTCATTGCCGGGGATTTTGTAACAAGGAAAGTCTCGACATCATACCCTCTAGAGGGCCTATGGGGGGAGCCCTCTAAGCCCCATAACATTCCATGTGGAGCATGCTAAGAAAGGTTTGGCAATCTAAAGCCAGTGCTGTCTTTACATGTCTAAACATGCTTGGCAAATAGATTTCCATCATACATTTGACACGAGTCCCCCCCCCCCCCCCAAAATTACAAACGAAATATTGTGGGAGAGATGCCGCAGTATGTTATTGAGAAACTCCATTGTGAACCGGTAGCACCTTATTTTCTTGAATTGAGAAGGGCACTTCAGAGATACATACAGGCTTCCAAGAGGCACTTTGGAAGGCCACAGTTCATGTCAAGGAAACATGCTTCCATTCTTTGCGTGTGAGGACACAAATGGCCATTGCTGCGGACTATGCTCTGATCCCTGCTCACATATGTCCCGGAAAACCTTATAACCTAGAGTCGCTCCAAAACCGCGTTGCTCAATTATTCGCGACTGCCCTGTATAAATCCTAAAAAATCTGATAATTTCATGTTGTTTGATCGAGGCCAATGAAGATGTAAATCCAAACTGTAGGCAATGTGATGGCCACCTTCAAGTGACAAAACTCTGATACTGTCTCTCCCCATAGCACTCAACATTCCTCTGGATATGGCTTGTAAAACGAGTCATTCCATGGCCCTGCATCTGAGTTCTCGCACCCACCTTGACATCGGCAAGTCCCTCCAAGAAACTCAGGAAGATTTTCTCGATCCACAAGCTCAAGCAGCTTGGCAGAATAACTCGACCCGTGAACTTCGATTTTCTTCGGTGTGTTCTTATCCAGCCATGGCTTTATAAGCTGCCACATTGCTTTAAAAGATGTGGGAGCATTAATTATAAGCATTTTACCTAAGTACTCTGGGTAGTAGTCTTGATCAATCCTCGTAATTTTCTGTATGAAGTGCCTTACTTGCTTATTCAAGTGCTTCATTGTCTGCAATCAGGGAAAATGGAGGTATGAGTAATCTCCTCAGAATCGACATTAGAGGTTGAATTATCGCTCTAAAAATTTCCAAATTCAATAGTACCTCTTGAAAATAGCTATATTAATAAAAAATAAAATAGAAACTCAAGTACTACACATACCACTCCTTTGAGGTCCAAAATGGTGAGTGACTGCAAAACTGGTCTGCCCACTGCCTGGGAACATGCTGGAAATTTGCAGTTAATCAAAATTTCCCACTCTTTAATGTGATACAGAAGTAGCCGATCTAAAGTTGTCACTCGAAGTAAGTCCTCCAAATGTAGTTGCCCATATCTCTCAATGTAAACTGGCCGACCGCATTTGTCGACCTTATGGTGAAAATGAGGGTACAACTCCTTCACTGCTTTTCTTTCCGGAAACTTGAATGTCTGTTTAGTGGTAACATAATTAGCAAGAAGGCAAACAACAGAACCCCTGAACTGTTTATTACAATTTGAGGAAAAGAACACCATGAGTCAAAATCCAAGGAAAGAGTGGCCACTGCAACAGCACTAAAAAAGCCATGAGAGTGCCATAACTATTTCTCTGTGCATAGTACATTCTGAGACTCAAATTAAAGGCACCTGTTGCAAAGCATGCATGTCCCTAAAATACATTCAGTAGATATCGAGCAGGCGCTAGCTGAGCCATTAAGACATGACCATGCAATCCATCTGTTAAGTTGTCACAGCAAAAGAAAACCTACAGATGGCAGGAAGAAATGCAAGGCTAACTACACAGCAACAGGCAAAAAGTCACCATATAGAAACAACCATTGGGAGCCTTAAACCAACGTGCTTTTGCTCATCAGCACACTTAGGGACCACTGTTTGTGCTTTATGCTCTCCTCTCCCTGGCAATCGATCAAGGAAAACAACATTGTCTCCCCCATCCACACTCCTACCTTTGGCTGTTCTTGTTCAAATCCGTATACATATCGCCGTGATTTATACAGCAATAGAACGATACTTCCCAGCAAGAAGTCTATACATGCAGTTTGAGGTAGCAAAGAACGCCTAGATAACAAAAGCTTTTGAACATGAGTAACCACACAAAAATGCCAATCAGCATACAGTAAATACCTCCATAATGGTGTCCGCTCCAATTTCTCGCCGCCACTCCAGCATGGCCTCATACATTGCCCTTGCTTTACCAACATCAAAAGAACGAGCTCGAAGGAAGCGCAAGAGGTCAGCCTCAGTGGTACAAGTTTGCAGAGAACCTCGCCCTTGCAAGGAGCTCCTAAGCTTCTGAAGGGCATCTTGTTGTGCATCTTTCAGCACACACTCATCTTCACTAGTGATCAAGGATGAGTCCGCGACTCTGGCAATGCCAATCGCATGTGAGTGTGTGTGCAAAACTGCTGCAACTTCTTCTGCCTTGCTTCCTGCGGATGTGCATTGATATAGATCCAACACAGGTCGTGCTATTGCGACTCCGCGCTTGCTCTCGGAGTGCTTGGATCCCATGCTAAAAGCCTTTGTGCACACAGAGCAGGGCGATGGAGGAGTAATCGCCTAATAGAACTGGAAATTCATCAGGAAAACAGAATGTGGGTGGGCGTATGTGTGTCAAAAAATGTGTGACACCTGTGAGCGTGCGTGCACTCTCTCTCTCTCTCTCTCACACACACACACACACACACCCACACACACGCGGGCAGTAAAGCAGGAGAGGAGCACATCTGCTGCGTGTCGCGAGAGGCTGTATCACCGCCACACGCTAAGAAAAGAATTATGAGTCAAATTTAAGCGATCAGAGTGTCTCTAAGCTTCGTGTCCAACATGCTTGTATTTCTCACCTTTTTTCTTCATGGTATTTGACAAGTTAACTAGGCACCATGCCCCATATAGGCCTAGGACCAAGATTGCCACCCCTCACCGCCCTTGACAAGCCACTTGTCCTCAACATGAGAGAAGAATAAGAATAACACATGCCCCTTCCCTCCCCTTTGTATTTGTAGGCCTCCTGGGCTCTCCCTCCCTCGTTATATATATATGTTAAGACAATGCAAATGGACCCCTCTAGCCTCCTCACTGTTTTACACGGGCATGGGTTGGAGGGGATCAATGGTCCACACCCATTTCGGGGATCGGGTGTGATATGAGCCGTTCGATGCGACATGTAAATTCGGGAAAACATATAAATTTGGGCGCACCAAAATTTATAAATTCGAACCCTCCCGCCCCCTCTCCTTCTCTCATCCTTCGGATTTGAACCACGGACGCCACTTTTGCAAGCCTATCACCTTAACCACCTGACTGCGCGTGCTCGTTGAAAGCAATGAGAGAAGGGTTTCTTTTACGATAAACCACTTGGTGAGTAAATTCGAGTCAGCTTTAATAAATGCGGACAAACTGATAAATTCGAGACGTGCGACGAGATCAACGGCTCACGATGTCCGCGCTCCCCAAAAAAAGTATGGGCCATTGATCCCATCCGGCCCATGCCCGTGTGAGATAGTGTTGAGGCCCCTCCAGGGCCCTTGTCCTCACATGAAAATGACTCCCTTCTCTCTTGTTGAGTTGCCTATTCCTACGTATAAATTGTAAACCCTTTCCTTTTTGGCCTGCATAAGGCCTCACTAAAGTGTTGCACTCTTGAGAGCAATTGATGTCCGTTGGATATAGCTTGTTGACGATTGCCACATGGCAAAGTTAATGACTACAAACCTTTTTTTTTTTCCTCCGGAAGATGGCCATTAAACTAGGCATCGTCTTATGTAGGCCATTGTGACTCCTTTTGATTTCAACCAAAAGAAGAGTACATTTCCCAAACACTCAATTCAGGTTCTCCTCATCAAAGGCTTCTCTTTACTTACGAAGTACATGTGTAAAACCCACGATGGCTTTTTTTTTTTTTTTTTTGGGGGTGGGGGGGGGGGGGGGACTCACAATTGTGAGTGGATAGTATTAAGAATATTAGGCCATTCTTCTCGGTAGGTCCAACCAATTTCACTTTTGGGTTGAATTAGAAGGTATCTTTGAAGATACCCTCTTTAACATGAAGATTAAGGGAAGGATCTCACGCGTGGATGGGGGAGAGAGAGAGAGAGAGAGAGAGAGAGAGATATGACAGGTGGGAGGACAAAGACACAGAGAGAAAACGAGGGGGAGATATTTTAAAAAAAGGAAAATTACCAAAATACCTTTTTGATTTTCCTCAAATTTTTAAAATATCGCTGTGTCCATTTGGTTGGATTGTTCAATATTTTCTAATCTTTATTCTTTTTTTGCAGTTGAGATCATTTTGGGGAGCTTACCATGTAATTTGTAGCAAATCACTTGGGAAAAAAAAGGGCTATTCATCTCCTAGAGCCTGCATATACGACTCACATTCTAGTTTTAGCATCTTGTATTGATAAACAATCAGTCTTCTTCTTATGAAAAGCTACAAATTTTTTTATCATCTTTGGAGAAATTTAACCTCGTAGGAGAGCAGCCAGGGGTATTTTTGGAATTTTGAGAAATTTGAAGGGCATTTTGGGAATTTATCACAAAATATTGGGGGTAGTTTAGCAGATTGGCGTGTGGAGGACGGAGAGACTGACGTGACTTGCTGCCCGGGTGGGATTTTTTGATCCTTCATCGTGATGATATCTCACAAGCCTGTGGTGCAGATTTTGGACCCAGTGGGAGGGACGCGTCGTCTTTGTCAACTGGAGGGGATCCCTTGGCTGGAACCACATGATGCTCTCTCTCTCTCTCTCTCTCTCTCTCTCTCTCTCTCTCTCTCTCTCTCTCTCTCTCTCTCTCAGGTGGGGGGCAGTGTTGAAGCCAGATTGGGGCAGCTGCCAATGTAGTAAGAGGGCTGCGTCTCTCTCTCTCTCTCTCTCTCTCTCTCTCTCTCTCTCTCTCTCTCTCTCTCGTGTTGAGAAGCAGGACGCTGATCTCGAGACTAGCCTTCCTCTATTTCTCTCTATCACCCTTGTGTGCGAGCTCCAGGTTTATGTGCCTGCTGTGCTCCTGAGGAGTAACAAAATCTCTCTCTCTCTGGTTTTCTCGAAAGGTACAGCCTGCTAGGCGTTGAGGGGACTAGGAGGGGGATAAGACTGCGTAGATGCCTATGCAGGTTTGAGAAGAAAAGTGGGAGATATGGCACCTGGAGGGAAGACGCAAAAAGAGAGAGAGAGAGAGAGAGAGAGAGAGAGAGAGAGAGAGAGAGAGAGAGAGAGAGAGAGAGAGAGAGAGAGAGAGAGAGAGAGAGAGAGAGATGCCAAGTGTCAGGACGAGCCGGAGACAGGGCTGGCGCTAAGGCTGTAAGGAGATGGTGGAGTTGCAGCTTTCTCGAGCACATACAACAGAACAAGGTGAGTGGCGCGCGTGAACAAAGGGTCCAAGCTTTTTTCTTAGACCTTTGGCAAATTCCGCGGCATCTCCTCGGGAAATTAATGGGTTTTTGAAGAGTAGACCGAGTAGACCGAATAGTATTCAGGTTCTCCCAAGTACATGTGTAAAACCCATGATGTCCATTCTTCATGCACATTACTTCTAGTTGAAAAGGAATGCTCTAGCATTAAGCCCTCTAACGACATTGTTGGAGGGCCCTCAAAGCTTAGATGCGGTGCCTCACAACTAGCATGGCGAGGGAGAATTGCTGACACGAAGAATCTCCATTTTTTTCATTGGAGGTACCCCCCCCCTTCCCTTTTGCAATGTCTTCCCATGTGTGAATGTGGTAGAGGCCGATGGAGGTCATTGGCTGTGTTCAAAGCACAAAGAGGATGCAAGTAGCAATCTCAAAAAAGGACCCTATATTTTATTGCTTTTTAAAGCATATATTGGAGGCACTCTAAGCATGCTTTATACTTATCACACTAGAGGAACATGAGGTGCAATTTAGATTTACACCACCACTTTGGCTTCAATTATGTTTAGGATATTTCAATACTACTTTAATTTTCAATAGCCACTACACTGCTTTTCAAAATGGAAGCCACACACCTTTAGACCCTAACAAGCTGTTGGGGTGTAGGCTAGGTGGCCGTGGGAAACCACTCTTACTTACTTTTCCCCCTTTTCAATATAGGGAGAGAAAGTGAGAGACCTGACTACACTCTCTTACTTTCCTCTCCACTAACCTATTGTGTTGTGCCTCCTTCTCTTCCCCCTTCTCTTTGCATGCTTCCCTCTCTTGCACACTCCGTAGTAGCATCTATCAATTGGTATCAAAGCCCAGGAGCATCGGCTCCAAGACCTCGGTGGCTTCCCGACCCGACCACATGTGCAGCCACCCCTGTCGAAGGTTTTGGAAGAGCTCAACAAACTTTGCAAGGGAGTCGGCACAAGAGCAAGAAGTAGGGAATCAAATCTTGGAGCACAAGGCTTGAGCAAGGGTGAGCAAGTTCAAAGCATCGAATAGATAGCGGGTTGAAGGCCTTGGTTATTTTCGAGCTTCAAATCGGGATCTGCAGGTCGACACTAGGCAGTGGAGTCCAAAGGAAATCTAAGGCAAGTGAAGAGCTTGGAAAATCGAAAATCGAGCAGCAGGGAGCAGAGCAATGTGAGCATATTGGGAGAGTAGTCGGGCAAACAATGTAACAAACAAGGCAATAAAGTTCAGGTTTGCAAATTCAAGGCATTGGAAGCTTTGCCAAATCAAGCAAGCAAGCGGAGCATCACGAGGAGGTCGAGCAACACCATCAAGCAGGGTTTGAAGAGTCGAATTGAGAAAGGGAATTTCGGGCAACCACAACAACAAATCGAGCAAACCTCTGTAGCGCTGACAAAACTAAATAGGAGCTGAATTGAGTGGCAAGCTAGGCAATCCGGTGCAAGGCACTCCGTGTGTGCTTCGGTAGCAGAAGAACGAGTAGTAAAGGAAGCTTGAATTTCGGGTAATCTTTAAGAGTTGTGTGCACTTGTGTGTGTAGTCTCTCTCTCTCTCTCGCTCTCTCTCTCATCAAATCCTACACACATCAACAGCACTCATAAAGAACATAATTTGATTTTTTTAAAAGGCCTTTTAATACAACCTTTTGTGTGCAAGAGGTTGCTCCCACCACCAAATCCTCGACCCGCCGACCACGGCTCTCTCGACACCGACTCCGAGTCCCGAGTTTGAGTAGAGAGAGAGAGAGACCGCCTTTGTGTGTGTGTGTGTGTGTGTGTGTGTGTGTGTGTGTGTGTGAGAGAGAGAGAGAGAGAGAGAGAGAGAGAGAGAGAGAGAGAGAGAGAGAGAGAGAGAGAGAGAGAGAGAGAGAGAGTTACCATATACATGTGGTAGTGATGTGTGTGAACACACTAGGACCGTCGGGGCATTTTTTCCCTCTTTAGGAGGTTTTTTTTCCCCGTGCATTTTCTATACACCCATCACTTTAGGGCTATCTATCTTTCCATTGCACACTAAGTAATACACTCTCTATTGTGTGCCTTCAGCTTCGTTCATCTTCTCCAAGTTTTGTGTGTTTTCCTGCAACCCTAATTCAAACAATCGGTATTAGAGCAGGTTATGTCCTCTCGGGCTTAGTCGCCGGCAGCTCCAGCACACGCCTGCTCACTTTCTCCAATTTTAGTGAGCTTTCGTAGGTCGACAATTTTGTGTAGAATTTTTGTCAGTTCCAAATACTGCATAACAAGTCCCATACAGTCTACTGCGGGTTGTGCTATATAGCACGCGCTGGTCTCACTTAGTTTCTCCTCATTTCGGGAAGTTTTCACATCAGGTGCAGGCATTTTCCATGGCTGACAACAACACAGATGTGTTCAAGATGTTTGCTGCTGTGGACAGATTAATTGGGGACAATTACCCTATGTGGGCTTACATGATGCAACATGTTCTTTTGTCAAAAGGCGTTTGGAATATTGTGCAGGGCATTGATGTACATCCTGGTTTTGAGGATGTATGCGATGTTGAGGATGTGGAAGGTCTTGCTACAAGGATTGCTGCTATTAGAGTTGTTTTGCCTACGACAGAACAAGCACGTTGGGATGTAAAGGATGCGCAGGCTCATGCATTGATTGCGTTGTCTGTGAAGCTCACCATTACTCCTCACATTCGTTCAACAAAATCTGCGAAACAGGCTTGGGATATTGTAATGGAAATTGCCTATAAACTTTGGAAGTAGTGGAATTAGGAAATTAGGTAAAGCACTTTTAAGAGATTACTTAGCACTTTTAAGAGATTACTTTGTGAGCATAGCGGGTGAACTTAGTTGATGGTAGCAACATAAACATGGTACTTAGTTAACTTTGGCATGAACAATACTTTTGCAAGAGAGAGAGAGTTCAGAGAACATGACAATAGTTGAGCACCTGATTCATATGTAGCCGGTCCCACCTCCAATAGGCATTTGTATTATAGTTTCTCCCATCAAGAGAGACTTGGTACAATACAATCTTTGTGTTCCTTGTGACCTAGGTGATGCAATGAAGATGGACAGCCTTGTAACATTTAATGGCCTAGAATCTTATGTGTAGCGGAAATTAGCATGAACATAGTGGGCATTTCATTAGAATAGATTCCTAATGAGAATTACAAGAGTGCTTGGGTGGAGAGAGCAACAAAAAGCATAACACCTAGTTAGATAGCATCGACAATACTTTCAAAAGAGAGAGCAATTAAGCTATTGACAACAGTTGAGGACCGGATTTGCATGGAGCCGGTCCCCCCTCCAAAAGGCTTTGTATTATGGTTTCTCCCATCAAGAGAGACATTGTACAATACAATTCTTTGTGTTCCTTCAAGACTAGCTAGTGCAATGAAGATGGAAGCTTCATACACCAAGCAAAACACTTAATCAAACACAACTTGAATTATCCCCGTTCTCAGACCCAAGACCTCACACACCTTCGAAGATGGTGAGAGCTAGCAGGGTATGAGAGTAGATTGAGAGGAAAAAGAAGTATCTTACGAGAAAGATGTACATCTCCTCACATAATCACTCATATTAGCATAGCTTAGCTTAGTAATTAGTTTGGTAGAGAAGATGAGCATGCATTGAAGCTTGGCTCTTGGTTGGATTTGCATCCACATGCCAAGAGAGTGTTGATGTAGGCTTCTATCTCACAAGCTTGGAGTAGGTGATGAGCTCTCCATTAAAGCTTGGGAGGAGATAGAGTATTCTTCCTTCACACATGGTCAAGTGTGTGTGTGTGTGTGTGTGTCAATGCCAAGCAAAAATCAGCCCTCTCTCTCTCTTGGGCGAGCCCTAGCTGCTAATTAGGTCTGGCTTTTGCCTCATTGGACCTCCCCAGGTCAAGCCAATAGGAATTAAACAGCATAAGTGATAGCCTTTAGACATGTGTCCCCCTTTCCCCTTTTGTGAGAGCTTTAGATAATTAAATAATTAAACAAAACTCTCATTGGACCCCTTTGTCTCCTGGCCAATAGGAATCAGGCAAGCCATGAGGCTTCTGAATGCTCATTGGACCCTTTGGGAGACTACCCAATAGTCTTCTAGGAGACTTATTTCTCATTGGTTTCTTTTATTAAATGTTTTTAAATTAATTAAACTACATTTACTCTAGCTTAATTCTCATTGGTCCACTTCAAGGGTCTTCCAATAGGAACTGGGCACACCTTGTGGGCATCTGGCCTAGGGAGCTGACATGTGTCCCTCATTCCCTTTGTGTAAAGGGAGCCTGTGTGTGTGTGTGTGTGTGGCTTTCTCTCTCATCCCCTAGCTTTGGGGCTCGCCCCCTCCCATGTAGGGATGTGCAAAGACTTTTAGGGAACACACAAAGCATCCAATTTTCCCTAGGTTTGACCTTTGGACTCAACCTTTGAATTTTGGAACCTTAGCATTTTGGAAGTCTTAATGGGCTGAACCTTAGGGTCTTTTTGGCCCATTGTTTCACATGGCTCTTTTGCAGATGGCCCCCCCTTTGGATCCCTATTTTCCCTCCTTTGGATCCCTACTGTGGCCGGTCTGCTAGCTTAACCAATATTCTAGCTTTTTCTCCCTTGGCACTTGCCCACATTAAATGATCAGTTTAATATGAGAAAATCATTTAGGAGAATTAGATATTGATTATTATGACATTACCTCTCTCTTGAAATCATAGTCGTCCTCGACTATGGTGTAGAGAAGATAAAGCATATGCATAAGTCCTTTTCTTTAGTGGGTAGAGGATCCCTATGTTACCCTACGACATCATTCCATAATGGATGACTAGTCCATTTGGCGCTTGAGAGCCTGAGGCTGCCGCAAGCATGTCTGCACATTAGTCCTATCAATCTTCCATAGTAGAGTGACAAGCTCTACTTGGTGTTCGGGAGACGTCGTCTCCGCAAACTTGATCTAAGCATGCATACTACTTCATTTTTGTGCACAAATAAAGAAAAAGAGAGTCTTATAAGACAAAATTTTTTTGTTCATTTTTAACATTTTGTACATTTGCTTACTATTGGGAAGCATTGTAAACATTGACAAGGTTTAGGTTATCCTTTAATTGTATGCCTTGCATCCATCTAGCATCTTCAAAAGGATAATTCTTAAACTTAATAAGATATCGTCGGATAGTCTTACCGCCTCTTAATACCTTGTCTTCATGTCGGAGAATGGACTCGGGCTGCAGCACCTCCTCGTGGTCCTCGATCTCCGGTGGGTCTTCAATAGTTGGTTCTTGAGGTGGCTCTCCTTTGTAAGGCTTTAAGAGGCTCACATGAAAAGCATTGTGTATGAGCCAATGATTGGGCAACTTAAGTTGATAGGCCATCTCATTGATTGGCCTAAGAATCTGGAAGGGACCATAGTACCTTTTTGCTAGTTTAGCATAGTTTTTGGTGGCCCGTAGGATTCTTGCCCGTCGTGTGCCTTAATCGAGCCTTGGGAAACTTTAACAAGACCCAATCGTTTTCTTTAAAGGCTTGGGCTCTTCTGTGCTTGTCAGCAGCAGCCTTTTGCCTTTGCTGTGAGATAGAGATAGCATCCTTAATCTTTTGGAAAGATTCTTGTAGGTCTCGGCTATACTCATCTGTAGCGAAGATCTTCCCATGTACCTTAAGTAGCAAGGGACTTTTTGATCTTCCCTCAATTACCTCGAAAGGTGCTTTTCCTGTGGAAGTATGTACAGTGTTATTGTAAGCATACTCTACTAAGGGTAAGTACTTCTCCCATTGGGATCTTTGATCTACTTCCGTTACATAGGCTTTTAGTAGATCAAGAATGGTTAGGTTAGCTATTTCACTTTGGCCATCAGTTTGTGGATGATAGGCCGAAGAGAAGTTTAGCCTTGTTCCTAAATTCTCAAAGAGACCCTTCCAGAAATTACTGGTCATTCTAGGATCTCTATTCGACACTATGAACATTGGCAAGCCATGATACTTGAAAATTTGTGAAATGAAGAGGGTTGCCATTTGATGGGCTTTGATAGTCTTTTTGACAGGTATAAAATGAGCTTGTTTACTGAACCTGTCTACTATCGTCCATATTCCCGTATTCCCATGGATAGACTTAGGCAATCCAAAGATAAAATACATGGATATGCTCTCCCACGGTGAATTAGGGATTGGCAAGGGTTGAAGCAATCCAACTTGCTTCCCTCTATCAAATTTTGTCTTTTGACATACCACACATTTGGAAACATACTCGTGTATGTTCACTTTCATGGTAGGCCAATAGAAATATGTTTCAATTCCCTTTAGGGTAGACTCAATCCCTCTATGTCCCGCATATGGGGGAGCATGAGATTCATACATTACTTTCTCACGTAGTGAGTTAGTAACGCATAGTCTATTGCCATAGAGAAGATAACCATCTTGTAAAGTAAATGGTTCTTCTTTCTTCCCTAATGCAAGGGCTGAAATCACATCTCTAAAATCGGGATCAATAGCATACTCATCTATCATTGAAGATAGATCATTGTGAGTTGCTATGGAAACCGCATTCACTCTCGGTCGTCTTGAGAGTGCATCGGCTACTTGATTATGCTTGCCAGCAATGTGAGCAATATGAAAATGAAATTGCGAAAGGAAATTTGCCCACCTCATTTGTTTGTCGGAAAGCTTGGTCTGCGTCATGAAGTACTTAAGACTTTGGTGATCCGTTCGCAGAATGAAAGGAGTCCCCAATAAATAGTGCTTCCATGAGTCTAAGGCATGTAGAACTGCAAGGAGTTCTTTTTCGTATATGCCTAGAGCTTGCTCAACAGGGTCGAGCCTTCGACTCTCATAGCCTATGGCGTGCCCTTCTTGGAGCAGAACAGCCCCAAGGCAATCACCACAAGCATCACATTGGACCTCAAATGGTTTTGAGAGATCCGGTAGTGTAAGCACAGGTTGAGAGATAAGCTTTTCTTTAAGCTTTTCGAAAGCATTGTTCTCTTTAGCAGACCACGTATACCTAACATTTTTCTTTGTTAGGTCATGTAATGGTCCCGCAATTTGTGAGAACTTTTCTATGAAGCGTCTATAGTATGCACACATACCTATAAAGCTTCTTAGTTCATGAAGATTCCTTGGTTTAGGCCATCCTTTTATTACCTCTAACTTGGATGGATCCATTTGGATTCCATCTTGAGAGATAATGTGACCTAAATATTGAATCTCTTGCAAGAAAAATTCACTTTTCTTTCGATTAACATAAAGTTTATTCTCTCTTAAAACTTGAAATATTACCTGGAGGTGTTGCTTGTGTTCCTCCAATGAATTAGAGTAGATGATAATATCATCAAAGAACACTCCAGTGAAGGTTCGATGAGGCCTGAACAGCTTCTCCATCAAGCGGTTGAATGTGGCTGGTGCATTGGTCAAGCCAAAAGGCATGACAATGTATTCGTAAAGACCAAATGTAGTACGAAATGCGGTCTTTACAATGTCTTGATCAACTATCCTTATTTGATGATAGCCACTTTTTAGGTCAATCCTACTGAAGTAGGTCGATCCTTGTAGCTTATCAAATAGGTCTTCTACCCGTGGAACGGGAAACCTATTCTTGATAGTGATCCTATTTAGTGCTCTATAGTCGACACACATACGATATGTGCCGTCTTTCTTTTGCACTAATAGCACAGGTGAGCAAAATGGAGATGAGCTAGGCCTAACCATACCCTTCTCAACTAACTCATGCACTTGCCGCATAATCTCCTCTTGTTGAGCTTGAGAAACTCTATAAGGAGGTTTGTTAGGCGGTGAACTTCCTGGAAGAAGTTCAATTGCATGGTCGTCATTACCTCGTTTAGGAGGTAGCTCACAAGGGATGTCGTCAATAAAGACATCTTGAAACCCCTTGAGAAAATTGGATAACTCTAATTCCTTTTGGTTGCTTTTATTTTCTTTTGCTAAAGCATTAGGTTCATTTTGAGAATCTTTAACAAAAATCATGTACACGGAAATAGAGCTCTTTATTGACTTGTTGAAAGCTGGTGTATGTACAATGGGGATGGTGTTACCCATCTCCTTAGCATCTATATACATGTCCTTTTCCCTGAACTTAAAGGAGATTCTCCTTTCAGGAAATTTAACATCGGCAGCCAGGCGGTCAAACCATGGTGCCCCTAGGATTACATCCTCATGCTTGAGAGGAGAGATAAAGAAGTCCTCTTTGTCCACATAGCCTTGGACATGAAGCCTCAATTTCCCGATTAAGGGAGTGACTGAAGCTTCTTGCCCCTTGAAGGCACTGTCTGCGGGTAGGATATCTCCCATCTCGTAGGATTGTATGCCTAGCTTGGTGGCTAACTCCATAGATATGAAATTGTGAGTAGAACCAGGGTCAAAGAGAATAAAAGCATCATGTTCTCTTACCTTTCCCCAAGCATGGCATAGAGGAGATCCTTTGTGGTGAGTTTGGTGAATCTCCTCCTCTTGGATTTCAACCAAAGAAGCTCTAGGAGGATCTTGGCGGTTGTTCTTTTGGGGACAAGCGCGGTACGCATGCCCTTGTTCGCCGCACTTGAAACACCGGTTATCTTTACGATAACGCTCAAGCTCTTCAGGAGAGAGTTTATTCTTTCCTTTGTAAACTCCCTTCTCTTTAGCTTTGTTGGAAGTGCCCTTAGGAGACTTTTGGACATTGTCCTTCCCCTTAGGCTCATTGGAACCCTTGTTTTCCGGGGGCTTATTATTTCTTTTACCCCCCGTTTGGAAATTGATTCGCGAGGCCACCATAGTATGGTGTATTACCGCCGATATGGTACGTGGCCTTTGGGAGTTGACATACTCCGCCATTTCTTCGGTTAAGCCCGCACAAAATTGTTGCTTTTGCTCTCCAAAATCCAACTTTTTGAAGACAGTGGCTTTGAGTTGTAGGTCCCAAAACTTGTCTACATATTTGTGGATGGATTCATTGGGAGAGAGCTTTAAGCTTCGCCATTCGGTGAGTACTTTGTCTTTGGCATCGGTGGCCAAAAACTGCTTCATAATGGAAGCTCTTAAAGCCTTCCATGTTCGTGGAGCTTCACCGTTGGCTCGTAGGCTAGACCACCATTGTCTGGCGGACTTTTGAAAGTGCATAGCTACATGGCGTAGCTTAGAGGACTCCGTGAAGCCCTCATCTCCAAACGCCGCATCGAATTGCTGGATAAAGGCCAAAACTTTGTCTGTAGCACCGAAGGTGCCATCATAGGTAAGGAAAGAGATGCTCTTCCCTCCCTCTTTGAATTTCTTCAGCTTGGACGACCTCTTCCATGCGGCATAGGATTTCCTATGGCCTCTTCTTTTTGATGGTTCAAAAGTTGCACCATCACTTTCTTCAGAAGGTGAAGAATTTGAAGAAGGTGGAGAAGAGGGTGACCTCTTTCTCGCCTTTTTCTTGTCTTGATCTTTGTCGTCTTCACCATAGCTTTCATAAGAGGAAGAGGATGAAGAAGATGGAGAAGAGGGTGTCCTCTTTCTCGCCTTTTTCTTCTCTTGCTTTTTATCATCCCTCTTTGAATTATGGTGTGGAGAAGATGTGATGGTCTTCTCCGCTTTGGTGGTGATGGAGAGCGTTTAGCCCGCCGTCTTCGTGGAGCCATCTCCGCCGAGGTGGCGGGAGACTCGCTTCTTTCTCGTTCCTTCGGTGGAGGCTCTTGAGTTCTCCTTTGGGAAGGAGATGCATCATCAAGAAGTAAGTTCTTGAGCCCTTCATATGGATTCTCTTCTTCTTCCCGAATCGGAGAGAGACCTCTTTTGGTAGTCTCACAAGGAGGCTTCCTAGGTGTTCTCTCGTCATGGTGATGAGCTTGGAGAATCCCGTGAGCACGGAGCTGCCGTTGCACTTCACTTTGGAGAGATGGATTGCCCATGGCTTGTTGAAGCCTAGAAACAAGATAGTTAACAAGCATTGAAGCATCATTAGTAGCTTGCTCATGAGCAAAATCAAAGTTATCAACATTAATTTCACTCTCTTTACTATTGTCAGCCATTCTAACAACTTTTAGGTGTAAACTTTTTAGGTGTACTTTGGCACTTCAAGCCCTAGTTGCTACTCCTCTTTACCCCTTTAGAAAAAGCACTCAAGCTACTGTACCCGCGGCTCGAATACCATTAATTGCAAGGAATAGAAGAGAGGGTCTTTCGACACCAAAACAGCACCGGCTCCTGTCAAGCTTCTAATAGCTCAATAGTGGTTAAGCCGTAGGCAAGCCCCGTAGGACTCCACTATTAAGACCATAGCTCTCGACGGTGATGCCCCGTTAACTGCACAAAGGCAGGCGCACTGCAAGGCTGAAAAATCCCTATTCTACTTACTCACAGGCAATTAATAATACCAACCATTTGTAGCTAGCTTGAGGACCTCCCTTCTTGAGCAAGAAAAGAGAAACCTTGAGCTCTGATACCAATGTAACATTTAATGGCCTAAAATCTTATGTGTAGCGGAAATTAGCATGAACATAGTGGGCATTTCATTAGAATAGATTCCTAATGAGAATTACAAGAGTGCTTGGGTGGAGAGAGCAACAAAAAGCATAACACCTAGTTAGATAGCATCGACAATACTTTCAAAAGAGAGAGCAATTAAGCTATTGACAACAGTTGAGGACCGGATTTGCATGGAGCCGGTCCCCCCTCCAAAAGGCTTTGTATTATGGTTTCTCCCATCAAGAGAGACATTGTACAATACAATTCTTTGTGTTCCTTCAAGACTAGCTAGTGCAATGAAGATGGAAGCTTCATACACCAAGCAAAACACTTAATCAAACACAACTTGAATTATCCCCGTTCTCAGACCCAAGACCTCACACACCTTCGAAGATGGTGAGAGCTAGCAGGGTATGAGAGTAGATTGAGAGGAAAAAGAAGTATCTTACGAGAAAGATGTACATCTCCTCACATAATCACTCATATTAGCATAGCTTAGCTTAGTAATTAGTTTGGTAGAGAAGATGAGCATGCATTGAAGCTTGGCTCTTGGTTGGATTTGCATCCACATGCCAAGAGAGTGTTGATGTAGGCTTCTATCTCACAAGCTTGGAGTAGGTGATGAGCTCTCCATTAAAGCTTGGGAGGAGATAGAGTATTCTTCCTTCACACATGGTCAAGTGTGTGTGTGTGTGTGTGTGTCAATGCCAAGCAAAAATCAGCCCTCTCTCTCTCTTGGGCGAGCCCTAGTTGCTAATTAGGTCTGGCTTTTGCCTCATTGGACCTCCCCAGGTCAAGCCAATAGGAATTAAACAGCATAAGTGATAGCCTTTAGACATGTGTCCCCCTTTCCCCTTTTGTGAGAGCTTTAGATAATTAAATAATTAAACAAAACTCTCATTGGACCCCTTTGTCTCCTGGCCAATAGGAATCAGGCAAGCCATGAGGCTTCTGAATGCTCATTGGACCCTTTGGGAGACTACCCAATAGTCTTCTAGGAGACTTATTTCTCATTGGTTTCTTTTATTAAATGTTTTTAAATTAATTAAACTACATTTACTCTAGCTTAATTCTCATTGGTCCACTTCAAGGGTCTTCCAATAGGAACTGGGCACACCTTGTGGGCATCTGGCCTAGGGAGCTGACATGTGTCCCTCATTCCCTTTGTGTAAAGGGAGCCTGTGTGTGTGTGTGTGGCTTTCTCTCTCATCCCCTAGCTTTGGGGCTCGCCCCCTCCCATGTAGGGATGTGCAAAGACTTTTAGGGAACACACAAAGCATCCAATTTTCCCTAGGTTTGACCTTTGGACTCAACCTTTGAATTTTGGAACCTTAGCATTTTGGAAGTCTTAATGGGCTGAACCTTAGGGTCTTTTTGGCCCATTGTTTCACATGGCTCTTTTGTAGATGGCCCCCCCTTTGGATCCCTATTTTCCCTCCTTTGGATCCCTACTGTGGCCGGTCTGCTAGCTTAACCAATATTCTAGCTTTTTCTCCCTTGGCACTTGCCCACATTAAATGATCAGTTTAATATGAGAAAATCATTTAGGAGAATTAGATATTGATTATTATGACAGCCTCATGCATCACAAACATAGCATAAACTTGAAGAAAGCATTAACTATCCCAAGCCTCAGTCCCAAGGCCTCAAACACCTTTGAAGGTGGAGAGAGCTAGCGGGGAATGAGGATAGAGAAGAGGAAGAAGAAACATTCCATAGGAGAAAGCAGTAGTTCCTCACTTATCATTACTCTTCTTGTTAGCATACATAATAGCATAGTAATGGAGATGGAGAAGATGGCAAGCTTAAGCATTGAAGCATGGCTCTTGGTTGGATTTGCATTCCATAGCCAAGAGTGTTGGTGTAGGCTTTCTCTCTCACAAGCTTGAATAAGGAGGTGGTGTTCCTCAACTTTCACCAAGAGAGAATGGTGTCCCAAATGAGTGTGTGTGATGGTGTATATCCCCCTAGCACCCCCCCTCCTTGCTTTGGGTGACTGGAGACTTTTCCACATGCTGCAAGCTCATTGGACCCCTCTCCCCCTGGCCAATCACATGTAGCATGCAGTCAAGTAGATGGGTAGTCTTTTGACAAGTGTCCTCCTTACCCCTTAGAGAGAGAGAGAGCTTGAAAATATCTAGATATTTCTTAGATGGAAGTAGAAGCTCATTGGACCCCTCTTTAGCCCAACCAATAGCATTCAAGCACACCATGTGGTTAAGCTTAATGAGAGTCGGACATGTGTCCCATGTGCTCTTTTAGAATTCCCCTAACTTTGAGATTTTTATGCATAGGAAGTTTTTCAAGTAACTAGTAGGTTCTCTTTTTGACTCAAGCATCTTACCCCCCATGCATAGGAAGCTTCTCAAGCAACTTCCTCATTAAATGTGACAAGTACCTCAAGTACCTTAGTCATCAAGCATGACAAGCACCTTAGGTGGAGTTCCCACCTCAAACACATCCCTAGCTTGCCTAAGTTTAGGTTGGTTTCCCACCTCAAGCACAGCCCTAGCTTGCCTAAGTTTAGGTCGGGTTCCCACCTCAAGCACAACCCTAGCTTGCTTAAGGTCAAAAGGACTTTTAACAAACCATTAGAGGTCTTTAATGAAGCTAACCCTAAGGTCTTTTAAGATTCATTAGTTAACCTTGCTCTTTGACAGACCATCTCTCATTTGGGCCCCTTTACCATTGGCCTTGTGATGAGAAAATCATTTGGGTTGGTTAGATATTAGATATTTAATGACAGATATTTTGGCTGGTCTTTATGCAAGCCGCAGTGAGGCAAAAATTGCATTGCTGCATAAAGAGCTGGAGTCGAAGATTATGCATGAGGAACATGATATGGAAACTTTCCTTGCTAGTGTCAAGAATATCAATGAGCAACTTATTTCTGTAGGTGAAGTCATTTCAGACAGTTCCCTTGTGCAGACTGTTCTTGATGCCTTACCAGATTCTTACCAGACTTTTGCTAGTACTTGGGGACTTATGACCTAAGGAAATCCTGAAGTTGTCAAGTTTCATGCATTGTGCACATTGCTGATGCAAGAGTCACTTTCCAAAAAAACAGGACTAGACAGTGTGCAATTGAACATGCTTTTATTGCTTCTCAAAGAAAGGGTGGTAGCAGCAATGCAACCACTTATTATGGTTCTTCTGAGAGTGGAAAATCACCTGTTCCTAATGCTTCTGCTGGTAGCAATTCGTCTGGAAATTCTGGTGATAAGGGCAAAAAGAAGATGCGTTGCCATTATTGTAGAGCTAATGATCACTTGATCAAGCACTGTCCTAAGTTGAAGGCCAAAGAGGCTAAGAAGAAAGAGGGTGGTTCCACTGCAAATGCTCGTTCCACTACAAATGTAACCATTGTTGAGTCTTCTGTGAAAGGAAACTGGGGATGCTGATGTTGATGCAGAATGGGCTTTTAGTGCAGAGTGCACTTACAATCCTGTTGTCCATGATGCATGCATGTCAGTTGCTATAGATTCACATATGGGGGTATTTCGACAGTGGTGCTACAAAGCACATTACCTCACATCGTGAATTGTTCACCTCTCTCAAGTCTGTCCCTCATGGGAATTTAGTCACTTGTGCCAACAATGCCTCTTATCCGATTCAGAGAGTTGGAAAGATTGTGCTTACTGTTGCAAATGGCACTTCTTTCACACTTGTTGATGCACTTTATGTACCTGGGATCAAGAAGAATCTTTTGTCTGTATCTGCACTTGCTAGACTTGGACTTGTAGTCAAATTTGTGGATGATAGATGTACACTTCATGATCTCAGTTTTGGTGATGAAATTGTTGCATCTGGCCTTTTGTGTCGTGGGCTGTATAAGCTCACTCTGTGTGACAAGTGTGGACAAAATTTTGCAAATGCAATTGCAGATTCAAGGGCTATTTCAGATGCAAAACTTTGGCATGCACGTTTTGGTCATCTGAATTTTGCCAATTTGCTGCGTTTGCAAAAAATTGATATGGTTGCTTCTTTGCCGCCTCTTGAAGTACCTGTCAAACATGTTTGTGAAGGCTGTATTTTGGGTAAGATGCAGCGTTCGAAGTTTCCAAAGGATGGTTCAGCTAGGGCCACATGCAGGTTGCAGCTTGTGCATAGTGATGTTTGTGGGCCCATGAAAACTCTGTCCTTGGGCAAGTACCTTTACTTCGTGACTTTCATTGATGATTACTCCAGGCATGCATGGGTATTTCAGCTTAAAGCGTGCTTCAAACAATTTTTGGCTATGGCTGAAAATGTCTCGAAATGTACTATGGGCACCCTCCGTTCCGATTGAGGGGGGGAGTATATGTCTCATGAATTTAATGCATTTCTGGCTTGTCATGGGATAAAACACCAATGTACAGTGCCTTATATGCCTCAACAAAATGGTGTTGCCGAGAGGAAAATAAGTCACTTACGGAATGGCATGATGTAAAGTCAAGCTTTGCCGCATTCTTTTTGGCTTGAGGCCATCATGTGTGCCACTTACGTACTTAACAGGTGTTCTATGAAAGCTTTGCAGTCTATTACTCCATATGAAGCATAGCATGATAGAAAGCATTCTATTGAGCACATGCGTGTTTTTGGCTGTTTGGCATATGCTTTGGTGCCACAAACACAGTGCAGAAAATTGGATGATAAGGTTAGCCTTGCGGTTTTGTCAAGAAAGGACAAGAGGACAAAGTGTGCAGATGTAAGAAGGCTTTGTATGGTTTGAAGCAATCTCCTCGTGCTTGGTATGAGAAAGCTGACACTCATTTGGTCAAACGAGGCTTTCGTAACTGTCCAACAGAAAGAACATTGTATATAAAGCGTGAGGGTGATGTACTTCTCATTGTTGTTCTTTATTTTGATGATTCGCTGATCACTAGTCCCAATGAGGCACACATTGCTGAATTTAAGGCTGATTTGAATGCTACTTTCAAGATGAAAGATTTGGGGCTGTTGCATCATTACTTCGGTATTCAGTTTAAGCAGTGTGATAGTGGTATTGCCTTGTGTCAGAAAAGTTACATAGAGACATTACTATGTAAGTTTGGACTTGAGGATTGCAAACCTATTGCCACTCCCATGGAAATAGGTTTGAAGTTGACTCTACATGATGCTGATCCTGCTGATGTCACTCTTTACCAAACTGCTGTTGGCTGCCTCATTTATGTATGCAACACGAGGCCGGATATTGAGTTTGCAGTCTCACAGGTCAGCAAATTTATGCATAGCCCAGGGTCTAAGCATTGGAAGGCTGTTAAGAGGATTTTCCGCTACCTTAATGGCACTTTACATCTTGGATTGTTTTATCCCAAGGGGGGATCATTGCCACCAGACTTACATGCTTTTTCAAACTTAGATTGGGCTGGTTGTTTTGACACGTGAGTGTCCATAAGTGGTTTTTGTCTCATGCTTGGCAGTTCATGTATATCGTGGTTGAGCAAGAAGCAACCTATTGTGGGCACTTCTAGTTGTGAGGCTAAGTACAGGGCAGTCTTCACAACTACGGTTGAGTGTGTATGGCTCAGACGCCTTATGGATGATTTGATTTTTGGACAGGACAGTGTCAACACTATCTAAATTGACAGTTAGAGCACATTGGCAGTTGCGAGAAACCCAGTTTTTCATACTCGCACAAAGCACATTGAGCTGCATTACCACCCTGTCAGGGAGAGGCTCTCAGCAAGAGAGATTAGCTTGGATTTTGTGCCAACATAGGACAACCTTGCAGACCTTTTCACAAAGGCATTGTCTAGTGAGAAGCTCTAAGCTTTCCGTAAAGCTTTGGTCTTGCTCCCCTTTGTGGACTGATCATGTCCTCGGGGCATGGCACTTCCTTTTACTCGTGTGCCAGCTCTCGTTCATTGCATCACTCCAGGGGGGATTTGTTACCATATACATGTGGTAGTGATGTGTGTGAACACACTAGGACCGTCGGGGCATTTTACCCCTCTTTAAAAGGTTTTTTCCCCTGTGCATTGTGTATACGCCCATCACTCTAGGGCTATCTATCGTTCGATTGCACACTAAGTAATAGACTCTCTATTGTGTGCCTTGAGCTTCCTTCGTCTTCTCCAAGCTGTGTGTGTTTTCCTGCAACCCTAATTCCAACACACACATAGAGAGAGAGAGAGAGAGAGAGAGAGAGAGAGAGAGAGAGAGAGAGAGAGAGAGAGAGAGAGAGAGAGAGAGAGCAACAATGTGTGAGTCGAGTGAGCAAAAGAGAGAAGTAGAGAGCAACCGTTCTTTGGCGTGCGCTCACGTGCAATCTCCACCAATGCGATCCAATTGGAGGATACTTTAATGATTCATGGAGAAAGAGTGTCTATTGAGCCTAAATCTACTAGCTCGCAAGCATTGGGGCATCAGCCAATGACCCTAAAGTCTATTGCTAAGGAGACAAAGATTCTAAGACGACTTTAGCAGATCTCACCAAGGCCATTCAAGAGAGTCTTAGAGACAATCGTGCTCCGCAAAACAATCATATGTATCCAAGAAGGGAGCAACAATGGTGCTCAGAAGGCTATGGTCCGCATAGTACCAGTGAATGCCCTACGTTTAGAGTAAAATCCAATGGAAATTGCAATGCCTGTGGGAGGTATGGTCATCAAGCCGAGGATTGCATAGTATTTAAATGCACAATGGCTAATAGACTAACCTTAGCATGGATGGACACACCTCGAATGCCTGCATTGATGCCGGCCCCACATCTTGAACAAACGTCACAACACATGGTCCCTAGGGCCCAAAATGTTGTTCAAACAACACCCTTACCACCTCCAGTGTTAGTACCGCAACCACCACATCCAAGAATGACTTATGTGAATCAAGTGGGTTGTGAATTGATCCCTAGAACACGTGCATGAGACATTCATTTGGGTGTTTGCATCTAGCACAGGTACCTTCGGCTAGACCTCTTTCTTTGGCCTTGTTCCTGGTTGGGATGAAACCAAAGAGTACTCTCCAAAGGTAAACTTTATCTCTCTCTTTGCATTTGGCCTTCTAGATGTTTTCAACTACTTGAATCCATTTGCTTGCAACCCCACTTTTTGGACCATATCCTGTTGAGGTGATCTATCCATACCATTGTAGAGCTGATCTTTTCATAAATTATTTTGGTCTTAGGCGAGCAAAATAACCTTTCTCCAATCAAGCGGTGTGGAGAAGGGAGGAAGGGTTAGGTTTGAGATTTTTTCAAGTAGTCTTCCGATGAGGATTTCCTCACGGAGTGAGAGATTACTGCATGGCTTCGGATGCTCAAAGGAATGCCAATCTTCTTTTTGATGATCCCAAAGAGAATCCAAAGTTACAAAGCCCTTGTTGTTAAGATTCCTGGATCTTTCAATCCAATGGTTATTAGGGCCCAAACCTTCCACTATGGGACCCCATGAAGACCAATGTCTAGCCGTACATTTCCAGTACCTTATCTCTCCCTTCCACTTGAGTGCATGTGCGGCTTTACAACATTTTTCAATAAACTTCCCAGGAAAACCACCTACTTGAGCCCTTACATTGAAGGGAGGGAGAAGTCTATTAGGGTGCTTGTGATAGGCGTTGCTGTGGAGTGTGCAAGAGAGGGAAGCATGCAAAGAGAAGGGGGAAGAAGATGATACACAACACAGTAGGTTAGTGGAGAGGAAAGTAAGAGAGTGTAGTCAACTCTCTCACTTTCTCTCCTATATTGAAAAGGGAAAAAGTAAGTAAAGGTGGTTTTCCACGGCCACCTAGCCTACACCCCAACAACCTCCCACTTGAAGGTCATGGTGGCCAATAGTGGCATCATTATAGTTAGTCTATAAAAAGTTGATGAAGAATCACCTAGGCTTCATCCTACATGCATAATTTTTATGCAATGTGTAAATTGCTCCGAGGCTAGGCTCTTCGTGAGAGCATCTGCGGGGTTGTCGTCAGTGTGAACCTTGACAAGCTCGATGCGCTTGCCAGCTAATGCATCTCGTATGACATGGTATCTGACCTCTATGTGTTTTGACTTTGAGTGAAACACTGGATTCTTTGCCAAAGCAATGGTACTCTGACTATCACAATGTAGTACTAGAACCTCGTGAATGCCCAATCTCCCACTAGACGAGCTAACCATATGGCTTCCTTGCTTGCATTAGACGCAACAACATATTCTGCCCAAGTGGTAGACAAAGACGTGCATTTTTGGAGACATGATCTCCAAGAGATATTGCTCCAGCAAACATGAACACATAGCCAGATGTGTATCTTCTACAATCCACGCAACCCACATAATCTGCATTCGTGTAACCTACAATAGATGCATCACTGTTTTCGAAGCGTAAGCACTTGCTAGTTGTACCCTTCAAGTATCTGAGGATTTTCTTCACTGCTTCCCAATGCTTCTTGCCAGGGGTTTGCCATGTACCTACTAACCACTCCCACTGCATGTGCAATATCTAGTCTTATGGATACCATAGCGTACATCAAACTGGCAACTGCCGAAGAATATGGCACTTTTGCCATTTCCTCTTTCTCAGCAACAACTATCTTGGGAGAATCTTCCTTGCTAAGTTTGGAGTATGCTCGTATTGGGGTACTCAATGACTTTCCCCCTGCATACTAAAACGTTGCAAGACTTTGTAAATGTACTTTTCTTGAGATGATTCAAGAATTCCACATTGTGCCTGTCTCTCTTGATTTGCATACCAAGAAAGTGATTGGCATTTCCCAAATCCTTCATGGAAATCTGAGTGCTCAACATCTTTTTCAAGTGATTGATCTCATCAATTGATTTGCCTACAAGAAGCATATCATCTACATACACGATCAAGATGATTAAAGAACCATTGTTCAACCTTTTTGTGTATAAGCAGTGATTCTCTTGACTTCTTATGTAACCTTGAGACTGCATGAATTTGTTGAATTTTTGATACCACTGCCTTGAACCTTGCTTGAGGCCATAGAGTGCCTTTTTAAGTCTACAAACCAAATTTTGCCCTGGTTGGCTTTTGGGTTTCACATACAAAACCCTCTGGTTGTTTCATGTAGACATCTTCATCTAGATCCCCGTGAAGAAATGCTGTGTTCATGTCCATTTGGACATGTTCCATGCCCTAGAAAACAACCAAGCGAAGCACAGTACGAAGTGTAATCATCTTGACTACTCGAGAGAAAATCTCATCAAAATCCATACCTTTTTGCTGCTTGAAACCTTTGGCAACTAGACGAGCCTTGTACCTAGGCTCGGGATCTTCCGCTTTATACTTTTTCTTCTATACCCACTTGCAAGGTAAATTTTTTGTTCCTTTTGGTAATTCAACCAAATCCATGTCTCATTAGCCACAATCGAATTGTATTCTGATTGCATAGCATGCTCGCACTTACCGCTATCGTCCATTTGTATAGCTTCTTTGTAGCAAGTTGGCTCTTCACTGTCAGTGACCAAAATGTGGTGTATACCTGGCTCAAACCGCTTGGGCGCACGTAATACTCTTACAGAGCATCTCAATGCCTGACTGCTGGACTCTACTCTCTCTGGAGCAATAGTAGTATCTTGCACTTGAGGATTAGGTGCAACACTAATGAACTGAGTTACTTCGGAGGCTACACCCTCAAAACGAACGCATATGTACTCAATTTCTTTAATGGGATTCCTATGCATTTCTGATTTATTGGAAATCACGTGTTAGCTACGAATGACTTTGTTGGATTCTGGGTGCCAGAGACGATAGCCCATCTCTCCATTTGCACCATAGCTGATAAAAATGTTTTTGTGTGACCTGGGATCTAACTTGCGATGAAGTTCTTTGGGCACATGTGCATATGCCTCACATCCAAATACACGTAAATGCTCATAGCTTAGCATTTTCCCAGTCCATAATTCCTCTGGAATTTTGAAATTCAAAGGAGAACTAGTTGATGATGTGCACTGCTGTTAGAACAGCTTCCCCCCAAAACTCTGGAGTAAGCTTCGCCATAGAAATCATAGAGATAATTCGCACTTGAATCATGCAATTAATTCTTTTAGCTATCCCATTTTGTGATGGTGTGTATGGAGAAGTAAACTACCGACGAATACCTCTTTGATTGCAAAAATCCTTGAACTTTATGGAGACGTATTCTCCACGATTGTCCGTGCGAAAAGCTTTGACCTTTTTTTCTGATTGGTTCTCAACCATGGCAATGAATTTTTGGAACATAGAAAAGACTTCTTCCTTACGCTTAAGGAGATACACCCACACCTTTCTGATAGAATCATCTATGAACGTGAAAAAGAAGTTTGCCCCCCCCGGAGTATTATGTGGCATTGGACCACACAAATTACTGTGCACTAAGTCTAGGGGCTCGCCTAGTTTCTTGTACAATGGTGAAGATGTCAACCTAATCTGTTTGCCATATAGAAAATGCTCACACAATGGAAAATCCGTGTAATTTAACATAGGTAAGTAGCCAAAACACTGAAGTGTTTTCATTCCTTTTTGGCTAATATGCCCTAGTCGGCTATGCCACAACTCAATAGACGGCAGCTCGACACCATAGATAGAGTGTTCGTCGACACTCAAAACAAACATAGAGTACAAGGATCTATTTTTACAACCTTTAATCATGACAAGATTGTTCTTGCGGATCTCAGCCAAGAACGATTACCAAAAACTATAGTGTAGCCAAGATCATTCAATTTCCCTATAGAAAGCAAGCTCTTTGTAAGCTTGGGCACATGTCTGACATTCTGCAACGCAAAAGTAGTGCCATTATGCATCTGGATTTTCACATCACCAATGCCAATAATGTGAAGCTCGTAGGAATCACCAATCTTGACTACGCCATGCATGGATGCATAAGAGGAAGACCACTATTTATGCGGTGTGACATGAAAACTTGCATCAGAATCAAGAATCCAATTCTGTGCATAACCTCATCTTGTGCAACCAAATCATTTGGAGTGAGATCTAAAGTGAAAATGAGAACATCTGAGGGATCTGCTGTCAGCTCTGCATGAATCTCTGTTTGCATAATGAGTATCACTGGAGGAGGAGGATCCTCTACTACAGTGATAGGTATCGGAGACTCAACCACATTGACCTCCTTGATCTTTATCGTATTTTTGCCTTTGCTAGAATTATCCTTTTGCATGTTTTTTTGATCTCTTAGGAAACTGCGGACAATCCTTTTTGTAATGGCCCTTCTTGTGGCAATAGTAACACTCAACATTTCTGGTACTGCAGTCTCTATTTGAGCTCCTGTGTCTTCTAGGACTATGAGGATTTTGATCTCTACTTTTGCTTTTGTATTTTTTCCTGTCACAGCCTCTTGCCTTCGTTGAACTACTAGCCATATATGCATTTCCATGACTAGCACCGTCGAGAGATTTACGTCGAACTTCTTCAGTGAGCAACGCATCTGTGACATCATTTGACACTAACTTGCCATTCGGAGCCGAATTGCTAATGGCTGTGCAAAAGATGTCCGATGATGGGTAGAGAGCAGAGCAAGAATAAAGACTTGAGTTCGTCGTCAAACTCCTTAAAGTTGTGAGATGTCAACTAACTGAACAAGCAGTTGAACTCATTTAAGTGACCAAAAACTGTGCTACCTTATTTCATGTTGAGCTTCATAAGCTTTTTCATGCGAAAAACTTTGTTGGATGCACTTTTGCTCTCCCTTGCTAAACATAAGATATCCAAAGTTCCTTGGTTGTTGTATTCCCTATGATAGTGAAGAATAATGACTCGGCTAGATGTAGACGTATCGTAACCATGGCTCTAGCATCCAAAAGCTCCCACTGAGCTTGCGTATAGTCATCATCTTCTGCACACTCTTTTAATGGTTCTGTTAGGCCTTTGTTTGTCAAAACATCTTTGTGCTCTTTCCACATGGTGAAGTTGCTGCCATCGAACTTGTGAATGATATACTCCTCCTTTTTTGAAGAAGAAGCCATCATTGACAAGAGGGTTTGAGAGGTGCCAAACTATGGCGAGAAGCTGTAAAAATTTGGGCAGAGTCTCATTTGTATGAGGAGTCAAAAACTCAACTCAAAATACGCATAAATATGCCAACTGCACTAGCTGTGCATCTATTGCACAAAACCTTTGTTGTGTGACCACCAACTCGGTGTCAAGAGCACAAAAAATGGTGCAGATATGTATCCTATGGTGAGGCCCTTCCGTAAAGGGAAACTCCAGCCACCTGTATCACAACATCAAAGGTGTCTCAACATTCAAGCACACCCCAACTCAAAGAAAACCTCACGCTATCGACCCTCCAAAGGCTAATGTATACACAAATGGACTAGCCACAGTCTCAGAAAGGGCTCTTCCGATCCGAGTCTCAAAAACGGCCAAGAAAAACTGCCAAAATAGCCAAAAATGGCTCCACACAGTGTCCGCACACATAGTATAGTGGGAAGTGTTCGCAACTCAACGTACATGAGTAAACAGTGCTTGAACATGCACCAAGAATTTCTGCATGCAGTAAGAGTGATCCCTATGAGGGTATCTACTCTCAAAAGAGCTCAGTAGCACTAGGTGTACTCACAACAAAATGCATCTGTCAACGCATCTGTCAACACATCTGTCCGCAGAGAATATGCTATCGAAATAACTGCCAAATCGCCTGTGAAAGCACTGTGTCTGGTAATATGGAGAATCTCTGTGTGAACAGGTTGAAAAACCCCCTATAACCTGTAACCTGTGTGTTGGTGTCACTATGTGCCAATTTCTATCGTCGGGTAGAAATGCGCTAGTCGAATAGCTGCAAAAGGTGTCGTAGTCAAAAGATTGTGACGTACAACATGATTGGTGCGCTCGGTGCCGATGCCGGGTGTCACTCGTCTATGGTAGAGGCACCTCAGTCGTGCGTGTGGCAAGCACAAGCTATCGATCGTGGGAAAAAATCGTTCGCGTGAAACCGGTGTCGTGTTGGATGTCAAAAAATCCGCCGCAATGTATAAGGATATCAAGCTGGTGCCGAAAAGTGTTGATGTCATCTCCCGCGGCTGGACGGGAGTGGCTAGCCGAATAGCCGTAGACGCCTATGCTCAAAGCCGGTGTTGGTCGTATGGGCTGAGGTGGATTGATGTCGAAAATTGAATTTGGGCCGATGTGGCACCTGCACACATCGGTGGTATTCACCCCAATTATCTACTAGCTTTCGATGAACATCACATGCCCCTATATAATTGAGCCATTCTGCGGTAGATTTCTTTTCATTTATTCTAGTAGGCACATTTGCTCAATATCGTCGCATCTTATATCTCTTACTCTTCTTGTCTAATTTTTTATTACAACCAATCTCTAGTGAAGAGTCACTAGATGAATCGCTACTTGTGTCTTCTGCTCTCCTAGATAGATTGTCATCTAGGGTACCACTGGGCCTTGAATGGTTTGTCCCCACATTTGCACTAAGATTTAACTCAGAATCTTCGTCCTCAGAGTCAATTTCAATTGATGATTCTGACTCCGAACTGTGTGGGCTATAGTCTTGTGAGACGCTACTGGTTCCAATGTTAGTCAAGCCTTCATCATGTAGGTCATCAAAAGCTGTATGCATTGCTTCTATCAGTGGTGGCATTTCATCCCCCTCAGGTGTTACCCAGGTTGTCCCCCTATTTCCCCAAGTGTCTATGGTTGCTGCTAGGTGGACCCAATCCACATTGTGAGACTCACTCATCCCAAGTAGAACATCCATATAAGGAGAATCTTTCCCGACATCAGTGTCCATTTTACATGTGTAAAAATACTGCAATGGGGCCGAGTGAACCGTGGTGTCAGATCTATGATCAATTATAAATCTGTTTCCTAGAGGATGTGCTCGACCAGTTACAAGATCCACTGAATGACAGAATCTTGGAACTGCAAGTAGACATGGTTTTTAGACCAGTTATGCACCATTTTTGCTTCCCTCATGAAAGGACATCCTAAGATCATCTTAGATGCCATAGTGTGCTTGGAGAAATCCATAACAATGACGGTATTTTTTAGTTTATGTCCAAAGATCTTGATCTTGAGATCTTCTAGCATCCCAATAGGTTTAACAATAGACCCATTGGCCATCTTTACTACTAGGTCTTTCCATAGTTTTCCATCAATTTTTAGTCACAATGCTAACCCCAGTGCCACCATCAAGGATTCCCTTCACATTTAATCCCTTGGTAGTGATTGGTATGGTTGCATTGGATTCATTGCCCTCAAAGTGTTGTCCCAACTTGTTAACATGTATTTCTACAACAGAGTTCTCATCTAGGTTGGGTTGTGGGTCTAAATGTTCCTCCTCTATTGGCATCTCCCTAGCTCCATCCATCTATGCAATTATGGTAGCCCGACTTTCAGTTCTCCATTGAGGAAAGATCAAAGAGCTAAGAATAGCTTGAGGTCTCCATATAGTTTGGACATGATGATGGTTCTAACTTCCGAAGCCATGAAATCCATCAATTTGGCAATGTTTAACGACAGCTTTTGGGCTTCAGTCCCTTGACGTGAGGAAGATGGGATCTCTATTTCTTTGATAGGGTCAGATAGTCTCTCTATTTCTTTGATAGGGTCAGGTAGTCTCTATGTAGACATTCTTTCCAACAAGAAGTAAGTATGCCCACTTTCCCATGACTTTAAGTCACTTGCTTCTTGGATGGCACTAGGTATGGCTAGGGGTCTATGGACTTTGTGAAGTTGTTGTTGTGTAAGAAACACTGTGTCTATAATCTGGATCTGTCTAGGTGCTGGCTCTAGATCCCTTTGGGCAAACTCCTTAATTGCTTGACTCACTCGATCTCCTCTTTTTAGGGTTTGGGTAAGTTCCTATCTTCTTCTTGGGTCCTAGCCATTGTGGCTCATGACGATGTTCCTTGTTGGTTTCTTTCCTAGTGGTCATTTTGGTCTCCATGGTTTCACCTGAATCAAAATCCTCTTCAGCATTGTTCATATATACGGGGTTGGGTCGTCACCAGTCCCTATGTTGGTCTTTGAACTAGAGTCTGGCCTCGCTGCCTTTTGTGATCTCTTCCTTCGTGTTTTCGTCTTCTTCTGAGATTGGTCAATTGATGTCGTGTCTCTTTCCTCAAGAATATAATTTTGTTTTTGGAGCATCAATCATGTGAGTACATTTATTGGTACCACAAGTATACTTTGTGATGGCTCCTCGATAACCTCATTCACGTTTAATGGTGTGATCTTCAATGCATTTGGATTATTCGGACATTGGGCAATCGAATGATCTATGCCACATCGATTGCACATGAGTATTGGCATTGTAGACGTGCTCGCTTGATTGGTTTGTATTAGTGTAGCATTCTTTTGTAGCCTAATAGGACACTCAGCTACATGATGTGTACCTCCACACTCATAGCATTGAAGAGGTGGTCTCTTGGCAGTGTAATTGATATTTTGGCCTCTTGCAGCAAGAGCAGCTACTTGATAGACATTTGACTTGTCCCCAATAGTCCTCCATGTAGTATTGTAAACTTTCTTCAAGTGCATCAATCCCATAGGCAATATTAGGGTCTATATCTTCCTCATAGCCTTCCAAACCAACGATAGATGAATGTAGGCCAGCACAATTCTAAATTCTAATGGTCTAAACCAATACAGCAAGAATTTCTTTCGAAGAAACAAAAAAGCCATAGCAACCGATGCTCGCTCGATGACGTTTGATCATGTGGAGCAGAAGAATCATGTCTATTGTATGCTCACAAGACACATTTTCTCCCAGTGTTTGACAATGAAGTATTCACTTCATTCATCTCTTGCATAATCGTGGATTATAATGGTTTATGATGATAAGCAAAATTTGCCTCATGGCCATATGAATTGAAGTTGCAAGTGTCTCTTCCAAAAAAGCAATAAAGATTTAGTGATTGATGCTCTCTTGGTGAAACCATACAACCTCATCTACATAAACCCCATTGGTGAGGTTACAACTGCCATGAGAGGGGATTTTTTGGCGAGCATTCTCTAGCAAGGCTTTTTGGAATCCAAGGAGTAGATTCCAAAATAGATTCTAAAAAGAGATTATGTGTGTGTGTGTGTGTGTGTGTGTGTGTGTGTGAGAGAGAGAGAGAGAGAGAGAGAGAGAGAGAGAGAGAGAGAGAGAGAGAGAGAGAGAGAGAGAGAGAGAGAGAGAGAGAGAGAGAGAGAGAGAGAGAGAGAGAGAGCACATACATACCATAAGTAACAAAATACATCATTGCTTAGGTCGTGGACAACAAAAAGAAAGCTTCAAAAAGATGAACATCCATGATTCATAGAAAGCATAACATTCTGTATCACATGTAGACATGAGGCGGCATTTTATATGTTGCAACCATAATCAATTTCTTGAAGACCGGGCTTTTGTAGGAGCACTACTCTCTATGGGCAAGAAATTATTCACCATGTGCTCCAATTTCCCCTTTACTCTTTCCTCATCCTCCTTCGTGATGATCCCTATTGCCTTTTGGGGCAAGGCGTCACTGCCTGAAGGAGCCTACACGGGGTGCCACATGCCTTAGAGAGAGAGAGAGAGAGAGAGAGAGAGAGAGAGAGAGAGAGAGAGAGAGAGAGAGAGAGAGAGAGAGAGAGAGAGAGAGAGAGAGAGATTCATTATCGTCCTCGGAGGTCAGATATGACCCATGGGACCAAAAAACGGGCATACAAAAGCACTCCTCTAACAAAGAGGGTGTCAAATTTACAATGGCTAAGGAAAGTGTGGCAAGAAAAAAAGTGAGGGGGAAGAAAAGTTGTTGGGGGGTGTTTACAACAAAACTGCAACACATGTTGCTTATGTGATAAAGGTGGCTATGGGAAAAATGAAGAGGGGGGAGAGTATCCAAGAGAATACTATGGGGCTTTTTGTGCCCGAAACTCCTCAATGATGGCTCTACCACCACGGTAGACGGCCCATTTACCTGCAACCCGTGCTTCTCTTACTTTTTGCAACTCTTGTTTCTTTATCTTGAGTTGCATGGGTGTTAGAGCTTCACTAATCCAGAGGGTTGTACGCTTTAGAAGGTGAGTTTGTTTTAGGAGTGTCGTGCGGTCCTCTTTGGTTTTGAAGACAAGGCTCCATTGGTTGGTGCGGCTCCCTTGGTTGGTGCGGTGTGTGTGTGTGTGGCATTTACAACATTAAATGCTTGATAATATTTTAAGTCACACCACCTTCTTTTGTGAGATCCTCTTGGTGGGAATCTCCTATTATTAAAGGCAAAGGGAGGTCAAACCCTAAGAGGGTGCTCACATTTAACTGGCCGCCCCAAGGCGGATCTCAAAGCAGTGCTCAAGCAAGCTTCACAAATTTCAGGTCCAAACCGACCGACCGATTGGCCATCCATCATTGACCACCTCAATCAACGATTATCTGAGCCTTTCAACGGCTGCAATCAACGGTAGTATCGCCTTTGCATATGATCGGTGGACTTGCCACAACAAGCACACACAATGTTATTTAGAACAACTTTGGGTCTGCCCATAAGGGTCCCCCCTTCCCACGGCCTAGCACACTAGTCCTTAAATCAAGAGCCTTCTCCCACCACAACCTTCTTACTTCATGGCACTTTCCCACTAGCTCCAAGGCATCAAATCATCAACTAGTTGAAGGAGTTTCCCCACAATAGCAAAAACCCATCAATTAAAAGTTATTAGCACAAATCTCCTTACTTAAGGGAACTTTCTCGCTAGCTCTAAGGCAGAAAAGTATCAACTAGTTTAGAAGGAGTTTCCCACAATAGCAAAAACTTATCAAGCAAAATTTACTAGCACCAATACCATGCATTTGCACAAACCCTTTGCACTCACACTTGCATGCATACCAAGAAAATCGATTTTGGCTTCATGAAGAAAAAGTTTGTAGAAGGATTAGACATTTCCCTACAATGGGTAAGACCATCATCACTTGCACACATTGCACAAAGTTTGTTTTGTACACCATGCCAACATCAACATCCAGTTTGATCACTTTGATGACAAATTTGATGGGAGGAGAACTATCAACCATAACAACCTTGAAAAACACTTTGCGATAAACATCAAGAAAAAAACACTTTGAAGATTTGAATTAGGCATCCTCTGACATTGGAGGAAGCACTAT
Source organism: Adiantum capillus-veneris (assembly GCF_014529385.1). NCBI lineage: Eukaryota > Viridiplantae > Streptophyta > Polypodiopsida > Polypodiales > Pteridaceae > Adiantum > Adiantum capillus-veneris. The sequence goes on from NC_140944.1 coordinate 150,613,175, forward strand.
TTGTATTTGACCTACCATATGATTGCCTACCATTCTCTAGGGAAGGTGTATTTTGGCCTATACCCTACTATTAAATTCTTTAGGGACATGCATTTTGATCCTACACCCTGCTATTAAATTCTCTAGAGGAGGACACTCTTTGTAGGGTGCTACTATGACACACACACACGAAGGTTTGTTGGGGTGTGTGACACATCCTACATCTCTGACATCATTGATTATATTATTGGATGCTCTCTCCCTCTTCTATAAAAGAAGCCCAAGCTAAGCACTTTGTATCAAGAATTTGCCCCATCATTTAAGCTTATTTTGTACTCATCATTTGCATCTAGTTTATCATGAATCAAATCCATTTTTTTCTATATCTATTAGTGTCAATCTCTTCTCTCTCTCTCTCTCTCTCTCCTGCCCCCCAAAGCTTGTGTAATTAACTCACTAATTACACCATGAACATTTCATTGTTGTTTTCATTGTTATTATTGCCAATCTTTCTCTCTCTCTCTCTCTCTCTCTCTCTCTCTCTCTCTCTCTCCAAGCTCGTGTGCTTAACTCACTAATTATACCATGAACAATTTATTGTTGTTTCCACCATAACCCAATTCCCTTTCAATCCATACTCTTAAAGGCCATGATATAGCTTGTCTCATAATCTTCTTCTCTTGAAAGGTACTCCACAATGTACTTATGGAAAATTATATGTTTTTGTCAATACATCGCATCAAACTCCTCTTACATAGAGTACATAATATTATCAAGTCACCCCATGCATACATAGTGTAAACTACACTCTATACTCTTTAAGGCCATGATATAGCTTGTCTCATATTTTTCTTCTCTTGAAAGGTACTCTATTGTACCTCTTACAGGCAATTGTACATTTTTTATCGATACATCAAATCAAACTCCTCCTACATTAAACAATATACAGGTGGATTAGATCCTACACATAATATAATAAAGTCACCCCATGCATAATCTTGTAAATTACACTGACCATCCACAAAAGTTATGTTAGAAAAAACATTGAAAGTTTAAGTTTATTTGATCAATTCATGGTAGTGCCACAAAGAGATCTTTTAGCTCTTGCTCTATACTCCTCATTGAATTTAGCCAACAAGGACTATGTGTCTGCTTAACTACTGCATTAGAGAGGAAACAAAGGAAGAAAAGGGAAAGAAAGAGGTCATCCTCTTCTCCTTCTTCTTCACCTTCCTCCACTTCTGACGAAAGCTATGACTATTCTTCTAGAGAATACAAGAGGGGAGGGCATGGCAAATCATACCCTGCATGGTGAAGGTCACAAAAGCTCAAGAAGTTCAAAGAGGGAGGAAAGGGTATCTCTTTTCTCACCTATGATGGCACCTTTGGTGCTACCCACAAAGTATTGGCCTTCATCTAGTGTTTTGATACGGCCTTTGGAGATGAGGGCTTCATAGAGTCCTCCAAGCTATGCCATGTAGCTATGCACTTCTACAAATCGGCTCATCAATGGTGGGCTAGCCTTCGTGGCAACGGTGAAGCCCCAAAGACATGGAAAACTCTACGAGTTTCCATAATGAAGCAATTCCTTGCTAGCGATGCAAAGGACAAAGTGCTCACCGAATATTGCAATTTGAAGCTTCTCTCTCGGAGTCTATCCACAAATACATAGAATTTTTTTGGGACTTACATCTCAAGGCTACTGTCTTCCAAAAGATAGACTTTGCTGAGCAAAAGAAATAGTTTTGTGTGGGATTACGTGAAGAGATGGCCCAATATCTCAACTCTCAATGGCTTGGTTCTATCACCAAAGTAATCCACCACACCATGGTTGCTTTGCGCACCAATTTCCAACAAGGGGCTAGACAGAATGTCAAGCCCATGGAAAACAAAGAGAAAAATGATGCAAAGGGGAAAACCAATGCCCAAAATTCTTCCCAAGGCAATTCCAACAACAACAACAACAACAATCGGTCCAAGGAGAAGGGGGTTTACAAAGGTAAAAAACAAACTCTCTCCTAAAGAGCTTGAAGCTTTTTGCAAGGACCATAAGTGCTTTAAGTGTGGGGAGCAAGGACATGGCTATCGTTCTTACCCCAAAAAAAATGCTCGCAAATGAGATCCCTAGAGCTTTCACCATCGAAGCTCTAAAAGAGGATGCTCATTGTAAAGGTGCACCTCTCTCCTATGCTTGGGGAAAGGTAAGGGAGCATGATGCCTTCATCTTGTTTGACCCTGGCTCTACTCACAACTTCATATCAATGGAGTTGGCCACCAAGTTGGGCATTCAAGCTTTCAAGATGGGAGATGTTCTAATGGATGACGCTACTTTCTAGGGACAGCAAGCCTCCGTTACTCCCTTGATTAGGAAGTTGAGGCTCCATGTCCAAAGCTATGTTGACAAAGAAGATTTTTTCATCTGTCCTCTCCAACATGAGGATGCTATCCTAGGTGCACCATGGTTCAACCTCATGGCTGCCAACATGAAGTTCCCTGAAAGGAAAATCTACTTCACCTACAGGGGAAAGAACATGTATATAGATGCTAGTGAGTTTGGTCATACTATACCACTTGTAAATTCACCTGCTTTTGATAAATCAATGAAGAGCTCAGTTTTTGTCAAAGAGTCCCTAAAAGGTCCTAATGTTTTATCAAAAGTAAATGGTAGGAATCAAGAAGAGTTAGACTTATCTAATTTTTTAAAAGGATTCCAAGATGTGCTCATCAATCATATCCCTATGGACTTACCTCCAAAACAAGGGGATGGTGACCATCAAATTGAGCTCCTACCAGGAAGCTCACAGCCTAACAAGCCTTCTTATCAACTTTCCCAAGCTCAACAAGAGGAGATCATGAGGCACGTACAGGAATTGGAAGACAAAGGGATGGTGAGGCCTAGTTCCTCTCCCTTAAGTTCTCCAGTCCTTTTAGTGCAAAAGAAAGATGGTACATACCGTATGTGTGTGGACTATTGAGCACTAAACCATACCAGTATCAAAAACAAATTTCCAGTGCCTTGGGTAGAAGATCTGTTTGATAAGCTACAAGGCTCTACCTACTTCAGTAGGATTGACCTTAAAAGTGGCTATCATCAAACAAGGGTAGTGGATGAAGATATCCTAAAGACCGCATTTCGCACAACATTTGGTATTTATGAATATCTAGTCATGCCTTTTGGCTTGACCAACACACCAACCACGTTCAATCATCTAATGGAGAAAATCTTTAGACCATATCACAAATTCATGAGAGTGTTCTTTGATGATATCATCATCTACTCCAAGTCCTTGGAGGAACATAAGCAACATCTCCAAGTAGATTTTCAAGCATTGAGGGAGAACAAGGTTTTTGTCAACCAAAAGAAAAGCGAATGTTTCCTTCAAGAGATTCAATACTTAGGTCATATTATCTCTCAAGATGGTATCCGTATGGATCCATCAAAATCAGAGGTAATAAAACAATGGCCTAATCCAAGGAATCTACATGAGCTAAGAAGCTTTATTGGTATGTGTGCATACTATAGATGCTTCATAGCAAAAAAATTTCAAATAGCAGGACCACTACATGACTTAATTATGAAGAACATTAAGTATTTATGGACTGCTAAGGAGAAAAATGCTTTTGACAAGCTCAAATAGAAGCTTACCTCCCAACCAGTCCTCATGCTTCCGGATCTCTCAAAGCCATTTGAGGTCCAATGTGATGCTTGTGGTGATTACTCTTGAAGCAGTTTTGCTTCAAGAAGGCCATGCCATAGCATATGAGAGCCGAAGGCTCAATACAGATGAACGTGTCTTAGGCATTTATGAGAAAGAGCTTTTAGTTGTTCTACATGCCCTAGACACATGGAAGCATTATTTATTAGAGACTCCATTTATTCTATGAACTGACCACCAAAGTCTCAAGTACTTCATGACACAAACCAAGCTTTTTGACAAACAAATGAGGTGGGCAAATTTCCTTTTGCAATTTAATTTCCATATTGCTCACATTGCTGGTAAGCACAATCAAGTGGCCGATACACTTTCACGACGACCAAAAGTTAATGCGGTGTCTATAACTACTCACAATGCTCTATCTTCTATGATAGATGAGTATGATACTGACCCTGAATATCGAGACATAATGTCAACCCTTGCTTTGCGGAAGAAAGAGGAACCATTTACCTTGCACGATGATTATCTTCTCCACGGCAATAGGCTATGTGTTACCCACTCCCTTCGTGAGAAAGTCATGTATGAATACCATGCTCCTCCCTATGTGGGGCAGAGAGGCATTCAACCTACTCTCTGAGGAGTAGAAACGAACTTCTATTGGCCTACCATGAAAGTGGAATACAAGAGTATGTCTCAAAATGTGTAGTATGTAAAAAGGCCAATTATGATAGAGGTAAGCAACCTAGATTACTCCAACCATTTCCTATCCCAAATTCACCATGGGAGAGTATATCCATGGATTTTATCTTTGGATTACCCAAGTCTATCCATGGGAATACGAGAATATGGACAATAGTCGATAGGTTTAGCAAGCAAGCACACTTTATTACTGTCAAAAAGACTATTAAGGCACACCAAATGGCAACTCTCTTCATATCACATATTTTCAAACACCATGGATTACCAACATCCATCATGTCAGATAGAGATCCTAGAATGACCATTAATTTTTGGAAATGTCTCTTTGAAAATCTAGGGACACGATTGAATTTCTCTTCGGCCTATCACCCACAAACGGATGGCCAAAATGAGATAGCCAATCTTATGATACTCGATCTACTAAAGACTTATGTTACCGAAGTAGATCAGCGCTCACAATGGGAAAAATACTTACCCCTTGTAAAGTATGCCTACAATAATACTATACATTCTTCTAGGGAAAAGCACCTTTTGAAATCATTGAGGGAAGACCTAAAAGTCCCTTGCTACTCAAAGTATATGGGAAGATCTTCGCTTCTGCAAAAAGCTGCTGCTGCTCACAAGCACAAAAGGGCCTTAAAGTTCAAAGAAAATGATTGGGTCTTACTAAAGTTTCCTAAGGCTTGATTGAGGCAAACGACGGGCAAAAATCCTATGGGCCATCAAAAGTATTATGCTAAGCTAGCAAAAAGATACTATGGTCCTTTTCAAATCTTGAAGCCCATCAATGAGATGGCTTATCAACTCAAGTTGCCCAACCATTGGCTCATACACAATGCTTTTCATGTGAGCCTACTTAAGCCCTACAAAAGAGAGCCACCAAGTGAACCAATTGTTGAAGACCCTCCCAAAATTGAAGACCAAGAAGAGGTGCTACAACCCAAAGCTATCCTTCGGCATGAAGACAAGGTACTACAACATGGTAAGATTATCCGATGGTATCTTATTAAATTAAAAAATTATCTTTTTGAAGATGCTAGATGGATGCAAGGAATATAGCTTAAGGATAGTATCAACCTTGTCAATGCTTACAATGCTACATTAGAGTAAGCAAATGTACAAATTTCTTTTCAATGACCAATGTTTTTGTCTTATAAGACTAGTTCTCTTTTTATTGTGCACAAATTTAAATAGTATGCATGCTTAGAATCATGTTTGTGATGAGAACGTCTCTCAAACACCAAGTAGAATTTGTCACTCTCCTTGGGAGAACGAAATGGACTAAGGAGTAGACATGCTTGCGGTAGCTATGTCTTCCAAGCACCAAATGGATTAGTCATCCATCTTGGACTGATGTCCTAGGGTAAAAAGGGATACTCCACCCGGTAAGCACTAATTGACTAATGACTAAGGATTTATCTCTTCTACCTCATAGTCAAGGACAACTATGATTTCAAGAGAGAGGTAATGTCATAAAATCTAATAGCGAACCAGCCCAAATGATTTTCTCATATTAAACTAATCATTTAATGTGGGAGAATAAAGAGGAACAAGGGTTAGAATATAGACATGTGCTTTTAGATCTATCTCAACACGGGGCCAATGGTAAAGGGGTCCAAATGAGAAGATGGTTGGTCAAAGAGCAAGGCTAATGGAGCTTAAAAGACCTCAGGGTTGGATTCATTGAAGAACTCCAAAGGTTACTGTTAAAAAGTCCTTTGACGTTAGGTAAGCTAGGGCTGAGCTTGAGGTGGGAACTCGGCCCAAGCTTGAGGTGCTTGTCGTGATTGATGACTAAGGTGTTTGAGGTGATTGTCGTGCTTGATGACTAAGGTGCTTGAGGTGCTTGTCATGCTTGATGACTAAGATGCTTGAGGTGCTGGTCGTGCTTGCCGACTAGGGAGCCTGAGGTGCTTGTGGGAACACTACCCAGGCTTGAGATGCTTGGTCATGCTTGCTGACTAAGGTGCTTGGGGGTAAGGTGTGCAAAAGTCAACAACTATCCCTAAAAGGAGGGGGAAAGCTCAGGAATGAGAGAGAACACGCACACCCTCACACAAGGCAAGCTTGGTACAAAGAAAGCAAAAGGGACACTTGTCAAGTTCCTCTTCATGTTGCCCTGATGGTGTGCCTAAAGCCTATTGGTTGGCCTCCCAAGGGGTCCAATGATAAATTAGTTAATTTAAATAATTGTTTTGGTATTTATCAAGTCCTCTCTCTCAAAGGGGAAAGGGGGACACTTGTCCCAAGGCTACCCTTCTTGCTTGATATGCCTCTTGCTTGTGATTGGCTAGGCGTGGATGGGTCTAATGAGCTTCAAGCATGAGCTACAAGGGGGGCTCCCCCCCCCCCCCCCCCCCCCCCCCCCCCCCCCCCCCCACCACACACACACACACACACACACTCATTGTGTATTGTGAAAAGTGCAAGAGCTCCCTCTCCTTCTCCAAACAAGTAGAGAGGTTGAGAGCCTACACCAACAGTCTTGGCTATGGAATGCAAATCCAACCAAGAGCCATGATTCATTGCTTAAGCTTTCCATCTTCTCCATCTTCATTACTATGCTATTATGTATGCTAGCAAGAAGAGTAATGATAAGTGAGGAACAAATTATTTCTCCTATGAAATGTTTCTTCTTCCTCTTCCCTACCCTCATCAGTGTATTTTTTTTTGGCTAAAAATCGTCAATTTGGCGAATTTTGAAAATTTTGAGCTTTTTTGTTTGGCTCTCATTGGTGTAGATCTTACAATGTTTTTCGCCAGGCTTTGCTATAAGGTTTTGTATTTTGGGGTAGCTAGTCGCCAAAGATATGCCCACCGATGGTAGGGGAGATTGAGGGCCAAGTAGGTTTGATGAAACACATCACATTATGACATGGGACCGAAAATATTAAAGCCTACATGTGGTTGTAAGATTTTGTTGCATGGAATTTTAATGGGCTCCTATCATCATAATTACTTTTCTTTTCACTCTCCTAACTTTTCTATGATTGACCTATGCATGATTAATTAGATTTTATGTAGGAGGTCTGAGATCTTCACACTTCCTCATTTAGTTTTCATCTAGATTTCAAAGACCTTACCCTACTCAACAAGATGTTGTACATATAAGGTGTGTTGTGACATTGATACTTATTTGAAAGTCTAGGTGGCACTACTTAAATCACTTCTTTCTATTATATAAAAGTTTGTAAGAGATTTTCCTTTTATCCTTACATGTGATATTGAAAAAAATGACCAATTAAGGTCTAAATTAAATTTTTTTGTTGAAAAAATGATAAATTTAATTCTAAAATATTTTGCTCACCAAATTCATAATTTAGATTCATTTTTTTGCCAAAAACTTGAGTAATATTTCAAGATTGGTGTCCAAAAAAATACACTGACCCTCATTCCCTGCTAGCTCCCTCCACCTTTGAAGGTGTGAGGCCTTGGGACCGAGGCTTGGGATAGTTAATGCTTTCCACAAAGTTTATGTTATGCTCGTGATGCATGAATATTTCCATCTTCATTGCATCACCTAGGTCACAAAAGGAACACAAAGATTGTATTGTACCAAGTCTCTCTTGATGGGAGAAACTATTATAGAAATGCCTATTGGAGGGGGGACCGGCTCCACATAAATCCGGTCTTCAACTGTTGTCATGTTCTCTAAATTCTCTCTGTAAAAGTATTGTTCATGCCAAGTTAACTAAATGCTATGTTTATGTTTCTAACTAAATGCTATGTTTATGTTTCTACCATCAATTAAGTTCACACGCTATGCTCACAAAGTAATTCACAAAAGTACTTTCGCTAATTTCCACTACTCTCAAATTTAATAGGCAATTTTCATTACAATTGTTGCCAAATTTCTAGGATCCATGCCCCTTGAAAATCCAAAACTCCGAATTGCAATAACTAGTCGGCCATGTCAAATACCTTTGTCACCTTCGATGAGCAAAGATCTAAAAAGAGATTTACCTGACAAGCCACTGACCTTGCCTTAAGTGGCCTCACTATAGTGGGATGACTTACCAATGGAAGCTTTGTGAGGAATATGTGGAAGCTTGTCTACCCATCCTTGCCTGCGCATGACACAACTCAGATTGAGCTCCAACTTTGGATACTACCACGGTTGTTAAATAGTGGTACCCGTTCAACCTAAACAATTGAACCAAATACAAAATTTGAAACCGTATTTTGAACATACTTACCGGAGTAGGAAAGCACTTGGTACTACTCCCTTGGAGAGAAGATCACTGATTTCTTTGGCCATCCCACATCTAAACGTAAAGAAAATTGTACTGCCATACTTGTTGGCAGTTGCTACAAGTCACCATGATACTTCCAAGATACAATTTTCTTGTAAGAATTTTGATGCCTAGATGCCTTTGATTACAATTGCATTAAGCCATTTTTGAGGAATGTGAGTTTGTAAAGTGAGCCAGGTCCGCATCGGGCTGTTTCTTGTGGGAGTTGTGTGAGATAACTATGTACAACATGACAATAACAATTAAAAGAAAGACAATTTGAATGCTCCAAACTGTTAACTTATAAGCAGTATGTTATTTGGATATAAATATGAGATGTTAACAGCTCTATTAGAAAATCTAAGCTATAGATTTACTCTTTTTACCCTTTTTAAAACTCCTCATCCTCGCAATTTACTTTATGTTTTGAGGAAGCCCCTTTCATGCTATCTTTGAACCACTTTAATCCTCTGTACTGTCATCTTTTTCCCAACTTCTCTCTTCAACTCTCCTCCTGATCCTCTTCCCATGCTTGTTTTGCTTGATGCCGAGTAAGAAGGAGATATGGGAGGTTAAGAAAGTAATCTTGAATCCTCAAAAAGAGGATTAGTGAAGGACCAAGTTGGCCTTGAAGGTTTCTTTTGCCATACTTGTTTTATCTTTTCCGAATCTGCATTCATGTTGGTTGGGTTGTCCTTCTTTGACTGTGAAGACTCCATTATCTGTTTGATTCTCTAATTGGGCCTGTTGATAGGAGTCTTTGATGTTGTTGTAGGCCTCTGCTGGCTATGGGTGTTTGGCTTCTGACTCGGAGCATTGGAACACTTAGGAATCCAAATTTCTTGAGAACCTTTGTAAGTCCTTTGTTGACTTTGCTTAGCTCTAAGTTTTGTTGAGATCTTGAGATCTTCATGCAGGTCTAGTGTAGTTGTAGTTGGCTTGTGGTTGACTAGTAGCGAAATCTTTGTATAATTTGTGTAGAATCCTTTTCCAAGAGGAAGATTCTTTGAGATCCATCTTTGTTCTATATCCTCTTGTGAGTTGTGGTAGACTTCAACATCTTTCAAGACTGTTCTTTTGTATACATGATTCTTTGGTATCCTAGGATATTGTCAAGGTTGATACCTTGTGGGCCTTCTTTCTTGGGAAGGACTTGACATTACTTCATATGCCCTAACCTTTGGTTTTGGCACCCATATTTGTCTGTTACCTCTATAGTAATCTTGTTATTTTAAGCCCCATTTTGATGCTATCCATCCCATGTGTTTGTCTTTATGTGTTGATTTCATGTCTTTAATCCAAACCGGATCATTGACTTTGACTAAAGTGCTTGGAACAAACACTTGCTTGACTTTCCTTTGCTTTCTTGAGTACTTTGGCTGAAATATCCTTGATTTTTTGGGTGTCTCCTTAGAGGTTTTAGTTGGGTCAACAATTGACTTGAAGTTTTGAAATCTTGACTTGCTTGAAGAAGTATCTGATCCATGAGGGTTCTTTGATGTAGAAGCATGTGCTGCCACACCTTTCGTGCTAATCGGGGGAAGTACCACTTTAGATTTATCTTTGTCTGCAATTTTTGTTTTCGATTCTTGTGACTTCTGCAACTCTGAATCTAGCATTAATGGTACCTATAAATGCTGTTGGCTACCTCTTGAAGAAGAGAGTATTAGCATTGTATCTTCTTTATAGGTCTTGTGTTGATCTAACCACTGATGTCCAAGGATTACATCTGCAAGCATTTCCTTTGAAGACTTTACATGAAACTTTACTTGCTCTTCATGATTTTGGATGCTAAGGGTAGCAACCATTTCTTCTTGACTTGTATGCATACCTAGCATTGTTTTGTTATCATGCTTGCATGGAGTGATCTGGAGGATCCTTTGGATGTTCTCTGCAATCATATTGAACTTTACTTCTTTACCCAGTAGAGCATTGCATCTGACACTTGCTCCTTTTGTACTGCTAAGAACTATAGCTATTTTCACTGTTGGCTATATTGAAGATTTATGTCCTGCTTTTGCCATGGTCTCATCTTGATCTAGCTGTGTCTCTATGGAGGGTGACTTGAGACTTTTTTCCAAGCTGACTTACATTAGCTGATTCAACTGGCAATGAGTGATTGATCTTTGGACTTCCTATTGCTTCCTGATTTTCAGCAACCCCGTTCTTCTTAACTTCTGGCTTTGGTTGCATTCTTTGCTCAATAGCTTGTGTGGTTACTCTTTGCTCTGTTTGATCTGCACTTCTTGATGCTTGATCTGCTTTAAGCTCTTCTGAAGTTCTGTTCAATGGAGATGAATCATCTTCAATAAGATCTTCCATTTGAATTGTGCTTCAGGAACTTGTGTTATCGTCCGCGGGTGACCAGTCTTGGTCTTCATTCTTTGTTGTCTGCGAAGACTCTATCATGTTTGCATTTTGTATCTCTTAACATCTTATGGACCATTGGCATTCCCATTATGATGTCGTCTGGCATATCTTTTGCTGTGATCACATGAAATTGAGCTATGATGATTTGTAAACTTACTTCAATGGTGGTGGAGATGATTGCCCAGCATTCTTCTCGTTTGTTTCCTGATATGCTCACAAATTTAGGAGCATCTTCCAACTGTGGTTGGCCACATCTTTTCCAAGTGCGAAAAGACATCAGATTCGTATCTAGCTGAAAATCTAGCTTTACTTTGCTTAAGCGATTTTCTTTGTTTTCACCAACAATGTTTCACTTGATCGTCTCAAGATTTCTTTCTTTATTGACTGCCTTTGTTGTGGAAATGTCCTTTGGTTGAGCTTTGTCTGTATTTTGTTTTTCTTTGACCACCTGCTTCCGTTGATGTTGGCTCGTTTTGTTGTAATACTTTACCTTTTTCTTGCAACTGTTGAGCATTGTGTGCCTACATTTGAGTAACTTTTGATCTTAGAAGATCCACTATACTTTTTGGCAGAATCTGTCTCTTCGGAGGAAATTTTGATGGTGACCTTTGTGTAGCCTTTTAGACTTTAGGTTTCATTGATTTTGAATTTTTTGTCACCTGTTCTGGCAGCTTGAGGCTTTGCATCATCTTTAGATAGTCCTTGACTGCAGGTTTAGCATCTGTAGGGGCTTGTACAAGGTCATGAACCTACTGAGAATCATTGCCATTTGCATCTCGATATGCATATGCGAGCTTGGTCTCATGCAACTGTTTGAAAGCTATGGGATATGTTGGATTTTGACTTTGACTCGTGGAGATCAACTGAAACTTTTGTCCTTGATGATCTTCATAGAAGAAATTTTTTGTAGATTTTGATGGTTTTTGGGTCAGTGAAAAACTTCCAACAACCATATGATCTTCCAATGGTTTTTGCTTTGAAGGGGTATGCTGGCTAGAAGTTCTTGGGATTCTATCTGGTGTAGCATTTCCTAGTACTAGAGCTGAGCTTGATGAATTTGCAACTCCCCCCTTCCTAGGGTGATCACTATAGCCTGCTTCATTGTGAGAGCTCAAAACTGTTTGGCTTTCTGGTTGAGTCTCACCTTTTGGGATTGTGAATGCACACTTTGGGTAGCAATGTTGATGTTTGGAATTTGTAAACCTTCTGCATAGTTTCCTATGTATCTCCGTGAAACATGAAAAATTATTCCCCAAGTCAAGCTGTAGATAGCATTACATTTTCCTTGATATTGTCTATCCCATGGGTCTCCTATGATATGGGCTTCTATGGTTTTAGGACCCAAGGCATCATAGATGCTAGACTCTCATCTATATCTATGATTGTTTTGGTCAAAGTATGTGCTCGTTTGGTCACAACGTCGAAGCTCGATTTTTGATGGAGGAGAGTTTAGCTCTGAATAGATTGCTGGGTTCACTCAGGTAATATCCTTCAGCTCTAGAGAGGATGGGCTATAATAGATTCTTTCCTCTAAAATGAACCATCCTTTCTGATCTATCATTGGACGCACTTCTATGAGTTGGTATGTGGGCCGTTCAAACACTGGTTGATCCTTTTTGTACAGTTGCCCTTTTTTGTCTACATAGTGTGCATATGAATTATGTGTACCATACAATGGTAACAACATTCTGTTTGATGTGTCCCTTAGACTCGTTATGATTGCACACTTGTGGCATTGGATGCAAAATCATTTGCAAATCTAACAGTCTTTTCAACATTCGATGGTATCTGGACACCTTGACCAAATTCATGCAGGAATTTGTTGTTAATTTTAAGCTTTTCAGATGCCTGTGCATCACCTGAAGAAATGTTTGTATTAAGCACAAGAATGTAAAAAGTCCAGTTGCCAGGGTGCAAAAAACACTCTTTGTCATAGTCAGAGTCTGGCTGCTGAGCCATAAAATGAGCAAAGCATTAGTCCCAAAGCTTTAAGTCGTAAATAAACTTTGTGCTAGGGGTCGTAGTTATTAGGCTTACACTCAAGGTCGAAGAGTTGAGCATATCTAAGTCGTGTTGCTCATGCTGGATGAGATGAGCATAAGAGTCAAAGTATATTAATTTACAATTGGTGGAGTGTCATAGAGTCCAACACTCATGCACAGTGCACAGTAAGATGAGAGCACATATCCTCGTCAATCAAAACCATTCTTAAAGGGGTGCCAGCTTGCAAAGCCATGTCGTATGCTTTTATAGCTACACCATCCCTCAAAATCTTTCTTGCACAACATATTGTTTCCCATGCATTTCTGTATATGCATATATAGGATGTCCCACCATTGGACATATGCATTAGACACTCTTTTTTGCTTCCACCTATGCACCTACAATAGGTAAACTAATGTCCCATCATGCTACCCTCCGTCACTTGCTTCGGTCTTCTTTGAAATCAAGAAAACCTCTAAAAACTGCTAAAAATGTGCGTCTCCAACGCTTTGCTTCCTTTTTAATTCCATATCTATCAGCAAATCCCTTTAGTACTTTATTAATATTTTCCATGCTAAAAAGTACTCGAATAATGCGCGTATCCCAAAGGCACTTTTTTCCCACTGGGTTTTTTTCCCTTTGGTCATCCAGGTATTAGACCCTCATTTAGAACCTCATCATTCTACTTCCCTTGTACATACTTTTCATAAATAAATAGCAGCCTCATCATTATGCTATTACAATGGACAAAATACAACATCATCTCTCACAACAGATATAATCCGACCAATGAAGATTTTGCAACAAATTGAACCTCACCAACAAATTCAATGACAAATAAGGACAATCAGCCCATCAACAACCAATCAAAACCTTCCATTGCCTCCATGGACACTTTTCAATAGTGCCTGAGGACGGGCACTAAAATCGGAAGGAGAGAATGTTAACTGAGTCAATGTCAGTTAACAAGAGATGCTAAAGATTGAAGCCTTATGAATGCACATCGAAGATGAATATGAAGAAGCAGTGAAGATTGGAGTCACACACTTTTCACATTTTACCAGAATGGCCATGTATTATAATTTCTCAATTTATTTAGCCATTGTAATAATTCTAACGTGTTACGGGCTCAATAAGAGTTCCAAAATGTAAAGCATAGGTCATTTATTGTACCTTGTTGCAAATACAATAAGTGTGGAGCCTCAAAGGTCTTGGGCGTCGAACATTACACATTTTAACCTTGGCTAAGGTATAAAAGCCAACTTTGTAAAGATTTTATTGAGTTTTGTATAATACAAACATAGTGCGAGCTAGCAGCGCTCACTTCTCTCCTTCTCACGCTTCCTACTCCCTGCCTGCTTGCCACATTGCAGTCACGTCTGTTGCATTGCAACCACAGGTAAGAGCTCTACGCATTGACGTAAGCATTTCATGGTATTTTGTAGCTTTTGACGTCACTGACCTGCGGACTAATTTCATCATAAGTAAGAATTTAAGCTTTAAAATAAAAACCTAAGTATAGGCGGGATATTGGGGCATCATTGCTAAGCATGTAGATGCATTCCGAGTCAAAAATGACTAGGTCAAAAACTCACTGCTGTTAATAATCATGATTTTTGCACTTGACCTAAAGTGAGATTTGACACCATAAGCATGTGTGCTTAGGTCTTATAAACATTTCCTAGAAGTTTCATTATGTTTGGATGTCATTTGACGCTATAACGGATGTGATTTGTTTGCTGATGAGCAATTGGCTTTTGGTGACTTCGGTCATTTGAGTGTAGCTTGAGTTAGATGGGAGTTGTTTGTTGTTTTCCAAGGCATTGACAACGTCTTGTAGCCTCTATGCACTAGTGGAGTCAGCTTCATCCCATGGATTGACAATTTATTCGTGGTTCTCTCTATGTCTACAATAAGATAGGAGAGAGGTTAGACACCCGTCCCACATGTGAGCTACCCCCCTTTGAGAGAATACCTCGATAAACTTGTCAAATACCTCCTCTATTGACTCAAAGTCTCTGTGTGCAGTGGAATCAAACCAGGTGGCGGCATCCTCCTCTAGAGTTAACCCAAATCCTATGAACTACGTGGGAAAGTATAGGACTTCCTCAGCTCTCCCGCACAAATGCTGCCACGTGATCCCTTGGGTCCCTATTTTTGGAATTTTTCTTGTTAACCCATTTTTGGACTTGAGATGGTCTGATTCTATGGTGATCCATCATTCTAAACATAGGATCCCATACTCCTCTATGAGCTCTTTCTAGCTTACGATATGGTACATGTTCCTCACCTAGGGGTGCTCCTAATCCATAATTCCTGATTAGTTTAGTGTGAGGTCTCCAACCCCGAGAAGATTGGGGCAACTTGATAGATGGACTTCTTTTATTCTCAAGTTTCATTGACGACACCCTACTCCATTTCCACGAAGCCGAGATACGACCAACTAAAGAGAGGAAGTCCTCTATCCATCGTGATTGTGGTTGTAAGGGTCATACGCCACTAGCCAGGTTGATAAATCAATGATTCTAATAAAAGCTATTTCCTATAACATAAAGATGAAATCCCATTGACATATTTAGAATCCATGAACAACGCCTTTTTTCCACGTTTAAGAGGCACAGTCGCAACTAAAGAGAGGAAGTCCTCTATCCATCGTGATTGTGGTTGTAAGGGTCATACGCCACTAGCCATTCTAATAAAAGCTATTTCCTATAACATAAAGATGAAATCCCATTGACATATTTAGAATCCATGAACAACGCCTTTTTTTCACGTTTAAGAGGCACGGTCGCCATTCATAACCCCGAATATGATATGAGACATAGTCTAAACTAACTAACAATCTTGTGAAAAGTACCCGACTAATTGGGTCCACCCATTTGTAGACCTAGATTCGTTAGGATACTAGTCTCTCACTTTTCACACCACACTCACCCGTTCTTCTTGTTTTTTAATTACTAACACACTATTTTACATTTACAAACAATGTTCCTTAATTAATTTTGGGCACAGGTTCTTTTATACAGCCCTTCAAAAAATACCAAAACAATTCAAACAAGGCCTAATGAAGACAGTCCTATATTTCAACAAAAATAACTTTTCCAATTTCTTATGAGTTGCCGCTACCCACAGACTTTCTCTGTCTAACCAATAGAGCCTTTGCAAAGGATTTCTTGGCTAACCACGAATTGTGCAACCTTTCCATCTCGCTAACCGTGAGGCATCCCGCTAACCTCCAAGCATCTCGCTAACCGCAAGGGATAAAAGAGAGCCGATAATCTCAGCTTAGTCTCCAATAACCGCGGGATCATCTTGCTAACCGCAAGGCATCTTGCTATCCACAAGGCATCTTGCTACCCGCGTGAAGAACAAAAGATATCATTCCAACAAAACTTCTCTTTAAATGATTCTTCGAACATGATCAACCAACTCTTTATATCAACTAGTAACAACTTATCAAGCAATAACAATTTAACAAAAACATTGACAATTTTTCAAACAATTCTTTCACTAACTAAGAAAACATATGCTTGTTTCTTGTGATGGATTCACATTTCTTGGACGGTTTAAGGGAATCCCTATGCTTGGCTTCCCAAGTCAACATGAATAGCAATGCAAAATTATAAATTTATTTTATCGGATAAACGACATGTTCGATTACCTCCCGTGTTGGAGGTTGGACGGCTTCAACTTCTTTTGCAACTGATACATCCGCTTGAGCTACGATTGGAGAAGATGATACTTTCCTTTTGTACCTTTCTTGGAGGTGCAATGACATGAGCGTTCTTGAAGCTGCGTGTCACTCTCTTCGAGGCCATTGTGTCATGATAGAGAAAAGGAAAATCTTCATTGTAAAAAGAAGAGTTATGGCTTCTTTGCTTGCCGAGAAGATTAAGAGAGAGAGAGAGAGAGAGAGAGAGAGAGAGAGAGAGAGAGAGAGAGAGATAATTCAACAATTCGAGGGACAACACAATGGTGGTAGAGATGGTAATATGTCAAGGGTGAGAGGGTGAGGGAAAGAAGGTAACTCCGACGAACATAGAGATAACTTTGCATACGGCTGAAGCTCTTTATAAAAATTATAATTAGAAAAAAAGCACGCATCTTCATGTGCAATTTCAAGTCCCTAATTTTAGAAGAGGCTTGGCTTCCAAGAAAGGAAGCTCTCACTTTTCTTTCTTCTCTGAAAATACTCATTCTCTTCTAAAAATACTCCTCCTTTTCTAAAAATACTCCTTAGATCCTTTGGTAGAAGGCAACTCAAATAGGGCTTCAGGCGATACCCGTTTACCTTCCTGGAGTACTCTTTGCCATTCAAGTCCATAAGTTGATAGTAACTTGAATTGAAAGCCTTTTGGACTATGTATGGCCCCTGCCATCTAGTTTCAAACTTGGCATCAAAACGATTATCAAGTCAATTGTCATACCATAGCACAAGATCTCCTTCCTTGATGCCTTTGTCCTTCAGTTTCTTGTCGAGCTTATCTTTTGCTTGTATAGCTTTCCTTTTGTAACACTTGTAGCTGCTTCTCTTTTCCACTCAAGTTCTACTAAGGTAAGAAGTCAATCCATCCATGCTTCTTGATTATCTTGTGCTGCTTTGCCATGAAGTTGCATTGTTGGAATGTTGAGCTCAATTGGTTGCAAAGCCTCTTGACCATACAGCAAGTGGAATGGCATGAACTCTATGGCCTCCCTATATGTGGTTCAATATTCCCACAAGGCACCATCCAAGAAGTCATCCCACAACTTTGTCTTCTTTTGCACCATCTTTCTAATGATGTCTACAATGACACCATTAACCTTCTCCACCAAACCATTTGATTGTGGGTAGTAGGGTGTGCTATGACAATGTAGAATGGGAAGCTCTTCACAAACTTCTGTGAGTAAACCCCGGGAACCCTGGACCGTTATCAAAAAACAAATGTGAGTGTAGACAAACTTGCTCACCGTCTCTCATTTACCTTTGCCACACTTTGTGCTTCTTCCCACCTAGTCATATAGTCTACTGCCACCAAAATGTAGATATTTACTATTTTTTGTTCTAGGCAGAGGACCCATAGCATTAATGCCCCACTTTTGGAAGGGTCCATTTGCAAGCACTATTTGCCTCGGACCATGTACACCCTTCTATTTTCATTTACCTATTAGTTGTGATAGCTTTTACACCAATGTTGGACATCCACGTGCAAGCTTGGCCAAACATACCCCGCAAGCAAAATCTTCTTCACGGTTAAATCTTGGGCAAAATGACAACCACATGCCTCTTCATGCAAACCTTTTAAAATGGCTAGAATTTCCTCGATAGTTGGTACTCTTTTGCACACTTGATCCTTCCCTCTTTGATAGAGGGAGCCTTCTAGGAAGAGATAGAAACTTGCCTTCTTCATGAGTCTCCTCTTTTGAGCTTTTGTGAAGTCTTGTGGAAACTCGCCCTCCAAAATGTAGCCAATGACTCCAATCCCTGGTATCTTGGTTGCTTGACAGTTGCTACCACCGTGATGACCTGCACTTCTTTCTCAACGCATGTAACTACTTGTTGTGCAAGTAAATTAGCATCTTCATTCTGTTTCCTAGGAATATGATACAATTCACTTCTTCAAATTGATTAAACAACCTACGAATGAAGTGAACTTTTGTCCTTAGGCTTTCATTCTTGCATGCCTAAATGCCTAAGATTTGCTTCACAATGAGAAGTGCACCCCCCTTTACTATGAGACGTTGACTAATGCACATCTTCAAACCATGAAGTCGTATGTCATACTCTGCTTCATTGTTGCTAGTTGAACCTGGTAGAGTTGACCTTCTCTTTCATGATCACCTCTCCACTTGGGTTGAGCAACACTAGCCCTCCCCCTGATTTTCATGTGGCTCGTCG
This sequence comes from Adiantum capillus-veneris, assembly GCF_014529385.1. NCBI lineage: Eukaryota > Viridiplantae > Streptophyta > Polypodiopsida > Polypodiales > Pteridaceae > Adiantum > Adiantum capillus-veneris. The sequence continues at coordinate 150,631,972 of NC_140944.1, forward strand.
AAAAGCTCCATCAAAGAACAAGGTAAAAGCATTAGGAATACTTTTTGGTGGTGGCAATGGTAGGGTCTTTACTTCAAAAACCTTAATATCCTTTTCATGCACCCTATAAGTGAGAATCCTTACCAATTGTGCACACACACTATCTTCTGTTGTGTGCATGTATAGTGGCATCAATATAGTTAGTCTATACAAAGTTGATGAAGCATCACTTAGACTTCATCCTACACCCATAAGTTCTATACAGTGTGTAAATCACTCCTAGGCTAGGCTCTTTGTGAGAGCATTTGCGGGGTTGTTGTCAGTGTGAACCTTGACAAGCTCGATGTGCCTGCCAGCCAATGCATCTCGTACTACATGGTATCTAACCTCTATGTGTTTTGACTTTGAGTGAAACACCGGATTCTTTGCCAAAGCAATGGCACTCTAACTATCACAATGAAGTACTGGAACCTCTTGAATGCCCAAATCTCCCACTAGACAAGCCAACCATATGGCTTCCTTGTTGGCGTCAGACGTAGCAACATATTCTACCTCACTGGTAGATGAAGACGTGCAATCTTGGAGACACGATCTCCAAGAGATAGTTACTATAGAAAACATGAACACATAGCCAGATGTGGATCTTCTACGATCCACGCAATCCGCATAATCCGCATCCATGTAACCTACAATAGATGCATCACTGTTTCCGAAGCGTAAACACTTGCTAGCTGTACCTTTCAAATATATGAGGATTTTCTTCACTGCTTCCCAATGCTTCTTGCCATGGTTTGCCATGTACCTACTAACCACTCCCACTACATGTGCAATGTCTGGTCTTGTGGCTACCGTAGCATATATCAAATTGCCAACTGTTGAAGAATATGACACTTTTGCCATTTCCTCTTTCTCAGCCACTGTCTTGGGAGAGTCTTCCTTGCTAAGTTTGGAGTATGCTTGCATTGGGGTACTCAATGACTTCCCCCCCTGCATACTAAAATGTTGCAAGACTTTGTAAATGTACTTTTCTTGAGATAATTCAAGAATTCCACGTGCCTGTCTCTCTTGATGCGCATACCAAGAAAGTGATTGGCATCTCCCAAATCTTTCATGAAAAACTGAGTGCTGAGCATCTTTTTTAATTGATTGATCTCATCAATTGATTTGCCTACAATAAGCATATCATCTACATACAATATCAAGATGATTAAAGAACCATAGTTCAATCTTTTTGTGTATAAGCAGTGATCGTTTTCACTTCTTATGTAAACTTGAGAATGCATGAATTTGTCAAATTTTTTATATCACTACCTTGAACCTTGCTTGAGTCCATAGAGTGCCTTTTTAAGTCTACAAACCAATTATGCCCTCGTTGGCTTTTGGGTTTCACATACGAAGCCCTCTGGTTGTTTCATGTAGACATCTTCGTCTAGATCCCCGTGAAGAAATGTTGCGTTCATGTCCAAGTTCCATGTCTTGGATAGCAACCAAGCCAAGCACAATGCAAAGTGTAGTCATCTTGACTACTAGAGAGAAAATCTCATGAAAATCCACACCTTTTTGTTGCTTGAAACCCTTGGCAACTAGACGAGCCTTGTATCTAGGCTCGGGATCTGGCGTTGTATACTTCTTTTGTCTACCCACTTGCAAGGTAAAGCATTTTTGCCTTTTGGTAATTCAACCAAATCCCATGTCTCATTAGCCACAATTTAATTGTATTTTGATTGCATAGCCTGCTTCCACTTAACACTATCGTCCATTTGTATAGCTTCTTTGTAACAGGTTGGCTCTCCACTGTCAGTGACCAAAATGTGGTGTATACCCGACTCAAACCACTCGGGCGCATGTGATACTCTCTTAGAGCGTCTCATGTATTTGACTGCTGGACTCTGCTCTCTTCGGAGTAATAGTAGTATCTTGCACTTGAGGATTATGTGCAACACTACTGAACTGAGTTGATTCGGAGGCCACATCCTCAGAACGAACGCGTTTGTACCCAACTTCTTTGATGGGCTTCTCGTGCATTTTTATTCATTGAAAATCATATTTGAGCTACGAATGACTTCTTTGATTCTCGGTGCCAGAGACGATATTCCATCTCTCCATATGCACCATAGCCAAAAAAAAAAGCATTTGTGTGATCTAGGATCTAACTTTCGATGAAGTTCTTTGGGCATATGTGCATATGCCTCACATCCAAATACACGTAAATGCTCATAGCTTGGCCTTTTGCTAGTCTATAATTCCTTTGGAATTTTGCAATTCCGAGGGGAACTAGGTGCCCTGTTGATGATGTGCATTGCTGTCAGAGCAGCTTCCCCCCAAAACTCTGGCATAAGCTTCACCATAGACATCATAGAGACAACTCGCTCTTGAATCATACAACTCATTCTTTCAGCTATCCCATTTTGTGCAGGTGTGTATGGAGCAGTAAACTCCCGCCGAATGCCTCTTGTATTGCAAAATTCCTTGAACTCTGTGGAGATGTATTCTCCACTATTGTCCGTGCGAAAAGCCTTGATCTTTTTTCCTGATTGGTTCTCAACCATGGCGAGGAATTTTCGGAAGGTTGAAAAGACCTCTTCCTTACACTTAAGGAGATACACTTTTTTTGTAGAATCATCTATGAATGTTAGAAAGTAGTTTGCCCCCCCTAGAGTTTTATGTGGCATTGGACCACACAAATCACTGTGCACCAAGTTTAGGGGTTCACCTAGTTTCTTGTTCAATGGCAAAGATGTCAACCTAGTTTGTTTGCCGTATAGACAATGCTCACACAATGGAAAGTCTGTGTAATCTAACACAGGTAAGTTGTCAAAACGTTGAAGTGTTTTCATTCCCTTTTGGCTAATATGCCCTAGCCAGCTATGCCATAACTCAGTAGACGGCAGAGTCGGCAACATAGATAGAGTGTTCGTCGACACTTCAAACAAACAAAGAGTACAGGGGATCTGTTTACTACCTTTCATCATAATAAAGTTGTTCTTGCAGATCATCCAAGAACAATTACCAAAAACTTTAGTGTAGCTAAGATCATCCAATTGCCCTATAGAAATCAAGCTCTTCGTAAGCTTGGGCACATGTCTGACATTCTGCAACACAAAAGCAGTTCCATTATGCATCTGAAGTTTCACATCACCAATGCCAATAATGTCAAGCTCATAGGAATCACCAAGCTTGAATATGCCATGCATGGATGCATAAGAGGAAAACCACTCTCTATGCGGTGTGAACTAAAAACTTGCACCAGAATCAAGAATCCAATTCTATGCATAACCCTCATCCTGTGAAACTAAAGCATTTGGAGTGAGATCTGAAGTAAAAATGAGAACATTTGAGGGATTTTTTGTCACCTTGGCATGAATCTCTGTGGGCATAATGATCATCACTAGAGGAGGAGCATCCTCTACTGCAGTGGTAGGTATGGGAGACTCAACAACATTGAGCTCCTCAATCTTTACCATACTTTTGCCTTTGCCAAAATAATCCTTTTGCATGCTTTTTTGATCTCTTAGGAAATTGCAACAATCCTTTTTGTAATGTACCTTCTTGTGGCAATAGTAACACTCGACATTTATGGCATTGTGGTCTCTGCTTTGGTTCTTGTGTCTGCTAGGACTACAAGGATTTTGCTCTCTACTTTTGCTTCTGTATTTGTTCCTATGGCCACTTGCCTTCGTTGAACTGCCAACCATATATGCATCTCCATGACTAGCACCGTCAAGAGATTTACGATGAATCTCTTCAGTGAGCAACACATCTATGATAGCATTGAACTCTAACTTGCCATTCGGAGCCGAATTGCTAATGGATGTGTAAAAGATATCCCATGAACTGGGTAGAGAGTATAGCAAGGATATAGACTTGATTTTGTCGTCAAACTCCTTAAAGCCCTGAGATGTCAGCTGACTAAACAAGGAGTTGAACTCATTTAAGTGACCAGAAACTGTGCTACCTTCTTTCATGTTGAGCTTCATAAGCTTTTTCATGAGAAAAACTTTGTTGGATGCACTTTTGCTCTCCCATGCTGAACATAAGCTATCCCAAAGTTCCTTGGTTGTTGTCTTCCCTATGATAGTGAAGAACACTGACTCGGCTAGATGTAGACGTATTATAGCCATGGCTTTCGCATCCAAAAGCTCCCACTGAGCTTGTGTATAGTAATCATCCTCTACGCGCTCTTTCAACGGTTTTGACAGGCCTTTGTTTATCAAAACATCTTTCATGCGCTCTTTCCACATGGTGAAGTTACTACCATCAAACTTGCGAATGAAATATTCCTCCTTTTCTGAAGAAGAAGCCATGACTGACAAGAGGGTTTGAGATGTGTCAAACTATGTCGAGAAGATGTACAAATTTGGGCAAAATAACCTTTGTATCAGGAGTAAAATCTCAACCAAAATAGACTCAAAAGTACCAACAATGAAAGTCACGACTCGCGGGAAGGAAATCCGGCAGAGTTTTTTTTGTACGAGGAGTCAAAAACTCAACTCAAAATACACATAAATGTGCTAACTGCACTAACTGGGAAGCTCCTGCACAAAACCATTGTTGTGTGACTGCCAACTCAGCTTCAAAAGCATAAATAACCGTCCAAATACATATCCTATGGGGAGGGTACCGTAAAGGGGAACTCCAACTACCTGTATCACCGAAAGTGTCTCAACATTCGAGCACACCCCAGCTCAAAGAAAACCTCACGCTGTTGACCCTCCAAAGTCTAATGCAGACACAAATGGACTAGCCACACTCTTAGAAAGCGCTCTTCCGGTCCAAGTCTCGAAAATGGTCGGGAAAAATTGCCAAAATAGCCAAAAATGGCTCCACACGTAGCACAGTGGGTAGTGTCGCAACTCAATGTACATGAGTAAAACTGCGCTCAAACAGACGCCAAAAATTGGTGTATGCAGTAAAAGTGATCCCTGCAGGGATATCTGCTCTCAAAGAGCTCAATAGCACTAGGTGTGCTCATAGCAAAATGCATCTGTCAACGCATCTGTCCGCAGGGAATCTGCTGTCGAAATGACTGCCAAATTGCTTGTGAAAGCACTACGCCTGGTAATATGGAGAATCTGTGTGTGAAAAAGGCTGAAAACCCCCCTGTAACCTGTAACCTGCATGTCGGTGTCGGTGTTGCTATGTGCCAATTTCTGTCGCCGGGCAGAAATGCGTTAGTCAAATAGCCGCCAAAAGTGTCGTAGCCAAAAATTGTGCCGTACAACATGGTCGGTGCTCTCGATATTGATGCTGGGTGTCACTCCTCTATGGTAGAGGTACCTCACCCGTGCATGTGGCAAGTACATCGATCGATCGCGGAAAAAAATCATCCGCGTGAAACTGGTGTCGAGTCAAATGTCAAAAAATCCACTGCAATTTGTAAGTAATCCCGAGCCGGTGCACTAGAAGTGGTGGCGTTAAAGGATGTCCTGATGTAGAGCAGCAAAATGCTGATGTCCATGTCATCTCCCATCGTCGGACGGGAGTGGCTAACCGGGTAGCCACAGATGCCTATGCTCGAAGCCAGTGTCTGGCCGTAAAGGTCGAGTCGGATCGGTGTTGAAAATCGATGCACTAAGCTCTCAATACTCAAATCCAAGGCCGATGTCGTCAATGCTCAAAATCAAAAAGGTAATCGTCTGGGAGAGACTATTTCGACTGAAATGTCCTAGTCCAAGCTGAAGAGGAATCGCCAAAATTGAAGTCGTCGAAGCCGTGATCTCTCTCTCTCTCTCTCCTCACTTAGCTTTGCCACAAATTTGCTCTCTGTCTCACGGTTGTTCTCTCGCTCACACGCTCGGGGTGTGTGAGGATCGAGGAGTCAGAGTCGGTGTATGTTGTCGAAGGCCTTTGGTGGGAATGGGCACTCACACAATAGTGTAAAGCTCAATTTTTTTAAAAAAACCAATTTTGTTGCACTTTTGATTTCTGCAGGTATCAAAGTCTCTGCCACATGCCCCCCCAAGCTCATGAGTGTGTGTGTGTATGTGTGAGCAACACCATTACAAATTCGCACTCTCTCTCTCACAGTTTTGTTGCTCGACCTGTTGACCAGCACTGCCCGCTCTGCTTGATATTGTGTGTGTGCGTGCTTGATTGCCTACTACCTGATGCACTGTGTGTGTGTATGTGTGTGTGTGGAATTGGCTCTCAAAATTTGCTTAAAAGTTGAGACTTCCCGCTGCTTTTGCCTACAATTTCTCACCTACAATGGCTCGACACACCCTCCCGGTTCAAGCCTCACTGTAGCTCAAATCTTCTCGCTTAACTTGGCTTCAATTGCCCCTTTGCTTCTACTGGTCTACTTGGACTGCTTGGCAACAGTTGCCTTCAAACTCACTTGTTTCCTGCATTCGACCTTGTAGATCTCCTTCCTGTTGAGGTTCAAGTTCGACTCCTTCTTGCAAGGCTCTGTCTCGATTTCCAGCTCTTGAATGCTTTCGATTTACTTCCTTGCTAGACTATATGCAGAGCTTCCCTTCCTGCTTGGGCTTGCTGCATACGTGGGGCGTAGCCAGGGATGTCGACGAGCTCCCTGACCTGTGTAGTTCTTGTGACCATGGAAAAGTTAAATTTTCCATGATCAAACTCCTCCTTTGGTAGATCTCAAGCTTGGTTATTTTTTGATTTTTTTTCTCTTTTTGTGCAAGGATGAAGAGGTTATGGTAATATGAATTTAATTCTAGAGAGAGAACTTGAGCTATATGTGTGTAGAGATGATTATTTTTGAGCTATTGAGTAAGGGAGAGATAGAAATGGTGAAGAAGATGAAAGGAGGCATGAAAGGTGCAGGTTTTGGTGATGGAGGAGGAGTGTGAGTATGTGTGGAAGTGTGGAAAAGGTAGAAAGGAACCTAGCTCTATTTGAGTGTGTGAGGTAGGTAGATTGAGTTCCACAAAAAATCCAGAAACAATATGCAAATGAAGTTAACAAAATTGGCAAAAATTTGAGCCCATTCTTCAAATCACGCGTCAAATTTTTTATGTTGAACACTTCTTTAAAATTGAATGGAATAAGGATTTTCCACAAATATATGATATGTATGTGATGAAAAGAAACAAACTAGTGTATACATAAATCAAGATATCTAGGGTATAATAAAAATAAAAAATAAAAAGCAAAAAAGTAGAAACACAACTGTCATAATAGAGTCAAATGAGAGGACCCTCCCTTGATATTATTTGTGGGGATAAAGAAAAAGTATGTGAAATGTGAAGAGATTTGGGTGATAATAAGTGACGGCGGAGATATAAGTCATGAAGGGTAAGGATGCATGGCATGAATTTTTGTTTTGATAAGCACACACCTAATTGCAAGTATTTATGTAATTAATTAAAGATATTTATAAAAAGAAATGAAATGCATGAGAAAAAAATTGTACATAAGCCCTTGGATAAAAATAGATTATATACACAAATAGGCCAAAATATAGATCCACTTCTTTGTTTGGCTCCCCTAGCTAATGATAAGCTAGAAAAGGATTTTATATAAAATATGAGAAAAAATCCCTAACACACACATGCCTATGTACAGTGAAAAGGTAGTGTTAAGGTGATTTTTCTTGGGTCAGGTGACTCACTATGGCAATTGCGGAGAGCCGAAAAACGGCTATCACTGTTGCTCCATTAGTCAAACATAGACAAGTGTTCCGATAATGTCCCAAGTCTCCACATTCAAAGCATCAAACATTCAAGCATAGAGGATCTTGCGCATTAGTGGCATAAGCTCTTTGTGGTTGTCAATCGCTGAAGCTTTGATTATGTTCAATTATTCTTGTAATCCCTTGTTCTTTCGTTAAAGGTTTAGCTCGTAGTAGTGAAGCATCTTGTATAGTGGTAGGTTTCAGGGCTTCCAATCACGAGCTAATTGGCTCTCTTAAAACCTTGACAAAAGCGAGCTACCTACTGCTCTATAATCATTGGCCATTAGGAAGAGAATGGGGTGTAGGAGAGCCTCTTTAGTTGCCGTGAGCTTATGGAGGTGATTAACATTTTGATGAACAGGTGTATGCCATGTGTGCAAGAATGGTGGGTGTGTAAGAGATGTGTGAGAGTGGTCAAAGGATGCACTTTTCTCCCCAAAAAGAAGGTGAAAAATTTTATGATTTTTGGCCTTCCATAACTCCCACATATGATCTCCGATTTGAGTGGAGATCATAGATCTGTAATCTACGTGTCAAGCTCTTTCCATAGATATGTTATGTTACATGATATGGTTTTACCCGCTAGATTTTAAATTCCTTTTTGGGTGGAAACTTTGAATTCCAATAAACTAGCCGTTTCGCCTATTTGAATTCAAAAGATGTCCTTTGATTAATTTCTTAATACTAAAGGTTTGACTTCCTTAAACTGCCAAATAAAGAGGCCCTCCTAGACCCCATTCTCTTCCTAATGTAGTGCGTAACGTCTAAACCTTACAAACTTTGAATAGTACTCTTCCAAGGATAATTCTATTGTTTCAAGCTAAAGAAATCATTCATCTTTATCGCTTCATGGGTAGGGAGTAAGTATCTTTCATGCACCCCTTGTTTAATTTCCCACCAACTCTGAGAGTTCTCTAATATTCCCATGTTATGACAATATTGTTTCCACCATAATTTTGCTTCTCCTCAGAAGTGAAACATCCCTAGCATCGCTTGATTTGCAGGTGTGGTCCTTGCGACAAAGAAATAATCATCCATAGCTTCAATCCATACTTTTGCATCCTTCTCAATATCAACAACCTCTCCTTCAAAATAAGGTGGTTGCATTTTTTTGAGCAATAACTTCTTCGCCTGAATCTCCGTATAGTAGCATCGTACCAAGGATTTTTCATTATAAGAGTGATTTGTGGATTCCCTTGAGTGTACATCAATGTTTATAATAACTCAAATCAGATAGGGTATTTTCCAAACTTAGACTTATCCAGTCCACTAAAAGCTCAATAGTATGACTTAGCCAATCATTACTTATTCAGTCCATCAAATTCAGTCACATGACTTAACCAATCATGACTTATCCACCAATCCATCAAAACTCAATCACATGACTCGACCAATCATGATTTTCTCAATCACATGACTTAACCAGTCATGGCTTATCCAATCAACCAAAAATTCACTTACATGAGTTAACCAGTCATACAATTTTTTTTAATAAAAACAACTCAATCTCTTTATTCATAAAGACATCAAAATGTCATATAGATATTTAGAAAAATCTCCCAATGAGAAATTACAATAGAAGTTTCAACCACAACTGTGATATACATCAATTGACATGTCATAGTATCTCCGTGAGTCTAGTAATGGGTATAGAAAACCATACACATGAGGAAGCTTAAAGTAGCCAATTAAATATTTTTAATCTAGGCTCTAATACCAATTGTGAGGTCGCCAACCCCGAGAAGATTGGGTGACTTGATTAGATGGCCTTCCTTTATTCTCAAGTTCCGTTGACAATACTCTAGTCCATTTCCACGAAGCACAGATACAAGAAATTGAAGAGGGGAAGTCCTCTATCCATCGTGATTATGTTTGTAAGGGTCATATGCCATAGCCCAGGTCGATAAATCAAGGATTCTAGTAAAAGCTATTTTCTATAACATAAAGATGAAATCCCATTGACATATTTAGAAGCCATAAACAATGCCTTTTTCCTCACGTTTAAGAGGCACGATCGCCATTCATAACCTTGAATATGATATGAGACATAGTCTAAACTAACTAGTAATCTTGTGAAAAGTACCCGACTAATCAGGTCCACCCATCCATAGACCTAGATCCGTTAGGAAACTAGTCTCTCACTTTCCACACCACACTAGCCCGTTCTTGTTTTTTAATTACTACCACATTGTTTTACATATACAAATAGTGATCCTTAATTAATTTCGGACACAGGTTCTTTATACAGCCCTTCAAACAATAGCAAAACAATTTAAACAAAGCCTAATGAAAACAATCCTATATTTCAACAAAAATAACTTTCCAATTTCTTATGAGTTGCCGCTACCCGTGTACTTTCTCTATTTAACAAACAGAGCATGTGCAAAGGATTTATTTGCTAACCATGAATTACATAGCCTTCCCATCTGGCTAACCGCGAGGCCTCCCACTAACTGTCAGGCATCTTGCTAACCGAAAGGGATAAAAGAGAGCCGATAATCTCAGCCTTATCTCTACTAACCGTGGGATCATCTCGCTAATCGTGAGATCATCTCTCTAACCACGAGGCATCTTGCTAACCGCAAGGTATCTCGCTACCCACAAGGAACAAAAGATATTCTTCCAACAAAACTTCTCTTTAAATGATTCTTCAAACATGATCAACCAACTCTTCATATCAACCAATCAGGAATGTTTTATCAAACATTAACAATTTATCAAGCAATAACAATTTAACAAACATTGATAATTAATCAAACAATCCTTTCACTAATCTATGAAAACATATGCTTGTTTCTTGTGATGGAATCACGTTTCTTGGATGGTTTAAGGGAATCCCTATGCTTGGCTTCCCAAGTCAACATGAATAGCAATGTAGAATTATAAATTTATCATATTGGATAAACGACATGTTCAATTACCTCCCATATTGGAGGTTGGACGGCTTCAACTTCTTTCCCAATCAATATATCCGCTTGAGCTACAATTGGAGTAGACGATACCTTGCTTTGTACCTTTCTTGGAGGTGGAACAACATTAGCGTCTTTGTGTCACTCGCTTTGAGGCCATCGTATCATGATAGAGAAAAGGAAATCTTTGCCGTGCAAAGCAGAGTTATGGCTTCTTTGCTTGCCGAGAAGATTATGAGAGAGAGAGAGAGAGAGAGAGAGAGAGAGAGAGAGAGAGAGAGAGAGAGAGAGAGAGAGAGAGAGAGATAACTCAACAATCCAAGGGACAACACGATGGTGGTAGAGATGGAGATGGATCGAGGGTGAGAGGTTGAGGGAAAGAAGGTAACTCCGGCTTATGACAAGAGAGCTTCCGCTTCTGAGAACTTCTGTATGTACTGAAAGTGAGGGAAGAGAGGCCTTTGTATAGGCTCTCAAGAGTCAAAAGAACAAGCTAAGAATAGCGAAAAGCATAGAGATATGTTCGCGTGCATTCGTGGCTGTTTATTGAAAAAAAAGAGGCACGCATCTTGATGCAATTTTGAGTCTCTAATTTTAGAATGCGCTTGGCTTCCGAGAAAAGAAACTCTCAATTCTCTTTCTTCTCTAAAAATACCCCCTCTTTCCTAAAAATACTCCTTCTCTTCTAAAAATACTCCTCCTTTTCTAAAAATACTCCTCCTTTCCTAAAAATACTCCTTCTTTCTTGAGGGTCAACTCTTATCTTTAGAAATAGACTTGAGACTTAAGTTTTCCCTATCAACCTATTGTTTCCAAGTGAATAAAGACCATAATTAACAATTCAAAAGTCCAATATTTGATCTCATCGTTTTGTTGGAACACTTTATGACTTAACAAAATTCGAACCTTAACACTTTTGCAAAATAAATGAAATATTTTTATTGAAAAATATTGGGTACATTATATCTAGCAAGTGGTCGTTCCTCTGCTCGACCCTTACTTCTTGTTCTTACTCCTGATGTGGTGCTTCAGTCCTGGTCAGATTTGAAATTCTAATTATACTCTCATCTTGGTATTGTTGATGGCGTGGTGGTTTTGGTGGTGATTCTAGCCCTAACACAGCCTGATATCCACCCCCTTTCATGTTTAGGTCTGGTGTTGCAAACTGCTTGAGCCGGGGCTTGAGCCACGCTTGAAATGATAGTGATGAGGCTTGTGAGTTTTGAGGGTTGGACATTCGTTGTTTATTTGATTGCAATGTGGTGTCTTAATCATTAGAGAAGGGATTTGCAAATCTGCTAGGTTTCTCCATGGGCTTTTGTCTCTCTTCAGAAACTTGTGCCAACAATTCTGGTGTTATCACTCTCCATACATTTTATGGGTGAATTGGTTCCTATTCTTGTCGAACTTATCGGCAAAAATGATATGGGTTCCAATTGCAGAATCATACAAAAAACAAGTACAAGACTTTGTCTTTGCTTAAATCATTCAAATGGGGTTCCATGCATTTGTAGTAAGAGGTGACTCTTCCCTCCCCATGCTTGTAAATCCCAATATTATACTCTCATCTTGGTATTGTTGATGGAGTGGTGGTTCGGGTGGTGCTTCTAGCCCTAGCACAGCCTGCTATCCACCCCCTTTCATGTTTAGGTATGGTGTTGCAAACTGCTTGAGCCACGCTTGAAATGATAGTGATGAGGCTTGTGAGTTTTGAGGGTTGGGAATTTGCTGTTTATTTGATTGCAATGTGGGGTCTTAATCATCAGCAGGGATTAAATATTTACGTAATTACGTCAAATTTTGTGTGATCACAAGGTCTTATTGACACACTTACATGATTACACTAAACATAATCACACAGAACCCAGTTAATGGTGACCTGCAAACCCACTAAATTCCCGCCGGGCTTTTTAGTATCCCCGGCAGGCCCACCGGGATTCATCATTTTCCCTGCGGGCCCACCGGGAATACTAAAAAGCCCGACGGGCTTGTAGCGTTATATATACACGGGCTTGATCGGGCCTGCTGGGTGTATTTTTGTCTTGCTTTCATCTTCTGTGAGAGAGAGAGAGAGAGAGAGAGAGAGAGAGAGAGAGAGAGAGAGAGAGAGAGAGAGAGAGAGAGAGAGAGAGAGAGAGAGCTTGCGACCACCTTTGCAGGTACGTTGAGAGGAGAGAGGAGAGAGGGAGAGAGGGGGTTGTGTGGGAGCGTGCTCTGCGTCGCGGTGCGCGGCAGCAGAGCAGAGTACCTGACCACGCGATCCGGGTATGTGTTGTGTGTGTGTGTGTGTATACGTTGTGTGGTAGCGTGCCTGTTGTCATAGTGCGCGGCAGTAATAAGGTACCTTACCACACAATGGGAGTGTGTGTGTAAGCTGTTCTACGGGATAGTGCTTATCACAGGGGCATCACCTCGGTGACGCGGGGAAGATGGTGTCCTTGTGGTAAGTATTGGCTTACTGTCTGGGTATTGCGTCGATAACGCGGCGAATCTAGTATCCTTATGGTAAGTTGACTTCCCTTCCCCTTTCCCAAAAAACATATGGGCATCGGTTGGTAATGTGGCTATATGATGTTCGTATGCAGGCCATTGTTTTTCCTTAGATTCAGGTGGCACTCGGTCAGTAACGCGGCTAATAGAGTGTCGTTTGTTAGAATCATCTGTTTTTGCATAAATGTGGCATTCAGGTCGTTAACCCGACCGTACAAACGTCATATAATTTGTATGTGCATGTGCAGTTAATTTTTTAATATTAAGTATATGAAATACTTGGTCGGTAACGCGGCTGTGAAGAGTATTTCATATACAAAATGTATGAATTGTTTGATTTTTTTGTTTTTAACTGTCCATTTGAAATTATATACTAGCTAATCATATTCAAAAGAATACTTTATTCATCAATCATCGCTATTTGAAATGTTCCATTTATATAAATTACATGTAAAAAAGTATTTGCACACAAATTGCATGTTTAATATTCTTTTATAATCTTTTTAAAGGACTCTCAAGCATTATCGCTATTTTTAATGCTACATTTACATAAATTCTCTATAAAAAATCTAAATGCACACAATTTATATGTTAAATATTCTTTTGTATCTTTTTAAAGAGCATCAATTATCCTCGCTTTTTGATTGCTACATTTACATAAATTCTATGTAAAAAAGTGTGTGAACACCATTTGCTAGTCCAATTTGTATACTCCAATGTTTTGCATGTTTTTGAAGTTTTTAAGTCGGTGTGTGCTTTGTTTGAATTAGTATGTGCGCACGGAGAAAAATATAAGTTAAAAATCCAATATATGCTGAAATGTGCCAAACTGTTAACATGTATTGTTTGATCTGAATTAAGTTCTTATAAACCACTTATTTGAACTGCTTTTTATACATGTAACAGATGGCAATTTTAAGTGAAGATTATTTCCAATTTTTATCAATATTTTTTTGCACATTTGTTGAAGTCTTCAAGTGGTGGTTAAGAGTTTACCTGAGATAGTGTGAGAGTGTTAGTGTCATTCGCAACCATGAATTGTATTTGATATGCTATTTTTTTATTGTCCAGTGCAAATATGACGCCAGATCAAAAGAAATGTATTATGTATGCCATTCGTAAAGAATGTATTTTGGCAATCTCATCATGTGCAGCTGATCGCATACAGCAGATTAGTGAAAGCGATGTCTACATCAAAGACATCACTAGCTCTATATGGGAGAACACAGAGCGCAGGTTGCGACTTGAAGGCCAATACAAGTTGTTGCTTCTAGCTGGGATACGAGAATTTGACCCCCACCACAAGGTCAGGACAGTGTTGGGCAATATGAAAGTATGTTGCAGAGACTTAAAGGAAGATATCCCACCTGCCTGCGACATGTCAAAATTAGAGCTCTAGGATAAATTGTGGGAAGAACAGAAGGTAAAGATGAAGCGTGTGAAAGTGCAGGACCAAGCAGCCTTACCCAAGAGATTGAACATGGCCCAAGATGCGCAAGCAGCTTTGGGAGGTCAATCCGATGCCAGCGGCACCGACAGAATCATGCGCACTGCTTTGAATGCAAAGTGTACTCATCTTGTCGGCATCCCTCACAAAGCCTTGGTAGAAGGTATGAGGATTGGAGCAGGATCCTTCGGTGTGTGCACATTGTACACCATCAAAGGCATCTCATTTTTTCCAGACCACATTACATATGTGGGAAAATGTTACAAGGGAGGGAGTGAGGCAAAATATGACAGCTTTCAGACAGAACAAGGAATGCAAACGCTTCACCCCTCCACTGTAAGGTGCATTGGATTTACTACAGAAGCTCCTTGGATCACGATATTCCCATACTACAATGGGGGTACCGTGGGCGACATGATGTGTCGCTTACCGTTCGCTCACGGATTGTTCAGACGACATATGCACAGGCTACAACATGGCTGGAGGTCATTGCCTGTAGCAAATCTTCCTGTAATAAGCAAGATAGACACGGTGAGGATCAAAGCAGTGATCAAGCCAATGCGAGCAATTTGTCATGCCTTAATTGACAGCGTTGTGGCTGCCCACTCGGCCGGTATAGTGCATAGTGACCTGCACCCGTTCAACGTAATGTTCGACTTTACTCGCACCAACAAGCCCCACGTCGGCATCATTGATTGGGGTATGATACTGAGAACACCAGCTAAGCGCACAGCAAATAATTATGTGCATCCAAGCGCACAGTCAGACGAAGCAGTTTTGAATGCACAAAGAGCAGAGAATGCGGAGATGGCTAAGCGACCGTGGATTGCTCCCAAACTATACGATCCACGGTGCATAGATGCATACACAAAATCGAGCGACATTTATGCATTGGGCTACATATTCAACATGCTCGCAGATTTTTGGAGTGCAGCCAGAAAAGTTTATTTTCCAGAAGAAGTTTTTCATCACCCGGACGAAGATGTATGAGGGCTATTCGAATTAAAAAAGATTGTTGGATGAAGTTAAAAGAACGGTACCATAGAAGGAATGCTTCTAACGTGTTGATATTTTTCAAAGAACATTTAAAGACAGACCCTAACCCTGTCCAACGTCCACTTGTTGAACTTGCACCATCATTTTATCCAATTTAAACATTTCTATGATATACATATGTCTTGTCCAGGGTATTCTTTTTTTTTATTGAAGTG
This sequence comes from Adiantum capillus-veneris, assembly GCF_014529385.1. NCBI lineage: Eukaryota > Viridiplantae > Streptophyta > Polypodiopsida > Polypodiales > Pteridaceae > Adiantum > Adiantum capillus-veneris. Next base: position 150,647,647 of record NC_140944.1, read on the forward strand.
TATTATTTGGTTTGAAGTGGTTCACTTAATTGAGTCAATTATCTTTAGTCATTTCAAATTTGTCATTCAATTGTCAATATTTCAAATTTGCCTTGTGGTTCAATTAGTCGCATTTGTTGTGGTTTGATTTAGTGGATTGTGCGCAGTGTCCCAATGAGTGAGAATATATATTTGCCAATGATATTGAATATTTGTATATTTGTTGACTGCAGCTCTAAGAGAAAATGGCCAATGAAGAACAAGATATTGGCACCCAATCACTGCGTGATGATCAACAACAAGTGGCTGTTAATGCATTTCAGTGCATGAAGTCTCTGGCACACGGCATGTCGGCACAACAAGCAACGCGTAGTGCTCCGCCGACTCTCAAAGTGGGAAAATCCAAACCATATGCAATGGAAAGAGATCAATAAAGAAGTGACAAAGGACATGATCAAGACAATATGGCCATGTGAGGACGCATAGATCAAGAAAGGAAGGTGGAAGGTTTCGAAGTGCAACTATAATGCAATCAAAGATAACGCTGAGAGGATTTATTTGGAGGTTTATGTCCATCCCCTGCACAATGCACATTGTGCGCTACATTTTGCAAAAATGTTATATGTTCACTTTGTGCAACAGAGACCAGTAGACTTCTCATCAAAGGAGACAACTGTTGCCATTCATGATTTAAGGGAGAGTTGTATCACTTTCACCCGAGATGAGCTGGCATTGATAGTGGAAGGTTCTGACCTATAGTTAAACAGAGAGAAGGATATTTACACGACACAGTTGGCAAAGAAAGATGCAGAAATAACACGGCTTTCTATAGCCACCCAGAATCCGCAACCCTCACAAGTCCGGATGGAGAAAAGCATTCATCGCTTAAGTTAGGACGTTCAAAATCTGACACAGCGAGTGAATCCAACACATGTACAAGGGACACACATCAGCCACCTTGTCTTGCATCCGGAGTTAGTCCCCTCGTCTACTTCAGATGCATCCTCATCTTCCCAATGTCCAGTTTACTACAAGAATTTTGATGGATGGAGTGGATATTATACATTGACATGTGGTCATTGTAATGTCTATGCCCACAGGGGAACAATAAGCATCACGGGAATGATTACCCGCACACTTTCTTACATTATTGGAACAACACAACACAGAAAGATAGAACATAAGACATATTTCAGCAAATAGAACACTGCTTCCTCATTGACGTATATCAGAACACAGAGTACAAGAGAGATGATGTATTTGATAACATGAACATTAGTGATTATCCCAAAGACAGGTATGCCCCCCCATATACAACCGCTGCTCCAACGCAGATCGGAAACGGTGCAGACCCCCATCCTGTCTTATGATATCCTATGAATAACTGCACACAAGGCTGCATGACTCCTAGACCGCAATGCCCAGACCTCCGCAAGGCCACAGGACCGCACTGTGCGGCTTATGCCGTAACACCTGGCACGCACGTTGGATTGCGCAAACCCACACCTTAGCCCCTTCGGTTGGAAGGTTCCGGTTGCTGTTCTTTGACTTGTTCTGGTGAGGAGGAAATGTCGATGTAGCCAAACCCTCAAAAATCCTCACGATGAGCCCGATACAACTCGGCCAAGAGATGTGGATCTATCTCAGTGTGCTCTGGCCAAGGATCCCTTGGGATAAATTGTGTTGGCAAAGAAACAGACTGAGGCACCTGCGGCAAAGGAGCAAGAGGCGTATGCAAAGGATAATATCGAGATAGATATCTATTTAGTGTAGGCCAAAAAGGAGGACATGGTGGAAGACTGAGGGAGAAGGAATGCGCCAAAGTCTCCACCCAAAAATATAACCTACGCCGCTCCTTACGTAGACGATGTATCACTTGCTGCAAACGAGAGACATGAGCATGGGCCTCAGCACAATCTTTTGTAGCTTGCGCCCAATCAGCAATATCAAAACCTTCTGGAACAACATTCTTACCTCTGTCAGTGTTCGATGGCTGAGGTTGCCTCATCACAACCTGCTGAGTTGGTTGTTGCGCTATCACCTTAGTAGTCAGCCTTGTTCTCCAACTCTGTAGTTGATTCTCCAAAAAATTGTGGAGGTCCTGCTACATCTCCACTACTAAGGCATCCAGGTCATTCATACTGATCATCACATCACCCGGATGAGATGCTAAATAATTGGCAAGGCTATTCTGTGTTCGCAATTGCAACAATTCATCTTGAATAGAAGTCACAAATGCAGAATTAGCCCCCCTAAGTGCCTGTATTTCTTCAGTTTGTCTCCGAGCTGTCGCAGATAATTCCTCATTTTGATTTGTTAAACTGGCGATGCTAGCCTGCAAAGCTGTTACGTGCGTTTCCAGCTCTGTGACTCGTGCCTCGATTGTGGGTGCTGGCCAGGCCGAACGGATAGACTCCGCAAGCCGCTGCAGAAAAGTGCCACACGCCTGGAGTTGGTCAGAGGGATTTGCGATCGTTGCCTCCTAGGGAAAAAGTGCGAGAAGGGTACCTTCCATCGAAGCGCCTGTGTTAGTGATTCTAGAAATACCTGGCTGCGAGGAAGTGTCCGCACCCGTAGAGCCAATCCCAGCCGGAGTAGAGGGTGTCGCCATTTCCTGCATTCTACGTCGCCAGCACGCAATAGCGGAATCCTCTGGCAGAATGGATGTCGAAGCAGGAGGTGGTGTGGAAAACAAGGGTTCCTCCCGACCTCGCTTCCAGCTCGATGTTCCTGTTGTGGCCATCTTCTGTGCACTAGAGGCTACCACTGCAGTCGATGTTCCGGGCATATCCACAATAGGAGCAGGAGTTTGAGTCACCCGCACTTCTGGCACTTCTTGACTCTGAGTTTGTGGCAGGGGTGTTGCAGTACCCCGTACTACAAATCTATCATCTTCAAAATGACACAGAGGGCGCAGAGTGAGAGGAAAAACTTCTCTCAATGGAAACACCAGCGTCAGTAGCTGGCCGACTTTCGTGTTTTTTGGGGTGCTTTGCCCATCTATGCTACGACTCGTTGGCACTCTGCAAGCAACCTCTCTCTGACAATCGCTGCCCACGCGACTGACCCAAAGTTGGCCGAATGCAAAACATTTCATGCTTTGGCCGAGATTGTGTAAGTTTTGGCTTGCAGCCAAATTGCCTCAAGAAACCAGCAATAGGCATCCCTTATCGCTGTATCTGTAAGCCCTGAAAGCTTGTACTCTCCTTCAACTTTCAAACCAAACTCTTGTTCAGCCTCTGCAGAACAGCAGGGATCACATGTGATGCTCGCACCACACCATCACTGGGCAAACAGCAGCATCTTGAAATTCTCTCGGCTGTCAGCTAGATTTGCTGGTTACTTTATGCTGATTTTGAACTTGCAGTGCTTTTATTGGTGCTTCTAATGGTAATACAAAATCATCCGATTGTATTAAAAAGACGAGTTAAATGCACTTACATCGAGATTCGCATTTCCAATTTGCTATGTACCTTGTTTGGCGGTTGATGTGTCCTTGTTGTTGGGATTTCTTGGACAATCTTCAAAAAAATGTCCACCTTTTTGTCCACAATCTGAGCAATATGCCATGACTAGTGGTATTTCATTTGGTTCTTTCATGTCTAGCTCTAGCTGAGAACTTCTATGCTTGTCAAGTTGTCGGCATTTTCTTTTGAAACATTGAGCATCAAGCTGTAGATTGCTCCATCTTGACCTTTGTATCATCTTTAGCTTTGTTCCCAATTAGATTGGCTTCTATTGGTTGATCTGTTGGATCTTGCAATTCTGGCTCTTGACTATAGATCTGACCACTGTAATCCATGTACAATGATCGTGATTGCATATGCACCAACTGTATGTTTTGCTGGCTTGTGCAGATTTCTAAATAAACATTTGGGTTGATTTTCTGAACTTCTATTTGCACTTCATCTTTGAGCTTGCAATACTTGGCTCCACTAAAGTCTGTGAACATCTAGGAGTTTTCTCAGTCTTGCTTTACTCTGATCAGTAGGATATTGGCTCCTGTGTTACTTTTGCCACTCATAAGATACTATGGCCTTTCGGATCTGTATACAAAACCTTATCTCCAATGTAGCCATATAGCTGTAACATTCGCTCTGTTGCAGTTATGCATGTGTTGCTGTTGCTACTGGTTAGCTTCAATTCTCATGCATTTGAACTCTCGGCTCGGCTTGACTCCATGTTATCTTGGTCTCTAAGAACTATCTATCTCTTAGAAGATCTTGGTATTGATTAGCAGATTACTCCTGCTCGAGTTTGATAAGACTGCTTTTGCCCAAGTACTTTTGGCAGTTGATTGCTCTTAGACTCACAAAAGTTGATTAACTCTAGCTCAAAACTATAAACATTGATTGTAGCCTTTGAAATGATAGAAATCTAGGCCTTGAATAACCTAACCTGCAGATTAGATTGTTATTTGTTTTTCCACTTGACTTGAATTCAACTCTTGTCAAGCTCCCAATTCTTTGCCTGCGACCTGGTTCTTCAATTTGAGATAAGTGAGTCAGCAAATGAGATTTCCAAATTCTATCCTTGCAAGGAGCTAAAGGACTAATTTGCAACTTGAAAACTGAGTTATCATGTATTAATTTTGATCGGATGGAACCCAAACTTGATCAATGTCCTTGTATTATGTTGCTCTAACGTTGTACAAGCTCAAAAGTCCAACATCTTGTTTCTGGGGCTCATTCTCAGTTTTTACACTTTTTAGGCTTGTTTTTCTAAGTAATCACCTTGTTGTGGTCTCTGGACAAGTTTGGTTGAGTTTGAACAAGATTTGTCCAAGTTATCAGCTGTTTACTGTCCACGGACTCTGATTCCAAGAATCTGGCTTTAGTCTCAATTTTGTGATCCAAATTTCACCAAATTTGACTTGTGGAGTCTACTTGATATGCTTGACCCTATGGTATACTCAGTTGTGAAAAATTTCTCAATTTTGGAGCAGATGTAAATAATCGTAATTATTTACTAATGGGATTTTTTTTTCAACTTTTTGCACTGGTTAAGCAACTAAACTTAAGCTCCCTAGTCAAGTTTCACCAAGTTTGAATAATTACAATTTTTTGTTCGCAAACCGACTTTACAAATCTGGCCAGAATTTTCACTTAAGAGATGAAAATCTTACCAAATTTGATTTGTGGGCTTAATATACATGCTTAAACTAGTGGTATGCTGGTTTTATCAAAAAAATTGAAAAATATAGCAAAAGTAAATAATCATGATTATTTACTTTTGGTAAATTTTTACATATTTTTTATCAGATGAGTATATACACATGTTTAACACTTCAATCTAAGCCTCTGATTCAAGTTTCACTGAATTAGAACAAGATTTACCAAGTCACACTCAAGTTCTTGTCATTTAGTACAGATTTCAGTTTTTACCAAGTTTTTGGCATGTTTTGTGATCCAAACTCTATGAGCCTTTACAAAAGATGTTTGAAATCATGCATAGAGTCTCTGCTGTCAACCTTGATCCATTTTGAGCCAAATGCAAAAAATGTGATTATTTACTTTTGACCTAAAATAAACATTTTTTGCACTTTTTTCAATAGTCGGTCTTTTAGTGACATGTTTTAAGCCTCTGAATCAAGTCTCACAAAATCTGAACAAGATTCATAAAGTCAGACCCAATTTCTCGACAATCAGTACGGATTTCAGTTTTTGCCAAGTTTTTGGTCTATTTTGTGATTCAAACTCTATGAGCCTTTACAAAAGATGTTTGTAATCATGCATAGAGTCTCTAGTATCAACCTTGATCCATTTTAAGCCAAATGCAAAAAATGTGATTATTTACTTTTGACCTAAAATGAACATTTCTTGTAATTTTTTCACTAGACAGTCTTTTTATGACCTGTTTTAAGCCTTTGAGTCAAGTCAAAGCTTAATTTGAACAAGATTCATCAAGTCAGACACAATTTTTTGACAATCAGTACGGATTTCATTTTTTGCCAAGTCTTTGGTTTGTTTTGTGATCCAAACTCTATGAGCCTTAACAAAAGATGTTTGTAATCTTGCAAAGAGTTTGTGGTATCACCCTTGATCCATTTTTGAGCAAAATGTAAAAAATGTAATTATTTACTTTTGACCTAAAATGAACACTTTTTGTAAATTTTTCAATGGACATTCTTTTTATGACCTGTTTTAAGCCTTTGAGTCAAGTCAAAACTTAATTTCAACAAGATTCATCAAGTCAAACACAATTTCTTGACAATTAGTACGGATTTCAGTTTTTGTCAAGTTTTTGGTCTATTTTGTGATTCAAATTCTATGAGCCTTCACAAAAGATGTTTGTGATGATGCATAGAGTCTTTGGTATCAACCTTGGTCAGTTGTGAGCTAAAAGTAAATAATCACGATTATTTACTTTTGGCCCAAAATGAAAACTTTTTTCAACTTTTTTAGTGGACAGTCTTTTTATGATCTATTTTAAGCCTCTGAGTCAAGTCAAAACTTAATTTGGCCTAAATTGTCAAGAAAAAGTAAATAATCTGAGTTTTTGAAAACTCTCAAAAATTTACCTCAAATACGTCCTTAAGCTTACCCACTGGTTCATACAACTTTTAAAGCATACTCTCCAGCCGGATTCATTGGTTGACAGTCCTCTAGTGCTGTTTCAAGCCGTAAACCTGAAATTCTGCAACTTCACATAAACAACTCACAGATGATTCTTTTGGAGTGAGCAATGATTTGAGATCTCACCTCAGATTTTACTTACCCTAGTCCTAGGTTCTTTTGCAATTGGATTGTGGAAAGTGTCCACAAACACTGGTTTTCTTATTTTTTATAGTTTTTTGAGCTTTGATCTTAAGATTTGTCTTGTCCATCAATCATTCTCAAAATCCTAATCTAATCCTACAAACCTACAAGGTACTTAGCAAGTATAATCTACTTCCAAGCTACCTCTACACAGCAAAAGTTGACACTCTTAAGCTATGCAATTTTAAAGAGAAAGTTTAACTCCAGGTGAACTTAGAGGAAGTTAATGCACAACTACACAAGACGCTCGTGTTTTTCCTAGTTTAGGTCTCTTCGATCCCCGGCAACGGTGCCAAATGTGGGACGAGTATCTAACCTCACTCTTATCTTATTCCAAACATAGTGAGAACCACGAATAAATTGTCAATCCATGGGATGAAGCTGACTCCACTAGTGCATATAGGCTACAAGAGGTTGTCAATCTCTTGGAAAACAACAAACAACTCGCATCTAACTTAGGCTACACTCAAATGACTGAAATCACCAAAAGCCAATCGCTCATCGGCAAACAAATCACATCCGTTACAGCATCAAATGACATCCAAACATAACAAAACTTCTAGGACATGTTTATAAGACCTAAGCACACATGTTTATGGTCTCAAATCTCACTTTAGGTCAAGTGTAAAAATCATGATTATTAACAGCCAGTGAGCTTTTGACCTAGTCATTTTTGACCCAGAATGCATCTAAATGCTTAGCAATCATACCCCAGTACCCCATCTATACTTAGTTTTTGATTTTAAAGCTTAAATTCCTACTTATGATAAAATTAGATCGCGAGCCGGCGACGCCAAAAGCTACAAAATACCATGAATTGCTTACCTCAATGTGTAGAGTTCTTACCTGCAGTTGCAACGCAACATACACAACTGCAATGTGACAATTGGGGAGGGAGTAGGAAGCGCGAGAAGAAGAGAAGTGAGCGCCGTTAGCTCAAACTGTGTTTCTATTATCCAAAAATTAATATAATCTATACAAAGTTGGATTTTATACCTTAGCCAAGATCTAAAATGTGTAATGTCTGGTGCCCAAGACCTTTGAGGCTCCACACTTATTGCATATGCAAGCAAGGTACACTAAATGACCTATGCTTTACATCTTGGAACTCTTATTGAGCCCGTAACACGTTACAATTATCACAATGGCTTAAAAAATCGGAAAATTACAATACGTAGTCATTTTGGAAAAATGTGAAAAGTGTGTAACTCCAATCTTCACCTGCTTCTTTATATTCATCTTCGATGTGCATTCATAAGTCTTTAATCTTTAGTAGCTCTTGTTAACTGACGTCGGCTCAGTTAACATCACAATAAAGTCTCACAAATCCATACGTCCAAGCAAAAAGAAGGAGAATCTATATGAACAGTAGCTTTAAGGCCGAAACACTGCGTAAAATTTTGCCCTGGGGAAGAGATACCGACACAGTCCAGACTCATGTTGATATTTATCCAAGGACTGAGGAACACGGACTTTCAAAAGGATCTGCATATGAAGAAGAGCACAACTCTAAACGAGTTGAACAAAGAAGCTCTATACCTAGTTGACAACTGCAGTATCTACAAGAAATGTGACTATAAGGACTTAGATGATGATTTGTCATCACAGTATAGTGGATCAAAGTTCGCAAAATCAGCACCAATAAGCGAGGCAGTTGTAAGTCAAGAGAAACTTATAGAAGAAGTGCTCAAAAGGATAAGCTTATTTGCTAAGCCACATCCTAAGCAACCCAGTGGTGTTGCATTGAGCAAAAATGGACGAATCATGTGATAGAAGAGTGTTACTACAACAAGGGATATGTGAGAGAGTGACAGTATGCCCCACCAGCCCAAGTAGCACCTCCTCAAGCACCACCAATGCCTAGGTATATGGCAGGGAATTTTCTAGGACCAGTACGAGTTGAAATAATACTTGGAAGGCTAGGAAAGCATGCATGAAATCTAGGAAAGAGCAAGAACAAACTTCCTTAGAAAACGAGCTAAAACAAACTAAGGAAAAATTGAGAAAACTAGTAGGGGAAGCCAACAAGGGAAAGGAGACCCCTAAGGTGGAGTCTGAGAAGAATGAGGAACCAAAAAGTGCAAGTTCGTGAGGATTTGTACTAGTTGAAAAAGTGAATGAACCTCTAGATGCACTTCTGAAGGCTTATGAGGCACGGCTTAAAAACAACCAAACCCAAGACCAAAGATGGATGACGTACCCATATGCTGAGTTGGAAAAGCAAAGGCTGGAGATGTGTCAGAAGATGATCCAAACCACCCAAGATTTGTTAGATCCACCAACAAGAAAACTAGAGGGTGGGATGGAAGTTCTAGCTCCAACAATAGTGATCCCACCAAGACATGAGCCTGAAAAGATAGCTAAGATTCCCACAGCTAAATTAGAACCCGCGGAGTTAATAAAAAATCCAAGAGTAGTGATGAACACCCCCGGGGGATTCACTCTATATACAAAATGAGACACCACGTGTGAGCGAACAACTTTGATAAAACCCCTATACACGACTCATATTAGTGAATATGACCCCCCTTTCTACGCTTATACGATAATCAATGCAAAAAACTATCATACCCCTATCTAACTGAGTAAAACTAGTCAAAGAGCATGTAGCATAGTGATTGGCAACGTACAAAGGAAACACTTCTGTTATAACTAGATGTACCCTCAATGTGTTTTATTTTGACTTTCAAACTATGTGCCCGTTCAGCGTGCACTCTAGCTACTCACCCAATTTAAACCCATCTAAATTACTCCAAAAACATGGTTTTATAAAGCTGTGTTAGGTTCTCCGTGTAAATTTGCATCTATACAAGCTCTTTATGGCTTTCATCCCCAAATGAACTATAATCACAAAACAAGCAATTGATAGAAAGCAGTGTTAGTTCTTGCATGTAGCTTTGTAGCTATTGACTCAAAAGTTTGAGGGAAGACTCTTTTGGGAAGCCATGATTTTGAAACACAAAAAATTCCTCTCATTTTCCCCTTCCCCCTCCTCATAAATATGATACCCCCTCCCTTATTTTTAAGCTTGGGAGATAAATTATTGGGGGCTTGCCCCTAACTTATACCCTTATGTAGTTTGTTAAAAAAAAAAACCCTCCCCTACACTTACGTGGTGCGGTAAGTTTTCCATGGTGAATCCCCCGGGTGAATACCACAGATCACGCATCTGATGGTTTCCATCCTATCATACCTAAGATATATAGAGTATACGATGTCTTAGCTGAACTTTGGAAACAAATACAAGAAGCAAACAAAACAAATGAGCTAAGTTTGAGAGTTAACCAAACCAATAATGGGAGGGATGTATTTCTTCCTATCGGGGAATTTGAGGCAAGATCTCAAGCAAATCTGGATATTTGCTCATATTGGGGGGATAAAGAATCTATGAGATCTTTGGATAGACAACCTCAATCCTTGAAAACCTTATCCTCTTATATGGGAGAGTATGACGCAAAGTTTGATGTGAAGGCAGTACCATCACAAAGACTCTCCTCAAACAAAGGTGGTGGACTCAAAAGGATTGATAGACATATTTTTTGCACCTATGACTTGCACCATTACTCTACAAGAGCTTCTTTGAATACGACCAAGCATGTGGGAGACAACGAAATATGCTTAGAAAAGTTTGGTGTAAAGGATCTCACTTCATAGACACAAGAAGGGATCAGAGAGCTAGAAAAACCTTAGGTAAACATGCGACCCATATCATTAAACAAGGTAGGAAGTACTGTGAAGGCGAGTATGGCAATACTACACTTCTCGTTGAGTTTCAAGGTGTTACAACCCTCGGGGGGTTCACTATGTGTAAAACTACCATATCACGTGCGTTCAAGACATGTTTGTAAAACCCCTTATCTGTAAATTTTGTTAGGAATATAGTGTACCCTTTTCTTTCAAAATTTGTAAAAAAAATTTCAAATTTGAAAAAACAATGTCCTTCTGTATATATATTTCTGTAAGCTTCAAGAACTTTAAATACCCTTCTGTTGAACTCACGTGATAGGTTATATTTTTCTTAGGTGACCTCCCCGGGTTACAACCATGGCAATTCTTGACAATGGAGCAAGTGTGGCCATTGCAACCAAAGAGATATGGAAGAAGTGGGGAAATCCTGCCTTGAGAGCCACAAGGAGGAAATTGCAATTAGTAGATGGTTATATGGAGAAACCCCTACAGCTTCTAGAGAAGGTAATTGTTACTTCTTGCGGCATTGATTATGAGCATATCTTTGCTATAGTAGATTTTGGCAAGAAAAACAACTACGGCATATACTTGGACGACCATTCATGCGACAATTGAAGATGGTCCAAGACTGCGGATATGATCATATATACCTCAAGCATATGGGAACCACAACGCCCATAAACCTTAAAGACCATATTTACAGAGATGTAAATTGAACCCTTGAGGAGTTTGATTCACGTACATTAGTAGGATCTGAGCTTCCATCTTGGTTAGATAAGCAAAAGGAGCTATGGATGTGTGGAGCATCTCACTGCGAAAGTCTAAAACAAGAAGAGTATATTCTAGAAATGGAAATTGAAGATAAGGAATATATTCCTGAACCCTTCCATGAAGAAACTCTAGAGTCTTTAGAGTGGACACATATTCTAGTTACCCTAGATGTGTCTGCTATTTTGGATAGTCAACGACAAAGCTTTGCAACAAAGATGGTTATGATGTGTTCATACTATATGGTTAGCATGGTAAATGGGGAAGATAAAAAACCAGTCTCTGAACAACCCAAAAAAAGATGACCCGGTGGAAGTAGACAAAGGAGTTGTTTTACGACTCTCCAAAGAATCTTGAGCGAGATGAGGACGCAGATGATGAATGCTCAAACAACCCGAGTGAAATAGAGGAAGCAATAATGGATGTTAGGTTCTACGACTTTCCAAATCAAATACCTAGTTGTCAACAATGCTATAAGGAAAAGAGAACTGAGTGTAGGGCTAGAGAGAATCCGATGCCTAGAATAAGAGAACAAACACAATTTTTGATGTTTGCAAAGCTGACAATTGTGCTAAAGAAAAAGTTTCAAGGATATTCTCTAGATTTTGGGATTCAAAGACACAAGACAGTATAAGAAACACGAGAAAACAACTTGAACTTTTGAAACTGAAACAAAACACAAGAAAACAAAAGAACCAGGACTAGATGAGTTCAAAAAAACTAAATGGACCAAAGTTGAGAGAAAGAAGAAATACAAAGAGCTCAAAAAACTCTAAAGAAAGTGTGGACAATGAAAATAGAGAGTGGTGAGGAAGAGGGTAAGAAAAATGATGAAAAGATTAGCGTGCCTTCCCACTACATGAAATTCATTATTCAAGATAGAAAGGTAGTGATGACACAACCCATACAAGAGCAAAAGGACAAGGAGTCATATGACGGGCTAGAGGATGCAAAGAAGATAGATTTGACAGAGCTAGGAGAAGAGCCAAGGATGGTCTATATAGCAATTGTTCTTAGTACGGAAGGAGAAGGGTAACAGTGTTATATGACCCAATAGTGTTACATGACCCCCCAAAGTTACAAAATTAAATGCTAAAAACAAACAAACAAAAAAATCAAAAGTGCCACAATGTAAAATCTCAAGCTGGAAGAGAAATCCCAGCTTGATTTGGTACTTCACTCATATGTATCACCTATGGTACTAGAGCCCTAGAGGTTCCCAGTGTGGGCACTTTTCCTTAAAAAGCAAAAAACCAAAGGCATACAAAATAAGGACACACATCAAAATTGAATCAATGTGAAAAGACTTTGGGGGGTCAAAGAAAATGGGATAAGTCAGGTGATGATTTCATGAGAAATTCCTTTCATGATAGTTTAACTACAAGGTCTTCTAGGTATAGCCTCTAGTCAGCTCTCGGACATGAAATACTTGGCTCTCGTGATTAAACAACTTAATTGACCAGAGAAAATTGAGAAGCTTGTCCATGGTATTAATAGTTGACCTCTAGTGCCTTTCGATCGTTAAATTAGCGAGCCAGACTTGTTTAGTTTTTCACCTTTACAACTGCTTATGCGTTTGATTATATTACAGTTTAATGTTTACTGCTGACAAATTGTTTAATATTCTGTTACCAATCAATTTGTGTGCCTACAAGTGCAAATGATTTTTAATTGTATATGAGAATGCAATTACTGTGCCAATTTTGGTTGATTTTGTAGTGATTGAAGAATGCTAAGGACATTCAATCTCGAATGCTCTTTCACCTCAATGAATGGGCTTCATCTCAACAACTTTCAAGGATGGAATCTACATCAAGAAGGGGGGCATGTTAACCCTCAAGGACACCCTATCACCTTCGACGGACGCATATTATTTATTTGATTAAATCATGGACCGGACTTGTCAGTCATTTAGGTGTGTAGGTGATTGCCGATGAGAGGCGCACCACTTATCTTATTTTTACAATAATTTTGCAACAACCGGCCCTTGTGGGCACCCATGTGTGAATGGGTCAAACTCTTATAAAAGGCCCATTTGACCTAAAATCCTTATTCTCGGGGGTGTAAACTAAGAAGTGCTCTTGCTCCATCTCTATCTCCTACTCCTTTGTGTGCTCGCGTGTGTACATGTGTGTGTGTGTATGCTTGAGAGAGAGAGAGAGAGAGAGAGAGAGAGAGAGAGAGAGAGAGAGAGAGAGAGAGAGAGAGAGAGAGAGAATTGCAGCGGCATATGCGGCAACAAGGCGATTGAGCGCGGCGACGGTGTCAACTCCTTCTTCACATCACAAGATCATTCACGACGAAAGCATTGAGCGGTGAGTGACACACCATTGTTTCTTTGAGCTTGCTAGGACTATCTTGTTGTGTGCTTGTAGCCTTCGAAGGTCGCACACAGTGCACAGGAAAGTTCCCAACCTTCGACACCACGTGCAGCAAAGCGCACACCGATTATCACGTCGGTAGGCATCAAACTGCATAAGGTAGAGATTGGGGCGAAAAAATGGTGCTCTTAGGAAATTTTGGGGTGATTTTTAAGTGCCTCAAGGGGCAAGCCCTGAGGAGCTGCCACATGGCACACGAAATAGCCCACATGTGTTGGCACAACCATGGTGGCCAATGTATATAGATTAGAATGGTGCCCTCATTGGGTGTATGAGAAAGAGAGAGAGCTCTCTCTGGCGGTGGTCATGGCAGGGGTGCCTAGCGGCGTTGCGCGGGTGCACCTGGCCATGGACGAAGATGGTTTTTGATGCATGTTGGCACACGACAGCGGCTCAATTGGCACTGTAATGGTTGTGAATGTTGGTCAGATGGTAGTGAACGTAGTTATGACATGGCAGACTCGATAGGAGCGGGGTCCAGTGCCCTCAGGGGCTTTTAGAAAGCAAGGCCAAGGGGCACTAGCAACCTCGCTAGTGCCTACCCGACATGAAGTGAAGGAGTTAGAAGTGTGTGTGTGTGTGTGTGTGTGTGTGTGTGTGTGTGTGTGTGTGTGTGAGAGAGAGAGAGAGAGAGAGAGAGAGAGAGAGAGAGAGAGAGAGAGAGAGAGAGAGAGAGAGGGAGAGAGAGAGAGAGAAATGAAATGAAATGAATTGTTATATTAACGTCTTCAAAAGGCCAAAAGTGACCTACGAGACCAAAAAGTTACAATGCAGTGTATATGATACAAAGTCAAATTAACAAAATAAATTAAACTAGGATAACAAAATATAAATACTGCGGAATCCTAACCTAAGCTAATAGGTGTGAAAGGTGAAAGGCGTGAAATGTGTGAACTAAGCAGTACAATGTGTAGACAATATGGGATGGAAGTAAAGATCCATCTTCATAGAGATCCACCTTCATCTGCACTCTGGATAATGAAAAAGTATGGCTCGAATCCTTTGTTGTAGTCTCCTTCAAAACTGTGTAGCTCCTCTTCTCCATCAGGGTCATCTAGATCTCCCAGCTCCAATGCTCGGTCTATGAGAATGCCAGTATTGTGGGCAGACCTCTCCACTGTTGGCTACTCCTCTGTCTGTTCTTCTGGGTGTACAATATCTAGTGTAAAGAAATCTGTGATCTATCTCTGGGGTTGTCTCTCTCCAGCTCTCCTCAATAAAGTTTATCTATGCCTATGTAACTCAAGTAGATATAGCCCAAGACATCTCTGATCCTTATAACTCATGACGCTAGATAGAGTCCCAAAACCTTCTCTGAATAGACAATGAAAATAGCCTCATATCTCATAGTACACTGTGCAATGACATATGTAATGTACCTATGTCTCTGGCTCTAGATGGCATAAGCGGCATATCTTGCTATCTGCTAGTGTCCCTTTGAATCTGCCAGTCTCAATCTTGAGCTGATGTGAGGACGTGTGTATCTAGCCAATGGCACAACGCAAACCATGAGAAAGATACATGTCCATATAGCTAGGTCAAATCACAAACCCATCCCTCGTGAGGTAGAGAAGATGCTCTCTATAGAAATCCATCTTTGTGCCCAACTCCTGTATCGGCTCTATCCATGTCCTCCTCTTGTTCAGCTGGATCAGATCCTGAAAAATGAGTCTATTAATCTCTACCTGCGTCAAAGACCTCAAGGGTGCCTATAGAGAGTATTGAAAAGGAGGCAACCTGTCCATGGTGAAACCATGTGTCTGAAACCATGATGCCATCTGTGCATACCGGCATGATGTATCCCCATTAAGAGTTAATTGTCTGGAGGACTCTAGAGCCACCCTGGCGTATCTGTCTCTGGTAGTATTCCACAGACTGTGTACAAAGGAGACTGATCTGGTAAGCGCCTCAATCTCCATAGGGGGGGCAGCTAATTCCACTCGATTGATGCGTAGACTGCAAGAGATGGGGGTGCCCATAGAGATGATTTGGGGGATTATGGCTTTGTATAGATCAGTGATGGGACATGTACACACTCGAAAAGGGGTATCTGATTTAGTTCACTCTACTATTGGAGTGAAACGTGGCTGCCCATTGTCTCCTACTCTATTTGGTATGTATGTTGATGAGGTGTCTGATTACATTGACAGAGAGGGTGATAGGGGTGCCCAGCTAGCAGGGATGTGGATCCCATTGTTGCTATATGCTGATGATATTGTGCTGAAATCTGACTCACCAGAAGGTATGCAACAACATTTGGATGCACTGCGCATTTTTGCAGAGGATAGTGGATTGTGTAAACCGATAGTGGATTGTGTGTAAGCCTAGCGAGAGAGAGAGAGAGAGAGAGAGAGAGAGAGAGAGAGAGAGAGAGAGAGAGAGAGAGAGAGAGAGAGAGAGAGAGAGAGAGAGAGAGAGAGAGAGAGAGAGAGAGAGAGAGAGAGAGAGAGAGAGAGAGAGAGAGAGAGAGAGAGAGTCCGAGGGCCATTCCCAAGGGCTGGCAAGGGTAATCAAAAGGCCATTCCAAGACCTGGAGATTGGTCCATTTAAGGGGCAGTTCCAAGCCCGCCCAAAATAGTCAAAGGGGCAAGTTTGGAGGCGATCAAAGGTGACCAAGAGGTAGTTTCCAAGGGGTGGTCGAGAGTCAGTCAAGCGGACATGGGAAAAAAATGAGATGAAAATAAATAAAAAATAAAAAATTGAAAATGCCTAGGGGCACTAGTGACATCACTAGTGCATCCCCTCTCAAGTCAAGCAAAAAGAGAGCAGATGAAAGAAGAGTAACCGCCTCCCAGAAGATGCCAAAACAGGGTACTAGATGGACCAACTAAAGGGCAATTTCCAAAGTTGAAGTTCCCCCACTATAAAGCTATTTTTTCAATCAAATGAAGGGCTTTTTAATGCCGTTTTGAAGCCTTTTTGACAGAGGAATGTGCCTGTCAACCCCCTTTGTATCTTTTCATGAAAATGGCCATTGTGATGGCAGCGAAAGCCTTGTAAATTCCTTTTGAAGTGTAATCAAGTCACTATTTCCCAATCTTGCTATCATTTCCCCTTTCATCCTTCTCTTTTTCTTGCTCTTGTGTTTCCTCGTGGTGTTGGTGGTGTGAATGTGCGTGCCCCCCGGACTGGCGGTGCTTTGTGTGAGAGAGTGAGATTGAGTGGCTGTGTGTGTGTGTGTGTGTGTGTGTGTGTGTGTGTGTGTGTGTGTGTGTGTGTGTGTGTGTGTGTGTGTGTGTGTGTGTGTGTGTGTGCAAGGGTTGAGATGGACTATAGCAGTAGGTGTGAGTTGTGTGGAAGTCTTGTGGAGTGTGTAAGCATGGAGAATTGTGCAGATAGTGGTTTGCTAGCACAAAGTGTTTTTTTAAAGGTGTTTCTGAGAGGATATGGGTGTTGTGGATACCCAAAGCTATAGAGAGGAAATCTGTTTGTGTGCTAGGTATCTTCCCCCATTACCCTTCTCCATCTTTTGACGCCCCCATTGAGGAGCACACTGATTGCTCCTAGTTGATCGAGAAGAAACAGTTTTTGGTGTTGGAAGTCATGGCCATGAGAAGCTACGGATCAATTTTCACAGGCAAGGAGAATCTTGACTAGTGGATATCAAATTTTGAGTTGTATATGCTATCACTGCGTATGCCAAATGAGGATAGAAAAATGCAGACATTTCCTTTGGTGATGCGTGGAAAAGCTAAAATTTGGTACAAATATTTGGAAGGCAAGCCGAGGCAAGCTTGGTCAGCTCTACAGGCACGGTTTCTTCATGACTTTTTCAAGGAGGCGTCCTCAATCGAGATGGATGCGAAGCTGAAGGCGCTTTAAACAAGATGGAAGTGAAGAGTTCAATTTGTTTTTGGGTTGTTTTGAAGAGTTTTGGGTCGAATTGGCAACATCCATGCAATTGGCTAATGGGGATTACTTCAGGCTAGATAAGTTCATGGCATATTTGCACCCTAAAGTGAGAGAAAAGGTCGATTTCGAAAGCTCAAAAGATTACAACGGCGTTCTAGCAATTGCACGACAAAGAGAAGGAAAATAAAGAAGAAGATAGGGCAAGGCATGGTGGGCTACAAGATGATGGCCCCCCCTCAACCGTAGAGTCCAAGAGAGAATTTTCACGAGGAAAATCATGGGAATTGAGGTGTAGCCATTGTGCCGTAGAATTGGGTGTGCACGTTGCAAGATTTGTCCCAACAGATATAGGAATTGCTGCTAAGTGTGATGGATAGAAGATATCCAAGAGGAGAAAGCGGCATGGCAAGACCACTACCGGGTGGATGCTACAATTGTGGAGAAGAGGGACATTATATGCATGATTTTCCTCAACTGCCGAGAGAGAGAGAGAGAGAGAGAGAGAGAGAGAGAGAGAGAGAGAGAGAGAGAGAGAGAGAGAGAGAGAGAGAGAGAGAGAGAGAGAGAGAGAGAGAGAGAGACAGAGAGGGGGGGGTATTAACCCGTTGTTTGGTAGAGGCCAAGGTCAAGGGAAATTCAACGGTCCAAGAGAGTAGGCACTGGAGAATCCTATTCAGCCCGCTTTGCCAAACGGGGGTCAAGTCCCAAGGGTGAATATTATTAGGGTGGATAAGCAGGATTTTGAAGTTTTGACCAATAAGAGGGTAAGAGCCAAAATGAAACCAAAGCTCACAAGGGAAAAGAGAAAGTGTATGAAGGTAGAGAGCAACTTGAGACTAGCAAAAGGACAAGACATAGCAAAATCAAGCAGGCAGATTTCTAGCTAGGATGCGGCTACCCCAAATATGACATGGTAAGTGATGTGAAAAATCAAAAAGCAAACATTACTTTTGGTAAGGTGTTGGCCTTGAATCCTAGGTTGAGGAGACAATGGTCTACAAGTGTTAGCATGAGGTTTCCAAGAGCAAAGAGCAATGTGCATGCGGTGCAGAATATGGCCTTGAGAGTTCACGTTTGAGTTCAAGGTCAACCATACGAGTCGATCTCACTTGGAGGACAATTTGGTCAATAAAGCTATTGATTTGCCAATCTATTCAAGGGTGGTGCAAGATGGGGTGAAAGAGGAGCATGATTTAGAGGATGCTTTTACAATGTGGTTTGATGGAGCGTATTGAAGGATAGTACAGAAGGCACGTGGAGGTGTGGAGATACACAACCCACATGGCAAAGCCATTTTCTCAAAGGCTTATGATCTGGAGGATGTCTACACCAACAATGAGGTGGAGTATCTCACTCTAAATTTGGGTTTGAAGCAGTGCATGGAGCTCAACATTTCATGGCTGGTGCTAAAGGGTGATGCATTGCTAATCATCAAGAAACTGTTAGGCCAATGGTAGGTAAAAATAGATTCTTTGAAGCATTAGTTCTTTTCCAGTAAGAAATGTTACAGTTCTTTGAAGTGATTCAATTCAAGCATATGAAGAGAGAGCAAAACCAAGAGGCAGACCAACTAGCAAGTAGCAGAGTGCAACTGCATGTGCAGGCCTATATGTGGCCCCAACCACTTATGCAGGTAGGGAGACTATAAAGGAGGTTGAAGACTTTTTGAGCACAAGGAAGTGTCCAGAGAGTTTGTCCAAGTTGCAAAAAGAGAAGAGTGGTGCAAAAAGCCCGCAAATTCACATTGGTGGGTGAAGACCTAATGAACTATGGGTGAGACGAAGTGCTAAGAAGGGTGATGTACAAGGAAGAGATAGGTATGGTGCTGAAGCAATGCCATGAGGAAAGTGAACATCATGGTAAAGACAAGGTGCTGTTTCAAGTGTTAAAAGCAGGATGTTGGTGGAATTCCATAGTGAAGGATGTGCATTATTGGTGCAAAACCTGCCACAAATGTTAGACTATAGGCGAGAGATGGCTGGTAGCGGAGTCGCGGGGTGCCATCATCACACAAAGTCCTTTCAAGAAGTGGGGTTTGGATGCCATAGGTCCACTCCCAAAGTCTAAAAGTGGTAATAAGTATATTGTGGTAGTCATTAACTACCTCACAAGGTGGGGTGGAGGCCAAAGATGTGAAGGAGGTAAATGCACATGTGGTAGCTCAGTTTGTGTTTTATAAGATATGTTGTCATTTTGGAATACCATGGGTGTTAGTTTCTGATAGGGATTAGGGGTTTAGAAGCAAGCTAATGTGAGCATTAGTAGACAAGCTAAAAATTCAGCATCGGTTTTCCTCACCCTATCATCCCCAATGCAATGGTCTAGTGGAGAGTTCCAATGGGTAGATCATCAAGATGTTGACAAAGTATGTGTATAAGCAAGAGACTGAGTGGGAATTAAACCTAGAGAAGTGTGTGTGGGCGTACAGGACATCCTACAAGGTGGCTACCAATTTCACTCCATTTGAGCTAGTCTATGGTAGGGAGGCCGTGTTGCCAGTGCATGCACAGTGGGAGCTTTAAAAGGTATGTGTCATGTCAATGCCAACATATGATGAACATTTTAATGAAAAAAATGGTGACAAATATCAATAGACATAAATAATTAGGGGTGAATATTTCAATCAATATACAATGAGAGTATATGTTTATAGAATACATCATCCATATTTCATGTACAAAGTAGAAAAAATGATCATCATATCTGCAGGTGATCATCAGGACTGGGGCTAGGGCTCTCTTGATCATCATCTGTTGTAGAATGCTTTAGTTGGCTAGGCGGTTGTTCCATATCATAGGCATGCTTCAACTCCATGCTTGTACCCTACTCCTCCTCTACTAGGTCTCTTTCTCCATGAGCCTAGTTAATCTAAAATTGACATAGAAACTTACATATAGCTCAAAATCCATTTTCCTTAAAGAGATATCTAACAACAATAAAAAATAATCACAAATGGCTCAAGCGAATGAAGTGTTGCTTGCAAGGCCCTATACCCACGATATGTCACCCTCTCAATCTTTACCACAGTGGGAGGTTGGCTATAGTCTTTGGTCTATATTTCAAAAAATCCAAAGCGAGCCTACTTGATGATTCTCACAATCTTGAATATTGATTTTACAAACGTTTACTTACAAATCTAGTGGAAAATCCATGTCTCCCTATAAGACCAATGTGCAATGTGTATCCACTTTCACTCTAGCTTGTACAACCACTTGTTTTTATTATTGAAGGAAAAAATTCAAAGATTTGTTAAATGTACATATGCACTTAGGTTTACTGTAAGTATTTGAAGTGCAAGTCAACTCATTGGAGGAATATGAAACATACCCTTTGATGTGATAATTTCATCCCCGTAGTCATATTTTCTGTCTAAAATGGGCCCATGTCTCCTCAATGTAATCCAAAATTCCTCTTGTTTTCTAGTTGTATGGCATATCTTAGGCTCTTTCTTCATAATAAATCAATCAATAGAGAATTTTACCTTATTTTCTATATGGTTCCGAGTTCTTATGTCAATATTGAACATTGATTTCTATTCTACATATGCAACTATTTGAATCATCACAAACACCATCACCTCCATATATTGGTCACACATATATTCTCATCATGGTGAGGAGCCATCCACTACTCTAGAGAGTTTCAATCCACATGATGTTAGGGTAATGGCCAAGTGGCCAGCCATTAACCCATCACTAACCTTATTATTTATTATCACAATAGAAGAAGACATCAATGGATATTTTGCTACACTGCAACTCCACCCAAAAATCTTTGTGTGTTCTCTCTTCTCCTCCACAATAGGAATTACACACCGCCCACTCCTGCATACCCACTCACTATTGTTATCAATATAACCATTATGCCAACATCTCAAATATCAACATGAAGGATGGGACCTCTGCCTCTCATGAGTTGTCATTGTAGACTCAAAAACATCATACACATCAAATCAAAGTGAATGCCAATATACCACTATTGCATATGCTTCAAAGTGGGACCACGTCAAAAAGATATCCACATATCCATACATACACAAAATCGCATAAAAGCATGCATCAACGTGATGCCCAATGCTAGATAATGATGGGGCCAGCTCAACTTGGGCAGCGACCATGTGTGTGAATTCATTGTAATGGCCTTTGTAAGGCTCAACCTCTCTCTTTTCATTTTTCTATCTATCCATAGACATATCCTCTGATCCTTTCCTCTCTTGTATGTATCCTCGTTCTTCTAGCTATTTCAATTAGAGAAGTCATTTTCTACACCACCATGTGTGTGAACATGTTGTAATGGCCTTTATAAGGCTCAATAACCCAAAATGATATCTCTCACGTTTATTTTTTCTATCTACTCATATATTTATCCTCTTATCCTTTCCTCTCTTATATGCACCCTTGTTCTTCTATTCAGTGTCAATCAGAGAAGCCATTGGCTAATTGGTATCAGAGCCTGTGTTCTCAAGTCCTAAGCTTAAAGTCTAAGGACCAATCAAGAATAAGTGGCTAGTTGTGAGCCTTCAAAATTGGTGCAATGGGTGTCGGGAGCTCAGCTAGCTCACAAGACAGTTAATAGCTCCTAGAGGAGCATGTAAGTGCATTGCGTGACTCAAAACGAGGTCAACAAGATTTTCAAAGGCATCCTAGGTCTCCTAGATGGGCATCTCATCCCATTTTCCAGCTTGGGTGAGTCCAAGTACTACTTCTCTACTCTCCTTGCTTGTTCTTCGTGTGCTTTGCCTAGAGTCTTGCTGTGAATTGCTACACTACAACTACCAATTGACAACGCTATGTTCTTAGCAAATCATTACTATTGTATTATTGCATGTAGCACTATTGCTTTGCAATTTTTAATGTTATGTGCTTTAAAAATCAAGGCTATTGCATTGCAAGAAATTCCCATGCTCAGCTTTTCTTACACTTAGTGCTACTAAGAAAAGACTCCAACGATTTGCTTAAATTTGCAATACGGAGTTACTTCCCAACTCTAAGGATTCCTTCTCTGCAGAGTGTCAAACTCTACTTAATTCAATTTCCCAAACCTTAGCTTGCCCCCCAAGCTTGTACACACATGTCGTCGGAGCCGAGAAGAACCATCATGGCTCTGGTACCACTTGTGAGGCATGGTGCGGAGTGTAAGTGCGCATAAGCACCATCAGCGGGTAGGATGTAACATTTAATGGCCGAAAAGCTTATGTGTAGCGGAAATTAGCATGAACATAGTGGGCATTTCATTAGAATAGATTCCTAATGAGAATTACAAGAGTGCTTGGGTGGAGAGAGCAACAAAAAGCATAACACCTAGTTAGATAGCATCGACAATACTTTCAAAAGAGAGAGCAATTAAGCTATTGACAACAGTTGAGGACCGGATTTGCATGGAGCCGGTCCCCCCTCCAAAAGGCTTTGTATTATGGTTTCTCCCTTCAAGAGAGACATTTTACAATACAATTCTTTGTGTTCCTTCAAGACTAGCTAGTGCAATGAAGATGGAAGCTTCATACACCAAGCAAAACACTTAATCAAACACAACTTGAATTATCCCCGTTCTCAGACCCAAGACCTCACACACCTTCGAAGATGGTGAGAGCTAGCAGGGTATGAGAGTAGATTGAGAGGAAAAAGAAGTATCTTACGAGAAAGAAGTACATCTCCTCACATAATCACTCATATTAGCATAGCTTAGCTTAGTAATTAGCTTGGTAGAGAAGATGAGCATGCATTGAAGCTTGGCTCTTGGTTGGATTTGCATCCACATGCCAAGAGAGTGTTGATGTAGGCTTCTATCTCACAAGCTTGGAGTAGGTGATGAGCTCTCCATTAAAGCTTGGGAGGAGATAGAGTATTTTCCCTTCACACATGGTCAAGTGTGAGAGTGTGTGTGACAATGCCCAGCAAAAATCAGCCCCCCCTCTCTCTTGGGCGAGCCCTAGTTGCTAAATAAGTCTGGCCTTTGCCTCATTGGACCTCCCCAGGTCAAGCCAATAGGAATTAAGCAGCATAAGTGATAGCCTTTAGACATGTGTCCCCCTTTCCCCTTTTGTGAGAGCTTTAGGTAATTAAATAATTAAACTAAACTCTCATTGGACCCCTTTGCCTCCTGGCCAATAGGAATCAGGCAAGCCATGGGGCTCCTGAATGCTCATTGGACCCCTTGGGAGACTGCCCAATAGTCTTCTAGGAGACTTAATTCTCATTGGTTTCTTTTATTAAATGTTTTTAAATAAATTAAACTAGATTTACTCTAGCTTAATTCTCATTGGTCCACTTCAAGGGTCTTCCAATAGGAATTGGGCACACCTTGTGGGCATCTGGCCTAGGGAGCTGACATGTGTCCCTCATTCCCTTTGTGTAAAGGGAGCCTGTGTGTGTGTGTGTGTGTGGCTTTCTCTCTCATCCCCTAGCTTTGGGGCTCGCCCCCTCCCATGTAGGGATGTAGAAAGACTTTTTGGGCACACACTAAGCATCCAATTTTCCCTAGGGTTGACCTTTGGACACAACCTTTGAATTTTGGAACCTTAGCATTTTGGAAGTCTTAATGGGCTGAACCTTAGGGTCTTTTTGGCCCATTGTTTCACATGGCTCTTTTGCAGATGCCCCCCCCCTTTGGATCCCTATTTTCCCTCCTTTGGATCCCTACTGTGGCCGGTCTGCTAACTTAACCAATATTCTAGCTTTTTCTCCCTTGGCACTTCCCCACATTAAATGATCAGTTTAATATGAGAAAATCATTTAGGAGAATTAGATATTGATTATTATGACATAGGAGATCTCCCATCTCATAGGCTTGGATGCCTAGCTTGGTGGCCAACTCTGTGGATATGAAATTGTGAGTAGAACTAGGGTCAAAGAGAATAAAAGCATCATGTTCTCTTACCTTTTCCCAAGCATGGCATAGAGGAGATCCTTTGTGGTGAGCTTCCTCTTCTTGGATTTTGACCAAGGTAGCTCTAGGAGGCTCATGGCGGTTGTTCTTTTGGGGACAAGCACGGTACGCATGCCCTTGCTCGCTACACTTGAAACACTGGTTATCCTTGCGATAACGCTCAAGATCTTCAGGAGAGAGTTTAGTTTTGCAGCACAAAGATATGGGTGGGGATACTCCTGAGTGAGCAGTCCCCTATACACTCTAACTATAGGAATGTACAGAAGTGTGTGGGTCCATAGCCTGGGTGGTTGGGCAAGGCACAAAGTGCCTTTACCCCAACAACATGGAGGTGAGGTATTACTTCTTATGGGATGTGTTTGCAAATAGGTAGATTGAGTTTTCCAAAGTCCATACACATGGAAACCCTACAAATTCTCTTATGAGAATCTTATATTTGGAGGGGTTTGCAAATTGCATAGAGTTGATGGGTGTGGGGTGAAGCCAATGTCATGCTTCACAATTGTACAAATTTTGTACATAGTTTTTGTTTTACTCTACTTAGACTAGGTCATCAAGTGGGAGATTGTTAGGGTAACTGCCATGAAATTGGTGGCCCACTAACCCATCTCTAACCTTATTCTTTATGATCATAATATAATAAGGAGTCAGTGGCTATTTTGTTACACTATGACTTCACCCAAATCTCTATGTGTGCTCTCTCTTCTCCTCCACAACATGCACTATGCATGCACTGCTCCCATGTACACACTCACTTATGAGTGCAATGATATACATGCTAGCATAACTTGATGCCAAGGCATACATTGTAGGCCATATTGATAGTGCCATACAAATGAGATATATTAGGATCTTTATGCTTGTGCACCAATGCTAGCATATCGAGGGGAGACTATGGTTAGTGAACTTTTTCCCTTTCTTAATTGATTTCATTTTATGGCTTATATAGGTATGCATATAATGTAAACAATGATGTGTATGTAGAAAAATGCATCCCTACTTGATGACAAGAACACTGTGTACACTTGATATATAAAATCCTCACACATACCATGGTTAGGCTATCTTGCACATAGATGTCTTATGACCACCGCTACCTCTTGCTCGTGAGACTGAGTGATCATGAAACTCTTCATTGCCCATTCATTCATTATCTCTAGGATAGACATATGATCATGGATGCTATGGAATATGACAAGGAGGGTCTCTCCATAATGATTGAGAGATTTTAGTTTTGGGGTGCTTGATATACTAATATCTCCATTCACCAATTTTAAAGCATGAAAAGGTATTTTAATTGCACGCACTTTTCATATTTCCACTAGTTATGAGGTTATGTTTGGTCCTCATGGTTTTATAAAGTTATGTGGTTCTACATGCATTTGGTCCTAATGGCTATTTTGGCTCTTGAGCTACTCTTGACTTCCACCTTCTTCCATCATCATCTTTTGGAACTCTTCAAACCTGCTTTGAACAACACCTCCTCGCTACAAAAACTTATGTGCATCATGAATATGAGTGACCAAAGCTTGGTCTTTTCATTCAGTATATGCCCATCACTCTAGGGAAAGCTTTATCTTTGTATTGGCACACTCAACAATACTACTTCTTGTCATTTGTGATGTTTACTCTTGACCTTCTCCTTCTTCATGTGCATTCTTGTAGCTATGTTGACAACAATTGGTATCGAAGCAGGCTTCAACATCCAAGGAAACTTGATTGGGGTGATTATTAATGAGAACTTGCATTCTCCCTATAGCCCTCTAGCTCCCTTGTATACTTGCCCAATCTCCATATAGCCCTTTGACCCTCTAGCCCCTTGACCGCTCTCCCTCTATATCCCTCTCTCCTTAGCCCTCTACCCTCCTAGGCCACTTGACCATTCTCCCTCTAGCCCCCTCACCCCCTAGTCCACTCTACCTCCAGCCCCCTATCCCACTCACCCACTCTCCCGCTAGCCCCTTGCCCCCTAACCCACTCACCCACTCTCCCTCTAGCCTAGTGGACTAGAGGCAAAACATGGGCCAAGTGGGCACCATGGATAGACTATCACTTCCCACTACAATATAGACATGTGTGGCTATCTCTCAAAGATATTTCTGAGTAGTTATGGATGAGATATAGTTGTTTTCTATATTATCTATCAGGATCTTTGAGTGGAATGAGTCTTGTGTGGTCCAACAGTATCAGTCTTTGGTCTATAATGGAGTAATTGTCATAGCACTCTCCGTGCATGATTTGAGCATTGACACCCCTATTATTTCTAGTGAGCACTTGATTTGGAGCTATGTGTGCTGACAACCAATCCATAATTGATACATTGAGAGGAGTAGGGTTTTGGGAGTATCTTTTTTTATCTACTTCCATTCCATTTCCTTGCAATATTCAATGTCAATTATTTCATCAATCTTTTAGTTGTCTTACTGTGTGCCATTTATTGATATTTCTAGCACCCACACTAAATAGCATGATATAGTTTTTTTCTACACAAGAGCATATAGGAGATTTAGTGAGATTCTAGGTTCAATATTAAAGAAATTGACATAGTTTTCTTGCTACATAAGAGCATGTAGGAGAATTTGATCCCATTTCTTGAACTCTTGCATCCTAAGGTTATAGTCATGCCAAGCTTTGTGTTTGCATTTTTCTACAAACATCCCATGTATTGCTTCAATTCTAATATTTTCAAGATTCTTGAGCTCATAAAGCTAGTTCTTTAGAGCATGTCCATCCCATTCATACTGCATTCCTACTCACAATGTCTGCACTTAAACTCAATGGGGTGAACCATGTTAAAGTCATAGAGAAATATGGTATTGTTCTTACTTGTTATTGTAAGACGTTTGAAAGGCCGAGGGACTAACACATAATCTTCTCCACCCAACCACCACATCTTATATGCCTCCTAGCCCATCTTTAAGAGCCCTTTAACTGCTTGCCAATCCAATCTTTCTTAAGGATTGTGGCCCCCCCTTGGTCCTACCCACCTTGAAGGAGAATTTTTGTCCTCAAGAATATCAATAAAAAAATTATTCTTAAGAACATCTTTTTTTTTTCGATTTAAACATGAATCACATCAATTGATCCACTTGATAATTACAAATCTAGTCTCATAGAAGGAAGTATCTTCTCGTAGGCAAAAGTCAAACCGAATGATTGGAATCAAACATCTCTAACATAGCAAAACTTATCGAGCTACTAATTCTCAATTGACAGTAGATCCTACCTCAAGCAAGAAAACCCTGATTGAGTAGAACTTATTGTTCCTAGTTCTTGAGCAATTGCTTTGGGAAACTAGAAGGATTCCTACTAATAGTAGATCATATCTCCAGCAAGACACCCTAACTGAGTAACACTTATTGTTCCTACTTCTTGAGAAATTGCTTTAGGAAACTAGAAGGCTTCATACTAATGCATATGACTTAGAAATTGATGAGCATTTGGACTTTCCTTTGACACATGGGAAAAGGTTGGTGTCTTGTCTCCAAGTCCACAAGTACTTTTAATCAGCACATGTGGAGTAAATCCCAAAACTAGTGCTCTTTTTTATAGAAGAAGAAGAGCCTTCTATGGATTACCTCTACTTAACCTAACGGGATCCCCATAGCTTCTTAACTCTACAATCTAAGGGATGTTATAGTGTGCCCAATCATGGTTTCACAATAGCTAAACCTACATCTCTTTTCTTAAAAGTATGCACCCGTGTGGCTGCACATTGCCTCTAGTTTGAGTAGCCAAAAGTGACCCTAGATGTGACCAAAGCTAACATCAAACGACACACTTATAATGTTCTGAAAGAGTAAGGATAAAACGAAAACTCAGAATAGCCACATAACTCATTCTTTCTTGTAGCCATATATATATTACATCAAAATATTTTGAAGAGAAATAACGATGTGAAAAACTAAATTGGAAATAAATCTATTCCACACATTTAGTGTCGTGGTGTAGTAAAAATGATCTTGGTTTGTATTTAACTCAAGATACACTCAAGATATACCATACCGTCTCATAGAAATACTGATAGAAATTGGTAGTATAATTACTAACGAGAAATATCAAAACTAGAATTACACATTGTAGTTGTTTTTAGCTGACAAACATACTTAGACTACCTTAGTCCAAAAACTATGAAATATGACCATACATATGATCAATGCTATAATAAAAAATGCGCACTCATCCTATCTTGATGGAGTGATAATGAATATTATTTTGCATTACACTCATAAATTATACCATACCAATGCGAACATCTATCATAAACAAGAAATTTGTCTCATACTTGCACATCCTTGTAGATGTGATAAAGTGTCCACAATGTTTCACTTAGAGTGCAATTGGAAATTTTGACCTCCACTCTTGGAATGATCATAGCATAATAGAGAGAAAAGACCATTAAAAGTGACAACCATCATTAGGGATGCCATATTTGTAAAGACAATTCTAATAAGTGCGTTGCTAGGAAAATTTTTGACCTCTTTGATCAACAAAAATTCTCTTATATCCTTAGGTTCCAAATCTCGAGCCTTTTGTTGTCACTTTGGCCGTTATACCTTGCCATGAAAATCATCGTTTCATGTATTCCTTGGAGGTATTTTGCTTCTTGACAAACCATATATAGAAAGTTTCTCTTTGCATGGTATCTTGCATAGCTTTTGCATGGGTGGTCTTTGCTTTGCCTTGCAAGAAGTAGATACGGAGCCTTGCTTCCTAAACTTGAGAACTTTTCATGAAGCCTTGCATGGATGGACTTGCTCCTTTGCCTGGCCTCACTCCCTAAACTTGGGAGCTCTTGAATGTCTACACATGGACTAGCCTTGCATCTCGAATTAAGCCCTTCTTTCTTCATAATGGCTTGCTCTTTTACCTTTGAGATAATGGTAATGTGACTCCACATTCATGCTTGAATTAGAACATCTGATTTTGGTTCAAGACTAGAAAAACTTGGAATGTTTTGAATATTTTCTAGAGCAATTTGTAGTTTTGCATCACCTTTCTTTGCATGGGGGAAGGACCTCTAGCTTACTTTTCTTTACATGGCCTCACCTTTGTCCTACTCATGGGGCAAGGTTTTACCATGGGAGGGTGCCCAAAATAAGGGCCCAACATCACATAAAGCATGAAATCAAGCAAGCTCTTGGCAATGGTAGCGCTCAACCAACAAGAAGAGAGAGAGAAAAATTGTTGCACATGTTGTGTGTGTGTGTGTGTGTGTGTGTGTGTGTGTGTGTGTGTGTGTGTTGGGGGGGGGGGGGGGGGGGGGGGGGCTCGGATGGTGAGCGTGAAAATTTAAGGAATGTTTTTGTTGCAGGGGTGACCCCATTAAGCTTTCTCATGGCTTGTTTCATGCATGTCAAAGCTTGACCATCCTTGTGTGTAGGACACACTTCCCGTAGCTCGATGACTCTGAGCTTGACCACTTCACTAGACTTCTTTCCCATGACCATAGCTCCTCAAGCTTCCTCTCAAACACACCCTCCTTGCATAGCTTTAATATCTTGTTGTATGACACCCTCCTTTCTTCATGGTGCCCTTGTGGCTTCACTCCCCTACTTTTCCTTGCCTACAAAAGAGAGAGAGAGAGAGAGAGAGAGAGAGAGAGAGAGAGAGAGAGAGAGAGAGAGAGAGAGAGAGAGAATCTCCCAAGCTTTGATACCACTAAATGGTATATGCAGTACACCCAACCACTTCCTCTTATAGGCCTCGAATCCAATCTGTAAAAAACCCTAAATTGCTTACCTAGGTGGACTTGACTAGGGTCCATGCCCCCCTTGGTCTTACCTTTATCTAACAATGTCCTATTGGTCTACATTATAATAGGTAGCATTTTCTCCCAAGTTATTTTTTTCTCATCAACCATTTTTGTCAATGTGTACCATAGAGGTCTATTGGTCCTCTTAGCTTGTTTGGTCACTTGTGCATGATAGGGTAGTGATTACAATGAGTAATCATGATCTCATTTAGCAGAGTTTCAATCAGCTCATTGATACAATAGGTTCCTTCACAATCTCAATAGTAACCCAAAGCATACAATGGTTTTACCATATAAGAATTTAGAAGTGACTTGGGCTATATTTTTAGGTGTAATTGACACTTGATTATAGTTGGTGAAGCCATCTAGATAAAACAATCTTCTCTCTTTACTACTTCTCTACTATAACATGGTTAATTGACACTTGATTATAGTTGACGCTCATATCTATCAAAATTAAATATTACAAAAAATGTGTGATCCTTCTCAACATTCCTCCCGTCAACACTTCCCCCCTCCGTGTCCATCTCATCCTGACATGACTAGTTCATTTCTTTGTCTAGTCTTTAGTCCATTCCTTTGCTCAATAGAACCCCAGTGGCTTATCATCTTCAAGTATGATTCATATCTAATGTTGCCGATGCTCACTGTTGGTCCAAAAATCTTGTTATCATATGTGGAAAAACCTATGTAGAAAGCCTCTTTAGAGGCTTGCATTTGGAAGCTAGGTAAAAACATCAATCATTGGTAGAAGTGATGTAGCACTTGTGGCAAGGGTTGAGTGGAGAGGTTTTAAGCCAACTTGAGGAGAGTGTTTGTCCTTGACAGTAGACCTCAGCCTGTAGCTTTGTGCGATGCAAACACCTTGATGCAGGCTAGCAGTGTTTTGCAAATCTTTCTTCTTGAGCATTATGCACATCAAATTAGGAGAGCCAATGAAGAGCTTAATTGCACCCATTAGGGTTTTCACTTTGTAAATCCGACTTATTCTCTCTCCTTCTTTGGGTGGTGGAAGCTTGGGGTAATTTGGTGAGGTTGGATGCTTCTCCAAAAGCCTTGAGTGGTCCTTCCAGGTTCTCATCCTTGGTACTCGGCAGAAAGAGACATCATATCTGATAAAATTTGGAGCTAACCAAACATACTAAGTATGTCGGGTACTTTGTGAGCCAGCCTTTTCTCCACTTTGGCTGTGAGTTTGCTATTCTTTTGGATAATGCTTGATCTTTTATGTCACCTTCAAAGAGCAGTGTCGTCTCCTCTACCGAAATTTGTTTCTTCATTTTGAGCACCTCATATTTGAGCAAAGTGTAAGGGAGGGATGGCTGCATCCACTATTCTCTGATGGCATTTGTATCCATCCTTAGCACCCCCACAGAGTGTAGCATTATCTGCTCCCAATCTATGGCTGCTCTAGCACTTTATTAAGTGGCTTGCTCTATTAAAGTCCAGAGACGGGCCTCACCCTCCACTGTCAGCTCCTACCCTTTCTCTAAAATTTGTGGAGGTATCTCCACCAATATAGGTTCCTCTAAGCTATCTGGAATCTCCATAGGCTCTTGTTAGGCATTGAATTCTGAGTCACTTGGACCCAGATCCCTGGCTTGACCCTGTGCTCTCTCCACTTCCTGTCTCTTTTCTCTTAGCCTTTGTATGGTTAATTCCTGGAGCTCTAATTTTTCTTTCAGCTCTATCAACTCATCACGAGCTGCCTCCAATTCATCTTTGGTTTTCTCTTTCTCGATTGGCAATCTCTTTAGATACCTCAACCATCTAGAGGGTGAGGGTCCCTTTCTGCTTCAAATTCTTCAGGATCTTACTTTGTGCTTCTTGCTCACTCTTTGAGCTTTTTGCTCTCTAAATAGCTCTTTGTAGTTCTTTGGTGAGGCTGTCATGCTCTCCTATCAAATTTTCCTCTCATCTTGAGCATACTATTTTCCTCGACCATAGTGAGAGACATTGTTTTGATTATGTCCAAAATGTGGTGGGAAACTCTCACATCTTCTTCATTTGTAGCTACCACACTCTTTGTTGCTGGTCTAGGTAGTGGTCTAGCTAGGGGAACTTGGTGGCCCATACTTAGTATCACTCCCACTGGAGGAGGTTGCAATAGGTTCTCTAGAGGCCTTTGACTTGGAACTAGAGGGATTGGTACTAGCCATGGTACTCCAGGTTGTGATAAATGAAATTCTGGTGCTCTTCTTTGAGTTCCTTGGTCTTGTGATTTCTCCTTGGCTTTTTCTTCTTGCTTTGCAGCCCATGGTGGGACTGAGGTGCCATACATAGCCTCAAAAGCATCCTCAGATGTATATCCAGCTTTGAGGAGATCATCACAGGTGCATCTTTTGTTTTTTCTTTGTCCTCTGGCATTGGATCAGCCTCTGATTTCTTCTTTGAAAAATCCTTTTGTTGGGATGTTGAGGGTTTTGGGCTTGGAGGTTGTTGGGTGTATCCTGAGGGAGATACTAGTGGTGTTGTACTACCCCTCCTCTTTAGACTCTTTTTCCTCTTCTCCATGTGCTTTAGGCTACTCTTGCAGCTTCTTCTTAATATCTTGAACATCCTCAGTAGTGAAAGGCTCTAGATTTTGTTGTTCTATAACCCTCTTGGACTCTTCATATGCTCAAATATAGTGATCAAATTGATCTTCTAAGGGTCGAGAGGAACTGCCGCCCATTTTCTTTGGGTCTGGTACCCAATACTCCTCAAAATCCCCCTTCAATTCTCGATCGTCCTTGAATTGATCGATCAATCTCTCAATGCAGGCCACCTTTTGGCTTCTCTTCCCTAGTCACTATCGTCTTTCCTTTTTTCTTTGGTGGCTCTTCACATTTTTCTTCTAGCACTATCTCTAGCTTTCTCCTAAGCCTTGTCGAGACAGGCGGTACCACTAGTGGTTCATCTTCTGCATCCACTTTAAGCCTTAGCCACTCATTCTGAGTTGGTGGGTATAGCCATTTTTCTCTTGCTCCAATAGCTTCACATGCTATTTTGGTTAAGATTTTTTTTCCACCTGTGTATTTGGGCTTATCACCTCCCAAGCCCACTACCTGTTCATGTATATACTGAGCATAATTAGCATCCTTTGGCCCACTACTTCTCAGTGCCCAAGTGAAGGTGGTGGCAATGGCATGAGGTGGTTTAGTGTACTTTTGTGGCCTCTTGTTGTAGATTTGGAGAAATTGGTTGTACAATTTGCAAATTTTGATAGCTCTTGGGTCCACCATGTCTTCAAAAATGGGGCTAATATTCTTTTGAGAGTACACCTCCACCGCGTCTCTTCTTTCTCTGACTGATCTGCCATCATTATGTAATCCCAAGCATCTGCAATAAGCTGAGTTGTAATGGTCACTTATTTACTTCCCCCCTGAAGTGTGGTGAGGACTGCTTTGCCATCTTTCTTGATTGTAGTGGTCATCTCATAAACTCTTTGGAAATCAACACATGCCGGCAATGATGTAAAAAATCCATGTAAATCTACTTTTTCTAGGTGATTGATGATGCCTTCTTGGCTTGCATATTCAATGAGTTCTCTTGGAATCATCAGCACATCCAATGCGTTGCCTTGTGGATCCCGGAATGTCCCTTGGTATAGCTTTATGTCCTCTGCATCTAGAGTTTCTTCGTCCATCCATGCTTTGGCCAGCTTCAATGTCTCATTGGGATTGTGAAGGGCTCTATAGCTGCAATGGTGTCTTTCAAGGTGAGCCTTTTCTTCTTTACTGGTCCATTGATCCTGCATGCACTCCAAGTCCAAAATTTTGCGACTTTTACAAATCTGGCAATTGATCAGCTTCTCGTTATCCAATTGATTTCAAAATTGAATCACAAGCTAATAAGTGCCTAAGGATGCTATGCACGTTGACAAAAGTGCATTTTGATGCTCATTTGATGATGTGAGACATCATATGTGTATGATGTCTATGTACTATGAATGAGATGAGATTTGACATATGCATAGCTCATGGCATGTACATCACACATGTATACCTGGAATGGGGGAGTTTGGCTTATAAGCTCTTTTTAGACTCTGAAATGGTAAAATGGCTATATTCTGGTTATATGAGGTTCAAATGACTTGAAGCTTGTGGTATAGACTCATGAGAAACCAATAAGAGTATTGGATAGGTCAAAACCACCTCAAATTGCCAATTTGACATTTTGGGACATCATACGTGTATCATGTCTTTTGTTTACAAATAGCTTGAAACTCATATGATAGGATGTCCACATCATATGTATAGTGCCTATAGCATCAGAATTGAAATTGATCTTGTACTTGGATATCAAAAGCCAATAATGAGATTTGTACGCTTAAATTTTCTCCATATGGGTAAAAATAGATCAAAGGATATCAAATTGTAATAAAAATTTGCTAGTAAGCTAATCAAGATGTGATAAAGGCACTAGAGATCTCAAAAATTCTTCCGCATATCAAATTAAGGGGTCTAGATATCATACGTGTATGATGTCTAGGTTGGCTTTTTGTTTTTTTCTTGGACTTGATGTATAGCTTGCTCATGATGTGTGCATCACTCTAATGTGTTCAAATTTGAATTTGGACAAGTGCTCATGTGCCCAAGGCCATAAATAGTGTTTTTTTTGTGAACTTGAATTTGTAAAATGAGGTGTATAATGACCAAAACATGCCCAAACTTGGTGTAGAGGCTATTTGTGACATAATATTGAATTCTAGACAGACAAAATGCTGACAGAGTCTCAATTTACAAGTCTAGACATCATACACGTATGATATCTATTCCTAGAAAATTGTTATATGAGCATGGGCGTAGGATGTATATGCTATGTGTATGCCTTGTGTCAAGTTTCCTTGAGTTTGGAGCATTATTTTTGTGGATAAGACTATAAGACTATATTTTCCTCTTGGACTCAACTTAGTGTTTTTTGACCAAATGGTGGCTTTATGTGGTCCAATTTTCATGAATCTTGGTATCTGAGATGTAATGAGCATGATGAAGAGGCTGGTGTGGAAAATTTATCATTTGTATGTGGTAAAAGGCCCACCAAACATTATACGCATATGATGTTTGGGATGCAAAATTTTTGTTTCAATGCATGGGGAAGATCTATGCTAGTGCCCTAAGCCCTTTTAGCTCTGGTTCAACTTAAAAATTCATTAGTTTAGCTTAGAAACTCCTTGTTTAGTACTTTGGACTTTGAAGTTGATTTCCACTCTTGCAGATGGCGTAATGATTTCACTTGAGCTTGATCACTTAAGCTTGTAGATGCTGTGGGGCATCTTTCCATGCCGTCGGTGTATCCATTGGCCTTATGGATGTCCTTTATGATAATTTGTTGCTTTGAAAGATTCTCTTAGTTGGGTGATGATCTGGCGGTGGCTTTTCTTGATGTTTGACCACATGTGCTGATTGTCAAAGGTATGTCGATGCCGCTCATGAAGTTTGGTGGCAAACAGACGCTCTGTCTGGCCGTGAGATCCATATGATGCTTTGCATGTCCAAAGCCAAGATCAATGTTTTGATCCACTTTTGGTATATTGATTATGGCGGAAATTACATGGGCTTGTAGACAACCTCAAGAGGCACCTTCCCACGAAGTTTTGTGCCATTTTGGTGACTTGTCTCATATTGTCTTTTGCAGGGCCCGAGAATGTTAGGTTTTTATTTATGACCTAAAATAGTATAGGAGGGCATAAGAATGCTCATTTAGCCTAGGTTCAACCCCCTAACAAGTCTTGTAGCTATTGGGTTAGTAGTCATTGAGTTACGGTCCTGTTTTGATCTCTACCCATCGATGCCACATTGCGTTGAATTTAGCATTGAACATGATGCACGCATGGTAATGAGCCTACCTCTCATATCTTGCATCGATCAATATGGCTTGGGTATTGTACAAAGCCGTAGAAGATCCGTGTGCTCTAGGTCTCTCAAGCTCTCTCTAAGTGTGAATAGTGAAAATGAGCTAGTAAGTGGGATTAAAATTTCTTATACCGGGGGTCTCAGAACCACTTGCCACAAAATTTGACATGTGCTTCTATCTCATTGCAAAATGCACTTTAGGCTCAAAAATACTCAATTTGGACTCCGTTTGCCCAATTTTCAGGAAAAAACATTTTCTCCAAAAAAATGGCCGGATTGGACTTTCCACAATGTTCTCATAATTGCACCCCCACCTTCACCATATGTTTGCCCTTGACTTGATGATCACCCCTGTATTGTTCTTTTGTTGTTACATCACCATGTTGCCTGTTTTTTCTATTTTTCTTTGTTTTTTCTTCAAAAAACTACAAAAATTCAAAGAAAAATAGAAAATCAATTTTTGAAAAATGTCAATAACTCAAAGTAGCTCAAAAACAACATAATAAGCTGCTATGTACTTTTATTTGTAATATTTTTTGGTCGGATTGCCCCAGTTTATCATATTGTAGCTCAAAAAATTGCTATTTTTACATATATACACACACCTAGAGACTCATTTTTGGCGTTTGTCCTCATATATCCATAGAATCAAGTTAAATAAAGGCATGAGTACTCAGGTTCACCAAAAAGTTCCACGACCAAAACACAAAAAACCCAAAATCATAGAAAACAATGCCCTTTTTTGCACTCTTTTATGCTTGTTGTGGGTCCACACTACCAATGCCTCCCCCCTACTAGTTGGAGTTCTCCTGGATGATGATGTATCACCTAGGGTATGTGTTGTGCATCGGTATAACCATTGTGCTAATACAGGCCATGTAGTGTAGCCCTATATGCATACTCAGTCAATGCATGGATAAATTAATGTTATGCAAAAGGAGGGTATAAGCAATACGCATGGCATTCGATGTTGAGGTTCCTTGTTTTGGCATAACCTGTTAGAGCAATGAAATAATAAGCATGCTAATTGTGCCGCTCTTTTTTTTATGGATATTGGATGCTCTTGTACTGCTAGTTTGTCTTGTGTCGCGTGGTTGCACACTTGTTTGAATCCAAAGATCGAATATGTCATATGATTGGTCTTTTGTTTAGGAATCCACATCTAAGACTGACTCTTTTGAGCTTTCCATAAGCTCTTGGGTACCCAAATCTTACTCTTATTTTGTTTTGGTTCTCTCGGCTTTGGTTCTGGTTGAATCTTTGGTGTTTATGCTGAAGGGAGTTCCGTGCCTTGTCTTTTTGGAATATATAGCTATTCTTGATTGGCTTGAACTGAAAATCAACCTCTTTGGCACCCATACTTTTGTGATATATTGTGGGTTCGGTATTTTGGGTTTATCATATGGCAGTGAAGAGATGGCTTTGAACATGGTCTATTGAAACTTTGTGCCTTCATTCTTTTTTATCCATACATGCTTAGTTTTTGTTGTGGGTTGTGACAACTGCCTTTGCTTTATGGGTTTCCTTGACACAGCCATTGGAATTTTTCTTTGTTGGTCGTAACTACCTTGGGTAGGACATGTAGAAATGATCTTTTCAGTGAGTTTATCTTTGGTATCTAGTACTGAAGTACTGGAAGGAAGGGTTGGTTGCTCTTATGTCTTGACTCCACTACCGATGGTTTTTCAGTTTTGTGTGCAATAAATGGAACCACTTGGCTTTCCTTAGCATGTTAAATGTTGACTGTATTAGAGCACCAATCAATCTGCACATTGTCATGTCTCTGCCATGGCTGACCGAGCAATAACTGATGTTGCACTTGCTTGTCCTCTACCACATAAAACTTATGCAGATAGACAAATTGGTTAATTTGCACAAGTATAATTGTCCACCCCACTACCTTGATTGAATATTCTGAAGAGCTTTGAATGTCTTGTTGTGTGGGTTGGATTTTTTCCTCAAGTGCAAGGTGCTTGTATAAGCTATAGGAAATAAGATTTCCTTGAACTCCTGAATCTAGAAGCACATTTGCTTCCACTTCCAGCCTTGACTTTGATTGTGGGATCCACCATATCCTTTTCATCAAATTCTATTACTTTGAGTGCATTGATCCATAGTGGTGGTCCTTGATGTTGCCTCTATCGTAGATCTTTCTCTTTGACATTCATTCCTTTGCTTCCGCTTGAGCTTCTTTGACTAAGCACTAATTTTCTTGACTCGTTTTCTTCTCCTCATGGATACCTTTAAGCATCTCTTGGGCTAGTGGAAAATGATACTTTTTAAGCCTACATCCACTAAGAAAATTGGGCATTTTTTCACCATCTAATGTAGCAAGCTTGACATCCCTACTTGGTAATCGATCTTTAAGCACAAAGGGTCCCATCCCTCACTTTTTAAGTTTCTTGGCATGTTGTTTTAACGTATAAAATAGGATACAATCACCTATTTTAAATTCTTTTGAATGTACATGCTTATCAAAGAGCTCCTTTTGCCTTCTTTTTTGAGCGTAGATAGAAGCTATGGCTTTCAAGAGGAGCTCATCTAGCTTTTCAAGGTCATCTATTCTCAAAGACAATTCATGGTAATGGAGAAGGGAAATGGGGGAACACATCTGGCACACAAACAGATTTCCTCTCTATAGCTCAGGGTATCCACATCACTCCTATCCTACCAAAAACACCTTTGAAAAACACACTTTGCACTAGCAGACCATCATCTGCACAATTTGTGATGCTCTCACACTCCACAAGACTGCCACACAACTCACACCTACTACCACAGTCTGTCTCAACCTTACACACACACACACACACACACACACACACACAGCCACTCAATCTCACTCTCTCACACAAAGCACCGTCGGTCTGGGGGGGGGTGCACGCACATCCACACTGCTGACACTGCAGGGAAACACAAGAGCAAGTGAAAGAGAAGGAGGGAATGGGAAACAACATCTAACTGGCCAATAGTGGCTTGATTACACTTCAAAAGGCACATACAAGGCTTGCACTGCCATCACAATGGCCATTTTCATGAAAAGATACAAAGGGGGTTGACATGCACATTCCTCTGTCAAAAAACTCCACTTTGCAGGCTTCAAACGACACCAAAAAGCCCTTCATTTGATTTAAAAAATAGCTTTCAGAGTGGGGGGGCTTCAACTTTGGAAATTTCCACTTAGTTGGTCCATCTGGTGCCCCGTTTTGGCAACTTGTGAGAGGCGGCTACTCTTCTTTCATCTGCTCTCTTTTTGCTTGACTTTAGAGGGGGTGCACTAGCGATGTCACCAGTGCCCCTAGACATTTTCACTTTTTTATTTTTTATTTATTTTCATCTCATTTAATCCCATCTTGTTGCCTTCTTGACTAACTCTCGACCACCCCTTGGAAACTACCTCTTGGTCACCTTTGATCGCCTCCAAACTTGCCCCTTTGACTGGCTTGGGCGGCCTTGTAACTTCCCCTTCAATGGACCAATCTCTAGCTCTTTGGAATGGCCTTTTGATTACTCTTGCTAGCCCTTGGGAATGGACCTCGAATTATCTCTCTCTCTCTCTCTCTCTCTCTCTCTCTCTCTCTCTCTCTCTCTCTCTCTCTCTCTCTCTCTCTCTCTCTCACACACACACACACACACACACACACACTTCTAACTCCTTCACTTCATGTCGGGGAGGCACTAGCAAGGTCGCTAGTGCCCCTTGGCCTTGCTTTCCAAAAGCCCTGAGGGCGCAAGACCCCACCCCTAACAGGTCTGTCACATCACCATCATGTTCAACATAGACCAAATGTCGCGTTCGTCCACAGTCATGTACGCCCATTGCGACTCCCATTGGGCCACTGTCGAGTGCCAACATAGACCAAAAACCACCTTCGTCCACAGTCAGGTACGCCCGCGCAGCGCCGCTAGGCACCCTCACCATGGCTACCACCAGAGAGAGCTCTCTCTCTTTCTCATACACCCAATGAGGGCATCATTCTTAGCTATATACATTGGCCACCATGCTCGTTCCATCGCATGTGGACTCTTGTGTGTGCCACATGGTAGCTCCTCAAGGCATGCCCCTTGAGGCACTTAAAAATCATCCCAAAATTTGTTAAGAACACCATTTTTTCCCCCCAAGCTTTACCTTCTGCAGTTTGATGCCTACTGACCCGATGATCGGGCCGTGAAAACTGATTGGAAGCCCTTCTCCCCATCTCCAAACCCGCCAATTCTTTCCGTATCTCAGCTACATCGCGGCCTCAAACAAAGGGCCCAATCTTGGTAAAAACACCATCTGCACCCGCTTTCCCACAATTGCTCCCCGACTTCAGACTTTGATATCTCAATGCTCCAAGCTCTGATTGAGGTGTTCTTGGTTCTTTGTGACTCCATATATGGCATACTACATTCTTGAATCCTCTGGAGGCCCAAAAAATTCCACATGGCACATTTCCCAATGCGATTGACCAGGCCCATAACTGGCCCTTGGCAATCATTCAATTGACCATAACTTTTCCTCTAGAGGTCCAATTGGTGATCCAACAATACCGGCATGATCCACAAATTGAGCTTGACACGTCTACCTACTCACTCCACCTCTGACTACCTGCCCATACCTGCCATATCCGTCGAAGATCTATAAAACCTCCTAAATTTGGAGAGCTCTATCTTTCACACCGTGGCTCCATTTGAGGAGTAGTCTGGACCAGCTTCTAGAGCATCTCAAGCACTACGTTCTTGAGCATTATCCTTGCCCTTAGGACACTTTGACTAACCATCCCAACTGGCCCATTCTGGAGCCTTTTTTATCCAAAAAGTTGCTTTAAGCATACATTTCCCCTACCCTTTGACTGCCTGGGACCTTTGTACCTGCTTAAACCCTTTACCATGCACTTGTGCACGCCTCTAGCACTGCTTAGCACCCCTTCTAGCCTGGACCAACCTTGCCAAGACCTCTTATTGAAAGAGTACATGGGGGAACATGACGTGTAGGTACAACAAAATTGTGACATATGTCGCTTGAGAGCGGGGGGGGGGGGTTTGGGACCCGAAACTCCACGATGATGGCCTAACTCTTGTGCTTCTCTGTACCCTTTGGAGTTCTTGCATCTTGATTTTGAGTTAGGTGAGGGTCAAGGCATCACTTATCCACACATTGGTGCCCTTGAGAAGTTGTAGAAGCGTTATTCGTGCCTCTTCTCTTTATTAATGAAGACAAGAATTCCTTGATTGTTGTGGTTGTTATAGTGGACCTTCTCAATTGTGTTGGGGTTGAGCTCGTTTGGGTGAATGGATTCATTGAGCTTGACTAGTGTCGAGGTGTAGTCATCGTCCTCCCCTGACCAAGTAGAGGGGAAACTGCCAATGCGAACCGAGAGTGCTAATCCTTCCCGTTAGTGGCATTCTTGCATGCAATCTTCTACGTTGGAGGAGATAGTGGTGATTGCTTAGTTGACTTGAGTAGCAAGGTTGGCTACGCTTGCAATGAGAGTGTGCTTGACTTCCTTTGCTTTGGCAAGGAGATTATTGTTGTCAGCTTGTTTTTGTGACTCTTCTAAATTCCCTTCATTAACCTCTCAAACATCTCTATTTACAAATTTTTTGCAACTTATTGAAAAATGAAAAAACTTCAAAGCGAGCAAGTCTTGCGAGAAAAGAAGGGTTTAGAGGTTATTGGGGGGGGGGGGGGGGGGTATGAGTGGTAGAATCCAAAAACACCAGTTTTACACCAAACGTGTTTCGCTTGAATTAGCTCATCAGTGGTGCAAAACTTAGGTGGAATGGGGGAGTATAAATAGGTGGGGCAAGGTTCAAAAAAATTGTACAGAGCCCAGTAATTAAAAAAAGGGATGGTGCCAATTGAAGGAGAGTTACTCCCACAATTAATTAGCAAGTACTCAATTAGAGAGGGGGAATTCGTAAGGGAGGTACAAAAAAAGGAGGCTATTAAAGGGTGTACCAAAGACTAATGGAGGGTTTGGAGGGTACTTGAAGGAGGGGGAACATGTAAGGGAGGTACATGTAAAGAGAAGGCTATTTTAAAGGGTGTACAAGAGAGCTTTTGGAAGCAGCTTTCTAAGGAGCTTTTTCTAAGCCTTTTACTTCAATAGTGTTTGCATCGATAAAGCTTTCCACACCCTTTGTGGAGAGAGAATTTTGGAGGGATATTTCTTTGTTATTTTTCAATTCCAATTGAACCTTGAAACTAACATGTGCACCAGAAAAAATAATGCTTTGAACATAGGGGAAGGAGAAGAAGATACATGTCACCATATTAAATCACAAAGTTCTCCAAATAGAATTACAATATTAATTCAGCAACTCACATGCAATAACCAAAATATGCTTTGCACATAGCAGAAGAACAAGAAGACACAAGCCACCTTCTCTAATCATGAATTCCCTAAAAAATAATTACTCCATTAAATGTATAGCTACAATTATATTTTTGCACTAGGGGATGTCATCGAAACAATTAAATTACATTTTGTTTTATGCCGTACGATGACGGTTGAACACTTGAAGCAAATCTTCATTTGTCATCTTGCTCTGATGGATAAACATATTGTGGTAAAGGAAGATGAAGTAAATATGCTTGCAGGCTATATATGGTTTGCTTTGTGCCGCTCATTAACTCTCCACATGTACACATCGGGATAATTGCAATATGAACTTTGTACCTCTCCCCCTGTAATTATGAAGAAGATGTCTCTACACGAATTTTTCATGCATACTCAAGCATGCATGCATGTCTTCACGTTAGTGTGCTACACAATTCGGGCAACCATAGTTACTGCCAATTCAATTCTCTTGGAGGCTTGAATTGATACTCCTGGCCGATAAGGCACATTTCTTGTTTTTGTAACTACAGGCTTCTTCATTGTGAAGCCTCCTATCTGAGTAATGCCAATAAAACTGAAGAAGTCATGTTTGTTCCCTTTTCCATTGGCCATATATTGGGGACTCTTGCAGGGATTTGTGTGATTTTGTTACATATTCCACATGTGATCCACACTATCATTGCAAAACCACATGAATTCTGCCTTTGAACTAGTACCATGTGCAGTATCATCCCCTCTTTCCCATGTCCGAATACTCCAAAAGGATGGTGCAACAACACTTGTACCTGTGTTCTTCAGATTTTTTTGCAATTTTCTACTCTAGATCCTAACCACCCTTGACATTGAACCCTGCTTCCCTTTTGTATGAGTTCCCACATTGTCTTATGAATGCATGTTTCATCAACCACTAGCCCACCCTCGTGTTCTTTGACTATTTGACTGACCACTTTGGCAGTTGCTTGGACACCTCCACGATTTTGTGGGATGTTTTTTGTGAGATGCTCAGGTCGATGTGAAGAATTTTCCTCCTCATAGCTTACTATCCCAACCTATTTTCTCTTCTTGGCAATTGTATTATTATCTCTCTCCACTCTCAGTTATTGATAGAGTGGTGTACCTCCTAGCCCATCCTCAATATCTCTAGCGATAGTAGTTGGGCCTAGTGCTTGGCCTTGTTGTGCCACCTTGTTTCTCTACAGAAGGTCCACCTTTGTGATATCTACCCTCGACAAAAGAAAGCATCTTCACACTTTGTATCAAAGTGTTTGATAGATCAAACACGCATGCATCGTACAAGCTCAACATTTCTTTGTTTCCCTCCCCAACAAGCCAACCCGCATGCTTTTTTCAGTAAGGTTTGTAGTTGGAATGTACGACAGATCATCCACTTCCTACAACATAATTTTATTAAGAGATTCCATTCAAACACTAAAATATAGGACTACCTTTAAAAAATAGCTTGTCAATGTTTACCCCAACAAAGTGTTTTCTCCAACGATGATACCATACATGCCACCAACTTAGCCAACAATCCATTTGCAATAAGTTATAGTCAGACACTTTTCCAGATGTCCACCAATGTATATTCCTGTACATGCTCGTTGCCTCTTCCTCACTCCTTGCACAACACCATAACTTACACATACGCTTTTGCTCATCTTGGAAATT
The DNA here is from genome assembly GCF_014529385.1 of Adiantum capillus-veneris. NCBI lineage: Eukaryota > Viridiplantae > Streptophyta > Polypodiopsida > Polypodiales > Pteridaceae > Adiantum > Adiantum capillus-veneris. The sequence goes on from NC_140944.1 coordinate 150,691,543, forward strand.
TTTATGCACGTACTGCAAGGTGTGAATGTGCAAGCTTTGCTCCCAATAATACAAGCATGAGTGTTCTCTTCCTTCCATAACATTCTCAGGTCCTCTGTTGAATACAGTTTGAATAGCTTTTCAATTTTCTCAGCCTCATCTGCCATGAATCCTCTAAAATCAGTTGGACGGTGGCCGTTGTTCAACAACACTGAATTCATCATTTCCTAGAATATGATATGCGCTTCTCTCTTCTTCTTTCATCTTGCAAATGGAAATTGTTTGCATATATTGAATCTTGCAAAGATTAATGATCAGTCAATGCTACAAAGGAACAAAGAAGAAGTTGGAAGTTGAACCAGCATCCAGCTTCTTCTCAAGTCTCCGCTCCCGTCTTGGTGCATTCTATTTACCAGCTCGACACCAGATCCAGGGCCATTGATTGACATTTTGAACACATGGCATCGTTTAATACGGTCTGTGGATTGCCCTAGAAATAGCATACTGTGGAAAAACTTGTAGCCGCACTTTTTTTTCACTCAAATCAATTGGAACTCAGCACCAAATCCAATCCATGTAATGCTTGCCTTACTCATCCAATATTTAACATGAGATTAATATCACGTGAGCAAAGATTAATTGAGCCAATATCAGAGAATAGATAAAAGTTGTCATTACCTTTGCGTATTGATCAATGGTTGCATCTCCTCCAATATAGAGAGGATCTCATTGCTATTTAGTTGCTCCCCATTTTCTCAAACCATTGTTCCCATTACCATCTGCTTTGCAAGATTTAATTGCAACTGCCTAGGTCTAGTCGTTGGTGTTTCATATACCACACAAGACATAAGTTTTCTCGTTTGTAAAATTGCCGATCGCAAAACTCCCTTTGTGACGGGGTGGTTATGCCTTTTGATGTGGATGAACAATCGGGTCCAATTGTATTGCGAGCAAGTAATAGACAACACATGACACTCTCAAAGCATAAAGTGGAATCTGATCATAGTGTAAGCATCAAAGTTTTCCGTTTTTTGGAGCTCAACATACCAATTGACGTAATTGATGTTTGCAACTTCCCTGTCCAAGAAGTCTCATTTGGCCATCGGCTCATCGCATTGATCGAGCACAAGCTAGTTTTGGAAACGAGGTGCCCGACACATTTATTTCTTTTTATTAAAGCTGGGTACCTCATTCTAGAATGAACAAACTTAACCCAACAATGGCCATCATACTTCTGATCCATCCCTAACATTTTGGGGACACCATCTGGCATTGTAACCAACTCATAAACACAGTCTCCATTGTACACCTGGGGAACTTCATCTATATTTTTCTTAATTAAACACCTAGAAAGCATTCGGCTCAACTTGGGGTACTTGTGCCTATGTAGCACAATGAACTCCAAAGTACTCTGTGCTTTTTCTATCTAATTTGATCCCGAGGATATTTTTTTGTCTTTCCTTTCTTCTTCCCTTTAATCATCATTTATTGCTTGTTGGCAAAAAATGATGAGTTAATCATTTTTTGTTGGCAAACAAAAAATGAGTCTTGATGTTTATTGGCCGAGTTACCAGCAAAAGAGACTTCTTTTTCATCAGTGGAGCTGTCAAACAACTTTATTATTGCCACACTTGATTTTGAGGACATATTCAAACCCTTATTTATGGCTAACCAAAAAATTGTGGACAAGGTTGAATCCGACACATACTGAAATTGATGACTTAATGTCACACCATCTTCCACCTTAGTCTAAATATCGCCATCCAAAGTGGAAATGATGGAAAACATCTCATTGTTACTACCACCCCCATAATCGCTAAGATTCACCATGGAAAATCTTGTTGGGCAATCAAGCAACAAAGGTTCACTACTAACAATATTCAAGAACAGACTCACCTTGCTTGATGAAGAGGAATCCATCACTTGTTGAATCCTTTAAAGCTTACTGGCTGTCTAGATATATGTAAGCTGACACCCAAGCCTATATTTATAGGCAATTGACACACTCAAATACATACGTTGAACCTCTGCCAATGTTACTCTAGTTGCAAGTATATCTTGGAGAAAATCCTGTTGGTCTAGCACTCAATTAGTTTTAATTCCTCCTCTATTCTCTCTACCACTATCATTTGAAAACTTTCTCTATTTATCTTCTTCTATACAGTTTTTAACTCCCTTTTTCTCTCCCCTTTCACTATTCCTATACCTCTATCAACAACTTTCCCTACCCTGATCTTGTTATTTCTCATTCTCTCTCGCTCCCTATCTCCCTCCCACCTCTCTCTCTCTCTCTCTCTCTCTCTCTCTCTCTCTCTCTCTCTCTCTCTCTCTCTCTCTCTCTCTCTCTGCAGCCGTTTTTTTGACCTAGTAGACAGCAGTCCACTCTTTTGATCATAACTTCTTCATCCGAACTCCGATTTGGGTGATCTATAGCCTCAATCGAAGAGCACGAAGTCCTCTACGCATTGATGTAAAGACAGAAATTTTCAGAGTTATGGAAGGCATTTCTGTAGCAGCATTTCCGAAGTGAACAGGTTCAACAAAATTGATTCTCATCTCCTATTTTACATACAATGTCTTCCGGCACTCGCAAGGGTTCTTCTTCTTCAACAAGGTCCACAACCATTGTGGAAAATGATCCAAAATCTCCTAAGTATGGAGATAGCAACACAACCACCCAACCAACAACATCGGAAACCATGATCATGGCGTACTTGGTATCATTGCAAGAGACCGTAAACAAACAAGGCGAAGACTTACGAGCACTTGCAATGGAGAATGGCACACTAAGGGTACTTGTGGTTGAGAATGAGAATCTCAAGAGGACACTTGAGATGCAAACAACACGTTTGATGCAACTTGAAGAGGAAGTCAAGGAATGTAAACGCTCTCTTGTGGACTTGAATGCTTTGAAGGAGCGGATGAGCAAAGTAGAGCATGACCATGTATTGAAAGAGGAGAAATTTGACACTATGAGCCGGGATGTATGCGACATGAAAAATGTATGCACAAACAAGTCTTGGGCTGATGTATGTGGTAGCAATGTGGTTTCTAATTCCTCACTCATGCAAGCTATGGTTCAAACAAAGAATGTTGAGAATGTGGATGTGGAGGAGTTGAAGGAACGGGAGCGACGTTCCAAGAACATTGTTATTCGTGGAATTCCCGAAGAGAAGTTAGAGACACCTCCTTCTCTTGCCATTGTTATTGAAGATTTCTTCAAAACCCACTTTGGCATGTCCGGAGTTATGGTCTATGGAGCACATAGAGTGGCGAAGCAAGGAGCTCCTCGCTTGGGAGAACGGCCAATTGTATGCACCATGCCGGATGAAACCAAGCGAAAGATTATCCTTGATAATAGTTGGATCTATTTGAGGGATACAAAATGTTTTGTATGTGAAGATCGCACTATTAAGCAACAAAATATGCGTCGCAAGGCATATGAGGAAAAGAATAATAAAAACAAGAAGATCTCTCATGAAGAAAATGTGCCCAAGGAGGAGGGAAGTCTCTCAAGCAAATAGGGATGCGTGACCTATGAGACCGAGTTACAATTGAAAATATGCTTTTGGAATTGTAATGGATACCCATGGAATGCGGGTGTTGGCATTGATGAACTAACAAGCAAAGCCGATGTTGTACTTCTTGTTGAAACTTGGGAGCATGATACACAAAGGATTAACGGCTTGGAGGATTACAATGTACATTCATTAATGTGGTCAAAGAATCTCAAGCAACGAAGAGGACAAGGAGGGTTAGCATGTATGGTTAAGAAAGGATTGGAAGATTTTGTATCAATTGTGAAAGATGACAAGTACAAACGTTATGTATGGCTGAAAATTATGACACCAAAAAGAGCACCCATTTTTGTAGCCGGTTGCTACATTCCTCATCATGATTCTCCCTTTTATGCTTGCATGGATAGAGATCAACCATTTTCTGATTTGGAAGAGGACATTGCTTATTTCAAAGGTGAAGGTGATGTTATTGTATTTGGGGATATGAATGCTCGCACAAAAACATTGCAACATGATACTCAACAATTTGATATGCCATACATTTCAAGGGAGCTGGAGGAAGTTCACTTGTATGATCGTACTTCAATGGATGAGAAAGAGCCGGATCACTATGGAAAGTTACTTTTACACATGTGTAATAGCACGGGTATGATCATTGCCAATGGTGTATCTTTGTGGAGTGAAACCAATGGATTTACATGTAGAAGACATAATGGGGATAGTGTGATTGACTATATGCTACTCTCTGAAGCCATCATGTATCGCATAAAGAGTTTTATGTTTGGTCAATGGACCCCGGAATCCGACCATCGCACCTTATGTATTGACCTTTCATGTGGAGAAGCAACTAAGCATGATAATCTCAGCCAAAGGAAAGAGAAGTTATCACTATGTATGGATTTCAAACGGGCACCAATGTACATTGAAATGGTTGAGCAAAAATTATGGATGACAAAGCTTCAATGTGATGCACCATTGGAAACTAAATGGGAAGCTTTCAAGAAAGCTATTTGTTCTTGTGCGGAAGAATGCTTTGCCATAAAGCATCTCCATGGTATCCACAAAGATAGATCACGCAAAAGGTGGTTTGATAAAGAATGTCAAGATGTTCGAAAGTCCTTGATAAAGCTTGATGCAACTATGGACAAAGACAACTATCAAAGTCATTTGCGTACATACAAGGGATTGATTCAAAAGAAGAGAAGAAGATGGGAAGTAAAGCAACAAGAATTTCAAGTCCAAGAAAAGGCATATGCATGTGGAAGATTTTGGAGAAACTTGAGAGGCAAGCGGGTTGAGAATTTTGGTAGCTTGAGTCTAGTGGATATGTACACACATTGTAGGCAATTATATGAGCAAGAAAATACTGAAAAAATGCCATTTTATGGTTCACTCCCATGTATGCCGTCTTTTTTTACTATTGAGGATGTATGCGGTGGGCTTGAAAAGTTGGCCACTCGCAAAGTGGGAGATCTTCAAGGTATCAAGCCGGAGATGATCAAATGGACGGGAGATTTTACCCATGAGTGGATGTGTGATATGTTCAACCTTGCACTTCAACATGGTATGCCTTATGATTGGAGTACTAATTGGGTTAAGCCTTTGCATAAAGAAGGGGATGTAAAGAATGTAAGCAACTACCGGACTATAATGATTGGGTCTCTTATGGCAAAGTTGTTTGGGTGCATAATGGAGATGAAATTGAGTGATTGGGCTGAAGAGAATGACAAGCGTGCAAAGGGACAAGCGGGTTTTCGTCGATGCCATAGCACCATTGATCATCTTGTCACTCTTCGTGTTCTCATGGAGGAAAGTCGGTTGCAAGGCAAGCGATTGTATTGTTGTTTTGTGGACTTTAAGAAAGCCTTTGATATGATTCCACGTAACAATTTGTGGAGAAGGATGGAAGAACTCCAAGTGCCAAGTGAGTTTATGCTTGCGGTTTCTCGAATCTATGAAAAGGTGATTTGTCAATTGCGCATGGGAAGAGAAATTTCAGAAATTTTTGTAAGCACTATTGGGGTTAAACAAGGATGTCCATTGTCACCAACTCTCTTTGGTCTATGCATCGATCAATTGGAACAAATGGTACTTGACTTTATGCAAGAAGAAGGCATTGAAGAGGTCACTATTTGCAATGCGGTAATCATGCTTTTGTTGTATGCGGATGATGTAGTGCTTCTAGTACACACTTTAGAAGATGCACAAAAGCTTATGGTTGTCCTTGAGAACTTTTGCTTCCATAGTGGGCTGATTGTAAATGAATCCAAAACAAAGGTTATGCTTGTGAAAACCAACCATAAGGAGAAGCCATGCATTGTGTACAACAACGAGACACTTGAAGTTGTTGAGAGCTTTAAGTACCTTGGCCTTGAGGTTCCATCCAATCACAAGTGGCATGAATGTGCTATGCGTCGTTTGGAAGCGGGAAAGAGAGCATATTATGCATTTGAGAACATGTGTAATGCGGGAAACATCAAGTGTTGGGTTCTCAAGAAGTATCTTTTTGATGCATTGGTGACACCGGTTCTTCTTTATGGAGTTGAAGTGTGGGGCGGGAGCATCTCAAAGTCTACTTGGAAAGAGTTTGAGAATGTCCAAAAGCGTTTTCTTACAAACTTTCTCCAAGTTAAGACACAAACACCATATATGCTCTTACTTCTTGAGTCGGGATCTCTTCCAATTGAGGTTATGGGCATGGAAAGGGTTGTGGAGTACATGATAAAGATGCGTCAAAACCCCTCACATCGACTTCCTACAATTGCATGGGAAGCAAGCAAAAAAGTTCAAAAGACGCATAAAAGCAAGCTCTTGAGCACGGGATGGATGCAAGACATAAAGAAGTGGTTTGGGAGATGGGATGCATTACACTTGCTACATGATGCTTCAATTGACTCTCAAGTGAATGAAGCTTTTCTACAACGCCAATGTATTATGGCTTGGGAGAAATCCGGTGGGTCACGCTTCATACATTACACCACCTATATTGCCCCCAACTACAAAACCATGTTCTTCGCTGAGAGAGGAAACCGTACTCACACTTACATGCTTGAGCCTATTCCCTTGTCCGCGATACGCACTATCGCAGCAATTCGGCTTAGCTCCCATTTCCTTTGATGCGAGATAGGGCGTTGGGGCAATGGAGAAGAGTCAAATCGATTGTGCACATTATGATCACTGCAAGTTCGAGAGTCTGAGTACCACACACTACTAGAGTGCTCAGCTTTTGATCACATCCGAACTTGCTTCTCTCACATTTTCAGCCATAACTTAGACCTACACACTTTCCTCTCCCAGCCAAAGTGTGGGCTCTCCATTGCGACTCTCATCACTACAATTTTGGAGCATCGAGAGTCACTCATCAGCCATACACATACTACATCACATGTAGCTTTGGTCCCATAGGTCATATTTGACCTCCGAGGACGATAATAAAATCTATCTATCTATCTATCTCTCTCTCTCTCTCTCTCTCTCTCTCTCTCTCTATGTGTGTGTGTGTGTGTGTGTGTCTATCTCTATCTCTCTCACTCTCCATTCATCTTTCTCTCTCTCCATATTTCCCCTCTCACTATCTCTATCTCTCCATATTTCCCCTCTCACTATCTCTATCTCTATCTCTCCATTCATCTTTCTCTCTCTCCATATTTCCCCTCTCACTATCTCTATCTCTATCTCTATCTCTATCTCTATCTCTATCTCTATCTCTCTCAGTCTCCATTTATCTTTCTCTCTCTCCATATTTCCCATCTCTCTCTCTCTCTCTCTCTCTCTCTCTCTCTCTCTCTCTCTCTCTCTCTCTCTCTCTCTCTCTCTCTCTCTCTCTCTCTCTCTAAGTGTTCCCCTCACTCTCTTTTTCTATCTCTCTCCCTGTTTTCACCTTATCTCTCTATTCTCCCCTCATCTCTCTCCTTGTGTTCCCATCTCCATCTCTCTCTCTCTCTCTCTCTCTCTCTCTCTCTCTCTCTCTCTCTCTCTCTCTCTCTCTCTCTCTCTCTCTCTCTCTCTCTCTATTCCCCTCATATCTCTCCAAGTGTTCCCCTCACTCTCTTTTTCTATCTCTCTCCATGTTTTCACCTTATCTCTCTATTCTCCCCTCATCTCTCTCCTTGTGTTCCCATCTCTCTCTCTCTCTCTCTCTCTCTCTCTCTCTCTCTCTTCCTTCCATTGCATGACAATGTAGCAGTTGAATCCTAAATGAATGCTTCTACTTTGTTCTTGCCATCCAATGTCACTGTGTAATAGATTCTAATGTCCTAGATTGGAACAAGATGGAAGTATGACATTGGTTTTCACAATGAGAAAAGAACATAGTTGGGCATCGGAGTCCATTGACATACCGTCAGACGATGCCTGGTTTGATTTGTTGGAGAAGGATGATTGGAAGAGAGATGAGGTGGTACACCTATGCGAGGTACAATTCGATGCCCACTATAAGTAGACTTTTTTTGCATCCTTTGACATTTGTGGTTTGTTGGCAATTGCTTGCGTAGTACAAAAATGAGAACGACTTTGTCATTTAGTACGGAGGTGATTGTGGAGTCTTGGCTTTGTTGGGGAGTCAAATGGGCTGTATGATGACAATATTTGAGAGCAATGAGGATTTGTCCACCAAACTACGCACTATTTTGGAAATGCAAGACGGTCAACTAAGAGAGATACAGGAGCGACTCAAGAGACATGCAGAGGAGGTGGAGACATTGCCCCTGATAGAGGCAAACCACACTCCATGTACTTGTTAACACATTTTGTTCAATAAGGCTTCAATTGCCCTATTCCAATCGTCAGAGTTCTTCCTTTTACCGATGGCAACAATCCCCTTCCCTGCTTTCTTGTAAAACCTCTATGAAGCTAGCTGTTGGGATGACACTTTCAAATACCCAACAATTTCTGGCCTTCCAAACTTGCTTAAAGTAACTAGAGTAGGATTCAAGGCCTTGCATTTGTTGAGTGCAGAAAGTTACTTTGCCCACCTTTCTACACTCAACAAATGCAAGGACTTGAGCCCCACTCAGTAAAGGTTTTCACAGGGAAGTGAGAGCTTCTCTCAACCTTGAGACAAAGGGCCTTTTTTAACGAGCAAGGCAGCATCAAGTTGTTTTGTTTCAGCTCCCCCATCCTTCAAGCACAAGATCCCTTTTCCGTGAGGGGGGTGTATCTTCTTCATCAATGCAATGCGGAGGGTCTCTCATTCACCTTATTGGGCGGACATGTGTTGTTGATCTATGGGTAGACCTGATAGATCAGCCCCAAGCACAACGTCGAGAGCTCAAGGATGAGAATACGAATCTCAAGGCAGGTTTTGCCACCTTGGAAACACATCTCTCTTTACATTGATGAGCATCTTGGGAGTTTTTGGTCAATTATGAGGGGCATTTTGGGAATTCCCACAAATTATCACAGTATTTTGGTGATTTTCCCTTTCTAATATCATGGAGTTGTAATTTTCAAGGTAAAGAATCAATTTTTTGGTTTTTGATCCCAATAAATGCCTTAAATTTTGGTATAAGTGTCGATTGCTTCATTATTTGACCTTAAATCAAAGCTTTTTTTTTTTCTCTCAAGTAGCTCATAACTACTCTACAAGATAGTTTGACAGAAAAATACCAATATAAGAGGAGGGTGAGCTTTAGTTTATTGATTTCACATATGGAGTTTGGACAGACATTAATGAACAAGTTTTGCACATATAGAATCATAGTGAAAACTCTCTCTCTCTCTCCCTCCCCCTCTCTCTCTCTCTCTCTCTCTCTCTCTCTCTCTCTCTCTCTCTCTCTCTCTCTCTCTCTCTCTCTACTTTGTGCATTTAGATAACTTGTTTGTGAATTGTTTTGGTGGACATATTGGTCGCTATAGCAACACTAAATATTTATCATATTCATGCTTATTATATGGGATAAAATTCTAATATCTAATTCTTCCCCCCTCTCTTGCTCCCAGTCCCACTAATATGACAATGTAGCAAGAAAGGAAATGTTATGGTGAACTCTCTCTCTCTCTCTCTCTCTCTCTCTCTCTCTCTCTCTCTCTCTCTCTCTCTCTTTTTGTGCATTCAGATAACAAGTTTGTAAAAAGGTTTGGTGGACATATTGGTCACTATAGCAACACTATATATTTACCATATTCTTGCTTAATATATGGGATAAAATTCTAATATGCACCCAATCCCACACATCATGACAATGTAGCAAGAAAAGAGATGTTATGGTGGACTCTCTCTCTCTCTCTCTCTCTCTCTCTCTCTCTCTCTCTCTCTCTCTCTCTCTCTCTCACACACACACACACACACAAAATCAATTTCAGATGCTTTGTTGTGGTTGAGGTCAGGCTTGATTTTCAACAGGCAGACTTTTTTTGTTGCATTTGAGTGTATTTTTTTAACAATAGCTCACATCTTCAACTGGCTTACAACGACAAAATACCCCAAAATGGCTAAAACACCCTTCCAAAAGTAACCCCCATCGAGGTCATCATTTGTTGTTGTTGTTGTTGTTGTTGTTGTTGTGTGTATGTGCACGCGTGCATGCATGTGTGCATATGTGTTCATAGCCTATAGCCAGGGCACTTGGTACCAAGTCAATAATACAACAAAAACTCAATAATGAAGCAAGTCAATAATACAACAAAAACTCGTTTGTATTCATTTTTGGCATATAAACATGGTGAAATTGGGGACTCAATCATTGTCTTAGGTTTCTAACAGCTTGCTTGAGAGGCAATGAGCACATGTGCTCCAGAGGAGAACTTTTATCCATCTTTCATAATAATTTTTAAAGATATAAGAATGCAGTGTAGCATAGTGACTCCCATGAGTAGAACCCTTTCTTATTCTTTCGTCAAGAAGATGAAAAGAAAAGAGTGTAAGATTTATACAATCATTGGTGGGAGAGTTGTGTCACTATGTGCACTTTTAAAAAGAGAAGTAAAATCTAATTTCTAGATTGAAAGGCCCTTTTAATCTACAAATAAAACTTATTAAGTTTTTGGTAGTATCGCTCGGGTTGTGAGCAGGGCTTGCTTTGTAATTTTTTGATATCTTTAATATGACAATCACTCACTTTTGTGAGTTTTGCAAAAAAAAAAAAAAAAGCTTTTGGTAATATCATTGGGTATTTAATACAATAACTTTTCGTAAATTTTGACATTCCAAGTTGCTCTAACTTTGCATGTGGACCAGTATGATTGCAAAGGAGAAATGAAAATTCTCACTTACAATTTCCTAACCTTAAAGTTAAACCAAAGGTTGGAGAAAAGCTTTGTTATTTGGGTAGTGCTCTCTTGCGAGGGCCTTGCAAAAGTAACTAGTGCTCATAAGCTAGCTAGCAATAAAAAGTTGATTGCATGGATTAATAATAAGTCCGCTTCATCATGACATGATGATTAACAACCTCGTTTCATTTGATGGCAACTATGAATCACACGAATAGGCCATTGGCTTGCTAAAATAGTAACTAGTGCTCATAAGCTAGCTAGTAATAAAAAGTTAATTGCATGGATTAATAAGAAGTCATCTTCATCATGATCAGTAACTTTGTTTTGTTTTATGGCAATTATGAACCACATGAGCAGGCAGGCCATTGGACTATATGCCGCTTTCTACTCGATGCAATTGTCACTTTGTTGAATGTAAGGGGGACCCCCCCACTGAGGAGGGGGTAACTATTTCTAGTTACCCCCTCTCCCCTCCTCTAACTATACTTCAAAGAGATACACTTGGATATACAAAAGTTACTCTCCACCTCTCTTGCATATGTATGTGTGAGCACTAGTCACATCAATCAAATCATGCAAAATCCCCCTCCCAAAAAAAAAAACAAGTGAAAGGGTCACGGTTGCTTTCTAAAACAATAAGAAATTGATAAAATTATTAGGTTGAGTTTCACTGGAATTAGTGTTCGAGAAAGGATTTCCTCAGCTTAGCCTTGAGCCAATTGAAAATCGAGACTAGTCGATTGCAAACCATGGTAAAGGGAAGAAAAATCGATGAAATATGTGAGAAAATAGTTCAAAAATCTTGCAAATTTTAGATTTTTTGTTAGTATTTTCGGTTTGCTTCTTGCGAGGAGGAAACTCAGCCGCTAGTGTTTGGGAAAGGTGTGCCTCAACTTAGCCTTGAGCCGGTTGAAAATTGAGATTAGCCGCTTACAAGCAATGGTAAAGAGAAAACAACAATAAATTATACAAGAAAGCAGTCCAAAATCGTGAAATTTGAAATTTTCTACTATTCGGTTTGCATCTTTACATGCAAGAGACTTAGCCGCTTAGGAAAAATTACTTTTTCAAACACTAACTGGAATTAAGCTATAGAATGCAAGAAAAGTCAAGCCATGTGAGAGCGTGAAATGAAAGGTGAAATAAAAAGAACTCATTGATTTACATATGTGTTTATAAATATAAAATCAATATATATATATATATATGTGTATGTATAGAATTTATTAGAATTATGCAAGACGAAGCTTCACTTTAGCTTTCTAAAACAATAGAATGCAAGAAAAATCAAGACATGTCACCATGTGAAATTATAGGTGAAATAATAAGATCCATTTATTATTTTAAAATTAGAGTAACATTTATGGTAAGTCTCAATCATCACTAAAAACATTGAAAGTATGTCTAACTCAACTCTCCTCGAAGGCTTCTTATAGAAAGCCAAAAAATACAAGGTGAGAAGGCACGAAGGCATGCTAAGTTAAGGGGAGATGAGGAATGTGTAAGTTTAGATACACATCTACAATCACATGGAAATTTTATTGTGTTTTAATATAAAATTATATTATCTATTATACATATATAATCGAAAATGGCTTGTATGTTATAAAGAGCCCCACTTAAATAATGTGAAAAGTACACATTGCACATCTACATTTTGAAGCAAAATAAAATGAGAAGAAAATAAAAATAAAAATTAAAACAAAAAATTATTTCAATTCTTTTTTATAAGAAAAGATAAATTCGATAAATATAGAAAATAATAAAACAAATTAGTGAAGTAAATCTTTATAAAGTCCTTAAATCAAAGGACCCTTTGTCAATACTTTACATCATGGGATCAAATTCTTATGAATACACTTTCTAATCCAAAAGGATGAATGCAACTTTAAACAAGGTGGTCTCTACATGGGCCTTCAAAAGGCAAAAAAGTAACTACTAGGGGTCATGAGAGTTAAAGATCTATTTTAAAAAGGTCAAAGCTCATAATAAACTATGTGTGTGTGTGTGTGTGTGTGTGTGTGCGCGCGCGCGTGCGAGAGAGAGAGAGAGAGAGAGAGAGAGAGAGAGAGAGAGGGTAGTGATTACAAGAAACGTTTTACTTAGCCCTTAATGTAAATGGTAGATTTACAAAATTTCAGCTATAACAATTAAGGTATAAAAAATCAAAATGGATAATTATCATTTTTAATTGAAAAGTCACTTACACAATTTAGAAATACATATTTTAAAAGACTTTGAGCTATTTTTAATGTTTGCCTATGCATTCTTAGAGAACCTCACTAGAAGGAATCTAAAAGCATTCCTCCATTACAATACAACTTGCTCTAACTCATATGCCATGGAGGGAGATTGGAGCCTTAAAGAATCGTGCATGTCACTATATAAAAGTACTCTTTTACTAAAAATCATCCAAACATATCAAAGATATTTTTTTTGTAACTAGTTAATGTATTTGATGAGATGAATTTATATACATAAATACATATATATATGTATGTGGGGAAGAGAGAGAGATTTAAAAAACTACTTTAAAAAGATGTTTGGTTTAACATTTACAATATGAGACTACCAATATCCCAACGTTTGAATTAACTGACAAATCATATACTCACAATTGTGAGTTTGGAAAAAAAAAGACCATTTACAATATGAGATGAAAATTTTGCATTAACTCATTTCTAGCATGTAGAAGGGGCAGTGCCTTAACTTGCCTCAATCTTTTTTCCTTGACTAAAATAAACTTTTTTTTTTTTTTAGTGGATACAATTAAAAACCAAAACCCTTCACCAAATGTCTTAATTCCAAAGTGAGTAAGTTTGCTCAATTTTGAACCCATTTGTTTGGATAGAAATCTACAAAGATGCCTTGAGGGCTTTGAGGAGAAAATGGGAGGAAATGGAATGTACGCGCGCGAGAGAGAGAGAGAGAGAGAGAGAGAGAGAGAGAGAGAGAGAGGACGTGTATCAGAGCCAAGGCGAGTAGAGGCAAAGAAACTTTTTTGCTATCGCAGTCATCTAAATGCAGGGGATCCTTGGCAATGGTGCTTCATCAACAATTTTTAGTGGCTTTGTAAGGATACGATGCTAGGCATCCTGATTAGGAATAAACTATGATTTGTGGTGGAAGATATATAGAGTTGAGGGCATGGTTGGGAGCCATGGCCTAGTCTAAGGATACATTTAGAGAGATAGTTGATATGTACGAGCATGATGATGAAAACACAGAGAGAGAAACCATCTGTGTGAAGGTGATGGCGGAGACAAAGAGGTCGCGAATCTCTGTGTGGACTAGACAAGGGGAGGTTTCTTTTCCTTTAGGATTCAGAGATCCGGTCCGAATCTAAGAAATGAATGGGTTTTTGGGGTTTCAAACCGAGTAGATAGAAAAAGTATAGATTTGTAGTTTTCTAAAGTGAGTATGGGGTACCCAGCTGTAAAAAAATGATAAAATATCCCCAGAAGATGGAATCTTTTATTTTGACGTTGTGTTTGAAGGGTAGGGAGAGATTAGACGTGTGGCGGCTGCCAGTAGCATGTTGTGTTCGTGGCGATATCGTATGGGTAGTTGCGTGGTCGTGGCAGTACCGTATGGCCAGTTGTGTGGTTTATTTGGTGATAGCGCGCCACTGCGAGGCAACTGCCATCGCACCTACAGCGAGTATGGGGTAGTAGGGGACGGCACAGCAGCCTGTCCTAAGCCATTTGCAGAGAGTAGAGGATGGCCCAACAGCCTGTCCTGAGACGTGAATTTTGTTTGCATTCGCCATCGCAACTTTCAGCGAGCGAGCAGAGGGCGGGGCAGCAGCCTGTCCTAAGGCGTGACCTTTTCGGTTGCACCCTCCATCCCAACTGCAGCGAGCAGAGGACGGGGCAACAGCCTGTGGTGGGTGGTGAGCCGTCACCTTTTCGGTTGTACCCGACATCCCAACTGCAAGGAGCAGACAACGACAGCAACCTATGGTGAGCTGTGACGTTTTTCGCTGCAGCCGTGGACGACGACAGGAGCAAATTCCGGTCTGCTGCAGTGTTTGAGGACAGCAGTAGATATCCATCGACGACGACAGCATGCTACTGAATGTGGATTGCTGCGGTGCTTGAGGACGACAGAAACCTGTTTGCTGCAACATTGCACCACGACACCTAGGTATGTACATAGTGTATAGTGTTGTATGTCTATTGTAATGGTAAATAGAAGTGGTCTTTTTTTGCTTTCGTTGTCGCCGTGTGTATGTACGTTTACATGTCGTAGTTTAGTGGGTTGTATTTTTAGGATTGTTGTGAAATGGCAAGGATGAAGCATCTTGCGAGGTTAGGAGACGCACCCTCTAGTTCAAAGAGACCTCGAGGGAGGCCTAGGCTCTCGGAAGAAGAGAGAATGGCGTGTACCGAAGGTAGCAAACCCAAAAAGATGCTCGAGCTAAGCATAACGGTGTCTACGGGCGGTAGTGATGTGGATGTTTCTCTTTTTCCAAGGTTGAAAGCCTTTGTGGAGGAGGAGGTGGTCGCCGGCATGTGCTCGATCAAGCATGGTGGCACCGTCTTCCACCTCTACTTTCAGATGGTTGTTCAGATCATGGCGACTTCGATTATTGCAGTGAGCAAGAAAATAAAGCAGTACCTAGGATGGGATATTCATAGTCCCGTCAGAGCGAATATTCTCTGTCGTGCCCTCAAGCAAAAGAACATGCACACCTTTCATGGTATGCTGGGGTATTGTATGAAAGACATGGATCAACCACATTAAGAGAACTTCTCGCATAATGTAACAGTTGATGACATCAACAAGGGAATTGAACTATACACACAGTATGGGGCAGATGAGCTAAAAAATAGAGTTTGTCTGATGCATGCGAATATTTTTGATCGTGCACTTATGTATTGGAAATTCCACTTGAAACACCTAATTGCTAACAACTTTTTATCAACATTGCACCACTAAAGTCTGGCAAGTACTATCCATCTTCCTCGTGGATAACACCTTTTCAGGGCCGTGGAATGCCGTTGAAAAAGATCAAAGCATTATGGCAAACCATGACTTTCCCTTCTTCTACAACATATCAAGATGTGATTGATATTTTTGTTCTTAACGAGGCTTACACGAAAGCGCAGCCTCGCATCGACTGGTTTATAAGAAGGTGGCAAGAAACCCATAGGTAGATTGATTTCTTCTCGTTAACATTAGTTGTGTTGTAATGGTAAATGTCACTGCTAACATTGTTAATGTTTTGCAACCTATTGTCAACGATGAAGGGAAAACTGCAGTTGCCTATCCGACAGATGGTCATGAAGGACTAGTCGGCAATCCTTCAACTTTTGAAGGGAAAGAGAAAGTTTTTGTGCTGGACAGTGAGGAGGAAGAGGATGCATCTCTTCGTGCAGATGCTTGCGAGGGATTCATCGGCAACTCTTCAACTGTAAAAGGCAAAGAAAAAATTGTTGTGCTAGACAGTGAGGATGAAGAAGATGCACCTCTCGACGCAGACTTCATCCCACTCCTCACTAGACGAGGAGTCACTACTATTGCTAGTTAAAATGATGTATATAATATCACTTCCCCAACGGCTAGTGTTGTTGTGTTTCTCTCTAAAAGATTTCTTGATGTTTTGCTGGGTCGATGGAGCAATCTAGCCCTCGGGATAGTGCAGACACACAGCCACCGGAACCGCCAGCATTGGACGATGATGCAACGCTCGACAAACTCCATGACGTGCTCCTACAAATGTGGCGCCATCTGCGTGGAGACACTCCTGAAGACCTGACTATTCTCTGCACTTTCATTCATAATTCTGTAGATAACTTTAAAAATATGATTAGCGAGTACGAAGTGAATGTAACAGACATGCAAATCTCCCAACTGCAAGAGCAAATACAATGCTTGCGCACCGAGGTCACATCATTGAAGGTGCAGCTTAACAGACTTAATGCAATTGTAACCAGATTAAATAATATTACCAATAAATTTTACCGATGATACTCTTTCTAACTCTGTTTCTCACAACTTGTACTCTCCTCTTGTTTCGTTAAGCATTCTGTATGTGTTTTCGATCTCTTCCGCAGATGTTCTATGGCATGGGTTATTTTTTACCAATAAATTAATGGATATGTTTTTCATTCTGAATCTCTTTTTCTGCTTGTGCAATTTCCTTGTGGGTGTCCGATACGCATGGAACCCGCCCCTTATTTCGCCTTTACCCTCAAATACGTTTCACCTTATGTAGATGCCAAAGAATCTTGGATGTAATGAATTTATTTTCTACTCTCCTAGAAGGAGTAGAAGTAGTTGTATACTTCACAATTTAGAAAAAATAAAAACTCCAACTAAAATGAAAAAGTGAAGGGTGTAGAAAATGAAAAGCTTCTTGCATTTGGAAAATCAAAAAGCTTTTATTCTATATAAAGGATGGCCTTACCTATATGCAATGTGCCATGCTTTTATGGAATTTAGTCAATTTTAAAATGATTAATGGTACATACAAAATAATCAAAAGTTTTTAAAAATTGTTATACTTAAACTTCAAATCATTTGTTTCATCCCCTCCATAAAAAATAAAAAATTAAATGCAACTTTTGGGGAAGATTATTTGAATGGATATGGTTTTGGAAAAGATCATTTGAAAGGACATGGTTTCTTTCTTTTTCATTCTCTTCAAAATATTTAAAGGCTTTTTTGAAGGACACAAAGGCCAAAAACAACATTTAAAAGACCATGATTTCTTTTCATACATAAACTTTTAAGCCTCCTTGAAGACACTTGTCAGGCAAGAAAAATAGAACGGCCTTTGTATGTCATGGCAAGCCGAAGGTCAGAAATTGCAATGTGCCTTTGCACTTTCTAGGAAAGAAAAACTTCGATGATTGCTCATCCTTGACAGAAGCTTCTTATGCAATGGATAGATGGTTTTGAAAATAAGTAAATGCAAACTTTAAAAGCAAAACACTAAAGAGAGATAGAAAGCTAAAGAATAAGATGAACAAAAGACAAGCAAAATGCATGCACACAAGCCATCTCTTTACACACCAATTTCAATTTCAAGAGGCCTTTCATTTCCTACACTCTTACCTCTCACTTTTACATTTTAAACACTTTAAAAATAATTATTACATTTTTAAAATTGTGGAGACTTATCAGCCTTTCAAAATACAATATTAAACTTTAGCTACCCTTTTTAAGGTTGAGATTCAATGACCAGCAAAAATATTTAGCAAAAATGTTTTTTTCCTTACAAAACTCACAATTTGTGAGTGTAATGTATAAAAACCAAGAAATAGAAGATACATCTCAAGCTTGCGTTGAACCTTGACAGACATCATATACAACGATACGGTATCAAGCCTCATACATAGGCACCCCATAACCCAACTTCATGTTAGCTCAAACCTGTCAGTACGGCCGAGGTGGCCCAAACCCACTCGTCCGAGTCCTTCCTTCTATCAAAGGCTACAATCGATTCCTTGCTTTCTTGTACGATCTCTGTGAAGCTAGCAATTATAGGAGCATTCTTAAACACCCGATAGTTTCTAGCTTTTCATATTTGCTTAAAAGTAGGAGAGTCTAACTATTTGTGTACAAACCCTATTCCCCAGGTCCTTTGAACCCACTTGTAGATTTTCTAAGTAAGACCGCTAATAGTCGGGCATTCCTTGAAAAGGTGAGGAAGATCCTCACATGCCATTTCGCAGCCTGAACATATATAAAAGTCAATCCCTCTGGTATAAATTTTTACTCATGTAGATAGAGCCCCCCATAAAACCTTCCAAATGAAGATCTTCATTGCTAACGGCCATTGAGATGTCCATATGTTGTTCACAATCGCCACCCATCTTGACTCCGGTCATTCTTGCTCCCATTGCTCGTTAAGGGGGGAGAACCAAACAGGTGAGACCATAATAGTGAAATATACGTCCTTGGTTTTCGGTTTACAAAAGTGCTTGCTCTTGGGCCATCGCCAAGCTTTCCACTTGAACATAGACTCACACACCGGCATACAATTGTTGTCCATTCCAGCATCCTTGCTTCTTATCTAACCAACCTTTCAAGATGCTGCACCAAAATTTTCCTTACTCTTCTTAAAGTTTGATCCACTAACTAATTGTCATTGCAAAATTAATGCCATTAATATTGTTGTATTTTGATTATTTGGGCCTTTGATCAAACTATTGCACATAGTAAGAAGTCAAACAAAGCCATGCAACCAAAGCAAGGATGAATCTGACAAAAATCTACATGAAAAGATACATGCATACTAAAATTTTAAGTTGTTAAGCACAAAAAGCAACACCAACTAGATAGCACGAGATATACCACAATTCATTGCCTAGACATTTAGAGACACTTTTATTCTAGAGAGGACTTAAGAAATTTATATTGAGAGACTTGTTTCTTACAAACATAAGACTTGAGTTTTTACCCATATTATAAACATTGGGGAGGGGGAGGATTGTGCAAACTGCCCTATGTAAGTAGATTTGCATGTTTTCTTTTTTTTTCAAACGTAAAAAGGAAATAACATCTAAATGTAAACATATTTCAAATGATTCTTATCATCAATTTATATAAATTATAACCCTTCTTATGGTTCTTCTATGAGGTACACGGATAAAAAAAGGAGCATCACAATCGTAAAATACTACATGCGATACCAATTAATATACAAGGAAATGCGCTTTGATAAATGGTAACAAGCTCTCTCTCTCTCTCTCTCTCTCTCTCTCTCTCTCTCTCCATTTTCTTCTTTCGGATGTATACTCTTGTTGAATCTTCATGATGAGATTGCTAGTCAAGGGCTACTCGATATGTATGCAAAATGTGGTGCCCTCACCAAAAGCACGTAACTAGAGTGCAACTAACAAAGCACTCTGATTCTTTTGCATATTCTCACCACCTTGGGTTTGTTGTCAACCAAAGTTTGATATTTTTTGGGTGCCATGCAGCACCTCATTATCTGCAGTGCTGCTTTGTGTTTTGAGTCTTATGGCTACGAATAATTTACAAAAAGGAAAAGGTACATGATGTCCATGAATGTGTAAGAAGTTAGCCTAAGCGTATGAGGGTGATGTTTTGCAACCTGCACCATAGCTTATAATTTCTACCTTGGGTTGGCAGCTTCTTGCCCTCCCTCCTTCTCTTAGGCTAGTTAATGGACTCTCACTTCGATTATTACTCTTGCTCTGATTATGAAGTTAGGTTTTCAACATGTAGACTAGATTGGCTTATTTTACTTCATTGTGGCAAGGCTTAGGGGTAACGGACTACGTGCGAAGGTGTAGACTTAAGCAACACTTGAGCAAAGGACAGCTACAAAGGAGTAGGTTAGTGTAAGGCCACAATGCTAAGGTCCAAATGGAGATGCTTTCAATAAAAAGGTTCTTTTGCTGATGTTTTGTTGATGAGGAGGCTCCAAGGTGAAAAAGTTCTTAACCTCGAGACGAATCAAAATGCTCTCTCCCTCTCTCTCCAATGGTGGATTGTTTATCACATTTCCCTCTTGAGTTCAAGAGTAGTCATATAGATCTTAAGGTCTCTTGGCACTGTCTTAACATCGCCAATAATTCTCCTCTTATTTCCACTTCAAGCCAACATCAATTCTTCTTGTCCATAATGTTGCTTAGCCATTGTGGTAATCATATTGATTACCACAATGCAATGGATTGCCCTGACGTTCCATACTCGCATTACAATTAAAGGATTGGACTATGAGCACATGGCAATGATAGGAATGGGACAAGCAAAATGGACTAATTTATGGATTGAAAAAAAGAATTAGTGATTAAATTGAATCAAAGAATTTGCTTGTAATTGGCTGAAAGGAGGCTTCACATGATTTGCAGATTGAAGCTTCCTTATCGAGTTAAGGAGGGGTTCCATGAGCAAGAAGCAATGACGGCTAGAGCTTTGATTTGAATGGGACATGGATCATTTCCAAAAGTTGACGATGTTACTTGTAGCGTACAAGTTCTTCTTCCAACACAAGCCTGTAAAAAATAGTACTCCTTAGCAACAATATCATGGGCCCAAGCTAAAATCAAATGTTCTCTCTCTCTCTCTCTCTCTCTCTCTCTCTCTCTCACACACACACACACACAAAGATTGATTATGATAAGAACTAAAAGGAATCTACGCTTCAAAGTAGGCAAAGATCTCGATCATCAATGTGGATGTGAGCCTAACTATGAACTACAATCGAATTTGACAATTGCAAACTTGATTGTGTGTGACCTTTGTGAACCCTATCCATTATATATGTGCTTGTGTGAACTAAGAGCCGAGTCCAACAATGCATTAGGGACATTAGTGATATTTAATGAAATTTGCAACATTATGGTCACACAATAATGCTATGATATTAGTAATATGAAAGGAACAACACCCTGAAAATAGAAGTGGTTACAAATTTCTTTGTAGTAAGAAGTTACTACCATGATCAACCGATGAGAATTTGGGACGAAAAGCACTCCAAGATTCCTATTTGAAGAAGAGTGAAAGAGCCCACATTCTCCTTTGCTATTATTTAGACAAAGAGTTTGTTCTCACAAAAGATTTGATTTGTTTTATGAGTCAAGAATGGGTACCCTTTGTCATCTCCCCAAAAAGAAAAACCTAGTGGGGCTAAGATAGAAACAAACTAACACTTAATTTCACTATAATCTTGGGACTCGACCAAAGCATACATATCAACCAAAGGATTGTCAAGCAAGATGTATTTTCAAAACAACCCCTGACTAGCAATCTCATCGTGAATTCTTTCACCCAAGTCAAGTTGCTTTAATAATGCCATGGCCATCAAAAGAGGATTAGTAATTGATTGTGTTTGACGCAACGGTTTCGCTTCAAATCTGCTCAAAACAGGCCTGAGCTATATGCCACTGCAATGTTGCAAATAATGGACTCGTGCATCCAAAGACCCAATACCAAGCTCGCCAAGAACTCTTGCATTGAGGAAGCTACAACAGGCATATACATTGACCAAAGCACTGTCAACCGAGACATTGTCCTCTAATAGCCTGTCACTAGTAACCACCCCACAGTAAGTCCTTCAATCATAGCTATGGTAGGCAAACCTTCCAGCCTTGTATCCAATTACATAGTCCCAACAGCATTCACTTTGCATCTGCTGAAAAAATAGCACAGAGCATCCTTGCCACAGCCGTGTAGAAATATCTAGCAATCAATGTGCGGGAACAGACAACATTTTCGACAAGACAATCATCATGAGTTTTTTGTGCTATTGTAAGAACTACACATTTGGCATACATGAGCAAAGTACGGTCAGAGTTAAGCACGCATTCAAATCTTCCTTGCCTCTGGCATAACTTGTAGTTAATGCGTTGTATGACATTCACAACAGGAAACTCGTTAAGGCTTTCTGTGCTTTCATGAGGATTTGGGATACATATCCACCAAAGCACCACCATGGAAGATATAACTAGCATTCTCAGAGTGAATCAGAATTTCCTTATGTCAAGCGTATCCTGCAATCAGCAGGCTCTAGCCTCTAAGAAATGGCATCCTTGACAACAAACTCAACAAGAACTTGTTGTGCGCTTCTATGGAGCATAACATTAGACATACATATCAACCAAAAGCTCCAAAAGCAAGCAATATACTTGTAAGAGCCCCTGACAACCAGATTTTGTCATAGTATACCATAGCACTACAATCTACACAACTAAATCCTTCTTTACATTCATTACCTTGTTCATCATTTTGGATCTAACAAAACTTGTTCACAAACTCCTCACTTTCCTCCACTTCGGGTTGCTCATCTGGCTCCCCATCATCGGGCACATTGCTTTTAAAAGGCTTCAAGAGCCTCACATGAAAAGCATTGTAAATTCTCCAAGTATTGGGCAGCTCCTTCTTGAAAGCAGTCCAATCTTGGGGTTTGCGTTTTTCTAGGATTAGGGTTAACCACCAACTGCTGGCGGTGCCTTTCAGGTACATACTGACATGCGAAGCTTGATCCTTTCTTTAAAGTTCCCTTCTGCAAATGCAACTTCAAATTGGCGGATGAAAGCCAAAGCTTTGTCATTATCACGCCGTCCATTGTAGGTGTCAAATTTTACATCTTTGTCACCTGACTTGAATGTTTTCTGCTTGTGGTGTTTCCTCTTATGGTGCTCCTTCTTTCTATGCTTAGACTCCTCGTGGACAGGAGTCCTTTCCCTTGAATGCACTTCTTGCTGCGACGGATCGTCAAGAAACATGTCTTCAGGAGCGACTATGTCATCCAGATCCTTCATGAAATAAAACTGAGGAGAATCGGGAGGATCCTGCTCTTGAACCTTTGGATTAAACCGCACATGATGTTCTGGAGGTTTCCTCTGTCTCTCGTGCATGCGGGAGGTTCCAATTAAAGCATCTTTCTTTGGTTCTTGCGTCTTTGGGTTCAACGGGATTTCTCCCGACCCCGTCAACACTTTCTCCTTCCTTTTCTCAAGGGTATGGAGAATCTTCTGGACTTCTGGATGGGAGAGAGCTTTTTGCAACTCTGCCACCTGCTATTGAAGGATAGAGAACTCCTTCCATTTCTGCAGTCTGCCAAGAGTCGTCAATCCCTTAAGAAAGAGAGAGATGACCTTGCTCTGATACCACTGTCACAAAAATACGGAAGCGTAAACTGACTTTTAATTGTACTTCAAATACTCAAGAGAATTGGAGAGAGAGAGAGAGAGAGAGAGAGAGAGAGCTTGACACTTCGTTAGGGACCAGAAGATGGGCTGGTCCCCCCTCATAAAGAGATTATCTTTATTACTAAGGGAGAATCTTTACAAGCACAAGAACGGGGCAACAGCCCGTCCTCTATTCTTTCTTTTCTGCTTCCGACTGAGAGAGTGAAAAAACTACTCTCTGAGTATTGAGAGGATTTTCCCTCTGCTATGAGATTTTGGGAAGCTCTCGGAAGCGAGAGTCTTATCTTCAACGGAAGCTCTCAAAAATGAGAGTCTACCTTCCGCTAACTATGTCCCTTTATGCATAATCATTCCTGTAATAAAAACAAGGGAGAAACGCGCGAAATGCACGCACACATGCTTGCTGTAATTTTCTGCACATAACCTGAAAAAGTTACCGAGCACGTTCCAATGCCGAAATAGAGAACTTTTTCACGATGGGATCGCACCAAACTTTGTGTACACGTAGTGTAGGTAGAGAAGAACTAGATTCAATGAGTACTTTGCTGAAATTCACCCTACAAGAGATGATTAGGGGCTGAAAACAGAGAATTTACAGCCACCACACTCTACGGAGAGAGTGTCTGCTGCAACTTCTTGCGAATCTTCACCAAAAGCTGGCTATGGCTATGGCTTGAGAACCCTTGTTCTAGACAATGGGAGCACGAGGCCACCACATAGGTCGCAAGGGGCTGCTCTCAAGCTTCCATGGAGGGCTCCAATGCGTAGAGCACACTCACAATGGAGGGGTAGGAGCACTGCCAACACTGAGAAGTGGGGGAGGGGATGCTCTTATCAAGCCAGCCAGCAGAGGGGACGCTAGAGCATGAGAGAGGATGAGAGTGAGAGTGAGAGAGTCACTTTGCATTGGTAAGTGTGCCAATAACTTTAAAACCATTCAGCTTTCACATTTAAAAATTCCCAAGCTATTAATGAAATGTACAAATTAACTCACAACTGCACACATGGATGCAACTAATGAAATGTTAGCTGCTCCCCAGCACAATGCCGTACCGGCACTGCTCTAGCATTACCTATTCGCACTTGTCCGACCATTTGGTCCAGCACAATAATTTAGAATAATTTAACTGACTTATCCTATGGCCTTAAAAATAATTCAGGCCTTAGGGTTACTGCTCTAAGGACCCCATCTCATTCATGTGCTCGCACTGACATGCGTAATTTTCTGAGCCTAAAATCTGAGGCTACTATCTGCCCCTTTATTGAAGACCCGATTTCCCAATCACTAGGGCTTTAGGGTATTTTCTGCTAGGGTCTCCCTGAAGTGCTCTGGCCCAAATTTGGGCGCACTTGAGGCCCTAGAACTGCTAGTTCTATTCTGATGTGCACACAACTAATTAGATAATTATTTTCTCGTAAATAAATTACTTATTTACAAAGTCAGACATTGTTACAATAGCCTTCCAAAACAAACTCGTGAATCGGGAATCTCTGTCAGAGACTATGGTCTCAGGCATGCCATGTAATCTGAATATCTGGGCAATGAATAATCCCGCTAAATGATTTGGCTTGACTGTTTTCTTCAATGGAATGAAATGAGATTGCTTGCTAAATCTGTCAATAACAGTCCAGATACCATCATGCCCACTTTGTGTCTTCGGGAGATCAAAAATGAAATCCATAGCAATATTTTCCCAGGGGCGGGTGGGAATGGATAAAGACTGTAACAATCCCTGTGCTTTATGTCTGTCAAACTTGACCTTCTGGCATACCAAGCAACTGCGTACAAAATCGTCCACGTCATTCTTGCTCGGAAAAAAGAAGTAACGCTCCACACCTTTCAAGGTGGTATCAATGCCGCGGCAACCCGTAAATGGTGGACAGTGGCATTCGGTTAGAACCTTTTCCCTTAACGGTTGTGTAACGCACAAAATCGTTTTCTTCATCAAGTAGCCATCCCGAATAGAATATCCCGCTACTACATCCCCATTCTGTATTCGACTGAATATATCTGAAAAAACTGGATCTATGGCGTACTGATCGACCATGTCGTCGAAGCTTCTATGATGAATCGCGGAAATAGCCAAGACCAAGACCAAGACCAACGGCTTCCAGGACAAATTATCTGCCACCAAGTTCTTCTATCCCTCCACATGGACAATCTCGAAGTGAAACTGTGACAAGATGTTAGCCCACCGCATCTGCTTTCCAAAAGCTACTTCTGTGACAAGTAGCCTAAACTCTGATGATCAATGAAGACCGTAAAATCGGCTCCGAGTAGGTAATGTGGCTACTGAGTAAGAGCATGGATAACCACCAAAAGCTCTTTCTCATATATCTGTGCTGTCAATTCCGACCTTGAAAACAAACGGCTCTCATAGGCAATGACATGGACTACTTGCAGTAAGACCGCACCCAGACTACCACCACAAGCATCACAATATACTTCGAATGACTTCTGTAAATCCGGCAAAGTCAAAACTGGTCCCGTAGTCAATTTCTCTTTCAAAGTTTGAAAGGCAATCACCTCTGTGGGTCCCCACAAGAAAGGGACTCCTTTCTGTGTCAAGATATGCAAAGGGGAAGCAACCTGTGCAAACTGTAGCGCAGATAGTGTGTCGTGCTTCTACAATGGGTGCTCCTCAGTGCAATGTGCGTGACATCTCACTCAAAACAGAATGGAAACACAGGAAACAATAAATAACAGCAGACCAGAACATATGGACTTGACTATCTCAAAGGAACCGATACAGACTCTGGCGTGGTAGCACACTCAATTCCAGCCCAGAACTCACGGGTACAATCGGGGTGTTGAGGCTCAGATGTGCGCAGACGTGCTGTGTGTAGACTCAAATGTCTAGACGATGACACTGGACCATATATGAAGAAGATGATAATGATGACCCAACAGCTACCACTCATATGTCCCACCATAAAGAGCCACCAACGGCTCATAAATGTCAGCCAATTAAGTCTATCTTCAAACTGAGTGGTGGTGGTGACCTGGCCACAATGTCCACTAGACCACCGTCCGTATCTCTGCCACGTGTCACTGCCCAGCCAAGAGAGTCTGTTCAGTGTGAACCAGACCAGACCAACTGTACTAACTATGTGTCCTGTGAAAGTGACATTGTAGCTTGCTACAGGTTGCCCGCCACAAGACCGCTCACCGTCTCAGTGAGAGGATCAGTGAAACTAGAGAGAACAATGAAACACCAAAAAAACACATACTACACTCTGACCGAAGAGGGTGATGTTTGAAGAAGATTTTGAATTCTTAGGACGAAGTACCAATGAAGCAATGTCGATATTTGCAAGATATACTGAAGAAGTAATGACCCAAACGCAATGAGGTAAGCTGACCAGAAAGTAGAAACAAAAGACCGAAGACTGCCAAGATTAACAAAGCCCACAAAGCACCCGAAGTGGAGGAATTTGCAGTTAGTTGCAGTTGGCTAGACGGGAAGGAGTAGGTAGGGGAGGGGAGAAGGGATAGGCCCGAGATTCTATTGATCCAGAAGAGCTCAAAGTAAACATGATCAATGTAATGCAGATTGTCGAATCAATCAAACCTCTTTGATTTAGCATTTGCGCGAGCTATCACTCTAGAGCAGCAAAAGGCCTTGCCCACAATTTGGCCACCCAAAAGATACGCCCAACAATAGCTAGACTTACAACAAGCATCCAATAGAAGGAAAGCCACCTAGGGATAACCAAAACTACTTTCCCGGAGAATTAATACACAGAGAGGTGTTGGGGGAGGGAGGGAGGGGTGGGAAGGGGCGAGGGTAGCTAAGGGCGAGGCCAAGTGGCTAGGGGGTGAGGGGTGGGTAGGGGGCGAGAGGTGGATAGGGGGTGGGTAGGGACGAGGGGTGGGTAGGGGGCTAGGGCTAGTGAGGGGGGCGAGGGGAGAGACTAGGGACGAGGGGGTGTGAGGGGGAGGGTAGTGGTGAGGGGTGGGTAGGGGGGGCGAGGGCTGGTGAGCGGGTGTGAAGGGGGGTAGGGGCGAGGGCTAGTGAGCGGGTGTGAGGGGGGGTAGGGGCGAGGGCTGGTGAGCGGGTGTGAAGGGGGGTAGGGGCGAGGGCTGGTGAGGGGGTGTGAGGGGCGAGGGTTGGGACTAGGGGCGAGGTGGTCTGAGGGGGAGGGTAGGGGCGAGGGGTGGGTAGAGGGGGCGAGGGCGGGTAGGAGGGGGGGGGGGGGGGGGGGGGGGGGGGGGGGAACGAATTGGGGAGGGGGTAGGGGGACGACTTGGAGAGGGGGAGGGGCGAGTTTGGGAGGGGAAGGGGGACGAGTTGGAGAGGGGGTTGGGCGAGTTGGGGAGGGGGAGGGGCGAGTTGGGGAGGGGGAGGGGGAGGGGGAGGGGCGACTTTGGAGAGGGTTGGGCGAGTTGGGGAGGGGAAGGGGGACAAGTTGGGGAGGGGGAGGGTAGGGTAGGGTTGAGGGGATACGGGTAGATAGGGGCGAGGAGGGAGCAGACAACTATAATGAGCAGGGAATTCATCAAATAGGACGGGCTCTGTGAAGTAGACACAAAGGATAGCTTTGTTCTGGTTGGAGAAGTAGACACCAATGGGGCTGATGTTTGAGGGGGGGTGAACTCCTTGTAGCAGGGCTACAGTGTCACTTACAGGACAGGCAGACAGTTGGACAGTTAGTCACAGTTGGTCTGGTCAACAGTGTGCTTCACAGAACAGGCAGACAATTGGACAGTTAGTCACAGTTGGTCTGGTTCACACTGGACGGACCCTCTGGGCTGGGGGTGACACGTGGCAAGGTACCGACGGTGACATCGTGGCCACGTCACCACCACCATACAGTTTGGAGATAGACTTAGCTGACTGGACATTTATGAGCCGTTGGTGGCTCTTTATGGTTGTGCATATGAGTAGTCGTTTGGGTCATTTTTGGGAGGATCTTGTACGTAGTCGTCTAGAGTGAGTCTATGCACAGAGCACTGCTTCACCATCCCTGCACATCTGAGCCTCGACACCCCCATTGTACCTGTGAGTCCTGGGCTGGAGCTGAGTGTGCTGCCACGCCAGAGTCTGTATCAGTCTTTGAGATAGTCGAGTCATATGTTCTGGTCTGCTATTGTGTCTTTGCGAGCTCTATTGACGTCTATTGTTTCCTTTCTGTTCAGTCTGTTTGAGGGAGGTTCAGTCTGTTTGAGTGAGATTGTCACGCACATTGCACTGAGGGCTACCCACTGTAGAGGGCACGACACATTATCCGCGCTACAAGTGCTCTCATTTTGGCGATCACGGTGGGACCTCAACCGAAATCTCACTCTGTGAGGTGCAAATCTTGAAGCTAGTTAGGTTTATCGAGCTTCGCCTACCTTGCCTATCTTCGCTGACCTTGCCTTGCACGGTTCTCCTATAGTCTGGCCCAACTGGTCTAGTCCCCTCTCGCCTTGGTCCAACCTGTCCTCGTCCCTGGTCTAGACCTCCTCGACCCTGGTCTAGTCCTCCTCGTCCCTGGTCCCTGGTCCAGCCTAGCCTGGTCTAGTCACTTGCCTGGTCTAGTAGAGTCTAGACCAGTCTTCAGCCAGCCAGTTCAAGGTTGTCTTGCCCGAAGGTTGGTTGGATTGGTGGTCACTGCATGACACATACAAGGCGGTCAGTCGAGCATCAAAGCGCACTACTGAGCTCTCTGAAGCACTACAACAGAAGACGACCTTTGGTACCGAGTAGAAGTCCATCAACCTCATCACCTATCCCTCCACATACATCACCCATTCCTTCATCCGCTTCCACATCTTCCAGATCACCTTCTCCAGTAAAGCTCTCTCCTATTCTGCTACAAGCTACTGAGCTACAGGCTCAACAAGGGGCCATGGAGCCGTTGGCTAGCGTTTTGGCTAAGGTAAACATCAAGTTCCCTACATTCAAAGGACTCTCTTCAGAAGATGCTGACGACCATGCAAGGAGGTTTGTATCTCTTTGTAGGGGTCGTGGTCTTAACAGGGAAGATGCTTACTTGGTACTCTTTCCATCCACCTTGGATGGCTTAGCAGACAAATGGTACAACCAGTTTGCAAAGAACCATTTTGCAACTTGGGCAGCCTTAAGGCAACAGTTCTGTGCAGCTTTTAGGCCCGGTGACTACCAGGAGAAGGTGTTGGATGAGTTAGCCAACATGGTGCTCCAGCCAAAGGAGACTTTTGCAGAGCTTATGACTAAGACCAAGTCTCTGGTTGCCAAGCTTCCTCAGCAACCCGGTGAATTCATGGTGAAGTGGGTGGAGAAGGCGCTTCCCAAAACTTCTCAACAAAAACTTCGAGAGAGTCTCCGGCCCGACGCCACTTTGGAGGAGTTCATCGCAACTGCTACTAGGATAGAGGGGGCTAGGAAGCTGTTCAACAACTCCCCTCACACAAAGACCTCCTCTGTGTTTCCGGAAAGTCTTGCTGATCCATTGACTTCTTTACATAGAGAACTTGAAGCCCTAAAACTACAACGCGCTCTTCAAGAGGAGAAAAATATCTCTCTTCGCCAAGAGAAACCCCCACATCTTGAGGCTTTGGATCAAATCAAGAGAGAGCTAGAAGAGCTTCGGTCTCAACAAGAGACTAAGGATATGGTATGGTGCAGCTCGTGTCGCTCTCCAGGGCATCCTCCACAGGACTGTCCCCTTCGTGCTTATTGCCACTTCTGCGAAAAATCTGGGCACGAAGACAAGGATTGCTACTATATCAAGGGGTTGCGGCAAATACAACAAAGTCTAGGTCCTTCTCTCCAACAAGGACTAGCACCTGCATCGAACATGATCTCACCCTATGGCCATCAAAACCCGTTGCCACCTCTGCTGACAACACCTCCTATGCAGCAAGGTATGCACAATAACTTTGCATCTCCCAGCTTTTATCATGCTAGTACTCCTTCAGTTCCCCAAAGCTTCTACACGTCAGCCTCCGGTCCCATGCAGCAAGGGCAGAGACCACCTCGCCCCTCAAATAGGCCAATTTTGTGCTACAGGTGCGGTGAGTATGGACACTATCAGAGCAAATGTCCCTTACCAGAAGGGTCCCCTCCTTGCCGACATTGCCCTGAAGCTAAGGATCACTATAGTAAGGATTTCCCAAAACAACGAGCGTCCATATCTGCAAGCACAAGCCAACAGGAGTTTACATTTCCAAAGCTTAACCTCATCACAATAAGCTCCATTCCACAGGCACCGCCTTCCACTCTTGTAGTTGCCTCTCAAGAAGGGTTGAAGCAAGTGGAAGAGTCGGCTGGGGTGCTCACACGGGCACAGAGAGCTGCTCTTGGCCTCAGCCTCCCTGGTGGTCCAATCTTTCCATCTCCTGTCACACAAATGAGGCAACCTCCAATAGTAGCTGACAAACCAGCAAGTAGTGTCAAGAGCCAGCCTACCTCACTTCTATCAGATATTGATGGGGCTTTCATCGAAGCAGTAGAGGACTTGCAGAAGCTTAACATACCAGAGCAAGCTCTAATCAAAGGAAACAAGCCCACAGCAGAGTCTATCTTGAAAAACACTTTTCAACAAGTGTCACTGTATGACATGCTTCGACTTGATGCAAATTTTGAGAAGTGACACCCTTTCCATCATCCAGTCTCTGTACCCTGGTGCAGGGCCTAGTGGCGGGCACCTACCTGCGCAGCCCTTGGAGTCCTACATGATTTCATATCCAGCTGCTCCCCTCACCGACTATAAAAGTCCTCGTCTCACTGTGTCTATTCTTGGGCATCAATTCTCAAGCGTCATAGTGGATGGTGGATCTGGGATCAATCTGATGCCAGAATTTACTATGTTGGCCTTAGGCCTATAGCCTACTCGCCCTGCTCCATTCACTGTTACATTGGCAGACCAGAGGACAGTCTACCCTGTGGGCATAGAAGAGAAGGTGCCTCTGATGATACAAGACTTCACATTTAGCTTGGATTTTGTGGTGGTCAGTCTTCCTCAGGTGGAGGGAGGATTTCCTTTGCTGATTGGTCGACCATGGTTGAGGCATACTAAGGCACTTCATGATTGGGGCAACGACGCCATGTGGATACATACTCCTGGCTCCCCCATGCAACCAATTCGGCTCGAAGGAGGTATGGATCCAGTGGTTCATCACAGCTCATTGTCAGTACAGTCCAACCCCGACCCTGAGCAGCCCATCCCTCCTGACGGGTATGACGAAGACCTGCTGCAGTGGTTGGAAGCTACCGCCTCGATGCCATGTTATATGGTCTCTATTCAAAACTCACATGTGCCAGTAACACTCTCTCTTCTAACTCCTCAGGCGGACACAAATGTCACAAGTCCTACACTAGACAGTAGTCCTACAGCAGACAGTGGACCAGTCCAAGTAGTAAGTGGGTCAGCCCCAACTTCTCATGATTCAGATGATCCTCCTATGGAAGCCCTCGGCCTCGGGGAACCTATCACACATCACACGAGGGGGAAAAAATCTCCTCTGCATGAACTCGCCAGTGATTCCCCCCTTCCTCTAATATCTCCCAAGTCGGAGGTCCTGCCCACTCTAAAGCACCCGGTTATGTCTGTCTCTGAAGATTTACCCTTCGATGAGCTTCCGCCTGGATGGTTACAAGAAGAGTATGCGGAGTTTCCAATC
This sequence comes from Adiantum capillus-veneris, assembly GCF_014529385.1. Lineage (NCBI taxonomy): Eukaryota > Viridiplantae > Streptophyta > Polypodiopsida > Polypodiales > Pteridaceae > Adiantum > Adiantum capillus-veneris. The sequence continues at coordinate 150,723,474 of NC_140944.1, forward strand.
GATCAAACGCCAGCACATAATGTCTCGAAGCTCCAAGAGGCAGCTCATGTTTCAACCTCTGAAGTATCCTCCACAGTTACACCTCCTGACCCGATCAAAAAAGTCAACCTGGGCGACCCTGCCAACCCTCAACACGTCCTCTTAGTAGCATGGTTATGGGAGCATCTCGCATTACTTGACCAGGTCGTTTCTTTCATTCACTCTTTTAAGGATGTTTTTCTTGGTCCTACAAGGATTTGGAAGGGATCCCACCAGAATTGGGTCTCCACACAATCCCTCAGGTTGAAGGAGTTAAGCTTGTCAGAGGCCGAGCTTATAAGCTCAACCCAAAGTATGCAGAGGCTGTCAAGTCAGAGCTTGAAAAAATGCAAGAGGCAGGGATCATTGTACCTATGGAGCACTATGAGTGGTTATCACCCATGGTGATAGCGCCTAAGAAGCAGTCCAACAAAATCCGGGTGTGCGTAGATTACCGTGCTCTGAATAAGGTAACTATCCCAGATGGTTTCCCAACACCTTCCACTGAGCGTGTGCTCGAAGATGTAGCAGGGCATGTTTTGTACAGTTTCATGGATGGGTTTAGTGGATACAATCAGTTGGGCATCCATCCAGGTGATCAGCTGAAAACGGCGTTTGTGACTCCGGGGGATATTTTTATCTACACTAGAATGTCTTTTGGGTTGAAAAACGCTCCACCTTCTTTCAATCGAGCGGTGTATCTCATCTTTTGTCCTCTGCTTACGGATCATCTTCGCATCTTCATGGACGATTTTTCGACTTTCTGAGGTGCTCAATGTTCAACCCCAGTGGAAAATTTAGAGGAACACCTGGCTCAGCTCTCTGTTGTCTTCCTCAGGTGCAGAGAGGCACGGCTAAAACTCAATCCTAACAAATGTCACTTTTTGGTCACTGAAGGCACACTTCTAGGCCATGTGGTGTCTGCCAAAGGTTTAGCACCAGACCCAGAGAAGATCGTGGCAATCTTGAAGTTACCACCTCCTATCAATCCGAAAGGGGTTCAGAGCTATGTAGGCCACACAGGATATCATTGTAGGTTCATACGGATATATGCACAGGTGGCTCAACCATTGACCCGACTGACTAGTGCTACAGTACCTTTTCAATGGTCAAAACCGGAGGCTGAAGCATTTGAATACCTCAAAAAGCGCCTCACTGAAGCACCTATTTTAGTGGCTCCAGATTGGTCTCTTCCTTTTCATGTGCATACGGATGCCAGTCAACTGGCTATGGGGGCTGTCCTGACTCAGCCTAGTAAAGAGTACAACCTGGATTTCCCTGTTCACTATGCAAGTCGCCTGCTCACCAAAGCAGAGCGCAACTACAACACCACAGAAAGGGAAGGTTTGGCTATGGTGTATTCTTTACAAAAGTTTCGTCATTACTTGTTAGGGGTTCACTTCACTATCATCACAAATCATCATGCACTACGCTATCTTCTAAAATAAACCCCAAGTTGCAAGACGAGTGTGGAGATGGCTACTTATATTCCAGGAGTTCGACTTCGAAGTAGTTCTTAGTCCAGGCAAGCGGCACGTCATGGCCGACCATCTCTCTCGCATACACACAAGTGAGCCCAATACTGGGGTTAATGATGATTTTCCTGACAGTCATCTTTTTAAGGTGGACACAACCCCAGAATGGTATGGAGATGTGTTACATCTGCTCTCTACTGGCCTATATCCTGAGAATGCTTCTCCCCTGTAAAAAAGAAGACTTGTTGAAATCTAGACCGTTCTCTTTGATTGGTGGACAGCTCTATAAATCAGGGCCAGATGGTGTGCTGCGAAGGTGCGTATCCCCTCATGAGGTAGACCACATTCTAGAGGATGCACACAGTGGTCCTACTGGTGGCCACTATCCGGGTCACATCACGGCACAAAAAATCTTACAGACGGGCTTGTGGTGCCCCTATATATTTTGAGATGCTATTGCTCATGTCAAGATTTGTGATGTCTGCCAGCGATGTGCGCCTAAGCCTAGCAAGCAATCAAATCGCCCTCTCCAAGTATCTATGGCGTGGTTGCCCTTTGAAAGATGGGGTTTGGACTTTGTTGGTCCAGTTACTCCATCTCCTCAACCAGGCAATCGTAAGTATCTCTTGGTAGCAACAGATTATGCAACAAAATGGGCCGAAGTGGTGGCTACCATCGACTGCACAACCGCCACTGTCGCAAAATTTTTGTATGAAAATATTTTTTGCAGGTTTGGGTGCCCTCTGGAAGTCACCAATGATCGAGGTAGTCATTTTGTCAACGACTTGATCTCCACTCCTCACGAATTACAAGATTTTTCATCGCAAATCTTGCTCTTACTATCCTAGAGCAAATGGGCAGGCTGAAAGCACTAACAAAGTGCTAATCGCGCTTCTTAATAAAGCTTGTTATCTGCATCCAACCTCTTGGGCTCAGGCTATCCTTGGCACAATTTGGGCTTATCGCACCTCCTTCAAGGCAACCACTAACTACACCCCATTCCAGCTAGCTTTTGGCTTAGAGGCAATTGCACCATATGAGTTCAACTCAGGTTCAGCAAGAGTGGGAAGCGTTCGTGTCACAGCTGGGAGTGCTTCAGCAAACCTCTCGCGACTCTCAATGTTAGAAGAAATCCGGAGATTAGCTTCACATGCTCTCCAAGCCGAGCAGATTCGTCGCAAAGCGTGGCATGATCGCCATCTCTGAAGGCCGAAAATAATGCAGGGCTCGCTGGTGCTACTCTATCAAGCTAAGTATCTGAAGAAAGCTAAGAAGTTGATCCCAGCCTGGCAAGGGCCCTTCAGAGTACAGGAGATTTTGCCACAGGGGACTGTCTAGTTAGTCACTTTGGAAGGCATTCCTTTGCCACTGGTAAATGGCTCCAGAATCAAGTGCTATTACTCCTCTGAGTAAAGGGTCTGCAACTATTCCACCATCTGTAGGTTTTATGTCCCATCTCTCTCCTCCCCACTAGCTTTCCATCAGAATGGATGTTCTATTACTGTCTCAGTTTCTGCTATGTCTATAAGTTTCCGCCTTTCCTTTAAGATATCTTTTCTCCACTAAGTCTTGGTAATTGGGTATTGTCGTGAACTTCTACAGTCCAGTCACTCCTCCTCTAATTGTTTCTATCCTCAGTGTTATTTGCCGTTAAGTACTAAGGTCCTTCCAGTTAAGCTTCTAGTCGGAGTGGGTTTGTTCAGTTTGAACAAGTGGAATCTGCTTAGATGGCGAGTGAGACAGTGAACAATATGTAATCATGGATTTGATGAGGCTCACAATGCAATAATGTCTATGTGAAGAGTTTCTGTCAAAAAACTTTTGGTTCCATTAGCAGCAGAAAACCCTTGGTGCCATTAGCAGTGCAGCTTAGCTGCAGGAAGGGGCCATTAGAGTTCCGTCATTTTGTGCTCCAAAACTTGCTACGAGTAAACATTGATTGCAAGCCTTAATCTCCTAATAGCCTTCTTTATCTGGAAGCAGAAACTTGTCTTCTCTTTGTATCTGCTCAAACTTGTCTTCTCTTTGTGCTCAATGCGTCCTTCTCTTCCCGGTTATCTGCGCCCTGCGCCCTTACTCTATCCCTGGACCCTGTCCCTCTACCCAACCTCTCGCCCCTACGATCTACTCAACCCCCTTACTCCCCTCGCCCCTACCCTACCTCAACCCCCTCGCCCCTGCCCCTGCCCCTACCCTCCCTAACCCCCTTGCCCCTACCCTAACTTACTCCCCTCGCCCCTACCCTCCCTCGCCCCTACCCTCCCTCACCCCTCGCCCCTACCCTCCCTTACTCCCCTCGCCCCTATCCCCTTACTCCCCTCACCCCCTCGCCCCTACACTCCCTCTCTACCCTCGCCCCTACCCTCCCTTACTCCCCTCGCCCCATCCAATCTCTACCCTCGTCCCTACCCTCCCTCTCCCCTCGCCCCTATCCAATCTCTACCCTCGTCCCTACCCTCCCTCTCCCCTCGCCCCTACCCTCCTCCTTGCACCCCTCGCCCCTACCCCACCCCAACCCCCGTCTTACTTCCCTCGCCCTTACCCTACCCAAACCCCTCGTCCTCACTAATCCCCTCGCCCAAACTCCTCTTCCTGCATCCATCGCCTTTTTTGAAAGCATCATCCGCCTACATCCATCGCTTTTTTTGAAAGTACAAGCTACTCGCTTCTTGCTTAATCAAGCTTTTCCAGGTACAGCTTTTGGGAAATAGTATATTCCAAGTACAGTGCTACATCTCTCATCTCTGAATCTGGGCGTTCCAGAGTTCACCCTGCACACTGCACATTGACCAAGCCAGGGAGCTAGCTTTACGATGGCTGGTACAAGCAAACAAGTAAGGAAGAAGAAAGCTCTCTCTCCAGAGAGGCCAACTGAGACATCCCAAAGTTCTGCAGAGGAAGAGGATGTGGATACCTCCAGCCATGGCCTCACCGATGTGTCCTCCACTGATCACAGTGATGAAAATTACAAGGCGTCCGACTCAAGCTCTGCTTCCGACTCAGAGTCTTCTAGCAAAGAGGAAGAGGAAGAGGATGAAGAAGAAGAAGCTGTAAAGAACCAAAAGAAGAGGAAAGCCATCATGCAGGTATTGAGTCATCAAATTCCTCGGCCTCCTTCTTCCAAGACCCAAACCAAGTTCACTATGAACTTCCATCTGCAGCAGCCTCATCCGTCTCTTCGAGAAGTCTTATCAAAAGACCAGCTACACAAGCTAGGTCTGTCACCATTAGCAGACACCGATCTACCTTCTGATATTTCCATGGATATGGTGCATGCACTCCTCAAGTTTTTTCCCAAAGTCAGAGGACACCCTCTGACTGCTACACGAATTGGTAACGCTTTGGGGATGACAACCTTTCCTGCAGTAAAACCGGCTACGCAAATCTATTCACAACTTTCGAAAGATGCGACAATCGAGGCATGCAAAGAGCTACTTAGTACGAGTCATGCTGACTATGCAAGGAATAAAAAGCTCTGGGCCATTTTCAAGTATTACTTTTTGGTCAAAGATCCTAAAGTCAGCGAGGGCAAGGGCAGATGTGACGTGCCTACTATATTCTCGCACTGCGAAGGCCTATACTGCCTCATCCACACCATCCCCTGTGGCTTTCATCAAATTCTATTTACCTCTTTACAGTCGCGGGCAAAAAGATTCAGAGCTCAGGTGCAATCTGTGCAATCTAACTTTCAATGCTTTGCAGCTCCCATGTTGGCCTGGGTCATTAATATACTTGTTAGTCCTATGGATGTGGATGCGGCGATGCGGCGTAAAAGCTCTAAGGGAAAAGGGAAAGATATTGAGCAGCACAATGGATCTATCTGAAAAGCCAAAGAAAAAGAGAGCAAAGGTAGTGAAGGACACAGTAGAATCTTTAGTATCCCTGCCAGTTTCGGAAAGCCAACAGCTTCGAGTGAAGCAACCTGTTCGACATTCCTCGCATACGGTCGCTACTGATTCGATGGTAAGTTCAGGTGGTGCAGATCACACTATGCATGTCATAGCTGTGGCTTCTACAGTATGTGTTCCTCTCTCTATTGCTGTTGTTTTTACCCCTACCATAGTGACTAGCTCCCACGTCCCAGGGGCAATTGCTAAAGAAAAAGAGAGCAAAGGTAGTGAAGGACACAGTAGAATCTTTAGTATCCCTGCCAGTTTCGGAAAGCCAACAGCTTCGAGTGAAGCAACCTGTTCGACATTCCTCGCATACGGTCGCTACTGATTCGATGGTAAGTTCAGGTGGTGCAGATCACACTATGCATGTCATAGCTGTGGCTTCTACAGTATGTGTTCCTCTCTCTATTGCTGTTGTTTTTACCCCTACCATAGTGACTAGCTCCCACGTCCCAGGGGCAATTGCTTCTTCTCCTATGCCTAGTCCTGCTGCAACCACTCCCACCATCTCTACTCCGATAGAGAGGCATGCGCCCAATCCACCACGAGCAGTGCCACTTGTCACACCACTCTCACCAGCTGTACCACTTGCAAGCCCTCTTCACCCTGGCACTGTTACAGGACCTTCCACAGGGTCGGACTCTACATCATTTTTTCGGCTATCGGAGGATATATTGCAGGAGTCTAGGCAAGCCATTGCCACAATTGAGCTTGGAGCAGAGCGTTTAGCAGCCACACACCAGCATCACGCAGCTACTTACGCAGCTATGGAGGGAGCTCTGTAGGTTGCTTAGAGCGCCATCGCCGAGAGGGATGCCACTATTTTCGCACTCCAACGGGCCCTGAAGTTAAAGTCTCAAGTGATTAGTGACCTTCAGAACCAAGTACAAGGATTTAGAGAATTGCTCTTACATGAAAATAGGGCAACACAGTCTACGATGATGGGTATGGGATATGGGTGGACTGGAGCAGGTACACCAGTGCAGCATGCAGCATCGGGTCCTTCTCAACAATTTATGGGACTTTACTCACAGACTCCAGTTCCTGTTCAGTACTACAATCAACAACAACAGTATCCTCCTCCTCAAGGGTTTCAGTCTTCATCATTGCCTCAGATGCAAAATATGACTTGTTGTGATGGAGTTGCTGGAGCACATCGCCATGGCTGTGTTACTCGACGTCCTCAGTACACTACAGGACAAGTGCTATCATCTACCCAGCAGCAGCAGGTGGCTGGTCATTTCCCAGGAAGCACACTTACTAACAGGAGGGCTCACATACAGCAGGGCCCACAATCGATTGGATGGCTCCACCTCCAGAGGCTGATACTTCGGATGCAGCAGTGGCTACCACTCTATCTCTTGGATGACAGATTCAAGAGCTCACCATTGTACATACTAGTAGTTTTCTTTCACAGTTTCAGTCTCCCTCTCACCGACACGGTGAGCGGTCTTGTGGCAGGCAACCTCTAGCAGGGCTACAGTGTCACTTACAGAACAGGCAGACAGTTGGACAGTTAGACACAGTTGGTCTGGTCTACAGTGTGCTTCACAGGACAGGCAGACAGTTGGACAGTTAGTCACAGTTGGTCTGGTTCACATTGGACGGACCCTCTGGGCTGGGGGTGACACGTGGCAAGGTACCGACGGTGACATCGTGGCCAGGTCACCACCACCACACAGTTTGGAGATAGACTTAGCTGACTGGACATTTATGAGCCGTTGGTGGCTCTTTATGGTTGTGCATATGAGTAGTCGTTTGGGTCATTTTTGGGACGATCTTCTACGTAGTCGTCTAGAGTGAGTCTATGCACAGAGCACTGCTTCACCATCCCTGCACATCTGAGCCTCGACACCCCCATTGTACCTGTGAGTCCTGGGCTGGAGCTGAGTGTGCTGCCACGCCAGAGTCTGTATCAGTCTTTGAGATAGTCGAGTCATATGTTCTAGTCTGCTATTGTGTCTTTGCGAGCTCTGTTGACGTCTATTGTTTCCTTTCTGTTCAGTCTGTTTGAGGGAGATTCAGTCTGTTTGAGTGAGATTGTCACGCACATTGCACTAAGGGCTACCCACTGTAGAGGGCACGACACATTATCCGCGCTACACTCATGTAGAGGAGATTTCTTCCCGCTTCTATGATTCTTCATAGGCTCATCAAATTCAAAGGCTTCCACCAAGGGCGCATCAGGAGTAGCTTCTATGACCTTTAACCTTTGAGCTTGCTCAGGTGGCTCATTAGGTTTAGTTAATGTGGAAATATTGGAAGAGAGTGTACCTCTAGGCAAGGATTGAATAGAGACTCCATAATCGGGCATAGATTTGGTAGCGTCCAACCACTCTAGCAAATCTCGTCTGACCCTTCAGGTGTAGTAGGTTGTTCTTGTTTTGGGTTGACAAAGAAACTTGCTGCACAACGAGATCCATGCCTCCTTCTAAGCGAATGGGTTGCATCGGGGAGCCTGGAGCATGTATCCACATGGCATCATTCCCCCAATCATGAAGTGCTTTAGTGTGTCGCAGCCATGGTCTACCGATGAGCAAGGGAAATCCGCCCTCCACTTGTGGAAGACGAACCACAACAAAATCCAAACTAAAAGTGAAATCTTGTACCTGCCAAGGCACCTTTTCCACTATGCCCATAGGGTATAATGTCCTCTGGTCGGCCAATGTTACTGTGAAGGGGGCAGGTTGAGTAGGCTACAGGCCTAAAGCCATCATAGTGAACTCAGGCATCATATTGATGCCAGATCCACCATCCACAATTACTCTTGAAAATTGCCGACCCAAGACGGACACTGTCAGGCGAGGGCTTCTATAATCTGTGAGGGGAGCAACGGGATTGAATATCATATAGGACTCTGATGGTCGCACTGGGAGGTGCCCGCCACTAGGACTTGCTCCGGGGTAAAGTGACTGAATAACAACAAGGGTGTCACTTCTAAAACTCGCATCTAGTCGCAGCATGTCATAAAGGGACACTTGTTGGAAGGTGTTCTTCAAGACTGTCTCTGCTGTAAGCTTTTCTTGTTCTACTGGTGGTTTCTCTGGTACCTTGATCTTCTGTGGATCGAAAATTGCTTCCAAGAAAGCTTCATCAATATCGAAGAGCAAAGATTTGGATTCTTTCACGGCACTGGAGGATGGCTTGTTGACAGCTAAAGACAGGGTATCCACTGGTGTGAGAATGTGTGGGGGTTGAACTTGCTGGAATGCTAAGACCGAGAGCGGCTCTCTGGGCTCGAGTGAGGACACCCGATGGCTCCTCTACCAACTGCAGCTTATTTTGAGGGGTAACCACGTGGGTAGAAGGGGGCGGCTGAGGAACGATGCTAACTGCTATCAGGTTGAGCTTGGGAAAGGTAAACTCATTCTAGCTTTGACTTGGGTTCGAAGCCGTGGATGCACGAATTTTAGGGCAATCCTTACTGTAGTGATCCTTCGTTTCAGGGCAATGACGGCAGGGAGGGGACCCTTCTGACAGAGGGCATTTGCTTTGGTAATGACCATATTCCCCGCATTTGTAGCACAAAATGGGCCGATTCAATGGGTGATCGAAGGGCGAGGTTGTCCTTGCTCCTGGTGCATGGATTTGGAGGTGGAAGCATAGAAGGTTTGAGGTGATGAGGGAGCCATATGTGGAGGTATGGTTGATGCCTTCTGTGGTAGTGCTTCAGAGGACTTAGTAGTGCGCTTTGACGCTCTAATGACTGCCTTGTCTGTGTCATGCAGTAACCACAAACCCAACCAAGCTTTGGGCAAGAAGACTTTTAACTAGCTGAACACCTGTCTAGACTCTACTAGACCATAGCGAGTGACTAGACCACCTGGTTGAGCTAGGGACGAGGAAGGACTAGACAGGAGGACGAGAGCTGGTTGGACCAGGGCGAGAGAGGACTAGACCAACAGGCTGCACTGGGCAAGGCGAAGTAGGGGCTAGGTAAACCAACTAGCTCCTCGATTTGTATCTCAACAGAGAGTGAGATTTCAGTTAAGGTCCCATCGGGCGTGCCAAAAATGAGAGCACCTGTACCGCGGATAGTGTGTCGTGCTCTCTACAGTGGGTGCTCCTCAGTGCAATGTGCGTGACATCTCACTCAAAACAGAATGGAAACGCAGGAAACAATAGATAACAGCAAATCAACACAGAGACACAACAGCAGACCAGAACATATGGACTCGACTATCTCAAAGGAACCGATACAGACTCTCGCGTGGCAGCACACTCAGCTCCAGCCCAGAACTCACGGGTACAATGGGGGTGTCGAGGCTCAGATGTGCAGGGATGGTGCAGACATACTGTGTATAGACTCACTACTCTAGACGACAACGCTAGACCAAATATGTGAAGAAGATGATAATGATGACCCAATAGCTACTACTCATATGTCCCACCATAAAGAGCCACCAACGGCTCATAAATGTCAACCATCTAAGTCTATCTCCAGACTAAGTGGTGGTGGTGACCTAGCCATGATGTCCACTAGACCACCGTCCATATCCCTGCGACGTGTCACTGCCCAGCCCAGAGAGTCCGTCCAGTGTGAACCAAACCAGACCAACTGTACTAACTGTGTGTCCTGTGAAAGTGACACTGTAGCCTGCTACACAAACTTTTAATGGACTGCCGATAGTAAGAACATAAGCCCAAGAAGCTTCTAACTTCATGGACATTCTTCAAATCGGGCCAATCACGTATAGTCTCTATCTTGGCTGGGTCCATCTGCACTCCTGCTGCTGAGACGATGTGTCCTAAAAAGTGTATCTCCGGTAAGAAAAATTCACTCTTCTTGGCATTGATCACCAACTTGTGATCTCGCAATTCCTGAAAGACCTGTAGCAGATGTTGTCTATATTCTGTCTCATCCTTTGAGAAGACTATAATGTCATCAAAGAAAGTGCCAACAAAAGATCTATACTCTCTGAAAATCATGTCCATCATTCGGTTAAAAGTTGATGGAGCATTGGTAAGGCCAAAGGGCATCACAAAAAATTCATATAAACCGAAGCTCGTCCAAAAAGCTGTCTTGTAGACATCTCCCGGCGCCATTCGGATTTGATGATATCCGCTTTTCAAATCGATCCTGCTGAAACAAGAGGATCCTTGTAGTCGGTCAAGAATATCATCGATCCTCGAATCGGAAATCTGTTCTTGATGGTGATTTTATTGAGAGCTCTATAATCAATGCACATTCTCCAAGATCCGTCTTTCTTTAAAACCAATAACACGGGAGAGCAGTAAGGTGAAGTACTCGGCTGGATAAGACCCCTTTCCAAGAGGTCTTTCACTTGGTTCATAATTTCTTCATTTTGGGCTCGGCTCACACGGTCAGGTGGCCAGTTCGGTGGCGTGCTTCCAGGTATCAGATCAATAGTATGATCCTCAGGACGAGCTGGTGGCAACTCGCCTGGCAAGCCCTCTGAAAAGCAATCGGCATGAGTGTGGAGAAAATCTTGGCGTTCTTTATCAAGTTCAGATATATTTGTCCTATGTTCATCATTCAACTCTTTCAAAAAGATAAGAGTAAATAAACAGACTGGATTTTATTAATTTTGAAACGGCCAAAGCCGATATAATAGGGACAGACTCGCCCTTCAATTTCACATCAACACAATTTTTCGGCCCTTTTCATTTGTCAATGTCGCTTTCTTCGCTTGATAATCGACCACGGCGTTGTTCTTATGGTACCAAGGGACTGCGAGGAGGACATCACAACCTTCCAAGGGCATTATGTAGAAGTCCTCATGCCCCAAATACCCCTGACAATGCAACCGAAGTTTGCCAATGACAGGTGTAATGGCCACGTCCCGTCCAAGTGCCGCTAGAACTGCCTCTGCTTGTGGTCCCATCCGATCGGGTGTAATCTCGAGCCGCGCTGCCAATTCAGGTGAAATGAAGTTGGCCTTGGCCCCTCTATCAAAGAAAATCAGGGCTTCTTGATCTTTCACTTTGCCCCAAGCTCGGGAAAGTTCTGTACTTCCATCAATCGTGCTTGGGTCAGTACCCATGCAATCTGGAACCAGTCCTGCTTTCATCTTGCCCTCTCGTCCACGTTCCTCAGCTGCTCTCAAACTCTCTGGCCTATCTTCATTTTGTTCTTGCTGTGCCTTTTGAGGGCACTTTGCAGAGACATGCCCATGTTCCCCGCATCCGAAACACTTCGCCTCTTTGATGTAGTTGGCCCTCTCTCGAAGAGTGAGCCGGGGTCATGAATCCTTGTCTTTCTTTTCTTGGGAACTCTTTCTCTTTCTACTTTCATTATTCGAAGTCAGTTGTGTTCTCTGAGTCAAGATCTCATCTATGGGGTAAGTCAAATTGCCTAAATGCATGGCAAAACCCAGTTTCGCATGACTCATCAATTCTTGAATACAATTTGACTTTTGTTCCAAGCAAAAGTCTCGGATCTCTATAGGTAGTCCCTAGCAAAACCGCTCAATCTTTTCTTTAAACGAGACCTTCTTAAATGAAGATGCTGGTAGAAAAGAGCTCCAAAATCTCTCACAATACGCGTCCAGAGAATCTCTCTTTGTCATCCAAAGATGATTCCAAGCAATTCGTATATCTCGTTCGTACTCCCAAGTCAGCCAAGAAGAAATAAAAAGCCTTTTGAATTTCAACCATTTAACCGGAGCTTCCTTTCTCAGTAGAAGGGTGGACCACCATGTTCGAGCATTTCCCTTGAAGAAAGATGTAGTCCCTCCGAATCTTGGAGTGCTCTGAGTAATGCCCTCCAGAGAAAGCTATGTCAAACTGCTGTATGAAGGCCAAAGCCCTCAGAGCATCTCAAAATCCAGAAAAAGAGTCAAAACTTAATTGATTGTCCACCTTTGAATTCTCTAACTTTCTTGCTTTTATCTTTGAGGAAGTCATACTGGCTGGCTTTATAGAAATGCTTCTTCTTTACGTAAAACATGTGATCGCCGGAGTCCGAACTATCTGAGGATGAGTCCTCTGTAGAATTGTTAGAAACTGGGCGAGATTAGGCTTCTTTGCCTTTTTCTTACCCTTTCCGAAGCTTTGCTTTTTGCTTCGCTTTTTCCCTTTTCTATCTTCTTCGCTGGAGTCAGAAGAGCTAGAAGAACTATCACAAGAAGAAGAAGAAGAAGAAGAATTGTCCTTCAAATCGTACACGCTTCTTCTGCTTTCTTGCCAATGCAAAAGTAGATTGACGACCCAAATAACCCGGCAAGTCAGTTCCTTTCTTCTGCTTTTTGTCGTGCTTTTTGGCTTTACTATTCGCGTCCAAAAGCCGGCTGATCTGTGTCTGAACCACCTCTTCCAATTCTTGCTCTGTAAACATCCTCGGAGATGGAGGTTTCTTGAGTGCCAGTTTGATGGGTGGCTCTCTGGCCTTCTACCATTCGGTGTGCACTTCTTCGAAGGATTGTTGAGTCAAAAATTTTACAAAGTTTGGATCCTTCGAAATGTTAATCATCATCTTTGTTGTGTCGTCAACCAATTGTCGACGTTCCATCTCTTCAATCTCAGCCTGAGTAGGCCGAGGTGGGCCGTACTCTTCATGAGAATCTTCTTCATGATCTCCTCCCGCATTCCCAGATGCAGAATAAGTTGATCGACCTCTGTTGGAATCCATATGTGTCGTGAGAAAAGGATCGGATTTCTCGGTAGAAGAGAAATCGGCGGCACTCTGATACCACTGTAACAAACTTGGACACTCCAAGTCAAGATTCTACCGCGACACAACAGAGATTCACTTCAGAACAGTTCACACTTCACAATTAAGTCGACACGGCCCAGCGGAGTTCCGTGCCTAGAGATATTGCCAATTGGCCCCAAAGACTGGCGCCCCTTTCGGTATTTCTTTTTGTATTAATATGTGTTCAAAGTACAAGAGAGTGGGTAGGTGCTCACACTCAGACTCTGCGTCCAAATGCTCTGAGAAGTGAGGCCTAGCCCACTTATTTATTCGTACAAGGGATGCCCAAAAGCAAAGCCCCAAAATCAAAAGCTTAAAAGCTTCTCAAGTTAAAGCAATTATCCCAAAAGCTGCTAATTCAGCCAGCGTAGATTCAGCCATGATTTTTCTGCAAATTCTGTACGCAGTGCCACGTCAGCAGTTCCACGTTTTGCGCCGCAAAATCCGGAAATCGGTACGGCAGTCTGTCATCGCTTTTTGCGAGTCCGTACTGCCACGTGTCCGTGTGTGTGTCCCGGGGTATGCTACCACGTCACCCATTTGTGACATCGTCATCCTCCAAGTACTATAGTTGGTACCATCTAACCGCCGATCAGCCGGAAAAGTCGGAACGGTAGGTATCTTCACCAATTTGTCACCAATCCCCTTGTGATACACATTCCACGTAGCATTTGACAATGGTCCAACACAATCACCATTTGAGTCACTATTTGTCATGTTGACAGGAAAAGTATGGTCGTGTCCTCCAAGTACTATAGTTGGTACCATCTAACCGCCGATCAGCCGGAAAAGTCGGAACGGTAGGTATCTTCACCAATTTGTCACCGATCCCCTTGTGATACACATTCCACGTAGCATTTGACAATGGTCCAACACAATCACCATTTGAGTCACTATGTGTCATGTTGACAGGAAGAGTATGGTCGTGTAAGAGGATAGGCTAAGGTACTTGGAAGAAACTGCTCCAAATCAGCACCAAATCTCAGACACAAAAGGACAGCCAGCAAACCTCTGGTTCACTTCTTCACCTCCAGATCTATACTCGATCAAAGTGACCGCTTTGAATCTAAAATTTACTGTAGCCAATAGACCTCTTTGTACTTGCAAAACTTGTACTAGATCCTCAAAAACTCGCACTGGATGCCATAGTACGAGCTCTGGATACCGAGTGAGAAGTGGCAGCAGAAGATGGACGGATGTGGTGAAGAACAATAGCAACAGGTGCATTCCTTAGATCCAAGGGTGGACAACAGCAACCTCCAAATGTGGAACTTCTGAGAGCAACCCCGTCATGGTGATCTCCTAGATCTACAATGTACGCGGAGAGGGAGAGTGTCACCAGGAGGTGTATTTTTAATGTTGCCTTCCGTAAATAAGTATTAGATATATTTATTTTATTTTTACTTGTTTGTCCCAAAACCCTTGAAAAGGTGCAAGTGGACATTGCATGGCCAGTGTGAAACGGCTGCAGCCAAATGGGTTTCTCACATCGGGGATCGTCAAGTCACTGCAACTTTATAAGTTGAAAGGGGCCAGTAAATTAACCCACATTGTAGATGTTGGTCAAATGGTAGTCTTCAATGATGGTCAGGAGACCGATAGGGACACCATGGAAGCATCTCCTAAAATTTAGGGAACTGCTATTTTTGACCGGAAAATGTGTTCGCGTCACTAGCTCTGGAATGACAAGGGGAACATTTTATTGCTCTGCTGCCAAGTCAACTGACGCACCAGTTGAGATATTTTTAGCAGGGAAAGCCCAAACTCGGAAACTGGGTGACGTGTCAGCCTCTGAGCGATTCTGCCACTCTGGGAGGCAAAAACGAGCTGCATATCAACAAAGGGGGCGCCATTTTCAGCCTCAGGTGGATTGTAGCAAGTACAGAAGCTATGGAATGCTTACCTTGCCCTCTATGCACAGTATGGTGACGGGAGTGATGCCCCGCATGCTACATACTGCTCTCTTTCTCCCCTACGTACAATATGTTATGCCCCACTAGTGGGCTTCTCATTTGACCTATGTACAACTGTGGGGAATATGCTTTCGTGCCGAGGCAAGAGCCTCTTTGCACAGGAACCGGTGCAACTAGCTACTGCACCAAAGCAGGTACACGAGAGGGTGATAACCTCTCGATTGCGCAGTAAATTCAGCATTGTACGCTTGCTGTTTTTACTCTATTTTGGGGCTGTTTTGAGCCCAAAATGTTTCCAAAATCAAGGGGCACTTAGCCCAAGGTGCAGGGAACAGTGCAGGGACAGTCGTGTGCCCAAATCAGGTCAAAAACAGGGCTGAACCAGAAATTACAGCGACCTGCAAATTTACTGTTTTGTGCTCCCGACTGAGGGAATATGTCCGTGGAACAGAGGGCCTACCTTACAAACTGATTCAGATTGATTTTGGTACCGTTATGCTGCCGAAATTTTGCCGAATCTGGAGCGTACTAGCTGGATGCAGATGTTGTCTTCCAGGGGCTCTTTTTGTAATTCTCTCTCTCTAAATTAAAGAAATACCGAAAGGGGCGCCAGTCTTTGGGGCCTACAGGGTGTCGGTCTCGTGTGCGCAGTGACATTCTAGTCGCTGGACGCAACTGTGTTCTCTTCCCTTCTCAGTGCTCTGTGTAAAGTTTACAGGTAATTGAAATAGTACCGCCCTCTACGTTGTACGGGCCGGTTATATGGTTCCATCGACGGGATAGTCACTTTTTCTTCAAAAAGTGCAGCGTGGATTGTTGTGGGTGAAAGCAACACAGAGTTTGTCGATATGGCAGAGAAGAGAGACCAAGTACCTGAAGAGGGATCTTCCTCACATGGCACAGAGAAAATTCCTTCAACTCTTCAAGAAGAGGACAGGTTGTTTAGAACTCAACTGCGTTGTTTGCATGGACATGTTTCAGCAGTTGGCTAACAACCCAAGAATGCAGGAATTCTTACAAGCTCCGACACAGGGTTTTCACCCTCCTACACAGGGCATGACTGAGCCGTTGCAGGAAAAGGAGATTTCCAATGCGCAGAGGACTCATGATGCTCGAGGGAAAGCCCATGTGGTTGAGCAACTAGCGGTGTCCAATGATCCAAAGCAACTTGCTTTAGCTGGACAGGAACCGTTTGTGAATGGTCAAGGGAGCAATGAACAGGCTATGCGTCAGACCCTTCCATTACCTAATACTTATCCTGGTTATTTTGGAGGTGGTTCAGTGTTTCAAGCTATGGCTGGACCTTCCACAGGTTATATGCCAGGGAATGTGTTCGGGACAATGCAAACAGGCATGGGTAACCCTATGTACGCGAACATGGGTGTCCAACCAAGTTTTCAGGGTGCCTATGGCCAGTTTCGAGTGCCTGGAACACAATTTGGTATGGCTGGTTTTTCGCAGCCATGCGTACAAAATGCAGATATGACAAGGAAAACAGTTGATGCGAGTGCTGGAATGAACACTCATGGAGCACCACTGTTACAGGCACCTGTTTATGATAATGTGGCTCCTTTGAGTCAGCCTAAGGATTACAAGGAAGGTGGGCAGGGAGTGAAGTTTGAAACTTTCAGAGGAACTGAGGACCAAGGCTGCCACTTTCTTGAAAGGGAAATGCACTTCAATGGTGGACCGCATTGTTGAACCAAGGTCAAGCCCCAACAACGTGGGTCCAATTCAAACAACTTTTTGCGCCTACATGGTTGACAAACACTTTTGAAGTGGATGTGATGACGGAATGGCACGAGTTGAATGCTAAACAATGTGCGGATCTGGAAGAGTACAATAAACAGTTTTGGGCCGCACTGTTGCCAGTCACCTCTTACAGGTTTGTGCCTTTGTCAGAACAAATTGAGAAGTACTGTTGCGGATTGCCCAAGAAAATCAGGGACTACTGCACAAAGACTACTGTCATGAATATTTTTCAATTGATAGAGAATGCAAGAGTGGCCAACAATCTGTCGAAGGGAGATTCCAATGGATTTAATAGCCACAAGAAAGGGGCCCAGGGCAAACAGTTTTCAGCCAAGGGCAATGTTGCAGCAAAGCCTTCTGAGTCTCCTGCAAAGAAGCCCTCCACTGAAGAAGCCGATATGTCCATGAAGCAGTCTAAATCTTCTTCGGAACGAGGACAAGGACAAAAAAGGCATTTTTCTGGCAAAACTTTTCAAGAAAAGAAAGCTCTTAGGGAGGCCAAGAAATGCTACATTTGTGAACAGGAAGGACACTTTGCAAATGAGTGCCCACAGAAGAAGTCACAGGATAAGGATGACAAGTCAGACCATAAAGGGAAGAAGCCAAAGCCGAGTGCAGGACTTGTTCCAAATTTGGTTGGAGATCAGCCAAACACAGATGCCACGGAGCTGTGCAGAGCTTGGGGCAAAGTTAGAGACCAGACAGTGCTGGTTTTCTTTGATCCAAGAGCCCGTGCAAATTTCATATCACCAGAATTGGCATCAAAGTTGGGCATTCGTGCAGAGGAGATGGGTATGACAGGCGAAGCAGGTTTGGCATGCCCAGGACATTCAGAGCCTGTTACTCCCATTCTGGGAAAGCTTCGTCTGCACATTCAGAGCTATGTGGATGCGGAAGAATTTCATATTATGCCGCTTGAGGGCTGTGATGTGTTATTGGGTATCCCATGGTGTTACAGGTTGCATGCTATGGTGGATACTTACAACAAAAAGATTACCCTTGTACATAGAGGAAAGACTCATGTCCTTGATGTAAAGCTTAAAGGCGAGTCTGTTCCAGTTGTTTCTGCTTCTGCTATTTCATCTGTAATAAAGAATCATCTTTCTGCGTACTTGATCTTTGCAAAAGAAGTACCTCAAGTTGTATCTAATTTGTCTGCCTTAGATAAAGATAGGTCAACTTTTTTGAGTGGTTTCAGTGATTGTTTTTCGGACTCTTTGCCAGGGGAGTTACGTCCTGAGAGACCTGAGGATCATACTATAGATCTTGTGCCAGGTTCTAGTCCACCGAATAGACCACCATACAGGGTTAGTACAGCCCAGCAGAAAGAGATTATGGGTCAGGTCAACGAGCTTTTAGAGAAGGGGCTGATTCAGCCCAGTTCATCCCCTTTTTTTTCGCCTGTACTCTTAGTGCAGAAGAAGGATGGTTCATGGCGCATGTGCATTGACTATCACGCCTTGAATAAGAATACCATAAAGAACAGGTTCCCCATACCGAGGATAGATGACATTCTTGATCGGCTTGAGGGAGTGTCATTGTTTACAAGAATAGACCTAAAGAGCGGGTATCATCAGATACGCATTAGACCAGAAGATGTCCATAAGACTGTGTTCAGGACAACATTTGGTCTCTATGAGTTTCTTGTCATGCCATTTGGTCTCACAAATGCTCCTGCCACATTTAATAGAATGATGGACAGAATTTTTAGACCACATAGAAACTTCGTGGGTACCTTCTTTGATGACATGATTGTCTACTCAAAGTCTGAAGAGGAGCATAGGGATCACTTGACCGCAGTTTTCAATGAGCTACGCAAGAAGAGGCTACTCATTAATGCGAAGAAAAGTGAGTTCTTTTTGCAAGAGATTCACTTCCTTGGGCACATTGTTTCAAAGGATGGGGTACGCATGGATCCTGCTAAAGTGGAAGCAATTAGGTCATGGCCAGACTTGAAGTCCGTACATGACATTCGAAGCTTTCTAGGCTTATGTTCCTATTACAGGAGGTTCATCCGAAATTTTGCTGAGATTGCTTCTCCACTCCATGCACTGCAAGGAAAAGGAGCTACTTTCAAGTGGACAGCCAAGGAAATTTTAGCGTTCAAACACTTGAAAGAGAAGCTGACTTCAGATCCGGTAATTATTTTGCCAGATCTTTCTAAACCTTTTGTGGTTCAATGTGATGCGTGTGGCCATAGTCTTGGTGCAGTTCTAATGTAGAATGGCTGAGTAGTCGCATATGAGAGCAGAATTCTTTTGAAGACTGAAAGGAACTTGCAAGTCTATGAGAAAGAATTGCTGGCAGTAATTCATGCTCTCACTAGTTGGAAACACTATTTGCTAGGGGCTGATTTTGTTGTCCAAACGGATCATCAAACCTTGCGATATTTTCTTACACAGACGAAGTTGTCTGAGAAGCACATGCGATGGGCAAACATCTTGTCAATGTTCCATTTTCAGATTGTGCATGTGCAAGGGAAAAAGAACGTGGTGGCTGATGCGTTGTCACGAAAGCCCCAAATTTCAGCAGTGTCAATACCGTACCATTGTGAACTAGACGAAATGAAGACACAATATGCTAAAGATTCAGATTTTGCAAGGATCTATGACCAGCTTGTTGATGGGCTGTTACATCATGAGCACTATATGCTTAAGAATGACTTTCTCATGATGCATGGAAAGTTATGCGTTACTAAACAGTTACGGCCAAAGATTTTGATGGAAAGTCATGCTCCACCTTATGCTGGGCATCGTGGAATTGATGCGACAGTGAAAGGGGTTGAGGCATTCTTCTATTGGCCAGCTTTGCGTCAAGATGTTGACACATTTGTAAGATCATGCTTAGTATGCCAAAAAGTCAAATTTGACAGACAAAAGCAACCGGGATTGTTGCAGCCATTGCCGATCCCTGATAGGCCATGGGAAAGTATAGCAATGGACTTTATCTTTGATCTTCCAAGGACGCAAACAGGAAATGATGGGATTTGGACTATCATTTGTAGGTTCAGTAAGCAGGCCCATTTCATTCCTGTTAGGAAGAAGATAAAGCCAGAACACATGGTCAAGATATTCATGAGCAATATCTTTAAATATCATGGGATGCCTCAATCAATTGTCAGTGACAGGGATCCACGTATGACGAGTCTTTTCTGGAAGGCATTGTTTGAGAACATGGGCACTACGCTCAAGTTCTCTTCTTCGTTTCATCCGCAAACTGATGAACAGTCAGTAGAGGCAAATTCTACTGTCTTGAACCTGCTCAAATGTTATGTCTCAGAGCACAAGGCAACTTGGGAACACCATCTCCCATTGGTTGAATATGCTTACAATAACAGTGTGCATACATCAACAGGTAAGGCACCATTTGAGATAGTGGAAGGAGGAAAGAAAGTCCCGCCCATTTTGCAGACTAAGGACAAGATATTTGAGGCAAACAAGTATGTGCAAGATATGGATGAAACATACAGGAAGATAAAGATTGCTCTTGAGAAGACTCAGGCTAAGCAAAAGAAAGTTGCTGATCGTCATCGTCGTGAACTTGTATTTTCACTTGGTGATTGGATACTTTTGCGCTTTGAAAAGGCCAGGTTAAGGAAAAGGAAAGGCAAGGAACGCTTGTTTCCTAAGCTCAGTATGCGATATTATGGTCCTTTTCAGATTTCAGAAAAGATCAGCGATGTAGCTTACAGGTTAATGCTACCAGAAGGCTGGAAAATACATAATGCTTTTCATGTCAACCTTCTAAGGCCCTTTGTGGTGATGTGCCAGAGAATATGCTTCATGAGGAACAACCCGAAGTGGAAGAATTGGATGAAATCCTTGTTCCTTAACAGATATTGGCACATAAAGAAAGAAAGGTTAGAGGAAAAGTTGCAAGACGCTATTTGGTGAAGTTCAAAAACTATCCATCGTTGGATGCCAAATGGATGGAAGACTCTGAATTGGTTGATTCACCTCAGCTATTGCAATTGTATCTTGAAGCCTTTCAGATGGAACCCACAGTGACTTGATACAGCCTTTTTGCAGCAAGGCAAGAGCATGGTTCATGATGCTCAAGAGAGTAGTTAAGAAATTGTATCTACTCTTTCCATACAGAATTTAGCTAGAGAAGTTTGTGCTCAAGAGTACACTAGAAGACTTCTATGCTTGCTATATGTGTCGTAGCCAGGTTGGTGGGATTGTTTAATCGTCCAACGCTACATTTCCGGAAGCATGTATATCTTGGATTCCCATCATAGAATATATGTGATATCAGGAGATATCCGCATGTATTATTGGCATGCAAGCGAGGTCGCTTGCAGTATTTCAAGGGTGGGGTGTGTCACCAGAAGGTGTATTTTTCCTGTTGCCTTCCGTAAATAAGTATTAGATATATTTATTTTATTTTTACTTGTTTGTCCCAAAACCCTTGAAAAGGTGCAAGTGGACATTGCATGGCCAGTGTGAAACGACTGCAGCCAAATGGGTTTCTCACATCGGGGATCTAGGTCGGTCAGACAAGGACTGCCCGGGCCAGTTAGCACTGAATTCTGATGAGTATGGAAGCTCGTGTGCGCCAAACTGGAATTTGGGCCACTCGTCAAGTCACTGCAACTTTATAAGTTGAAAGGGGCCAGTAAATTAACCCACATTGTAGATGTTGGTCAAATGGTAGTCTTCAATGATGGTCAGGAGACCGATAGGGACACCATGGAAGCATCTCCTAAAATTTAGGGAACTGCTATTTTTGACCGGAAAATGTGTTCGCGTCACTAGCTCTGGAATGACAAGGGGAACATTTTATTGCTCTGCTGCCAAGTCAACTGACGCACCAGTTGAGATATTTTTAGCAGGGAAAGCCCAAACTCGGAAACTGGGCGACGTGTCAGCCTCTGAGCGATTCTGCCACTCTGGGAGGCAAAAACGAGCTGCATATCAACAAAGGGGGCGCCATTTTCAGCCTCAGGTGGATTGTAGCAAGTACAGAAGCTATGGAATGCTTACCTTGCCCTCTATGCACAGTATGGTGACGGGAGTGATGCCCCGCATGCTACATACTGCTCTCTTTCTCCCCTACGTACAGTATGTTATGCCCCACTAGTGGGCTTCTCATTTGACCTATGTACAGCTGTGGGGAAATATGCTTTTTTGCCGAGGCAAGAGCCTCTTTGCACAGGAACCAGTGCAGCTAGCTACTACACCAAAGCAGGTACACGAGAGGGTGATAACCTCTCGATTGCGTAGTAAATTCAGCATTGTACGCTTGCTGTTTTTACTCTATTTTGGGACTGTTTTGAGCCCAAAATGTTTCCAAAATCAAGGGGCACTTAGCCCAAGGTGCAGGGAACAGTGCAGGGACAGTCGTGTGCCCAAATCAGGTCAAAAACAGGGCTGAACCAGAAATTACAGCGACCTGCAAATTTACTGTTTTGTGCTCCCGACTGAGGGAATATGTCCGTGGAACAGAGGGCCTACCTTACAAACTGATTCGGATTGATTTCGGTACCGTTATCCTGCCGAAATTTTGCCGAATCTGGAGCGTACTAGCTGGATGCAGGTGTTGTCTTCCAGGGGCTCTTTTTGTAATTCTCTCTCTCTAAATTAAAGAAATACCGAAAGGGGCGCCAGTCTTTGGGGCCTACAGGGTGTCGGTCTCGTGTGCGCAGTGACATTCTAGTCGTTGGACGCAACTGTGTTCTCTTCCCTTCTCAGTGCTCTGTGTAAAGTTTACAGGTAATTGAAATAGTACCGCCCTCTACGTTGTACGGGCCGGTTATAGAGAGTCACCTAGGGAAAGAGAGGACACAGAAGAAGAGGGATCGTGCAAAAACAGAAAGGAGTTGCAAAAATTTACTGTTTTGTGCTCCCGACTGAGGGAATATGTCCGTGGAACAGAGGGCCTACCTTACAAACTGATTCGGATTGATTTCGGTACCGTTATCCTGCCGAAATTTTGCCGAATCTGGAGCGTACTAGCTGGATGCAGGTGTTGTCTTCCAGGGGCTCTTTTTGTAATTCTCTCTCTCTAAATTAAAGAAATACCGAAAGGGGCGCCAGTCTTTGGGGCCTACAGGGTGTCGGTCTCGTGTGCGCAGTGACATTCTAGTCGTTGGACGCAACTGTGTTCTCTTCCCTTCTCAGTGCTCTGTGTAAAGTTTACAGGTAATTGAAATAGTACCGCCCTCTACGTTGTACGGGCCGGTTATAGAGAGTCACCTAGGGAAAGAGAGGACACAGAAGAAGAGGGATCGTGCAAAAACAGAAAGGAGTTGCAAAGCGGAATGGCGATCTAGCAAAAACGCTAGAAAGCTGGAAAATGCTAGAGAGAGAAAGCGTTGAAGAGAGAGAGAAACCCTAAACGCTAGCAAGCTCTAAAGATCATTGAACTGATACAATGTGGATGAAGTACAAGGAGGTAGGGTCCCTATAAAGGGACTCCCACATTTTGCCCTACTCTCATCTCAACAAATAAATAACCTCACAACTTGAAAATAGGGAAGACAAAGAAAATAAACCTAAAAACACGCATGTAGGTGGAATCCAATGGTACTAGGTATTAGGGAAAAATACCCTAAACCTGGGGCAACCTAGAGGAACAATATATGACACTGCCAGCAAGACAAGGCGGGCAAAACAATGGAAGGAACAGGCTAATAATGAGCAAACTACCTCACATAAGCCAAGTACAGCCACAGCACAGCCCTCACTCCCTATGCTCAACACTTGGGAGATACCGGAGCACTAGCAGCTCCGCCACGACCGGCCGGAGAGGTGACAAACTCTAACAAGAAAATCCTCCAAGTTCTGAAGGATTTCGGACTAAAGATAGTTTTATTTACATCACATGAGAGTTTCTGCATTCTTTTGAATGTGAATTAGTCGATCTTCACGAAGCATGGTTGTTGTTGGCGTGTTTTATACATGTCTTGGGATTGTGTGGCTTGTAGTTTGGTGAAATGGGTGAGTAGGCATGAGTTTATACATGATGATACACTAGATATATATTAGCCACCCTAGTTGAAGGTGAACTTTGTGCTAGAATTCTGGCTAACATCATTCAACTAAGAGAGTTTTGCTACCATCACATTCATCTTAAGCACGTACATAATTCAGTGAGAACATTAGGTACACTTTTTCTTTTTTTTTTGTAAATCTATTTGATTAATTTACTAGTGGGAAACCTCAAAGTGAGGAAAACCCACCAAAAGGGTAATATACAAGGGGAAGAACACAGAACTACTCAACTGTACAGGGTAGCTAGAAACATTCATAGGAAAGTCGATGTATCTCTGCAGTGATATCACCAACTTCCAAGGCAAACTGTAATGATTGCCTAAGGGAAAGCTTGAAGAGTGGGAATGGGTCTACATAAGTACGATGAAACATGTAAGCATTACGCTGACTCCACAAGGTCCAATAAGCACAGCATTTGACCCACATAAAGAGGACTGCAAAACACTGTAGTGTCAGTGAGAAAATACCTTGAACCTTTTGTGAAAAACAACCCCAGGAAAGCAGATCCGCATACAAGCCGATACACGGCAGGTACACGATTTACTCAGACAGCTCTCCTAGAGAACTAATCATGTTAAGAAGAATATAGTGGCAAGGGTAGGACTAGCAATGTAAGGGTATGGGCATTGATACTTAAGTTTTTCAAGTAGAGAACTCTGCATGGAAACATATTGAAGTTCAATCAAGGACCTGTGGATAAAACTTTATTTAAGTCAAGAGACACCTATTTGATCGAATACAATATTCAGGAGAATTTGAGGTGTGAAATGCATTAATCTAGTGGCAAATAGCTTGCAGCTGACACACTATTGTTCCGGTAGGTGCCTTTAACCTAGGATAATAAAACATTTATAGCCTAATGCCATTTGGGTTCATGGGTTCCTGAGACAAAGGCCTGTCCATAAGGTTTTTTTACTTTCACTCTGAGATGGGGCCTGGTGTGTTAGGTACTTACCTCTTTGGAGCCGTGCAATTATCCAGATGCATGGCCTGTAGGACTAGGACTCCCCTTGCCCTACCACTATACATTGGTTAAGATGATGTCAAGTTAGGATCTTGGATCCTTGGTCCATGTTAGATAGGGATGGAGGAAGTGGACAACAATTCACTTTGAATTGAGTACCTCTGAAGTGGTGTAAAACTTATTCCAAATTACTTTGATCATTGTCTAAAGTACCACTTTCTACGATTATTTCCTAAATGAGTCTCAAGCAATTTGCTTTTTTACTTGATACATTTAAAACATGAACTCACATAGTTAATGCAGCTAATTATCTTATTGCATTATTATCTTAGGTATGACTTGCACTTATTTTCATGAATGGTTCTTGATTCTTTCTAGATATGTGTATAACCTGTTGGTATGTTGGTATGTTGATGCCTTTGTTCACCAAACATGTCTTGCTCATTGACTGATCATGTTCTTTGAATGTGTGGGTTTTCTTCTTGTTTATTTCAATGTTTTCTTCATTGGTCTTGAATAACTCTACACACATTATGGTGGCTTCACTATTTAAGAATTTTTGTTGCCTGTAAGTGAGTAAAACAATCTATTGTAATAGTTGGTCTATCCCATGCAGAATAGGGCTGCTGAATTATTTGGTCTTCGAGGTAATATTCTTGTGTTAATAATATGCCCTTTTGGTTTAGGTTATGGGGTAATGGCTCTCTTTGAGCGAGCAAAAATATCATTAGTGATGTTTGGTCACTTCCATGCAGGGTAAAGTTGATAATACATATTGTCTATTGGATAACTTGTTCAATTCTATAACACTCTTCTAGGAGCAGTGAGCACCTACTTCTATGAGCACATGGTGAGAGAGTGCAGCTACTCCATATACGGAGCCAGCCTGAGAATAGACGGTATGATGATAAGCATCCAGTGACTACAGCAGATTGCAGAGAGAGGTAACAACAGGCCACACCACATACCGACACACAAAGGTTACCTTCTAACCCCTTGTGAGGCAAAAGAAGAGAGCGTGTTTAGCTCCGCTTGCGCAGGAGCTACCAGCTATTGTTGAGTCAGCAGTCAGGAGGCATGGAGACTCTTCCAAGAGCAGAGAGCACCTACACCCATTACTCCTACGAACACACGGGAATAGTATGCAGCTACCCTTCATACAGTGCCAGCTCAAGCCTCCACTACCATTGCCATGGGGTCTAGACCTCATACTTCCACTTTCTTCAATGTCAATATAATACATGATGCGATTGATAGACTGCATAACAACAGCTCACATGACCACAATGGTCTAGTTACTAAGCATTTTTTGTGACGCCCAAAGATACATTGGCATCTTTGTT
Source organism: Adiantum capillus-veneris (assembly GCF_014529385.1). NCBI lineage: Eukaryota > Viridiplantae > Streptophyta > Polypodiopsida > Polypodiales > Pteridaceae > Adiantum > Adiantum capillus-veneris. Next base: position 150,749,481 of record NC_140944.1, read on the forward strand.
GGCACACATGTTTAATAAAACCACATGCAAAAGGGTTTCCTGAGAGCTGGAGCCCCTAAAATATTGTGCTGATGTTGAAGGTTGGGGATTAACTATCCTACCATTATGATGGGCCACACATTGGTCAAGCTTTATGCTTTTGTGCTTGAGCATGAGCTCAGTTGTTGGGCACAGAGAGAGCATGTCAGAGCACAGGGATAGGGATTATAATGATGTGGTCTAAGAACAGCCTCAGGAGGTATCCCAAACATTTCCCAATGTCTGAATGAGCTTATTAAACTACATCGCCGTGTGTAAGAATTTCTGCCCTCAAAATAAGAGAACAGCACGCCTTCTAAACACACGAGGTGATAGTGTAACTATTGATTGAAAGCACTGATCCGGAGCATAGACTCAAAAATTGGCCACTGATAAAGACAACATTGATAGTTTATTGAATGTCAGCTGGAAAAGTGATCATCCACCTCCCCTTCAAGGATAAAATAAGGCCCACGAAATTTATAAATCCAACTGAATGTGCCCCAAGAAACATAACCGATATCCAAACTAGCTGTGGGAGTCCAATATGAACTTGCAGGCAACTCAACAAGGCATGTTTGATAGACTTTGGAAACTAAAAGTATATGTGGGAGATAAGATGGGACATGGCTCATCTGCCTTGCTTATGTGCCTGCTGGAAGACTACAATCGGTGATCAATCACATATAATAGGAAATTTTAATGGAGCCAAACGCTCCAATAAAAGGTGGTAGGACCATACAGCCAGGCAAGGAGGCATAAAGGGCAATGGGCCTCGCGTCTCACAAGACTTTTTCTACCAATCCACACTCTGTACTCAGAAAAACATCAAGATGGAGTAGGCATGGCCACATTACCTTATCGCCAGAACCACTCCCTTGAATCATGAAAGCTGGCATGAAGGCAAATTCACGGCGGTAAAGGTGCAGTGGGAGGATCATAAGAGAGTCAAAGATCCTGACCAATGGTAAACATAATGACCCGGTGTATCCCTAGGAGGAGGTAGTTTGATCAGTATCATTTTTCATAAAAGCCCATCCATCCACTAAAAGGATCTGAACGTGGGCCTCACAAGCCATAGTCCCAATCAAATAGAATAGCATCCCCAAGCTATGGTACAAACATCAGGAATCGTCTACAAACATCAGAAAATCTGTCCCAATCCATATGCAAGCATGCATACATGAAACTCAAGCATTACCTTACAGACTAATGTCAACTTTATCTATTCTCAGATCTTGCAAACATGTCAGCTGCTCAATTGCAAAGTTTTCTTGATAAGTGACCCACCTGTTTAACAATCTTGGTGGTAATTTCTGCATGGCATGGTCCTTTCCGAAATTTGCTACAGTTGCCTCGCGGTGTGCCATAGCTTGCAAAAACTATTGAAGATATTTGTTGTCCAGCATCACATTCCAGCTTCAACTCTGGCAGCTTCAGAGTTGAATTAGCTTGCCATGAGTCCAAAGGTGCAGGGTAATCTTCTGAGATGCTTGAGCAAATTGTGGCAAGGGATCTTGTCACCAATGTAATCCCCATGGGGTCTCCGCCCATCTCTTCTAACAAAACCAAGAGATTTCCTGTAGGCTTGATCCAAGCAAGGGGCACATGGTACCTGTTTGTGCAACACATTTGTGAGTCAAAACTACAATCAACGCATAGACATCAAATGATTATCATGTCAAATAAAACATAGCTTGTGATTAAACTGGCCACATTTAACAAGAATACAATACTGGACAAAAAAGGTAGAACAATCAGGGAGATACAAAACAAAGTCAGCGATGCTAAAAGAGAACTGATGAGTTTTGGAAATGAACCAAGAAGAGCACTACTACATCAGTGTTTGAAAGGTAATAGATTGATAGAACTTTATTTACCATCTTTGAGATGACTGCCCACAGCCACTGTAGCATCTCTTTTCCCTTGCACCACACCCAAGAGAACATCTTTCACCAGATGCTTGGCATGAAGGCCAATAACGTCCAATGCTTTTCCCGTTGACCCAAGCCTCCCCCTTTCCCATCGTTTCTAGATCTAAAGCCAAGGGACTGTTACTTGCTGGAGCATCAAACATTGTCTGCGGTCACCAAGTACGAGCTCTGAAGTTATTAATACACAAGCAAAGATAAACAAAAACCACAAGAAATGATCAAATCAGAATGAAAATCCAAACATGAGGAGAGTCAGAGAGCTAATTTGCTTGCAATGCCCACCTTATACCAGATTAAGGACCTATTTTGAGGAGGTGATGAAATACTCCAATCTACATTATTGCTTCCATTTCTGGTGTGAAGTTGCAGAAACTCCCCTTGTAGTCCTACCTGCAGATGTAATCTAAAAGTAAGAATACTTTATTGTTAAATAAAATGAATGAAAAGGGAGTTGAAAAGAAAAAAAAGCATATGGATCTTGCCGTGTGATGTAGCCTTTTCTTACCTGATAGGTCCAAAATTGAGAAGACAAGTTCAAAGCTCCACCACTTAGGCCATTTAATATGACAGGGCCTTGAATTCCAACATGCTGTATGTGGCTAGGTTGAACTCCGGACTGGCAAATTTCAAGTTTGAACACAATCAGCATCTCCCAGAAGAACAATCGATTCATTATTTCTTGGCAAACACGAAACCAAACATTTTGAGTTATTTCCACTATCAAACACAAATTCAGGTTTTGGCAACGTGAGAATCAATTGCTCAGATGCTTGTACAAAAATGCATAATTGCACTGCTTTGTAGAAGTAGTCATACAGATTTATAAAACTGTTGAAGTTTATTGTGGATAAAGCAATCAAGAGGCATTGATTTTGCTAGCATTCTTAAACATTTTGGACCTTTTGGCAAACCTACTCAAAGCAGCAGAATATTTTTGTGGTATATATGTCATATTGATTGAAAAGACACATCAAATGTTTCTTTTAGTGTAGGTTCAAACCTGCAATCCAACCGTCATGCTGAGGATTGCTATCTCATTTTTTCCATTTTTGAGTTCAAGAGGCTGGTCAATCTCCACATAAGGATTATCCCGATCTCCTGCAGCCGTAACTGGCAAAAAGAAGAGTCAGTTTATATATTCAAGCAATCAAACGAGCCCATTGTATTGCACATGCCTACAAACTCTACCAATCCCTCCCATTACACGTGTTCTTGCTGCATAAATTGACACTTTCTTTGGGATAAAAGAAGACAGCAAGTCAAACAGTCCATCAGCCTCTACCATGATAGCGTGGTTCTTTGTTTAGTTCACTTCCTCGTCATTCTTCCATACTTGAGTTCTCCTTGTTTTGGAAAGATAACTTAAACGACGTCAAAAACTTTTTGGAATGCATGAATCTCCTCTCTGACAAGGTGTACACTAAAAATCTTGGAAGAATTCTAGGGCATATCCTTGAGAAAAGGACAAAAAATAATGCACTTTTTACAAGTAAAGCACTGCTGTGTATCTTTGGGTCCACAATATATTGATCCCACGTTTGCCCTCCTGGAATGGCAGGACAAGGGGAGGCCAAGCAACTTGCGTGTCATGAATATTACCTATCTCCTCAGTGTTCACTAGCGTCCCAAGAAACTTGCGCCAATGAATCCAAGCATCAGTATGTTCACCGAAAACTGAGTGCAAAATGTGATCCAATCCACATAGTTTCACTCATGTAACTTCTCTTTCCAGCCAATAGAAGCTGCAACATGTGAATTGCTGCTTCATAAGCCCTCATGTACTTGGACATAGCTCAGCATACAAAAGGAAGAGGCAGGAGCAACCAAAGTAGCCTTGTTTGGCCTGCATAAATAAATTATGCGAATAATACAGTACAATCCAAATTATGGACGTATAAAATGTGGCTGTCTCAATTGATATCCTCTTGATCAAAATGCTTCTGATTGAAATTGTCGAGTATATATAAAGATCAATAGTGCATCCTCCGACATGCTTTGGATATGCTAGTTTCTCAAGATTCAGGGAGAGTATTGAGCTGGTGTTCTACAGCTTTCCTCACCTCCTATGAGCAAAACCGACCCTCGGAATTCTTCGTGGAAGCTCAGCCTCAATAACCCTCTAGCCAGCTCCCAGGCTGCCTTCTGTCCCTCCTGCTTGAAGTAGTTTCTCCCCAGTTCCACATGTTGCTTCTCAGTTCGATATTATTTTGGAAGCACATGTCGAGAGAAAAGTAACAAACTCATTGGCATAAGTTAAACTCACCACCCATCCAATTTATCCCCCTTATGAGAGCTACTCAGCCCTGTTCATACCTTGCCAATTAATTGGCCTTGTACATACCTTGCTTGCTCTCCTGTGGGAATAACTTGGCCTTGGGAAGTTAACCCCTTGCCACTTGTGTCTGATCATGCACCTACTCGACCTGCTTGGTCGGTCCTTATATTAATTTTTAAGTTATTCATATGTTAACGTTATTTTAAATCCTCCGTCTTCTAACATTCCCTCCCCCTTCAAAAGAATCAGTGTCCTCAATGACTGGAGCAAAGAAATGTTGATGGAAAAATTATTTGGCTCCCACGTGGCATCTGTAAGTAAAACGTCTTCCCACACAGCTAGAAATTCTTTGATGACATGATTTTGCAACCGGTTCTATCTCCTATCTAGTATCTTGTCTGGACCATGATCAAAATCTCCCAACTCCTGTAAGATAATGTCATAAATTGCTAACGTGTCAAGCCACTAAAGAACGGAGCCAACCTACAGATCCCGGCTGAGAGGCCCAAGCCCTAAGAAGAAGCAGTAGAAGCAACAAAAGATGTTTTACCAACTTACAAAGTCTTGCTGAGTGGCCTATTTTTAAAGAAGAGCTCCCACCAAGTTCCGACCAATAGAATAGATCACGGCCGAGGGTCCAAAAACCTAGAAGAAGAAGAAGAAACAGAAGGAATTCCTGACCAACTTACAGATCAGCGGTCGAGGGGCCTAAAAACCCTAAAAGTCAAAGAAAACTTGTTTAAAGCACCCAATAGTGGCTGAAACGAAGTCAGACAAGCAAAGTATGATGATGTGGCACCTGTATGAACATCCCGGAATTCGCGGCGGAGTTTTAGGGAAATCCCAAAATTTTAGGAAAGCGTTCTTTTGGGGTCAGCTTTTCATATTTGATGCTTTTAGGCTTTGGGCCTTGGGGGCCCTCTATGGCACTCTTCAGTGCGCAAATTGCAAAGGAGGTGCTCCCCGGCTATTGTACTTTGCGAATAATCAATAACAAAGAAATACCGAAAGGGGCGCTAGCGTTTGGGGTCAGTACTCTCTTGGGGGGAACTACACCACTCCCCGTCTCTTTCAGTTTAGTTGTTATTTGAAGTGCTTAAAGTTGTTCAGACTGTTCTTTTCCGTTGGCACGCGGTGCTCGTCCCATTATAGTGGTCTCAGAGCTTCAGCTGTGCTTTTCTGAAAGCACACCGGTCCTACAAAAGAGCAGACGGAGCAAGATGGCGCTTCCAAGTTTTACACGGAAATTATTAAAGTATCTGCGGGCCCCGACCCTGGACTTATTAGGGACTCCCACCCTTACTATATCGGTCATAGTGCGCACTCCAGTCTTCATCGCTCCGTCCTACGTGGCATAAGCCATGGTGAATTAATCAGAAGAATCAAAGATCTCTCGAGGTCGATGACTATAGCTACCATGCCACACACTCCAAGGACTTGGCAAGCTTTCAAGCAATTTTTTGTTTGAAGTTACATGCTTTCAGACATCTTCCTTCGGATTGCAGCTTTTGGCAGAGTGAAGTATTCTGAAAGGCTTGCCATAGAAACCCTAGCAGAGTACAACTTGAAATTTCTCGACATCTCTCAGCAGGTGTCTCTTCTCGAATCGATAACCTTGGAGGTCCAATGTGATTGGTATATCTTGGGGCTACCATCACCGCCATAGGAAGACTATCTGTCAAGGCTTGTTTCGACTATTCAAGAGTATCACGTGCACATCTAGCCCTATGTGCATGTGGACAAGCTACTTCAAGACAAGGGTTCAATTAGCCTAGCTTAGGAAGTGTTCTGGCACTTTTGTGAGTCTGTTCGCAAACCGTGCATGTCCAGGCACTTAGAGTAGATGCGTATCCTCTGGTTGCACACAGCATGATCATCAGCATTACCATCAGAATCCATCAGGAGCATTTTACAGTGCACAGAACCTATTTTCCCTATTTTAGCCATTTTTCACTTATTATTGATAAGTGACTTTGTTGGGAAACTGGGTAGGGCAAATTGGCCAAGCTAATAAATAAGAAAACTAGCGCTAGCACTTTCTGGTAGAAGAGACAGCAGATACCATCTGAAGGGCACCTTCTCAGCAAGACCGGCAAGAGGACATAGCGTTTTCAGCCATCAAAGACAAGCCAGCGTTTTCATCAAATGCAGATCAGCCCCAACGTTTTTCAGCATTGCAGATCAGCCTGGCGTTAGCACTTCACAACAGATTAGCTAGCGTTTTTGCAACTTGCAGATCCGCCAGCGTTTTCCAGATGCCCCGCGACAGTTCAAGCCACAGCATCAACGTTTTGCATTTTCAATGATTAGGCTCCGCACAGCAGCCCCCAAATGTCACAAACGGGAGCGCATAGCAATATAAAATATACTCGGATAAATAAAATTTATCACTTAATATTGAAGCCAGAGGATATAGAGAGAAATAGATAGAGAGAGAGAGAGAGAGAGAGAGAGAGAGAGATAAAGTGAGAAGATCGACACAGTACTGGAGACCAGAAGATGGGCTGGTCCCCCCCCGTAATAGTATCTTTATTACTAAGGAGAAGTCTATACAAGCACTTGAACCGAACGTATTACCACGTTCGTTCTAGAATAAGACTTAATGGTTGCCCGAAGCCTCAGCTTCCAATTCCTAGGGCAAAACCCTATTCCAAGGAACTTCCGTTCCTTATTCCAATTCCTCGAGAATCAAGGTTCTCGCCTCTGGATCTCACCTTCCAGACTCAGGGCATGACATCCCTACAACTCTCTTTTAGAACTCTATTTCCAGAGTCCTCTTCCCGCAGAACAACTCTGCTTTCCCGGACACGAAGTCCTTACTTGGGAATCCCAACTTCCGGATCGCAACTTGAGAGACTACCTCTCTCCAATCCGTGGATCTACTTCCCAAACTCGGGTACGAAACCCTTGGGCTGATCTCGCTCTAGTTCCTCAGAGCGCTTTTCTCCTGCAGAGACTCATACCTTCCTCTGCTCCTACTCCCTCACTAAGAGGAAGTACACCTGCAAACAAATACTCAGAGTTCATAACATGAAAATCGTTTCCTTCAAAGTCTCGACGCTCAAAACGCAACTCCGTTCTCGAAAAGCAATTCCCCGGAAGAGATCTCTCCATAGAAAATCCTCTCTTCCAATCCTACACACAAAAGAGGTGTGTTCTCGGGTTCCTTCTCGTAAATCAGCCCCGTCTACCACGTTTATGGGCTGACAACACAGAAAACTTTGTCGTGATGGAAACACGCTTCGTAGGCACTTCTTCGCGAGGGAACTCGCGCACTGGGTCTTGGCGACATCTGGTACACTTGGGGCAGCCATGGGCATCACCGGCAACGTCTTCTTTACGGCTGAAATCTGCAGCAGCATCTCCTCCTTGCAAAGATTGGTCCTCCCCTCTGAGTGAGGGCATGTGATGCTTTTATAGCTCCTAGCCACGGGCACGAATAGCTGCTCACGTAGAGATCGCAGCCGTTTTTTTTTTTTTTTTCTGTTCTACCACGAAAAGAGAGAGAAAACGCTGGCTGATCTGTTGCCTTATTTATCAGATGGCTGCCCACTTATTAAGTGGGCGGCCGGCGTATTTTAAAAATACTCTGAACCTGCCCAAAAACTCAATAAAACCTTATAAGTTAAAAACAATGCTTTCACAGCACTTCCCAGGCGTCCCTGGATGCAATCACATGCACAGTTGCAATGCGGACATAGACTTCCTCGCGGGAAAGCATCTGCTTTCCCGAAAAGCAATCCCGCTTTCTCAAAAAGCATCAGTTTTTCCTCAAAGTTTCCTCTGAAACCATCTTCATTCAAGTGCTTGCTTTTTCCTTGTGCACAATTCTAACACAGTTCGGAATTTCCTCCCGACTACGGATATTCCCTTTCCGATGCACCCGTCACCCACCTTGTGACGCATCAAGAATACCCATCACCTAGTCCTTTCCTACCGAACTTACGGTACAATCTCCTTCACGATGCTCTGTCACCCATCTTGTGACGCATCAGAGATGTCCGTTCCCGGATGGTCGGATACTTCTTTCCGATGCTCCCTGTCACCCATCCGATGTGACGCATCAGAAGTACCCGTTCCTGGTGGCCTTACAGATATTCCCGTTCTCAGTGTTCCCGTCATTACTTTAAATGACGCACTAGGAATACTCTGTACTCGGATGTCTCCAGTGAGAAAAGCCCTCTCACTTAAAATTCCAATAATTCATTTAGAATTATTTTTCCTTGGTGTTCCAAGCGAGAAAACCCTCTCACTTATAAATCCAATAATTCATTTAGAATTATTTTTCTGTAAGATAAAGCCAATTTAGCAACACCAAACCTCGCAGATCTCACCTTCCCGCAGCAGATCCTTGCCGCACGGTCACATCAGCCAGCGTTTGCAGATTCAGCCCGTTATTCGCAGATTTCAGCATCTGCGTTTTCAACACATCGTCATCGCATCGTCGTCATCGCCGTCGTCACTGACATATTGTCAGAATTCAGCAGATACAAGATTTGTAGATTTCAGCCCTAGCATTTTCAGTTTTCAGCCCGTCTCGTCGTCGACATCATCGGCAAGTCCATTGCATTGTAGAGATTTGTGCAATCAATAGTAGACCGCTCTCGCCATAGAGAGTGGGGCCTTCGGAGGTGGGTTTGGCAACATTCTGGTGTCGTATTCTTCTCTCTCTATCTCTCAGTCTCAGCACCTTCATTCACAGTGTTTACCACTTTGTTTGTGATCATTTGCACTCTCTCTCACTAAAGGAACGGAAGGCTCTCCCTTCCGTAATTAAAAAGAACCCTTGAGCACAAGTCGGAGCACTCATCTTGAGCAAAGTTCAACAATCACATCCGCTGCACCCTACATTGGTATCAGAGCTTTAGCAGTGTTCTGTATCACTCAAGGAAAGAACCACAAGAATTTTTTTTGCTTGTTGCGGTCGCACGTAACCCAAGTCCACTTGGGCATGTGGATTCCTAATCATGTTTTTGAAGAGTGACAGGAAACCCAAGAAAGAAGGGCTTGTCCAACCTCCCCTTGTGCCTCTTTTCACTCATTGAGAGCGCACTGTGCACTTAGCAACCGGCCAATCGACGTGAGGTGGAAAAAAGCAACCTTGGTGTGAGCGCAACGCCGCCAAGGGGTGCACCCGCAAGAAAGAGTAGTGCTCGGGTAAGAGAAGATTCTTCTCTAACACAGATTGCAAGCAAAAGAAGAACCTGAAGAACTCAAGAACCCAAGAACCACAAGAACCCAAGTTCCTCGTGAACTTAAGAACCCAAGACTTCAATGTATGGTCATCACCTGAAGCGGGATGGATACTTCACATGGAGGTGATGAGCATGGAAGTGGTGAAGAAGAATTTTCCCCACCAGGAGTTTTTTCTGACCCTCCCCATCTACGCCAAGGATTGCACCAAATCCTATGGAGGCTTTGGTTAAGACGATGATGGACATGATGTTACAACAAGAAGCGCAACGCCCTGCCTTGTAGCTCGAGCGCGAAGAAAGAAAGGCAATCTTGGATCGTGAGCGCGAAGAAAGAAAAGCGGAATTGGATCGCGAGCGCAAAGAAAGAAAAGCAGAATTGGATCGCGAACGCGAAGAAAGAAAAGCAAAAAGAAAGGCCGACTTGGAGCGTGAGCGCGAGGAAGCGCGCTTGGCGGCCGAAGAGAAAAGGGCAGCCTTGGAGCGTGAGCGCAAGCAAGCGCGCTTGGCGGCCGAAAAAAAAAGGGCAGCCTTGGAGCGTGAGCGCGAGCAAGCCCGCTTGGCGGCCGAAGAAAGAAAGGCAGCTATTGAGCTTGAGCGTGCCCCATCGAGTGGCGACCGAAGACGTGCGGCCTTGGAGTTAGAGCGTGAAGCGCAGAGAGACCAACGCATGCAAGAGGTTGTCCTACGGTAGTCACCTCGAAACCCAAGCCGGCCAAAGATGTTGGTGGTTCATCAAGTGGCGCAAGCCGAGATTCAGACTCCAACAACCCCATCACCGAGAAGTTGACGTTCAGTAAGTATGACGGTAAGATGGATGCTACTATTATTCATTCTTGATTGCATCAATTTAATGCTTACTTTGCGACAACTAAGAAGACAGGAAATAGCAAGGGTTTAACAGCACCCATGTACCTTGCCGGTGATGCCATTAATTGGTACCACGCATGGCAAGAGGCACAGTTGGCCACGCACCTAGAGGCAGCCGACGAAGACGCGCCTCTTTCCTTCAATTGGGCCGACTTCCAAGACAAGCTCAAGGCGCGGTTTATGCCACCCCAATACCTAGCACGATTGAAGGATGATTGGCGCGGTCTCAAGCAAAATGGTATGCCAGTAATGCCTTTCTCTAATCGTGTTTTACAGGTCGGCATCCAATTACGCAAATCGGATGCGGAGCGCAAGGAGGCATTCCTTTATGGATTGGACGAGTATATCAAGTTTGATGTCGAGGTACTCCATCCAAGCGATCTCAACAAGGCAGTAGCGATCGCTCTATCACAAGAGATGAAACACAATAAGGGAAATCCTAAGGAAAACAAGACTTCTCCAAGCACCACTCAGACTTCTCAGAACCCTCAGAATGGTAAGAACGGTAAGAATGGTAAGAACGGTAACTCTTCTAGCCAATCTTCCTCTAATTCTTCGAAAAAGAAATCTAACAATGAATCTAAGGGTAAAGCTAAAACACCTGCTAAACCTAAGCTAACCCCTGATGAAAAAGCCGCAAAAATAATAATAGAAGGATACATAACGGCAGAAGAACAAGTCATTTATGCTAAGGAAGGTCGTTGTTATCAATGTCATGTCAAGGCTCACATTAAAGCGGCTTGTCCTAAGACAGCACCACCTAAAGAACCTAAGGCATCCGCAGCTACCACAAGCACTCTAATGAACCATTCTGAATCTTCAAATGTCTCTAACACACACATTGAGGAGTCTCTCTTTAAGTGTTATGGTCATGTGAAGGGTCAGCGTTTTGTCATATTTTTTGATTCAGATAGTATGCATGATGTGATTAGTGCCTCTCTTGTAGAGAGAGCCCGCCTAGAGGTTAGACCGGCGTCTCCTCTCGAGGTGTCAGGCTTCGCTCCCGGTATGGACTCTCTCATCACACAAGAGTGCCGTGATGTGATGTTTTCATTTCAGCAAGCTGCCTTCCGTAGAAAATTTGTCGTGTCTCCTCTCTCAGGATGTGATATGCTTTTGGGCATTAGATGGTTTCATGAGCATAACCCTCTAATTGATTGGGAGGAAAATATTCTCGCTTTAAATGCCAAAAGTGACTCTCCCATGATCATTCGTGGTGAGGAGGGTCTGCATTTTTTGCCTATCATTTCTCATGTGCAGGCAAAGCGTGAATTACGATGAGGAGCACAAGCGGCATTCATCTATGCCTCTCCACTTACCTAGAGCATTCGAACTCCAGACAGGTATTCAGCTTTGTTCACCAAGTTTAAGCATCTCTTTTTGCAGGATGATCTTCCACCTCGTCTCCCACCCGAGCAGCTGGAGGACCATTGCATCGAGCTTATGGAGGGGGCTCAGCCTGTCAGTAAGGCTCCCTACCGTTTGAACAAGACACAAGAAGAAGAGTTAGAGCGGCAACTCACAAAGTGGGTGGCTAGAGAGTTCATACGTCCTAGTGTAAGTCCTTTTGCTGCTCCTATTTTGTTTGTCCGCAAGAAAGATGGTTCGTCTCGTTTGTGTGTTGATTACAAGGCATTAAACAAGATGACCGTCAAAAAAAAGTTTCCGATGCCTCGCATTGAGTATATCCTTGATAGGCTCAATGAGGCAAAGGTTTTCAGTAAGGTCGATCTCAAAAGTGGATACCATCAGGTAAGGGTATTCAAAGGGGACATCTTAAGACCGCTTTTCGCAGAGAGCGAGGGCAATGGGAGTATGTAGTCATGCCTTTTGGATTAACAGGTGCCGTGGGTACATTTAACCGTCTCATGGTAGGTCATTTTGGCAATATGGTTGGTGTATGTGTGTCCATCTTTCTTGATGATATTCTCATTTTTTCTACATCGTGGGAACAACATGAAAAGGATGTAGAAAGGGTATTAACCCGTTTGGATGAGTGTCAGTTATATATTATAGCTAAGAAATCTGAGTTTTTTCTCACTGAAGTTACTTATCTGGGTTATACCATTTCTGTAGAAGGCGTCAAGCTAGACCCCGCGAAGGTGGAACAGGTACGTAATTTGGATTTGCCCAAAACTGCTTGTGATGTGCGTTCTTTTCTTGGTTTATGTCAAGCATATAGTTTGCACATAGAGAATTTTGCACGCGTTGTCGTACCTATAACAGATGTTTTGAAAGGGGTAAAGACTCGCCGAAAGCGCGTGGATTTACCTGAGGTAGCCATTGAGGTTTCGCAACTCTCAAGATTGCCATGACAGAACGCCGTGTCTTATCCTTGCCTCTTGGGATGACCCCTTTGAGGTATGGACGGATGCGAGCAATGTCACCATAGGCGTTGTGCTTCAGCAGCATGGTCGTCCAGTAGCTTTCCTTAGTCGGAAGCTCAATAGTGCAGAAAAGAACTATTCAGTTTATGATAAAGAACTTTTATCTGTTATTCACTCTCTTAAGCATTGAAAGCATTTTCTTTATGGTAGAGAGTTTACAGTTCGCACAGACCACCAAGCCCTCAAGTGGCTCCAATCTATGCCTAGTGCACATTGGAGTGATCGCCAAGCACGGTGGTCACAATTTTTTGAGCAATTTGGAGGTTTGATTATGTGCCTGGAAAAGCTAACTGTCACAAGATGGGCACCACGTGCCAATAGAAAAGAACAGACTGAACAGACTTTTAGCACTTCAATAACAACTGAATTGAGAGAGAGAGAGAGAGAGAGAGAGAGAGACGACACACGACACGGAGTTGCGGAATTCCACCCCAGACAGTATTGGCCCCAAACCTTGGCACCCCTTTCGGTATTTCTTTATATTGCATCAACACAGTACAAGCCGGTACTCCACACTCTGCACCTTCTCCAGGAAGCATGCTAGAGAATGAGCCCTAGTCTCATATTTAAAGGCCCTAGGCCCCAAAAGCAGTTTTACATAAAAAGCCTTCAAACTCAAAAAGCTTCTGGTCCAAAAGCAATGTCAAAAAGCTACCAACGTAATTTACCGAAATTCGTACAGCTGCCACGTCAGCAGTCAGCGCAAAACGAGGAAATCCGTACAGCCTGCCACATTATCATTGTCAGCGTGATTTCCGAAAACTGCCACGTCATCAGCTGCGGGTCCTGCTTGATTTTAATCCTTTATGTCACTCGGGGCCCCATCGGACGGGTCCCCATAAGTTGGTAGGAATTCTTCTTCTGTTACTTGTTCTTCTTAGGGTCGAGGCCCCTCGGCCGGCATTTGTAAGTTGGCTCCATTCTTCAGGGCTTTGACACGTCAGCAGTTTGTGACATCTCCCCTTCTTGAAAGAGAGTAATCGTCCGTGATTACAGCATATCTGCAAAACCAATCAAGTTAGCTCAAAAATTTCCGAGGGTCATTCCGAGGGACATTCAGAGGGACAATCAATTTGCTCTTTTTGTTAAGGAGTTAGCTTCTCCTTTCGGCTCTTTTGATCAAGGAGTTGGCTTCTCCTTCCGTCCAAATCGAAACTCTTGATATTCCGACGTAGTAAAATTTAGCCATCACACCCAAACCGAGTGTCTTGATGCACTAAAATTACATAACCAGGTAATCTCATCCACTTAGGAATATTCAGTGGTTGGCACATCACAATGCAACACAAATGCTTACATATGCATGTTACAAGACATAACAAACAGCGCCGCTGAGCACTCCCCCGAGACAAACGGTCTGCGGTATGAAGCTACTCAAAGACTACCTCGTCATTCCCCCCGCAAATAACCTAAAAAGATCCGGGCCATGAGCTCAGAGGACTGTACAACCAAACGCTCCCCAGACCGCAGTCTGCGTCGCTTGGAGGTTCAAGCATACAACCAAACGCTCCCCAGGCATCGACCTGCGTCGTTTGGAGGTTTTCTAGCATAGAACGAAACGCTCCCCAAGCATCGGCCTGCGTCGTTCCAAGGTTTTCAAACATACAACGAAACGCTCCCCAGGCATCGGTCTGCGTTGTTCCGAGGTTCAAACAATACCAAAACAGTATTTCTCACTTCTCCACCCGGGAGTACAATCACCAATCAATGAAACCAATATTAAAACCAGAGTTAAACAGTTCAAATCGGCACCAAGACAGGTTCAAAACAGATACCATCCATTTCAAACAGATTCCAAACAAGATCAAATAGAACTCAAACTTAAAAAGCAATCTCGACATCAATCGACTGACTTTCCATCGTGAAACCTACACCAAAAATTAGGGTTAGGTTCATTCCATAAGGTTGTAGCCAAGCACAGCATGGTCCATCAACTCTTGGACAGACAGTGTTTTCTTTGGCAGCGATGATAGTCCCAAGATAACAATCGCACCGGACCCCCAAGGTCATCAACTCGTGAAGAGACATCTACTGAGAGATGTCGAGAAATTTCAAGTTATAATCTGCTAGGGTTTCCATGGCAAGCATTTCAAGATACCCACTCTGCCAGAAGTTGCACTTCGAAGGAAGATGTCAAAAACCATATAACTTCGGACAAAAAATTTCTTGAAAGCTTGCCAAGTCCTTGGAGTGTGCTGCTTGGTAGCTATAGACATCCACACCTGCATGGCACTGCTTTTGAGAAAAACAGTGACTCGAAACAAATCTTGGATCCTTCTCTTGCAAGTGATCTTTATGGCTTATGCCCTGTAAGACATGAGCGGTGAAGACGAGAGCGCACCCGATGCGCGATGAAGTAAGGGTGGGAGTGGCTAATAAGTCCGGGGTCGGAGCACGAACCTAAAATTTCCAATGAGCTTTGGAAGTGCGATTTTGCTCTATCTGCTATTTGGTAGGACCGGTATGCTTTCAGAAAAGCACACGCCTGATGCTCGGATACCACTGTCACAAGACGGACACCACGTGCCAATAGAAAAGAACAAATTGAACAGACTTTTAGCACTTCAATAACAACTGAATTGAGACAGAGAGAGAGAGAGAGAGAGAGAGAGAGAACGTGCGACACGGAGTGGCGGAATTCCACCCCAGAGAGTATTGACCCCAAACCTTGGCGCCCCTTTCGGTATTTCTTTATCTTGCATCAACACAGTACAAGCCAGTACTCCACACTCTGCACCTTCTCCAGGAAGCATGCCAAAGAATGAGTCCTAGCCTCATATTTAAAGGCCCTAGGCTCCAAAAGCAGTTTTACATGAAAAGCCTTCAAACTCAAAAAGCTTCTGGTCCAAAAGCAATGCCAAAAAGCTGTCAGCATAATTTACAAAAATCCGTACAACTGCCACATCAGCAGTCAACGCAAAACGCGGAAATCCGTACAGCCTGCCACGTCTTCACTGTCAGTGTGATTTTCGAAAACTGCCACGTCATCAGTTGCGGGTCTTGCTTTATTTTAATCCTTTATGTCACTTGGGGCCCCATCAGACAGGATCCCCATAAGTTGGTAGGACTTCTTCTTCTGTTACTTGTTCTTCTTAGGGTTTAGGCCCCTCGGCCGGCATCTGTAAGTTGGCTCCATTCTTCAGAGCTTTGACACGTCAGCAATTTGTGACACTAACCCTATTGCAGATGCGTTAAGTCACAAAGGACAGATCCTGGCTCTTGAGTCAAGATCCACAGTTTCTCTTCAGGGTGTGTCTTTCGACAGCATGAAGAACCAGTAAGCAATGGTTACAGGCTCTTGCTTCCCAAGGGCCAAGCAACTATCTCATTCGTGATGGTTGTTGTATTTTCGTCGACGTCTATGTGTGTTGCCCTTCTCTCAGGACAACCATATTGCATGATGCACATGACTCTCACGGGTGGGCATAGGGGAATGAACACCACTCTGGAAAAAATAGAAAGATTCTTTTATTGGCCTAAAATGCAAAAAGATGTGTTTCATTATGTCACACAGTGTACTATTTGTCAAAAGATAAAAGCTCCTCGAGGTAAGCAGCAAGGCCTCTTGCTTCCGCTGCCTATTCCCGATGGACCTTTTCAAGATATTTCCATGGATTTTGTGACTAACCTTCAACCTAGTTTGCATTCAAGGAACACTCAATGTTTGACAATTGTTGATCGTTTCAGCAAGTTTTGCATGTTGACTCCTTGTAAGGCCACAGTCATCGCACAAGATGTAGCACGGTTGTTCATCAAGCATTGGTACTCCCTCCGTGATTTGCCAAATTCGATTGTTTCAGATAGGGATGTTAAGTTCATGTCCAATTTTGGCACGCACTCTTTGAAAATTTTGGCACTAAGTTGAACTTTTCATCAACTTTTCAGCCACAGTCAGATGGTCACACAGAAATTTACAATGAGTTGGCTTTTGATGTTTTAAAGTCATATGTGCATGATCAGCAATCTCATTGGGAGCTCTATCTCCCATTGGTTCAAGCTATTTTGAATGACTCTTTTTCCTCTACCATTGGTCGAACTCCGTATGAGGCAGCTTTTGATTGTCCGTTCCAGTCACTTTTGACTCGTTCGGTCAGTCAAATGCCTGATGCCAATGCTGAAAGCCAATCGTTGGATGAGATTTCTGAGAGTGTGAAGCTTCTGCTAAGCAAGGCTCAGGAGTCTTACGCACGGCAGGCTAATAAGCATCATCAGGCTGTTTCGATCAAGGAAAGGGATTGGGTGTTTTTAAGAATCATGAAGCGACGTCTTAAGCAAGTTGGAAAGAAATGTCCTAAGTTGTCTTTCAGAATGTATTGTCCATTTCTAGTCATTAAAAAGGTAAATGAGGTTTCAATAAAATTGCAATTGCCTAACTCATGGTCAATGCACAACGTTTTCCATGTTTCTTGGTTGAAAGTGTTTCAAGAAACACCTCCAAAGGACATTTCAGAAGAAGAAGAACCGGAGATCATCGATGAAGCTAAAGTCATGGAGCTGGAGCAAGTGTTGTTGCATAGGTTTTGCCATGGTTCAAATAAGCAAGTGAGACAGTACTTTTTGAAGTTCAAGGATCGCGGAACGCACGAGGTAGTGTGGGTTGATGAAGAGTTTTTCAAAGATTATCCCAAAATGTTGGCAGCCTAGAAGGAAGCCAAGCAGATCGGTACCAGTACCTCACTTTAAAAAGGAGGGGATGTCACGTGCACATTTGACCCTATGTGCATGTGGACAAGCTACTTCAGGACAAGGGTTCAGTTAGCCTAGCTTAGGAAGTGTTCTGGCACTTTTGTGAGTCTGTTCGCAGACCGTGCATGTCCAGGCACTTACAGTAGATGCATATCCTCTGGTTGCACACAACATGATCATCAGCATTACCATCAGAATCCATCAAGAGCATTTTACAGTGCACAGAACCTATTTTCCCTATTTTAGCCATTTTTCACTTATTATTAATAAGTGACTTTGTTGAGAAACTGGGTCGGGCAAATTGTCCAAGCTAATATATAAGAAAACAGCACTAGCACTTGCTGGCAGACGCTAAAAACTGAAAACGCTAAGGGCTGAAATCTGCAAATCTTGTAACCGCTGAATTCTGACTCTATGTCGGTGACGACAGCGATGACGACGATGCGCTGAAAATGCAGATGCTGAAATCTGCAAATATGAGGCTGAATCTGCAAACGCTGGCTGATCTGACCGTGCGGCGAGGATCTGCTACGGGAAGGTGAGATCTGCGAGGTTTGGGGGCTGCGGTGCAGAGTCTAATCGCTGAAAATGCAAAATGCTGATGCTGTGGCCTGAACTGTCGCGGGGAATCTGCATAACGTAGATGGATCTGCAAGTTGCAAAAACGCTAGCTAATCTGCTGTGAAGTGCTAACGCCAGGCTGATCTGCAATGTTGAAAAACGCTAGGGCTGATCTGCATTTTGATGAAAACGTTGGCTGGTCTTTGGTGGCTGAAAACGCTGTGTCCTCTTGCCGATCTTGCTGAGAAGGTGCTTTTCAGATGGTATCTGCTGCCTCCGTCTATCGTCGTCCTTATCGTCATCGACATCGTCGGCAAGTCCATTGCATTGTAGAGATTTGTGCAATCAATAGTAGACCGCTCTCGCCATAGGAAGTGGAGCCTTCAAAGGAGGGTTTGGCAACATTCTGGTGTCGTATTCTTCTCTCTCTATCTCTCCGTCTCAGCACCTTCATTCACAGTGTTTACCACTTTGTTTGTGATCATTTGCACTCTCTCACTAAAGGAACGGAAGGCTCTCCCTTCCGTAATTAAAAGGAACCGAGCACAATTCGGAGCACTCATCTTGAGCAAAGTTCAACAATCACATCTGCTGCACAACCATGCTGAGGTCGGCTACAACCTTATGGAAGAAATCTAACCCTAATTTTGGTGCAGGTTTCAAGGTGGAAAGCCAGTCTTTTTTTCAAGCTCGACTAATAACGAGATTGCTTTTTAAGTTTGATTTTTTTTTGAGAACTTGTTTGGTGATTCTGTTTGGAATTTGTTTAAAATGGATGGTATCTGTTTTAAACTTGTCTTGGTGCCGATTTGAATCGTTTGACTCTGGTTTCAATGCTTGGTAATTTACTCCCGGGTGGGATAGTAAGAAATGTTGTTTTCGGTATTGTCTAAACCTCGGAACGACGCGAACGGGATGTCTGGGGAGCGTTTCGTTGTATGCTTGAAAACCTCCAAACGACGCAGACGGGATGTCTGGGGAGCGTTTCGTTGTATGCTAGAAAACCTCCGAACGACGCAGACAGGATGTCGAGGGAGCGTTTGGTTGTATGACTGAACCTCCAAGTGACATAGGCTGCGATCTGGGGAGCGTTTGATTGTACCAGTCCTCTTAGCTCATGGCCCGGACCTTTTTAGGTTATTTGCGGAGGGGAGTGACGAGGTAGTTGTTGACTAGCTTCATACCGCAGACCGTTTGTCTCGGGGAGTGCTCAGCGGTGTTGTTCGTTGTGTCTTGTAACATACATAAGTAAGCATTTGTGTTGTATTGTGATGTGCCACATATTCAAAATAAATAAATCAGCCACTTGTGGAGCTTCCACAGTCTCGACCATAGGTATAAAATGAGCCATCTTGCTTAAATGATCAACCACTACCAAAATAAAATCCTTCTCTCAAGGGCCACTATAAAATCCATTGAAATGATTTGCTAATTAGATTCCTGAATCTGTAATGGTTGTAACAACCCAAGCGCTTTAACTCTTTCTGCTTTATTAACTTGACACTTGAAACATACTTGTGAACTTCTTGCTTGAGATTTAGGTCTTGATGATCCCTACGCTAAGCTAGGCAAGAGCCAAGCCAAACGCAAGGGGTACATGATGCTGGGGTTTTGCGTTGACGACGATGAGGGGTATTTGTATTGCGGTGTTGCTGAGGTACTAATGGGTAATGCTGGAGATACTTGGTACTGCGACGACGACGAGGTTGCGGGCTGATCTGCTATCGGCGGGGACGGCAATGGGCTGAAAACTGAAAATGCTGGTGCTGTAACGACAGCGTGCCGATGGCGAGGGTGAAGAGGCTGATCGTTGCAAAAACACTGGCTGCTGCAAGCGTTTTGGGAAGGCTGAAAACACTGATGCCAAGCTGATGAAAACGCTAGGTTCTGATGAGGAAGGGAGCTTGGTACTACAGGTGCTGATCCCCCTTGGTTCTTCTACTCTTTCCTGCCTCTCTAGCACTGCATAGGGCTGCAGGTACCAGAAGTTGGGTCGAGCAGCATCCAAATCAGCCCCACGACCATGGAAAGAAAAGGCTGAAAATCACTTATTAATAAATGCCATGCTAAGGGGCGGTTCACACGCGGTAAATGCCTAAATGATGAAATGCGGTACTGTGCAAGAGAGGGTATGCACCTATGACTACCTGGGCATGCACGTCCTGCTAGAGACTCACAAGGGTTCCATGCTAGGTCCTAAGCTAAGACTGACACTAGATTGTAGCAGAAGCTTGTCTCATGGCGCAAGTGCAGTGTGCACGTGACACTTCTTGCTCTCAAGAGCCACTGACCTTCCATCTTGACTAAGTATTGCACCAGCTGCGATACTACTTGTCATGTGCACTTCTAACCCTATGTGTACGTGAACAAGCTACTTCATGACATGGGTTCAGTTCAGTCCAGTTCAGTTAGCTTAGAAAGTGATCCGGCACTTTTGTGAGTCTGTTCGCAGACCTTGCATATCGAGACACTTAGAATAGATGCATATCCTCTGGTTGCACACAGCATGATCATCAGATTTCCATCGAAACCCATCAGGAGCATTTTTACAATGCATAGATCTATTTTCCCTATTTTTGACATTTTTCACTTATTATTTTTAAGTGACTTTTGTTGAGAACTAGGTAGGGCAAATTTCATAAGTAGAAACCTAGCGCTAGCACTTTCTGGCAGAAGAGGCGGCACGAACTTCGTTTCAATAGGTACCTTCTCAGCAGGACCCCAACAAGCCTAGCGTTTTTGCAACACAGCAGCAAGGACCTAGCGTTTTGCAACCACAGATCAGCCCTTGGCGTTTTTGCATGGCACATCAGCCTCGGCGACCACAAGACACAGCAGATCAGCCCTAGCATTAGCAGTTTCCTCAGCAAAGACATATTTCAACCCCTAGCGTTTTTGGTTTGGCAGATCAACCGCACCTTTTTACAGATCTTCGCGACGGAATCATCCCTAGACTCCGCGTTTTCAGTTTTCAGCAGTCAGTTTCCGCAGTAGAACCTCCAAACCTCGTAGATCTCACCTTCCCGCAACAAATCCTCGCCGCACAGTCAGATCCCGCGAAGTTTGCAAATTCAGCCTGGAAAATGCAGATTTCAGCATCTGCATTTTCAGCGCGTCGTCGTCGCATCGTTGTTATCGACATCGTCACCGACATAGAGTCAGAATTCAGCAGATAAAGCTTTGCACATTTCAGCCCTTAGCATTTTCAGATTTCAGCCCGTCTCGTCGTCATCCTCATCGTCGTCGACATCGTCGGGAAGTCCAAGCATTGTAGAGATTTGTGCAATCAATAGTAGACCGCTCTCGCCATAGAGAGTGGGGCCTTCGGAGGAGGGTTTAACAACATTCTGGTGTCGTATTCTTCTCTCTCTATCTCTCAGTCTCAACACCTTCATTCCCAGTGTCTCTCACTAAAGGAACGGAAGGCTCTCCCTTCCGTAAGTAAAAGGAACCTTGAGCACAGTTCGGAGCACTCATCTTGAGCAAAGTTCAACATTCACTTCCGCTGCACCTTACATTGGTATCAGAGCTTTGGCAGTGTTCTGTATCACTCAAGGAAAGAACCACAATAACCACATAATTTTTGTTTACTTGTTGCGGTCGCACGTAACCCAAGTTCTCTTGGGCGTGTCGATTCCTAATCGTGTTTTTGAAGAGTGACAAGAATCCCAAGAAAGAAGGGCTTGTCCAGCCTCCCCTTGTGCCTCTTTTCACTCATAGAGAGCGGACCGTGTACGTAGCGGCCGGCCAATCGACGTGAGGTGGGAAAAAAGCAACCTTGGTGTGAGCGCAAGGCCGCCAAAGGGTGCACCCGCGGAAAAGAGAGGAGCTCGGGTGAAGAGAAGATCCCTCTCTTACACAGATTGCAAGCTAAAGAAGAACCTCAAGAATCTCAAGACTCCAGAACCTCAAGACCCTCAAGAACCCAAGAACCAAGAACCACAAGACCCCAAGTTTCTCGTGAACTTAAGAACCCAAGACTTCAGTGGATGGTCATCACCCGAAGCGGAATGGATACTTCGGATGGAGGTGGTGAGCATGGGAGTGGTGAAGAAGAGTTTTCCCCACCAGGAGGTTTTTCCGACCCTCCCCCTTCCCCATCTACGCCAAGGATTTCACTAACTCCTATGGAGGTTTTCGACAAGATGATGATGGACAGGAAGTTAGAAAGCAAAGAAAGAATCGCAGCCATCGAGCATAAGTACCAAGAAAGAATGGCAGCCATAGCGCGTGAGCACGAGCAAGCACGCTTGGAAGCCAAAGTAAGAAAAGCCAAATTGGATCGTGAGCAAGAAGAAAGACAAGCAGAATTTGATCGCGAGAACAAAGAAAGACAAGCAGAATTTGATTGTGAGAACAAAGCAAGAAAAGAGAAGAGCGACCAACACATGAAAGAGTTCTTGTGACTCTTTTCAATTGTGCAGGTGCAGTTTGAACAGGATCAGGAGAAGGAGACTCTCTCAGTCTCTTCTTCTCCAAAGCATGACACAAGATTTGCATGATGATAAGCATGATGATTTGAATGATAATGATGAGCATAATGATTTATGAAATGAACAACGAGAGTGGATCTCCCGGCTACACGGACCCCCTACAGACACGCGTCCGACAAACCACCCGACCATAGCCACCATAGCTCCCCCGTGCTGGGACCAGCATCCAAGGACGTAGGCATGCACCTGTAAGACCGAGCGTCCCATATCACCCGGCCTCACCTCCTCGAGGTGACCTCGCGCACTCCTAGCCTCGCGGGCTAACCACTGGCACTCTGCCAGTGGGGGTCGATAACTACAAATGAGGCTTTGGTCTCCCTTTTATAATAATGGCCGGCCACACTAACCGTGTTCACACTACGTCCGCCCGGACACTGGACGCCCATCCCGACGACGTCTAGGCTAGATCCCCTCTCTTGTGAGCGGAACATAACATACTTCCCCTCTTAAGAACCATTGATGTCCTCATCAATGAAGTGGGGATATTGAGCCTTCAAAGCTCTAATTGGTTCCCAAGTAGCAAACCTTTCAGATTGACCCTTCCATTTAATTAAGTACTCGTCATAAGCCTTTTGGCGCAAATGACGGATACAATGATCTAAAACTGCCTCTGGTTCTCGAGGAATGTACTCAGTTTGCATATCTTGCCATACATTTTCCTCGATAGGCACAACAACGTCGGCTTCGCCCAATTTTACTCTAAGGCGACTGACATGGAACACTGGATGTACACTAATATCCGAAGGAAGAGCCAGTTTATAGGCAACTTGGCCAATTTTCTTTGTGATCAAGAACGGACCACAATATCTAGCTGAAAGCTTATAATGCTTTCCGGTTCGCATAGTCTTGGAATCCTTGGGTATCTTCAGATAGACGCATTGTCCCACATCAAGAGTCCTTGGAGATCTCTTTTGATTAGCATAAGTAGTGACTCGATCACGAGCCGTTCTTATACTATCCTTAGCCAATTCGAGCATTTCTTGCATGTGATACAAAAAATCACGAGCTTGGCGTTCCTTGACTTTCTCTACGCCAATAGTAATTGGGGATTTAGGCTCAAATCCATACATCAGCATAAACGGGCTAAATCCAGTAGCAGAATGCTTGCTACTATAGTAGGCAAACTCTAACTGTGGAAGATATCTTTCCCAATCAGACTGCCTGTGAGAGACATAGGCTCTCAACATGTCCTCTAATGTCTGATTCATCCTCTCAGTTTGTCCGTCGAACTCACGATGGTCAGAAGACGACATACTCAACTTTGTTTGAAGATGAGCAAACACATCTTGTCAGAAAGTGATGACGTGGCGGACAGCAGAAACCCTAATTTCTGCCAAAAACCCTAATTTTCGAAAATCGCGGAGGCGGATGTTTTTATTATTTTTTTTTTTTTTTAATTTTGGGGAAATTTTGAGCGACGCAAATCTCAGCTTTTCGCTTTGATTTGGGAGAAAGAAAGAGAAAAAGAGAACTTGCTTTTTACTGACTCTCATTGAGAGAGAGAGAGAGAATCTGCTTTTGCTTTGAAGCTTTTGGGGCTCTGCTTTTGGGCATCCCTTGTAACCTTTAAATTAGTGGTGAGGGCCTCACTTCTCAGAGCATATGGACGCAGAGTCTGAGAGTGAAACCCTAACCGCTCTCTTGTACTTTGATGATTGATTAATACAAAAAGAAATACCGAAAGGGGCGCCAGTCTTTGGGGCCAATATCTCTAGGCACGAAACTCCGTCGGGCCAGTGCAAATCTATTGTGATCTGTGAATTGTTTTGAAGTGGTTATTTGGTGCTGTCGCGGTTGATTCTTAACTTGGAGTGTCCGATTTCTCTTCTACGGGAAATCCGATCCCCGAATATTTTTTTCCGCGGCACCTATGGCTTCAGGCAATGATCAGTCGACTCCCTCTGCATCTGGAGATGCGGGCTGGGATCACAACGAAGATTCAGACAGAGAGTATGGCCCGCCTTGGCCTACTCAGGCGGAGCAAAGAGAGATGGAGCGTGGTCAATTGATTGGCGATGCAACAAAGATGATGCTCAATTTTGCCAAGGACCTGAAGATGGCAAAATATGTGACCCAGACCTCTTTGGAAGAGGTACAAACAGAGTGGTAGAGAACCACAACACCACTCCCGAAACCCGCTCTCAAGAAACCTTCTGCCTCCAAGAAAATATACGGAGAAGGAACTGGAGAACGTGGTTGATGCACGGATTGCTCAGCTTTTCGACGTGCAAAAGAAGGACAAAAAGCACGGCAAAAAGCAGAAGAAAGGCACTGACTTCCCGGGATATTTGGGTCGTCAGTCGACTTTTGACAAGGCAAAGAAATTGAAGAAGCGCGTCAAGTTTGAAGACCTACCCAGTTCTTCATCTTCTTCTTCTTCTGATAGTTCTTCTAGCTCCTCGGATTCGAGCGAAGAAGACAGAAAAGGTAAAAAGCGAAGACCCATGCTGAGCTGAAGACCCATTCAAGTCTGCAAGAGACCACAGGGCACCGTGCTAGCCCTCCAAATGACGTCCACACAGGGACAAACACGGATCAGTTTGAAGATTGAAGAATCAGCCAAAGCCTTCATGGTGTCATGACGACCAAAGCTACTTCAACCTAAAGACTGCATCTAACCAAGTAACCTTGCCCGATTCAAGATTCGGCGATTGGAAACCAAAGCTGGTGTCAGCCTAAGTCTACAACTCGCGTCAAAATGACGGTAAGTTTCCTTGCAACTTTGCAAGGGCTGCATTGCGACGGACTCTACTTCAAATTCGGCTTTCAAGAAGCCTCCGCGCGGGCCAACGCAGCAGGTGGCTCCGCGCAAAAAGAAGGACAAAAAGCACGGCAAAAAGCAGAAGAAAGGCACTGACTTCCCGGGATATTTGGGTCGTCAGTCGACTTTTGACAAGGCAAAGAAATTGAAGAAGCGCGTCAAGTTTGAAGACCTACCCAGTTCTTCATCTTCTTCTTCTTCTGATAGTTCTTCTAGCTCCTCGGATTCGAGCGAAGAAGACAGAAAAGGTAAAAAGCGAAGCAAGAAACAAAGCTTCGGAAAGGGCAAGAAAAAGGCAAAGAAGGTTACATCTCGCCCAGAGACTGACAGTTCTACTGAGGACTCATCTACAGACAGCTCAGATTCCGATGACAGAAAGTTTTATGCGAACAAGAAGAATTTTTACAAAGCCAACCAGTATGACTTTCTCGAAGATAAAAGCAAGAAAGTCCGAGAGTTTAAGGAAGGTGGCCACTCGATCAAGTTTGATACTTTTCAGGATACTCAGATGCTTCGAAGGCTTTGTCTTTTATACAGCAGTTTGACATCGCTTTCGTGGGAGGACGCTATTCAGAGCACTCCAAGATTCGGAGAGCTGCCTCTTACTTTAAGGGGAATGCTCGTACTTGGTGGTCCGCGCTTCTATTAAGCAAGACTGTGCCAGTTACATGGCTGAAACTCAAGAGGCTTTTTATTTCTTCTTGGTTGACTCAAGAGTTTGAGCGAGATATACGAGCTGCTTGGAACCATCTCCGGATGACCAAGAGCGATACAGTGAATTCTTATTGTGAAAGATTCTGGAGCTCTTTTCTACCCGCCTCTTCATTCAAGAAGATCTTGTTCAGAGAACAGATTGAGCGGTTTACCTTGGGTCTACCTACAGAGATCCGAGATCACTGCTTGGAATAGAAGTCAGCTTCTATTCAGGAGTTGATGAGTCATGCGAAGCGGGGCTTTGCCATTCACTCTGGCAGTTTGACCTAGCCCACAGATAAGGCCAGGACACAACGAGCCGAACAGACGTCTGGGAATGAAAGTAGAAAGAAAAAGAGCAACCCAGAGAAAAAGGATGCACAACCCAAGCTTACTCCTGAGGAGAGAGCTCGCTTCATCAGAGAGGGGAAGTGCTTTGGATGCGGGGAACATGGACATATCTCCGCGAAGTGCCCTAAAAAAGGCACAGAAAGAACAGAATGATAAAGACGAAGACAGGCCTAAGAGTTTGAGAGCAGCTGAGGAATGTGGCAGAAAAGGCAGATAGAAAAGCAGAACTGGTACCACATGGCGTGGGACTTGCACCGAATCAAATGAATGAAAGTACAAACTTTGCCGCTTTTTTTGGGGCAAAGTGAAGGATCAGGAAGCTCTTTTGAAGGAGCCAAGGCCAACTTCTTTGGCGGCTCGATTTGGAACTACGCCCGACAGACTGACGCCACAAGCGGAGGTAGTTCAACTGGCACCCGGATGGGATGTTGCCATTACACCGAGCATTGGCAAACTTTGTTTGCAATGACAGGGGTGTTCAGGGCACGCGAGTGACGTTCTACTCGGTATCCCTTGGTACCACAAGAACTACGCCGTGGTTGACTACCGGGCCGAGAAAGCGACTTTGATAAATAAAGGGCTTAGAGATTGTACTTGATGAACTTCAGTTTTCTTACTCATTCTTTTGGGAGAACTGAACGATGGATAAAGGTTGAATATGTTTTGACCTGAAGAAAAGAACGCCAAGATTTTTTCTCCACGCTCATGCCGATTGCTTCTGAGAGGGCCTGAAGATCAAACCATTGATCTGATACCTAGAAGCACACCACCGAATCAGCCACCTTATCGTGTGAGCCGAGTATAGAATGAAAAGATTATGAACCTAGTGAAAGACCTCTTGGAAAAGGGTCTTGTCCAACCTAGTACTTCACTGTATTGCTCTCCAATGTTGTTGGTTTTGAAGAAAGACGGATCTTGGAGAATGTGCATCGATTATAGCACTCTCAACGAAATCACCATCAAGAACAGATTTCCGATTCCTAGGATCGATGATATACTCGACTAGTTACAGGGATCCTCGTGCTTTAGCAGGATTGACTTGAAGAGTGGATATCATCAGATCACGATAGCGCCAGGAGATGTCTGCAAGACAACTATTCGGACGACTTTTGGGTTATTTGAGTTTTTGGTGATGGTTGGCTTAACCAATGCTCCTGCGACATTTAACCGGATGATGGACAAGATTTTTCGAGAGTACAGGCTTCTTTGACGACATCATTGTTTTCTCCAAGAATGAGGCAGAACACAGAGATCATCTGCTTCAAGTCTTTCAGGCATTACGAGATCACACGTTAGTGATTAATGCAAAGAAAAGTGAATTTTTCCTACCAGAGATACACTTTTTGGGACACATTGTGTCAGCAGCAGGAGTGCAAATAGACCCGGCCAAGATAGAGACTATCCGTGATTGGCCCGATTTGAGGAATGTCCATGAAGCTAGAAGCTTCTTGGGACTGTGTTCGTACTACACGCGGTTCATACGAAAGTTTGCAGAGGTTGCTTCCCCTTTGCATACCTTGACACAGAAAGGAGTACCTTTTTCGTGGGGACCCACAGAGGTGACTGCCTTTCGGACATTGAAAGAGAAATTGACTACGGGACCTATTTTGACTTTGCCGGACTTGCAGAAGTCATTTGAAGTATATTGTGATTCTTGTGGTCGTAGTCTGGGTGCGGTCTTGATGCAAGAAGGCCATGTCATAGCTTACGAGAGCCGTTTGTTCTCTAGGCCGGAGATGACAGCACAGATCTATGAGAAAGAGCTTTTGGCGGTTATCCATGCTCTTACTCAGTGGCGGCATTACCTACTCGGAGCAGATTTTACTGTCTTTACAGACCATCAGAGTTTGCGCTACTTCTTGTCACAGAAGCAGCTTTCGGAAAAACAGATGCGGTGGGTGAACATCTTGTCACAGTTCCACTTCGAGATTGTCCATGTGCAGGGACAGAAGAATGTGGTGGCAGAAGCTTTGTCTCGGAAACCATTGGTTCTGGCTATTTCCGCGATACATCATAGGAGCTTCGAGGATATGGTCGATCAGTGTGCCACAGATACAAATTTTGCAGATATTTTCACACGGATACGGGATGGGGAGAGAGTAGCTGGATACTCCCTTCGGGAAGGCTACTTGATGAAAAAGACTATGTTGTGCGTTACACAACCGTTGAGGGAAAAGGTTGCCACTGTCCACCTTTTACGGGTCACCGCGGCATTGCTACCACCATGAAAGGGGTAGAGAGATACTTCTTTGGGCCGAGACTCAAAAAGGATGTGGAAGAGTTTGTGCGCAGTTGCTCAGTATGCCAGAAGGTCAAGTTTGACAGGCATAAAGCACAGGGATTGTTACAGCCTTTACCCATACCCACCCGCCCCTGGGAAAATATTGAAATGGATTTCATTTTTTTGATCTCCCGAGAATACAGAATGATCACCATGATTTTCCGATTACATGGCACGTCTGAGACAATTCTCTCCGACAGAGACCCCAGATTTATGAGTTGGTTTTGGAAGGCAATTTGGGAGAACATTGGCACGCAGTTGCAGTTCTCGTCATCGTTCCACTTGCAGACTGACGGGCAATTTGAGATTGCCAATTCAGTGATTTTAGATTTATTGAAGTCTTGTATCTCGGATCAGAAGACTCAATGGGAAAAGAACTTACCTTTGGTGGAATTTGCCTATAGTAACACGATACACTCTTCGACGGGGAAGACGCCATGTGAGATTGTTGAAAGTGCTGCGAAGGTTCCATCCTTCCTGAGCACGAAAGATTAGATATTTGAAGCGGATGAATATTCGCGAGACTTGGATACGGCTTTTGCCAAGGTTCGCGAGACTTTGCAGGAGTCTCAAGAACGACAGAAAAAGGCAGCTAATCGCCATCGTCGCGACTTGAAACTGAAGGAGGATGATTGGGTGCTCTTACTTTTGAGAAGGCACGCCTAAGAAAGAAAAAGGGAAAGGAGAGGCTTTTTCCAAAGCTTAGTTTGTGATACTACGGACCTTTCCAAATTACTGACAAGATAAATGATGTCTCCTTCCGATTAAAACTGCCAGATACTTGGAGGATTCACAATGCATTGCATGTGAGTCTCTTGAAACCTGTTAAGGGTGATGTGCCTGATGATGGGGAGCCTAATGAGCAACCCAAAGTGGAAGAAAACGAGGAGATCCTTGTTCCTGAACAGATTTTGGCACATAATGATACGAAGAAAGGTAAAGTCCGAAGGCGGGTTCTTGGTTAAGTTCAAGAACTTTCCTGCATTTGATGCGAAGTGGATGGAGGAGGAGGACCTAGCAGATACTCCTCGGATTGTGAAACTTTACCTCGATGTTTTGGTTTAGCGTAGTCTACTCCAAACGGAACCCAGAATTCAGCTTGGCCGGAGATCTGGTGCAGTGGGATGCACAAGAGGGGAGTCACTCCGCTCCCTTGTCAACAGATGCCTCGATTTTGATACGAAAGTCACTGATGTCTCTTTGAGCTTCAGGGATACTGAGAGCTGACAGTATTCTGCTGGATGACTTTATGAAATGGAATTCCTGATTATGATACTGATTTGTTCTTGACTTCTTGTGAGTGCAGGAACTGATAGACGAAATGACTGCAGCATTTTGGTCTACTTGATCTCGAATAGACATGGTTGCAATACGGGTTAGTCAATCGGACATCGATGAGGTCCCGATTGGACCTAGATGTTATTCCTAGCTACATTGCCGATAAATCATGGTCTAAGATCCAAATGAATGTTGAATGTCATGTGATGTCTTGTGATGTCTGGTGATGTCCTGTGATGTCGTGTGATGTGACTGTCGATTTTGTACATGTGCTAGATGTGTGTTTCTAGTACGTAGGTACTAACAGTCAGTGTCTGCTAAGACGGTTTATGGCTTTTGTCGGTTTTGCAGGCGTAATCGCGGTCGATTACAATGCTTTCAAGAGGGGAGTATGTCACAAAGTGATGACGTGGCGGACAGCAGAAACCCTAATTTCTGCCAAAAACCCTAAAATTCCTGCAAACCCTAATTTTTGCCCAAAACCCTAATTTCCGGAAATCGCGGAGGTGTTTTTTTTTTTGGGGGAAATTTTGAGCGACGCAAATCTCAGCTTTTCGCTTTGATTTGGGAGAAAGAAAGAGAAAAAGAGAACTTGCTTTTTACTGACTCTCATTGAGAGAGAGAGAGAATCTGCTTTTGCTTTGAAGCTTTTGGGGCTCTGCTTTTGGGCATCCCTTGTAACCTTTAAATTAGTGGTGAGGGCCTCACTTCTCAGGGCATCTGGACGCAGAGTCTGAGAGTGAAACCCTAACCGCTCTCTTGTACTTTGATGATTGATTAATACAAAAAGAAATACCGAAAGGGGCGCCAGTCTTTGGGGCCAATATCTCTAGGCACAGAACTCCGCCGGGCCAGTGCAAATCTATTGTGATCTGTGAATTGTTTTGAAGTGGTTATTTGGTGTTGTCGCGGTTGATTCTTAACTTGGAGTGTCCAAGTCTGTTACACATCTCGCCAAAATCGGCCAGTAAACTTAGTATCTCGATCACTGACGATATCCTCTGGCAAACCATATAGCTTATAAAGCTGATCGACAAATAAAACCTCCAACTCATGGCTTTTTACTGTCTACTTCGTTGGTATAAACTTCGCCATTTTTGTGAGTCTATCGACCACAACCCAAATAGCGTCATTGCCCCGACTAGTATTTGGCAAACCAACGATAAAGTCCATGGAAATACTCTGCCACTTGGCATCTGGGATTTCATGCATGTAGCAGTCCAGTTTCTTAAGGCGCTCTGCCTTATTGACCTGACACTGAGTGCATCTCTTTACATAGCTCTCTATGTAAGAGCGCATTCTTGGCCAATAGAAATATCGCTTGACCAAAGCCAAAGTTCTTTGGATGCCTGGGTGCCCAGCGCTAGGAACATTGTGGCATTCGCACAAAATCCTTTGTCGAATTTCATCGATTTCCGGCACGCAGACTTTACCATTTTTGAACAATAGTCCACCTCTAATGGAGTATTATCACTGTCTCGTCTCTCCAGCACGACTCACTTGGGTCTCCGAACCACCCAAGCCTGTATGCAAGTCATACCCCGGTTCGACCTCGTTCCATATCTTGCCAAAATCACCATCGGAACGACATAGCCCTCGGAGAGAGAGAGAGAGAGAGAGAGAGAAATCCGTCGAGATTTCAACTATAGACAAGGCATTAACCTCAGGAATCCTACTGAGTGCATCGGCAACTCGATTGCTGGATCCTTTTCTATAACGGATCTCAAAGTCAAACTCTTGCATAATCTCAACCCATCTAGCCTTCCGGCCTCTGAGATCACCCTGATCACAGATATAGCGCAAGGAGTGATGATCTGTCCATGCAACAAACGTAGAGCCATACAAGTAGTGCCGCTATTTCCTCAAGGCGTAAACTACGGCGTAAAGCTCTTTCTCATACGTTGGATAACGCATTTCAGCGTCAGTAAGCTTCTTACTTTCAAACGCAACAGGACGTCCATCTTGGTATAATGCCGCACCAATAGCATAATCACTAGCATCAGTTTCAACCACAAACGGTTTGCTAGGATCCACAATGTGCAATATTGGCGCAATAGTCACCAAGTGCTTTAATGTCCGAAAGCTCTCGTCGAGACGCTCATTCCAGACAACAGGGGGATTACCTTTACGGTGAGGAGCCAAAGTCTTTGGCCCTTTCACCCCTCCTTTTAAAAGTTGCGTAAGCGGAGCAGCAACTTTAGAGTAATCCTTGATAAACTTGCGAAAGAATCCAGTAAAGCCTAAAAAGGGCTTTACTTGGCGTACATTCTTCAGAATGGGCCAATTTCGCACTTTATCCAACTTTTCGGGGTCAACTCGAATTCCATCGCGAGTAATGATGTGACCCAAGTACAGAAGCTCTTTCCTAAAGAATTCACACTTAGAAGCCTTAGCATAAAGCTTCTCAGTTCTCGGTACTTCGAGAACAGTGCCTATATGCCCTAGGTGCTCAAACAAACTTCGGCTGTAGATCAAGATATCATCGAGAAATACAACAACGAAGTTGCCTAAAAATGGTCTCAACAGATCATTCATCATCTGCTGAAACATAGCTGGAGCATTGGTCAAACCAAAAGGCAAAACCAAAAACTCGTAGTGACCATAACGGTATGGAAGCCTGTCTTAGGAATGTCTTCTAGTTTGATCCGTATCTGATGATAGCCTGATCGAAGGTCTATCTTCGTAAAATACAACGCTCCATGAAGTCGATCTATCAGGTCGTCCATGCGTGGGAGCGGGAGCAGATACTTGTTTTTAATGGTGAGCTTATTCAACCCTTTATAATCCACGCAGAAGCGCATAGTGTTATTCTTCTTTCGAGAAAGTAACACTAGCGCTCCCCACGGGGATTTACTTGGCCAAACAAAA
The DNA here is from genome assembly GCF_014529385.1 of Adiantum capillus-veneris. Taxonomy (NCBI): domain Eukaryota; kingdom Viridiplantae; phylum Streptophyta; class Polypodiopsida; order Polypodiales; family Pteridaceae; genus Adiantum; species Adiantum capillus-veneris. Next base: position 150,782,129 of record NC_140944.1, read on the forward strand.
CCTCGGTCGAGATAATCTTTCAGCTGCCGTTGAATCTCGTCCTCCTCGGTTTTACTAAACCAATAGGGTTGCTTTGAGAAGGGCTGACTACCAGCCACCAACTCAATGCCATGATCTACTCCTCTCGAAGGCGGCAAGCCAGGAGGTAGATCATCAGGAAAAACATCCTTGAAATCAGTCATGATTTCTCGGATAAGGTTGGATTCGTCGGAATCCCCAAGTTCAACAGAAGAACATGAAATGTTTTTACGAAATTCAGTGACAGAAGTACCAAGCACTAATGAATCAAACCAAGCAGATGGTACACATTGATAAACGTCAACATTAGAAGACTTTGTTCTTTATACATTTCCAAAGTAGTAACAACTGGTATTGAAAAACCATTATTTATAGACTTCTGATTACAAAGCGACATTATTTACAGACTTCTGATTACAAAGCGACACAGATACATGAGGCATGTCCTGCTTAACAAAAACAAGAGAGTGATGTACATAGTCTATGTACAATGAGTCTTGTTTATCATAAAACCATGGAAGTCCTAAAATAACATCTGCTCTGTCCAGGCGCATGATGTGGAAATCCAGATTCTCTTTGTAATCGGCTAGCTCGAGCGACAAATCTGGAACCATCCGATTCCATACATCCGTATCCTCGCCACGAGCCATCTTCATGCGATACTCATGGTCACTGTCCGGCGTCCGCAGGCTCAGTTTCTGCACCAATTTTGCATCCACAAAATTGTGTAAGCTTCCATTATCAAGGAGTACGGTCACGTCATGACCATTGATCTTCCCGGGGAAACGGAGAAGATCGTGCTTATCAAACACTTTGGTCTAAAAGTACAGTTAGTGCATGAACTGTGCGCTAAATGATGGATTTTCAACTTGAACAACATTAGAGTTACCTGAGAGCTCGTGAATTTGAACCGAAGGACGACCTTTCGGTTTTTGTATCTTCTTCTTCTTCTTGGGGCAGTCCTTGATTTGGTGACCTGTCTGGCCACATCCAAAGCAAGCTCCCTTCTTCACTACATCAACAACTGAAGCATTTTTTGCTTTCTGCTTCTCCTGAGAGGATCTCGGCGGTGATTTGGACTTATGCTAGAATCGGAGTCACTTCCTCGAAGCACCCTCACCGGATGGATGGTCTGCGGTTCTTTTCTTCTCATAGTTCGCTCCATTTATCAACTGGAACGTCCTAGCCTTTGCCACTACATCCTCGACATCAGTCGGGGCTTTGTCCTTGATTAAGGCCCAACGATAATAATCCCAGTAGGTACATGTGCACAGCGTGCGTAGAATCCACCTTGCAAAAGATGGGCGCCTCTTTGAAAGCTGTCGTATACTTATCAAAAGATAGAGTTTTCATTGAAAGACTCTACAGTTTGGCATAGGCTTTCAAAGGATCCATTATGGCGAAATCCCTCTTGAATTTCACACAAAAATCAGCCCACGTCATAGGCTTCTCTGTCATGTCGCGCCACCAGGTAAGCGCCTTACTGCGCAAATAGAGAGGAATCGTCTGAATCCTCTGTTCATAATGCTCCCCATGGAGATCAAAATACGTGGTCCACTGGTGCGGCCAGTTATTTACCGCCAATTCCGTACACTCCTTCTCTTCCCTTGAGAAATTTGTAGTTTTGTACAAAATCGTGGCAGTCGGACCACCCTGTGAACGCCCAAAAGCAGCAATCTGCGTTCGCAATTGCGGAGATGGGTTTCGCCCTCGAAAATTCACGCAGTCGTCGACTGAGCCGTATTTTCTAGAGCAGTAAGCCGGGAACTAAGCGCTTGCACAATCCCTTCGAGAGAGGCCAAGAGAATGTTCGTATGAACGTTCGCGTTTTCTAGAGCTATAACACACTGGTCGAAGCTCTGGGAAGTACTTGTAATCCATGTATAGAGAGCATGCGTGAATAGAATTTGAACATTACCTGGCGCGTCGTCACGTTGCACATCCGAGCTAGAGGAATCCATGGCAAGGTGCGTGAAAAACTCGAAGTTTCACGCGAAACTTGCCTTTTCTACACTTTTCGGTCGCGAAAAGTTAAACTTCGAGAAGCTCTACGCATCGGCGTGAGCGTCCGAAGGCGAGCAGGTGATGGCGGGGACGCGGGAGTGCGAGTAGATGGAGAGAGGAGCGTAGGGAGGGAAGCAGAGGACTCGAAAAATGAGTTCTGTGTATGCTTCTTCTACAAGTGTCTGTAAGTGAGTTTTAATAAACTCAGCTTTCATACTTTGATTTAAAATGTCCTGTCCACTTTTAAAAAAAGGACATTTAAATAATAAACCCATTGCAAGGGAAAAAGAAATCGTTTGCGTGCGAGACTTGCAGAGGAAAGTATATCTGGAATCGACGGGCGTAGAGAGAGAGGGAAGATTTTTTGGCACCGTTTTCCAGTAGAGGCATCGATTTGGAGCCAACGCGGGCAGCCACGCTGGATTTTGGCAGTGCTTTGTGTTCCACACTGGCTTGTCCTCTCAGAGAAAAAAGCAACGCTGGGCTTCTGTGAGAGCTGCACACCCACATTGGGTGTGCTCAACATCTTCAGGTGCCCAATTACCAGAGAAAGCACATTCTCTCTCTCTCTCTCTCTCTCTCTCTCTCTCTCTCTCTCTCTCTCTCTCTCTCTCTCTCTCTCTCTCTCTCTCTCTCAGAGTTTTACAGAAGCAAATGCTCCCTCTCTTTTCCGCCCCCCTTTAAAATCTAATTGTAATAAAAAAAAAATCAGTGAAAACACCTATGCGGTACTCAAAATTAGTTGTTTTGCCAATAAAATCAGCAAATATATAAGTAAAAATCTGATTTTTTTTTAAAATCAGTAAAAATCAGCGATCTCTCACCTGCACACAAGCTTATGAGAAGAAAATAATCAATTAAAAAGTTGTTTCATCAAAACTTGCATGAAACAGTGATTACCCGACTCTAACCAGCCCGTAGGTTTGCACACGGTCCCTCATGCAGCCAAGCCGGCTCTGATACCATGAAACGAACAATGAGAGTGGATCTCCCGGCTACACGGACCCCCTACAGACATGCGTCGGACAAACCACCCGACCATAGCCACCATCCGGCAGCTCCCCCGTGCTCGGACCAACGTCCGAGGACGTAGGAGTGCACCTGTAAGACCGAGCGTCCCATACCACCCGGCCTCACCTCCTCGAGGTGACCTCGTGCACTCCTAGCCTCGCAAGCTAGCCATTGGCACTCTGCCAAAGGGGGTCAATAACTGCAAATGAGGCCTTGGCCTCCCTTTTGTAATAATGGCCGACCACACTGGCCATGTTCACACTGCGTCTGCCCGGACACTGGACGCCCATCCCGACGACGTTTGGGCTAGATCTCCTCTCCTGTGAGCGGGACAACAATTTGGATGACAATGACAAGCATGATGATTTGCATGATCAAGATGTGATTACTCACAAGCATGATGATTTGTATGATCCAGAGGTGATTGTTCACAAGGATGATGGTTTAGTTGATGCTTTTTCTAGCGAAGCTAACCTCGTTACAGATTCGATTGATCCTGAAGAACCGATCTTGGCTCTCGAGCCTATGTCCAAAGAACCCCCACAGGAAGTATTATGTGTTCGAATGATTAGTCAGCACGCATTGTTCGAGTGTTTCATTCGTGATCGTTTCCTGTATTTTAGTGAGCGTCTTTATGTGATCCCTTTTCATAGGCATGCCATATTGTACGTAGAGCACGATTCACTCATGAATGAGCACGAATGTATGCGGATCTCTCATGAAAAGCTGAAAAGTATGCATTCAAGGAAGTCACAGTCCATGTCTCTTCCTTGGCACGGCGCAGTCGTCGAAAGAGCATAAGAAAGATTGAGCATCAAGCATAGGCATTTCCATTGTGTTTTGCCATAGTTGATTGATTTAGATCAAAAAGTCAAGATTCGACCCTATTGTTTGCGTGTGTTTGATGGACGGTTTTACACTCCGACTCTATGTTCATCTACATTGCATGCCAGGATTCCAGACACTGTTGGCGATCTCCCTCGACGCCATACAGTTCGGTACCAGTACCTCACTTTGAAAAGGAGGGAATGTCACATGCACATCTAACCCTATGTGTACATGGACAAGCTACTTCATGACATGGGTTCAGTTCAGTCCGATTCAGTTAGCTTAGGAAATGATCTGGCACTTTTGTGAGTGTTCACAGACCGTGCATGTCCACAAACTTAGAATAGATGCATATCCTCTGCTTGCATGCAGCATGATCATCAGATTTCCATCGAAACCCATCAGGAGCATTTTTATAGTCCATAGACCTATTTTCCCTATTTTTGACATTTTTCACTTACTATTTTTAAGTGACTTTTGTTGGGAGCTAGGTAGGGCAAATTTCATAAGTTTGTATATAGAAACCTAGCGCTAGCACTTTCTGGCAGAAGAGGCAGCAGGAACTTTGGTTCTCAGCAGGACCCAAGCAGGCCTAGCGTTTTTGCAACACAGCAACAAGGACCTAGCATTTTGCAACCACAAATCAGCCCTTGGCGTTTTTGCATGGCAGATCAGCCTCGGCGACCACTAGACACAGCAGATCAGCCCTAGCGTTAGCAGTTTCCTCAGCAAAGACAGATTTCAGCCCCTAGCGTTTTTGGTTTGCAGATCAACCTAAGCGTTTTTGCAGATCTTTGCGACGGAATCAGCCCTAGACTCAACATTTTCAGTTTTCAGCAGTCAGTTTCCGTAGTAGAACCCCCAAACCTCGCAGATCTCACCTTCCCGCAGCAAATCCTCGTTGCACGGTCAGATCCCGCGAAGTTTGCAGATTCAGCCTGGCAAACGCAGATTTCCGCATCTGCGTTTTCGTCGTCGCATCGCCGCCATCAACATCGTCACCGACATAAGAGTCAGAATTCAACATATAAAGATTTGCAGATTTCGGCCCTTAGCATTTTCAGATTTCAGCCCATCTCATCGTCATCCTCATCGTCGGCAAGTCCAAGCATTGTAGAGATTTGTGCAACAAATAGTAGACCGCTCTCACCATAGAGAGTGGGGCCTTCGGAGGAGGGTTTAACAACATTCTGGTGTCGTATTCTTCTCTCTATATCTCCCAGTCTCAGCACCTTCATTCACAGTGTCTTCCACTTTGTTTGTGATCATTTGCACTCTCTCACTAAAGGAACGGAAGGCTCTCCTTTCTGTAAGTAAAAGAAACCTTGAGCACAGTTCGGAGCACTCATCTTGAGCAAAGTTCAACATTCACTTCCGCTGCACCTTACACTACTAGCATTTGTATGTAGATTGAAAGGTTTTTTTAAATCTACAACTTTAAGCCCTGGGGCTGAAGCTATTGCTTGTTTTAACAGTTCAAAACTTTCTTGTTGTCTGCGAGTCCACTCAAAAGGAACCTTTTCTTGCAACAAATCGGTCATAGGGGCTGTTATGTAAGAGTAAAATTCAATAAATTTCCCAGAAGACTAGATAAACCCAAAAAGAATGTCAAAGATGTCACATTCTATGGCGCTGGCCATGCTAATATCACTGCTACTTTCTTAGGATCCATTTTGAATCCTTCAACAGAAATAATATGGCCTAAGTATTCAAGCTCAGCCATATTGAGGCCTTTTTTTGGGCTCTCTCTCTCTCTTCTTCACTCGTTCATGACATGGGGAGCTCATTTTGGCAATTCCCTTATTCTCGCCACGCTTAGCCTTCTTGGTTCACTCTCTCTCACTTACTCATTTACATGGGGGGGAGCAACGACAGCGTCATCGTTGCTCCCCAATTTTACTATCAAAATACCTTCTTCTTTTTTTTTCTTTTTTTTCTTTTTTTTTGGGGGGGGGGGGGGGGGGGGGGGGGGGGGGGGGGGGGGGGGGGGGGGGGGGGGGGGGTGGGGGTGGCAACAGCCCATGTGAACAAGCCCATCGGGCACCGCTCAAGACTGCCAGAGCGCCACCAACCACCATAGCAACCCCAGCGCGGCCAAAATCACCGCCAGTCACCAGCCAAAAACGTCGCCCATGCATCGCGTGCAGCAACCACGTGAGGGGGGAGGGGAGGGAGCCATAGCTCTCTCTCCGCTTTTTAATATCAAAGACAAGGGCCCTCATTCTTTACAATAAAGTTTTATCTACATTTGCATACAAACCCCTCTCTCTCAAAGATTGAAAGACTGCATACAAATGTGGTTCGTGCTCTTCCAAACTGTTACAATAAACAAGAACATAATCAATAAAATCAACAACAAAATGTCCCATGAATGGCCTCAAAACATCTATATATACCTAGATGAATTTAAGATAAGCCCAGATTGACCCTTGAAGGAAAGTGCAAGGTATAGGCCCATGGTAGTCACCCATAAGACAATATAACCATTAGCTCTGTCATCCATAGTATTGACTAAATACCACGATGTCCCCACTAACGTCGTCAATGCCCAATAGTGGGTGTAGAACTAGGTACTAACATATGCTCCCCAACACAACACACACCACACACACACACACACATGAGCATACATCAACACAAAGTTCAGCGTACTGAGTTTCTGTCATGACTCCGGAGATCAAGGGCAGACACAACCATAATGAAGCCTAGCACTAAAAGAAGCATCATTCATTAACATTATAAAAGTTGTTGCAACATTAGTCAAGCCAAAAGGCATCACTAAATACTCATAATAATCAAATCTTGTCCTAAAAGTTGTTTTAAATACACAATGGCCCCATATAGGGCATCAAGAAGATCATCTATAATTGGCACAGGGTATTTGTGCTTGATAGTGAATTTATTCAAAGCTCTAAAATCCACACATATCCTAAAGGAACCATCTTTCTTTTTTCCAAGTAAAACTTGCGAAGTGCAAAGCGACTCCCCGATAGTTGTAGTCTATGCTTATCAATATAAAAGTACTCGAAAGGGTGTAGACTTTGGGGCCAGCGCATCTAGAAGCAGAACTCCGCCGCTTTGTCTGGACTACTTTGAGTTTTGAAGTGCAAGGTGTTTTAATTATGTGTTGCTGTGACATTACTGTCTTGTCAGTGTCAAGCCGGTTACACACGTATCAAAGCCTCAATAGATTCATCTTCTATGGAAGATTTGTGCAGCACATGTTATGGACTCTGACAGAAGTGATGAGATTTAGTGCATCAAGACATCCCTGAGAGATCAATGCAGACTGGATGTGATGGCTAAATAAGTCATAAATGATAATGGTCACGGTTCATGTCTAAGATCCCGATGGGGATAGTGATGCAAATGTGATTATGATTGTTCAATGACTTGTGCCTTTGTGTCATTGCATGGTTTGAAGTGGTCAAATGCATGTAAGTATAGAGCCAAATTCCAATGTCTACCGAGCTATTCTCTGTCCACTGTCTGGTTTGCAGACGTCATGGAGGATGATTTTTTCTTCTTTTTTTTGGTTTGGGGGGCGGGGGAGACCATAAAGGATTGTGATCGTGTAAAGTAAAATTCTCTCACGTCTATTTGTTTTCTGCTGCACCTAATAGAACTCTGAAGTAGATGATATATCTCAAGGTGGTAGCCCCCACAAGGGGGATCCTACACCTATAGATCTGTGTCATCTAAGGGGCCGCAGAACCCACTTATGGGCCCTGCCTGCATTCCCCGTGGCATCAGCTGATTAGCACCAAAAGAGCCGCCCGCTTTTCCGGTACCCACAATACTTTGGGAAGCCTTCTACTCCCCGAAGAGAGGATGCCCAAGCACTTTTGCAGCGATTATCATGGGGGAGCATCGATCTCTTGACTCAGTATTCAGCAGCCTCAGGACCTATCCACGATGCGATACATTATTCGCTGCCTATTGGTTGTCACTTTTTACTAAGTTTTCGCACAATGTGAACAGACATGCTTTATGAAGGGCATGAGTGCAGGCAGTGCTCCCATGTAGTCTAGACGGAGCCTAACAAGCCTCTATCTGCCATGATTGTCGATGCCTATTTTTTGCTTTTTCCTCTCGCTTTCTCTGCATCTTATCCTTTCTTTGATGAAGTACCTAAAACTCTTGAGAAGCCTCCCCTGTCTCCTGGCCATATGCCTACTATCGGGCACCAAACAATAGGTGCATCCAGCTGCCACATGTCTTGCTCTACCACAGAAAAAGCAATGGTCTTGAAGCCCAAAGAGGACAACCCTCTAAAAAGTATCCCCTCCATAAATGTGAGGAGGAGCCTTCAGCAGACATTTGGCCTCTTATAGTCAGGATTTTTTTATCTCAATTCATGAAAAATCTCTCTTTCTACATCCTATCACCACTTTACTTGATCATGCACAAAGACGTCTGCACGTGCAATCCCCACGCTCCTCCCTATAATGGCTCAAAGTTTGGTAAAACCCATAAAAAAGATATCAAGCATGTAGAGTGATACCTGCGTAGTGACCATTGACATATAGATGTGCTGCATGGGCAACGGAAGAGATGTGTAACGTTGCATTTCCAACGTCTTCATTGTCAGTAATGTCAATACTAATTCAACGCAGACAGAACAATTTTTTAGTAACTTAGATCCAACCTGCAAAGTATTGAAGTCATCACAAATGCAATGAGAAATTTGATCCCTAAAGTATCATTTTATTACGTCTTGAAAGACGGATATTTTAATAATCGTGTGCAGCCCCAACAGTCGAGCACATCTTTCAATGATGTTTTAGCTTCCTCCATTTAAGGTTTTGTCTCCTGCAGTAGCCCTGACAAGTCCGTAGAACACACTTTGACCAAAATCGTAGCCACCTAGTTATACATTTTACCTACATTCCAATGGTGTTCAAAATGCTCGGGCCACTATCCAAACTGATTTCTTCAGTATAATAGCACTCTCATTATTCTTTCTTTGAGTTCTGTTTTGAGCTAATTCCCCAACTCTTTGATTCTTTTTTTTCACAGAATTAACCGCCCGAACGTGTAGACCTCAAGGCAAGATGCAAAGAGATGTGTTACAAGGAGGCATGCAGCTAAAATGTATCATCAAACAAAAGGAAGGGGGAAGGCAATACAAAGTTCATAGCACTTGAGGGACTGCCCTGGTTGGACGTGGATTCAGTCTTAGCAAGGATTGAACTAATAGAACCTCTCAACTCAATGAGGAAAATCACATACTGCACACTTAGGATATGCCCCGTACTAAATGCAATTCAGAAGGGTCTAAAGAAAATTTTCTATAATTTTCTAAATTATGAAGCGTGTCTTCTTGATTATTCTTTACTACAGTGGAATAGGTATGCTCAAAGTCTGAGTAGTACATACCTTGTGATGTACCAAAGGTAATCAGTTGAGTCTTTGGTCATTCTTATCTGCTCTAGGCAACACTCAGAGGTCTTGTATGTTTCGCCCCATACTCCAATAGGCTCGCTATACCAGTTCCATGAAGGATTCCATAAAACACTGGAAAAGTTCTTCCCAACAGTTGTCTCCAAAGAGGATGAGACAGCTGGCACCATTTGCATTGTATTTGTTTGGGTAGAAACCTGCAAAGAAAGTGTATAAGCATATGATTTTAAATATATGCCAGGCATTCTCCGATTCAAAACATGGGTAAAAACACTAGGAAATTGTCTTGCATCATTCACAAGCCTCCAATGTGTCATTCCTATGCCTGTCAGAAGCCGATAGGCATGCAAGCAATTTAGCTTTCACCTTCAGGTGTTCATAAATCTGTAGAATGCACTTATATTCAATTATACATATACACATTCCAAACGTCTATTCAAACAATCAGTTTAGCCACAGAACTTCGACTTTATCAGATAAGAAGAAAACCAAACCTGCGCAGTATTAAAAGCAACAGTCTTGCAATCAGGGAGTATGCTGATCGATTGGGCAGGAAGATTGTACGTGTAGCCATTGAACTCAACAGTAGCACCTCTTCTTGCATTAAGGTTGGAGAGGAAAGCTGCACAGTTTTCCGTCCCATTTGCAAGCACCAATGCCTGATTATGTCATTTGGAAGAAAATGCATATGAAAGCATAATACATAGAGTGCATGCATAGATTGAAACACACTATGGTTTGGAATCATGCGCACAAAAGGATGACATTGCCATATTCAAAACTAAGAAAGATACTTGCAATACATTTTGGTGACGCCCAAGTGCAATTAGGTCTGATGTTGTTCGATTGATCAACGTAGCTTCGCAAAGTTTTAGAGCTTGGTGAAGTGCTCTTAAATGACCCCACTTTGGTTGATTGAGGAGCCCTATGAAAAGCATGATCAATAAGGCCATTAGTCACCTCTTACCAAAAACCAATTCACTCTTTGAGAAGGTTTCTAAAAACAGATTGCATGATAATGTTGGAGTGCAGTGTACCATATTCATCGATTGGGGCATCATAGTCATAGGTAGTAGCCATGAAAGGTCCACCCCCTGTACGCCCAAAATTGGTTCCCCCATGGTACTTTAGAATCAAAGGAAAACAATTAGGACTTGCCAAAGAAATGCATCTACTACTATTTCACTTGCAATGCTTGCCAGCATGTGGAATTTGCTGCTATGTACCAAAACTACCCCCCCACCCAAAAAAAAAGAAAACCATGGCTCAGATTGTCCATGCCTTGAGAAGCAGCAAGCATCATTAAACCATTCTCATAACATCATTCTTAAGTCTTGAGGTAACAAACTGAACTTAAAAACTGATTATTTGCTTTGTTCATGAATCTTAGACATAACAAAAACCACAAGCACACCGGAAAAAAAAAGAGGCACGCATCATAGTATTAGGCATAGCACACATACCCCATTCATATAGCAACATCATAACAAACAGATAGCCAGAAAAAAAACAGAGAAAAGATCCCAGCGAAAGGAAGGAAAAATGATAAAAGTGTGGCACGTTACATTATCACAGGACATGGAGACAGCAATTACAGTTGGCTTTGGACAACAGTTTACAGTTAACCTTGGGTTCCCTCTGGGTGGGGACTCTCACCTGGCTAGTGACACGTGGCAGACAGAGGGAGTGGTAGTCTAGAGGGCACCATGGCCAATTTACTGCCACCACAATCTAGAGATAGGCGTATCTGGATTTCTAGACATATTTTTGTTAGCCATTGGCCATCCTTTATGTTTGTATATATGCTCAGTTGGTTTGAGGATTCATATGAATCATTGAGTCTAGAGTCTTCAGTTTCAGTCCAGAACTTGCACACTTGCACTCTCCCTGCACAGGTGGAGCCTTGTCACCCCCATTGTACCCCTGAGTCTTGGGCTTGGAGCTGAGTGTGTTGCTAGCCAGAGTTTGTATTGGTTCTATGAGTTTAGTCGAGCTTCCATTGGGTTTAGAGTCAACTATTGTGTCATTTGATAGTCATGCTCTGTTCCATATTACTCTATAGTGTTTGTTCTATGTTTGAAGTTGAATTTCTTGCATATTGCACAGAGGAGCACTGGCAATAGAGAGCACAACATAGATTTCTTGCTACAGGTGCTCTACCACTTTTGCTTATTGAGTTAGTAGCTAGCTATACCACCACTCTCCAAGACGGTGAGTGGTCTTGTGGAGGGCAACATGTAGCAGGCTACAGTGTCACATGACATGGACATCACTTACAATTAGCCTTGGGTTCCACTAGGTGGACTATCACCTAGGTAGTGACATGTGAGAGACAGAGGGAGTGGTAGCCTATAGGAGACTGTGGCCAACTCACCACCACCACAGTTCGGAGGTAGGCGTAGTTGGATTGCCAAAGATATTTGTGTTAGTCGTTGGTTGCGTTTATGTTTGTATGGATTCTCAGTTGGTTTTAGGATATCTAGGCGTCGTATGAGTCATTTAATCTAGAATCTTGGATTTCGCTCTAGCACGTGCACACCTGCACTCCCTACGTAGTTGGAGCCTCAACCCCCCCCCCCCCCCCTCCCTTGTACCCATGAGTCCTAGACTTGGAGTTGAGTGTGTTGTCAGCCAAAGTCTATATCGGTTCTATGAGTTTAGTTGAGCTTTCCATTGGGTTAGAAGTTTGATGTTATGTCATTATATTGCTCTACAATGTTTTGGAATGAGATTTCTTGCACATTACACTTAGGAGCACCCACAATAGAGAGCATGATATAGATTTCTTGCTACAAAAAGCAAGCAAAAGGGGGCATCACAGCTAGCAAGCGTGAGTAAGAGGAATGCAGGGGGGTCTCTCAATCTGTGTCCAACAAGAGGCCATGAGTCTAGGTGCCCAAATAGTTGCTACATACATCATAGTAGGGGTGATTTAATTGTCCAAAATCCACCCCTTTGTGTGGGGCTCCAAAAACTTGGAAGCGGGCCTGGTGGCTATAACACGCTTGGACACCCAAGAAAGAAATCAATAGCAACACACAAACAGAACTCCAACAATTGAACTTGAATAGAGAGAGAAAATAGGAGAATCAACACAAAGCAGCGGAGTTTCACTACTAGACTCCTTCTCTACCATAGCTTTTGGGGCACTACGTGTTTAGGGTCATTGTGTAGCTTGGAAGCTATCACGAAGAAGGAGACCCTCGACACAATATGCTTGACACTTCCATTGGAAAGTGAAGGGTGGACGTAAAAATCACTGACAAAATGACAAATAAATGAACCTCCCTCCCTCCCTCCCCCCCCCCCCCCCCCCCCCCCCTCTCTCTCTCTCTCTCTCTCTCTCTCTCTCTCTCTCTCTCTCTCTCTATAATGTGGGTGCTCCTTGGTGCAATATGCAAGAAACCTCACACCATGGCAAAGCTAATAAGACAATTAAAAGACAAGCTTGTCATATCAAAATGAAACATAACACAGAAATGTACTCAAAGTAACATGACAAGATAGACTTCAATCCCAATATAATCTCAATGACTCTCAACATGTACAATTACAAACTTTGGTTGGAAGCATGCACAACTCCAAACCATGTGCTCATAGGGTAAAATGGGGGTATTGAGGCTCAAATTGAATAGGGAGAGTGTTGTATACAAAGACTAGAGTCTAGAAAAAGACTCGCACCTAACTCATGCCCAAATAATCATATACACAATGGCTATACATCATCCAGAATTCCTAGCAAATATCCCTAAAGAGACAGTTGCACATATCTGGACTATAGTGGTGGCTATAGCCTAGCCAAGGTGTCCACTCGACTACCACTCCTCTGTGTTCCACTAAGCACCTCTGGTCCACTAGGCCACGACGGCCCTGGTCTTAGTCAAGTGTCTGCACAAGTATGAACCCAAGACTAACTGTAACCCCTAGCTACCTGTCCAATTCAAGTGACACTCTTGCCCAGCTACAATATTTGATCTCTTCCTTATAAGGCCTTGAAGCATCATATTTGAGTGTTTGTGGATGCATGTAGGTTTGATAACCTTTTCCTACTAGTGGGTCACCACTCTCCATATAGTGGGATGAGGTGCGATAGTGGCACACCATAAGAAATATGTATTGTAATGGTACAGGCATCGTGTGCCAACTTGAAAAGTTACATGGAAAGCAGCAGGTTCTAAAAACATATGGTCCAAAAGTTAGCGCCCAAAGGGTTGTCAATACAGTGCATGCCACATCATCGGCCTCCACACAATTTTGGGCTTTGTGTTTTTGTGATCTGCTTTATTTGATTATGAGAACGGCAATTGTAGTCCAATTGCATACGCCATCATTGGTATATACCTTGATTTGTGAACTCAATTTCCAAAAATCTACTTCCTTGATGAACTTGTTTCCTGTCAAGCATCACCTGTACTCTATCTACAAGTCTTGCGAGAAAACTCCCCAAAATCCCTGCATCTTCTTCCCTTCTCCTTTGCCGATTTTTCGTCTTCATCCACTCCCTCTTTTCTTCACATCGCTCCCCTTGCACAAATTCTAAGAGAGAAATCTCATCCAAGAAGAAGAATAAACCCCCTCTTCCTTTGCTTCCCCTTCTTCCTTCTTCTTCTCCTATTTCTTCCCGCAACTCTTTTGAAAAACAACAAAGTATGATAACTTCGATACTCCAATTGGTGCAAAATCAGCCTATGTGCGTGAGACACAAAAATAGTCAAACAATGTTTCCTTCTCCCATGCGGGCCGTTTTTATGGAAAACAAATTTTGTAAAAATTTTATAGAATAGGACTTTTGTCCCTCCTCATGCGTTACATTTAGTCTCTCACCCACTTTCTTTTCTATCATTGCATGTTTTAAGAGGCATTTCTCATGCAACCCTTTCTTGTAAGCATCAAATCTCTACAATTGGGCTTGCACATCTGCTATGATATTTTGACATACAGTTACCTTTGCACTTGGTTGCTCAATCAACATATACACTTCAATCAGGTAAGATATTCATTTTTTAACCTTGTTTCATATCGTGGAAGCGGATCAGCGACATGACTGCGTCGATGAACACTCCTCCTAGACAAACAGTCTTACGGCATGAAGTATTCAACGACTACCTTGTCACTCCCCCCGCAAATAAGCTAAAAAGATCTAGAGGTTTTACAACTAACATGAACACTCATCTCAGGAAAGCTCGAGCCGGAGATATTCCACATCATTGAAATCAACAACAAAACCAAGGAATCTCAAATCAAAGTCCAAACAGATCATTTTAAAACATTTTTTTCTAGACAGTATTGTCAAACAAGGTTCAAGGAGTATCTTAATACAAATCAAACTTAAAATCATTTGGAGTTGTATCAATCAAACTTTAAGGACAACTAGCTTGCCATTTTGTTGTGAAGTCATGGTGCACTCCCGAATCTGAATGGTGGCATCGTTCTTGTCATGCCAAGGCATGTCTAAAAGATTGTCATAGTTTCCTAACTCCATGATGTGAAATTTGCTTTGCCTTGGTACCCTTGGATAGTGTTCGGAAGAGCATCAATGAAGGGTACAAGTTTCTAAGTTTTCCTTGTGGTGAGCTCGACTTCAAGTTCCCTAGCGAGTTGTGGATGAAATCAGGAGATCTAGCTGGATGAAATTCTTGGTGGCTCCTTGGTCGAAGAAGATAAGTGGCTTGAAGCCATTGATCTTTCCATAGGCTCTACATAATTCATTGGAACCTTCAAGAGCGATGCCATAAATGTCATGAATAAGTACCACTACAATTTTGGCTCTGTTTGCATGTGGTTGTTCTGGAGGCATATTCCCTTCAGCAGGACAATTATTGTAGTGTGTCCCCATTTGGAAACATTCAAAGCATCAACCATCTTGTAGTAGGGTGTCTCGTCGGCATTGAGTCACACAAGGTCTTGCTAAATGAGTCGAGTTGTCAAGAGAATCCCGAGAATTTGTTCGTTGTGGTTGAGGATTTTGAATGCTGGTCGGTTGCTCTTCCATAACAAATTCCAATATTTCTTTCATCAGTTTGTAACCAACCGCAACATGGTCCATCAATTCTTGCATAGTAGATGCTTGCTTAGATAGAAAATATTCTTATAGGGATGATGCTGGTAGCCCAGTGGTATAGCACTCACATTGGTCCTCAAAGCTAATCAGCTTGAAGCTAGAAAGACACCAAAAGGTAAACATCGAGGAACCTTTGGTTGTAACCTTCCATTGTTTCTATGGCAAGCATTTTTAGGTCACCCCATTCTTCCAAAAGGTTTACTTCAAATAGGCATGTCGTGGCTCCGGGCAAAATATTCTTGAAAGCCTGCCAAGCCCTTGGAGCATGCGACTGGGTAGCTATGGAACTCCACCAATGCATAGCATTCTCTTTGAGAAATCCTGCCGCTCGAGAGATCGTTGATTCTTTTGTGTAGTTCCCCAAGGCATCGATTTTGTCAAATTGCTGCAGGAACTGTGCAAGGCTTTCTTTTGATCTTTCACACCAGAAAGGTGAAAAATTTTACTGCAGATCCACCGTTCTTGAAGTCCTTTGGTTGAATTTGTGCAAATCCAAGATGTGGATAATAATAGGAGAAAGCATAAGGACTCCAACCATTGTATCGGGGTGGAGGTGGTGGCAACGACGAGGTAGTTGCCCTGTTGTGTACACAAAAGGTGATTGAACCGTATCCTTGAAAACTCCCCCAATCAGAATCAAAGACTTAGTTTGTCGATTAGAAGCCCTTGTGCTTTTTGGTGCTCGAAGAGGAGGAACAAACTGAGGCAATAGAGGAGGCAACATGTAATTCAAATATTGTTGAAAGCTCTGCAAAACCAATAGATTCTATCGAGGATGCTTCAAGAGAATGTTGGGAAGCCCGTTGAGGAGAAATTGCACTATTTTATGGAATCCAAAAATGCCATCTTGCTCCATCTATTCTTGGGAGGACCGGTAAGCTTTCAAAAAGCACATGACTGAAGCTCTTATACCACCACTATAATAGTATGGGCACCACGTGCCAACTTGAAAATAACAGACTAAACAGATTTTAGGCACTTCAAGACAACTGAATTGGAAGAGAGAGAATCCACACTACACGGAGTACCAGAGTTCCACTCCCAAATTGCATTGGCCCCAAACCTTGGCACCTCTTTCAATGTTTCTTTATAATGCTTCAACAGATTAGACTCTAGGAATTCTGCTCTGCTTCACCTCCCAGTAGAATACCAAAGAGAGAGCCCAATGCAACACACTTATTTGAAGGCCTTGGCTTCAACCCATAGTAGTTACATGAAAAGTAGTAGGTTTTACAAGCATTTGGTCCAAACGCTAGCACCCAGAGGACTATCCATATAGCGGTGCAACATCATCAACTTATAGTGCAATTCATGGAATTATGTACAGCATACCACATCATCAGTCTCCATGCAATTTTGGTGTGTGTGTGTGTGTGTGTGTGTGAGAGAGAGAGAGAGAGAGAGAGAGAGAGAGAGAGAGAGAGTGAACTGCTTTATTTTAGGGTTTAGGCCCCTCGGTCGGTTTTTGTAAGTTGGGTTGGGTTAGGATTTTTAACCTAACCCTCTTTAGTCTTTAGGCCACTTAGCCAGCTTTAGTAAGTCGGTAAAAATTTTCCTTCTTCTGCATCTAGGGTTTAGACCCCTCGGCCAGGATTTGCAAGTTGGCTACGCTTAGGCTCAAGGTGTCCTAACCCTCTTGGCCTTCAGTGGTTGGCACATCAGTAGTTTGTGACATGTATGATGTGACTTGTCACCCACTAGGCGATGTTGTCCGTGACTAGAGGTGCGATAGTGGTACTTGGGAAGAAATATGTATGACGTGACTTTTCACCGCTGTAGTAGGTGACTAGGGGAGTTCTTGTCTATGTATCTCAAGTAAGAAATGACATCAATACATCAGAGGTTGTCATAAGAACAAGGCAGTTTATTGACTTTGTAGCCCTTGTAAGGTTTGCAATTGCATCCACAATGCTTCACAATCTCTTATACTATTCTAGACACAGCTTGTAAATTCTCTCAATTTGGAGACTTGTGCTGCATCTTTGTGAATCTCAATCTCTCCATCCGGACTCGGTAGAAAGAGGCGTGCAAGTGCAACCACCTTTGCCCTTTGACGACTATATACACCACCTTGCTCCTTTGTGCACCGCTAACTGCTTTTTCATACCTTTCTCTCTCTCTCTCTCTCTCTCTCTCTCTCTCTCTTTCATTATAATATTATCCTTCATGATCTGCAACAAACCCTCAGTCCCATATGGCATTGTTAGAGCAGAGATGGTTACACTGCTCATGCTAGTAGATGCTCTTTCCAAACAGTATACTTAAGCCAAAGGAAGAGAGAGACTCAAACAAAGCCTTGGAGGCATCCACACTGCTAACAGAGGCCAGAGAGAGTAGATCTTGATATGCGCAAATGACATAGTGGTTCAACACCATAGTTAGAGGGAATGGAATTTTCAAGTCTTCGTTCCCTGTTTCCATTTCAACTTCCCATTCCGTATTTCGAATGTGAGTATCTATATCAAAGAATCACATTTCATGCCCATTGTCATTCCCCATTCTGGGTAAATATGTGCAACACACATAGCCTTGTTATAGAGGAGCTCCTTTCTTTGCCCTTCTAGTATGATCGTATCTCACCATTTATCCACCTCTCACACAATGAGGAGAACTAGGTCCTTAGAGCCGGGTCGCACTCAAGGGCAGTGGGGAGAGTAGTTGCTAGCGATGCTAGCACTTTGAGAAAGGGAGGGTTTAAGCTATTTTTTTGGTTGATAACAAAGGAGCGTGACTCTCGCCGTCTCTAGCCAATGAAGGAGCTTCATTTTTTAGCATTTTTCAGTAGGATATTTGTAAGCTATGAGCTAGTTCACATGGAGGCTGGTCCGCAACTAGTTGCCAACCTTTTTGGTTCCCATGCGTCAATTCCTAAAAAAACTGCGAGCTGGTTGCGAAGAAGTTGCAGTCCGGCTTCACGTGCGTGAGGAGGAGCGGAGTCGCAACCACAGATACGACAAAGAGAGAGAGAGGAATAAAGTACCTGCGCTCGCAATTTCTAACCAATCAACTCTCATAACAAAATCTTGCACGCTAAATAAAGCTCGCTGCACTACACAAAGCTCCTTGCACGTGAACTCAGCAGTTGCGAGTTGGGAGTTGCGAACAAGTTCGGAACTCGACCACGTGAACTGACTCTATGCTAAGCGTTTGTGGGTGCGACCAGGTGTCCAGACACGATCTGCGGCTATTTATCTAAGAGACTTGGATCACACCCATAGAGCCTCTTCCACTGAGGTTGCTGCATGCACTCAATGAATCTCTTGGTAGGGGCCAGCATATATCGATACATACACGCCGCACAGTGCCTCATGGGTGGCAATCGAAAGCTTAAATGGTCATCGTACAGCTTATTAGAGATTGAGATAGGCTTGCGCTATTCATGTCGTCAGTATCAGTGGATTTGTAGAGTTTGTAGGGATGCATTATGTATGCAGATGCCCAGCTTATGAGAGCATACAGAGCTCATACTCCGCTCTGTTCACAAAGCAGCCCACTCTCAGAGAGCTGATGGAGGCGAGGGGCCAGAAACAGCTTGTCGATCCAGATATATAGGTAGTACTCCTCCAGTCACACACTACCTCTAGCGGAAGACGACAATCCTATCACCGACCTTTTTCAGAGAGCTGCTTCAACACTCTCTCCCATTATCACCCAGAGAGGAGTCATATTAGAGCAGACAAAGACCCGTCGAGCTCGTAGACAACCTAGAGCACCAAGACACCCAGCCAAGCTAATAAGCGAGGTTCGGGCTCGGCATCAGAGAGCTAGACAGGAGCAGCTAGAGGAAGAAAGCCTTTTCCGATACTACAACTATTCCTCCCCATGCACCCCAATAGGCTACTACATCCCTAAGACAAAGATGGAATCTCATGATTCCCTGAGCCCCCCCATATCTAGAGCTCCATCCCTTCATCATCACCCTTTCTTCCACCCATGATTATGCCACCCTCACTTATTTTCCTGCAGCCAGAGGACATACCATTAAGTTTTGTTTTTGGGGCCCCGCGGCGGGGGGGGGGGGGGGGCACGCTCATTCACATTTTGAGTATAATAAAACATGCCAAAGGTAATACAAGCCACCTAAGGTTTTTTTCATCAATTAGTACGTTTACGTGCGAGCACTGAGAGAGAAAAAGTGTGTCTACCATGTAGTAATTAACAAAACTTCCATTGCTCATGAAGAAGCGTGCAACCTCAAATGCAATATTAGCAGCTGGTCTGAAAGGCTTGGGCTTCTTATATGTTTGAAACCTGCCAAAATCAAGATGTCAGTTATTAGTGGACTTGAGAAATGGCTAGTAGTTTTGCTAAATCTTGCAACTTCCTAATGTCACACAAAACTATGTGTCCAATCTCTAATTCTACTAATTAAAAAATGGAAAATCCCAAAGAATTTAAACATATATCCTTACAATTACTGTGAATTTCGATCCTTAATTAGATACAATGTATTTCCATTTCAACCTTAGAGTAGTTTTTTTGGTTCTTTGGTGAACCTTTACAGAAAAGTAGGGGCATATGGGATCCTTGAGAGGAAAGACTCGTTTGCTGCTATTGCTCTATCTTTGTCTAGCCTCTAGCAAACCTACATTGAGCCACTGCCTTTGTGTAGCTATGTCCATTTATCGAAAGTCTCATGGTGTCTTATGTTCCTCTTGGTACAAATGCAGAGAATACTTTTGCTTCAAAGTGCCTACATTCAAAATCCTCTCTACATCATGTCGGGTAAATGTCCCGATACGTGGACATGTCTCAGTCGAAGGAGGCTCGGTTTACATGAGGCCAACAAAGAGTGCAGGGAAGGGCGTGCAGAGCCTTTGGCATTCATTCATTGGAGGTGAAGCCTAGATCCACTGTTGAAATGAGCGACAACCTTGTAAACAACGAGAGCGAGGCAATGGAAAGCTACGGAGTTGTGACTTGTCCTAGTGGTTAAGGTGAAGGCCTTTGAGCACACCCACTACGGTTCAACCCCGTAGAAGTGAGGTGTAGGTGAGCGGGCGCCGAGTGGGCGCAATCCATAAAAATATAGTTCGCGCAAGCGAGGCGGCAAAAGAAAAAGAAGCTAGGAAGTTGCTATTGCGCTTGTTTGAACCCAGCCTAAGTACACACACTTGAGAGAATAGACATTGTCTTGAGCATATGCTCCTGAGTAACAGAACGGTCAGTTTAACATCCCAAACGCTCATTAGAGGAAAACCTTGCTTCACTTCTCACTCACTGCTTTCCTTTTTCAAGAGGGGTTTTTCCTCGCCTTTTAAGGCGTACTTTTGGCTATAGAATGAAAGATTATTGTTTGGGGGTCAATTTTTTCTTGCCAAGTCTCAAATGATGATGAGCTTTTGATGTGAGGTGTTCTCTCAAATCAAGGCAATGATGGGGATTGGAATGGAGCGAGCTTTGGAGTGAGCTTTTCTTATGATATTTCTCAACTGACCAAATCTATAAAAAAAGCTTGCTCTAGAAAGAATTTTTGAAGCGATCTTTCCATCTCTCTCTCTCTCTCTCTCTCTCTCTCTCTCTCTCTCTTCCCCCCCCCCTTCTGTTTCTTGCTACTTATCTCTATCTCTATTTCTCTCTATCTCCCATTCCTTCAATCTCTCTCTCTCTCTCTCTCTCTCTCTCTCTCTCTCTCTCTCTCTCTCTCTCTCTTCTACCTCTCTTTCTCTATATCCCTCTCTCTCTCTCTCTCTGTGGCAAGAAAAGGGGTTGTATTTTGTGTACATAAAGAACCTTTAGGCTAGAGATTGTTGAGGACCTGCATCCGAGATGGTTAATCATGTGAAGGCCTCTTTCTCTCTCTCTCTCTCTCTCTCTCTCTGTGGCAAGAAAAGGGGTTGTATTCTGTGTACATAAAGACCCTTTAGGCTAGAGATTGTTGAGGACCTGCATCCGAGATGGTTAATCACGTGAAGGCCTCTCTCTCTCTCTATTAACGTCTTCAAAAGGCCAAAATGACCTATGAGACCAATCTGTTACATACTGGTGAATTTGATACCATGTCTGAGTACAAAAAAAGAGATACTAAATTGAATCTAGAAGTGTTACTAGCTGGAACTGTGTGGGTATGTGTGAGCACTGATACAATGG
Source organism: Adiantum capillus-veneris (assembly GCF_014529385.1). Classification (NCBI taxonomy): domain Eukaryota; kingdom Viridiplantae; phylum Streptophyta; class Polypodiopsida; order Polypodiales; family Pteridaceae; genus Adiantum; species Adiantum capillus-veneris. The sequence goes on from NC_140944.1 coordinate 150,803,544, forward strand.
GTGCCCAATACAAGAGAGAGATACAATGGGTGATGTATCCATCCTCATCTATACTCTGGATGTCGAGATAGTATGGCTTGAATCCTTTGTTGTAGTCTCCGTCGATGCTATGAAGCTCCTCTCCTCAATCTTGGGTGTCTCGATCTCCCTAGATCCAATGCTCGGTCAATGAGAGTACCGCAGGTGTGAGTATGAGTTGAGCTTTGCAATGGTGGCTGCTCCTCTATCTGTCTAATGTTTGGTGTGAAGAAATAAGCAATCTGTCTCTGGGATTGTCTCTCTCCAGATCTCCTTAGTAAACTATCTCTTTGTCTGTATAACTCAAGTAGATACATTCCAAGACATCTCTCTTCCTGATAGCTCATGACTCTTGAGAGGGTCGGAAGCCTTCTCGAAATAGATAGTGGAAGCGACCCCCTATCTAGTAATACATTGTGCACTACATATATAATGCATCTCCATCTCTGGCTCTGTATGGCATATGCGGCATATCATGTTAGCTGCTGGTATCCCTCTAAATCTACCATTCTCAATCTCAAGCTGGTGTGAAGATGTCTGTATCTAACTAATGGCACACCATAACCCATGAGATAGATGTGTATCTATATAGCTGGGTCGAATCACAAACCCATCCCCTATGAGTTGGAGAAGATGCTCTCTATAGAAAGCCACCTTCGTGCCCAACTCCTGTGTCGGCTCTATCCACGTCCTCCTGGTGTCCAACTGGGTCAGGTCTTGGCATCTCCACCTATGTAAGGGACACTGATGGTGCATCAAGGAAGTATTGGAAGGGAGGCAAGCTATCCATGCTGAAGCCATGTATGTGAAACCATGATGGCATCTGTGCATACCAACATGATGTGTCCCCCTATAAAGCTAATTGTCTGGAGGACTCAAGGGCCAATGTGGCATATCTATCTCTGGTAGTATCCCATAAGCTATGTATAAAGGAGATTAATCTCATAAGCGCCTCTATCTCCATAGGGGGGCTGCTAACTCCGCTCTAATGATCTCGTGTGGCACAGAGGCCTTGGCTCTAATCAGTCGAGAGATCATAGATATAAAAGGCCTCTCAAGTGTATGCATCAATGTACTCCACAATCTCCTAACCATAAGTGAATGTAGGTGTTGATCTCTTGATCCACTATGATGTGGTGTTAAACACCATAACCTTGATTTTACCAAGGTTTACAAAAAATCCACTATCATCTGCAAAGCTATGTAATGCATCCAACTGTCGTTGCTAGCGAGTCAGATATCAACACAATATCATCAGCATATAGCAACAATGGAATCCATTTCCTTGCCGCTGGGCACCTCTATCACCCTCTTTGTCAATATAATCAGACACCTCATCTACATACATACCAAATAGAGTAGGGGACAATGGAAAACCTTGTTTCACTCCAATAGTGGAGTGCACTGAATCAGACATCTCCTCTGGAGTGTGTACATGTCCCAAAGAAAAAGGAACAGAGGTGGCAGCAAGGCAGCCAACTTGGGACGGAGCCACACAACATGCAACACAATAAAGTCGTGCAAGTTTGTAGGAGGGGATGCATGGAGCCGTGCAGAGCCAACATGACTCAAGCGAAGAGCACACGGTAGTGTGCAGAGGCATCACATGTGTGAGCAAATGCAGGAGTTGACGAGGACAATAGTTACATGAAAGTTGGGTGGTTAGGACGTTGTGCACTGTCGTGAGTCTGTCAAAGATCAAATTGCATTGGACCTCCCATAACAATTTTGCTTGCAATATTGATACTATGGCAGAGAAAGAACCTGGAAAGATTCAAAATATTAAAAATTGAGAAGAGCCAGTATGTTATGCTAGATCTTTAGATTTGTGACTTGATCCTTTAAGGTTATGTTTTTTACCTTATCCATTAGATTTCTAGGTTCGCATGTAAGATCAATATTTCAAATAATTGGATACTTTGATATATCAAATCATGTAATAGTCTCTGGTCTCGAGAAAAAGAAAGAGAGAGAGAGAGAGAGAGAGAGAGAGAGAGAGAGAGAGAGAGAGAGAGAGAGAGAGAGAGAGAGAGAGAGAGAGAGAGAGAGATAGATAGATTTTATTATCGTCCTCGGAGGTCAAATATGACCTATGGGACCAAAGTTACATGTGATGTAGTATGTGTATGGCTGATGAGTGACTCTCGATGCTCCAAAATTGTAGTGATGAGAGTCGCAATGGAGAGCCCACACTTTGGCTGGGAGAGGAAAGTGTGTAGGTCTAAGTTATGGCTGAAAATGTGAGAGAAGCAAGTTCGGATGTGATCAAAAGCTGAGCACTCTAGTAGTGTGTGGTACTTAGACTCTCGAACTTGCAGTGAGCATAATGTGCACAATCGATTTGACTCTTCTCCATTGCCCCAACGCCCTATCTCGCATCGAAGGAAATGAGAGCTAAGCCGAATTGCTGCGATAGTGCGTATCGCGGACAAGGGAATAGGCTCAAGCATGTAAGTGTGAGTATGGTTTCCTCTCTCAGCGAAGAACATGGTTTTGTAGTTGGGGGCAATATAGGTGGTGTAATGTATGAAGCGTGACCCACCGGATTTCTCCCAAGCCGTAATACATTGGCGTTGTAGAAAAGCTTCATTCACTTGAGAGTCAATTGAAGCATCATGTAGCAAGTGTAATGCATCCCATCTCCCAAACCACTTCTTTATGTCTTGCATCCATCCTGTGCTCAAGATCTTGCTTTTATGCGTCTTTTGAACTTTTTTGCTTGCTTCCCATGCAATTGTAGGAAGTCGATGTGAGGGGTTTTGACGCATCTTTATCATATACTCCACAACCCTTTCCATGCCCATAACCTCAATTGGAAGAGATCCCGACTCAAGAAGTAGGAGCATATATGGTGTTTGTGTCTTAACTTGGAGAAAGTTTGTAAGAAAACGCTTTTGGACATTCTCAAACTCTTTCCAAGTAGACTTTGAGATGCTCCCGCCCCACACTTCAACTCCATAAAGAAGAACCGGTGTCACCAATGCATCAAAAAGATACTTCTTGAGAACCCAACACTTGATGTTTCCCGCATTACACATGTTCTCAAATGCATAATATGCTCTCTTTCCCGCTTCCAAACGACGCATAGCACATTCATGCCACTTGTGATTGGATGGAACCTCAAGGCCAAGGTACTTAAAGCTCTCAACAACTTCAAGTGTCTCGTTGTTGTACACAATGCATGGCTTTTCCTTATGGTTGGTTTTCACAAGCATAACCTTTGTTTTGGATTCATTCACAATCAGCCCACTATGCAAGCAAAAGTTGTCAAGGACAACCATAAGCTTTTGTGCATCTTGTAAAGTGTGTGCTAGAAGTACTATATCATCTGCATACAACAAAAGCATGATTATCGCATTGCAAGTAGTGACCTCTTCAATGCCTTCTTCTTACATAAAGTCAAGTACCATTTGTTCCAATTGATCGATGCATAGACCAAAGAGAGTTGGTGACAACGGACATCCTTGTTTAACCCCAATAGTGCTTACAAAAATTTCTGAAATTTCTCTTCCCATGCGCAATTGACAAATCACCTTCTCATAGATTCGAGAAACCGCAAGCATAAACTCACTTGGCACTTGGAGTTCTTCCATCCTTCTCCACAAATTGTTACGTGGAATCATATCAAAGGCTTTCTTAAAGTCCACAAAACAATAATACAATCGCTTGCCTTTCAACCGACTTTCCTCCATGAGAACACGAAGAGTGACAAGATGATCAATGGTGCTATGGCATCGACGAAAACCCGCTTGTCCCTTTGCACGCTTGTCATTCTCTTCAGCCCAATCACTCAATTTCATCTCCATTATGCACCCAAACAACTTTGCCATAAGAGACCCAATCATTATAGTCCGGTAGTTGCTTACATTCTTTACATCCCCTCCTTTATGCAAAGGCTTAACCCAATTAGTACTCCAATCATAAGGCATACCATGTTGAAGTGCAAGGTTGAACATATCACACATCCACTCATGGGTAAAATCTCCCGTCCATTTGATCATCTCCGGCTTGATACCTTGAAGATCTCCCGCTTTGCGAGTGGCCAACTTTTCAAGCCCACCGCATACATCCTCAATAGTAAAAAAAGACGGCATACATAGGAGTGAACCATAAAATGGCATTTTTTCAGTATTTTCTTGCTCATATAATTGCCTACAATGTGTGTACATATCCACTAGACTCAAGTTACCAAAATTCTCAACCCGCTTGCCTCTCAAGTTTCTCCAAAATCTTCCACATGCATGTGCCTTTTCTTGGACTTGAAATTCTTGTTGCTTTACTTCCCATCTTCTTCTCTTCTTTTGAATCAATGCCTTGTCTGTATGCAAATGACTTTGATAGTTGTCTTTGTCCATAGTTGCATCAAGCTTTATCAAGGACTTTCGAGCATCTTGACATTCTTTATCAAACCACCTTTTGCGTGATCTATCTTTGTTGATACCATGGAGATGCTTTATGGCAAAGCATTCTTCCGCACAAGAACAAATAGCTTTCTTGAAAGCTTCCCATTTAGTTTCCAATGGTGCATCACATTGAAGCTTTGTCATCCATAATTTTTGCTCAACCATTTCAATGTACATTGGTGCCCGTTTGAAATCCATACATAGTGATAACTTCTCTTTCCGTTGGCTGAGATTATCATGCTTAGTTGCTTCTCCACATGAAACGTCAATATATAAGGTGCGATGGTCGGATTCCGGGGTCCATTGACCAAACATAAAACTCTTTATGCGATACATGATGGCTTCAGAGAGTAGCATATAGTCAATCACACTATCCCCATTATGTCTCCTACATGTAAATCCATTGGTTCCACTCCACAAAGATACACCATTGGCAATGAGCATACCCGTGCTATTACACATGTGTAAAAGTAACTTTCCATAGTGATCCGGGTCTTTCTCATCCATTGAAGTACGATCATACAAGTGAACTTCCTCCAACTCCCTTGAAATGTATGGCATATCAAATTGTTGAGTATCATGTTGCAATGTTTTTGTGCGAGCATTCATATCCCCAAATACAATAACATCACCTTCACCTTTGAAATAAGCAATGTCTTCTTCCAAATCAGAAAATGGTTGATCTCTATCCATGCAAGCATAAAACGGAGAATCATGATGAGGAATGTAGCAACCGGCTACAAAAATGGGGGCTCTTTTTGGTGTCATAATTTTCAGCCATACATAACGTTTGTACTTGTCATCTTTCACAATTGATACAAAATCTTCCAATCCTTTCTTAACCATACATGCTAACCCTCCTTGTCCTCTTCGTTGCTTGAGATTCTTTGACCACATCAATGAATGTACATTGTAATCCTCCAAGCCGTTAATTCTTTGTGTATCATGCTCCCAAGTTTCAACAAGAAGTACAACATCAGCTTTGCTTGTTAGTTCATCAATGCCAACCCCCGTATTCCATGAGTATCCATTACAATTCCAAAAGCATATTTTCAATTGTAACTCGGTCTCATAGGTCACGCATCCCTATTTGCTTGAGAGACTTGCCTCCTCCTTGGGCACATTTTCTTCATGAGAAATCTCCTTGTTTTTATTATTCTTTTCCTCATATGCCTTGCGACGCATATTTTGTTGCTTAATAGTGCGATCTTCACATACAAAACATTTTTTATCCCTCAAATAGATCCAACTATTATCAAGGATAATCTTTCGCTTGGTCTCATCCGGCATGGTGCATACAATTGGCCGTTCTCCCGAGCGAGGAGATCCTTGCTTCCCCACTCTATGTGCTCCATAGACCATAACTCCGGACATGCCAAAGTGGGTTTTGAAGAAATCTTCAATAACAATGGCAAGAGAAGGAGGTGTCTCTAACTTCTCTTCGAGAATTCCACGAATAACAATGTTCTTGGAACGTCGCTCCCGTTCCTTCAACTCCTCCACATCCACATTCTCAACATTCTTTGTTTGAACCATAGCTTGCATGAGTGAGGAATTAGAAACCACATTGCTACCACATACATCAGCCCAAGACTTGTTTGTGCATACATTTTTCATGTCGCATACATCCCGGCTCATAGTGTCAAATTTCTCCTCTTTCAATACATGGTCATGCTCTACTTTGCTCATCCGCTCCTTCAAAGCATTCAAGTCCACAAGAGAGCGTTTACATTCCTTGACTTCCTCTTCAAGTTGCATCAAACGTGTTGTTTGCATCTCAAGTGTCCTCTTGAGATTCTCATTCTCAACCACAAGTACCCTTAGTGTGCCATTCTCCATTGCAAGTGCTCGTAAGTCTTCGCCTTGTTTGTTTACGGTCTCTTGCAATGATACCAAGTACGCCATGATCATGGTTTTCGATGTCGTTGGTTGGGTGGTTGTGTTGCTATCTTCACACTTAGGAGATTATGGATCATTTTCCACAATGGTTGTGGACCTTGTTGAAGAAGAAGAACCCTTGCGAGTGCCGGAAGACATTGTATGTAAAATAGGAGATGAGAATCAATTTTGTTGAACCTGTTCACTTCGGAAATGCTGCTACAGAAATGCCTTCCATAACTCTGAAAATTTCTGTATTTACATCAATGCGTAGAGGACTTCGTGCTCTTCGATTGAGGCTATAGATCACCCAAATCGGAGTTCGGATGAAGAAGTTATGATCAAAAGAGTGGATTGCTGTCTACTAGGTCAAAAAACGGCTGCGTTTTTTGAGAGAGAGAGAGAGAGAGAGAGAGAGAGAGAGAGAGAGAGAGAGAGAGAGATTTTATTATTGTCCTCAGAGGTCAAATATGACCTATGGGACCAAAGTTACATGTGATGTAGTATGTGTATGGCTGAGGAGCGACTCTCGATGCTCCAAAATTGTGGTGATGAGAGTCACAATGGAGAGACCACTTTGTGTAACTGGGAGAGGAAAGTGTGTAGGCCTAAGTCATGGCTGAAAATGTAAGAGAAGCAAGTTTGGATGTGACCAAAAGCTGAGTACTCTAGTAGTGTGTGGTACTCAGACTCTCGAACTTGCAGTGAGCATAATATGCACAATCGATTTGACTCTTCTCCATTGCCCCAACGCCCTGTCTCGCATCAAAGGAAATGGGAGCTAAGCCGAATGGCTGCCACAATGCGTATCACCGACAAGGGGATATGCTCAAGCATGTAAGTGTGAGTACGGTTTCCTCTTTCAGCGAAGAACATGGTTTTGTAGTTGGGGGCAATATAGGTGGTGTAATGTATGAAGCGTGACCCACCGGATTTCTCCCAAGCCGTAATACATTGGCATTGTAGAAAAGATTCATTCACTTGGGAGTCAATTGAAACATCATGTAGCAAGTGTAATGCATTCCATCTCCCAAATCACTTCTTTATGTCTTGCATTCATCACGTGCTCAAGATCTTGCTTTTATGCATCTTTTGAACTTTTTTGCTTGCTTCCCATGCAATTGTAGGAAGTCGATGTGAGGGATTTTGACGCATCTTTATCATGTACTCCACAACCATTTCCATGCCCATAACCTCAATTGGAAGAGATCCTGACTCAAGAAGTAGGAGCGTATATGGTGTTTGTGTCTTAACTTGGAGAAAGTTTGTAAGAAAACGCTTTTGGACATTCTCAAACTCTTTCCAAGTCCCACCCCACACTTCAACTCCATAAAGAAGAACCGGTGTCACCAATGCATCAAAAAGATACTTCTTGAGAACCCAACACTTGATGTTTTCCGCATTACACATGTTCTCAAATGCATAATATGCTCTCTTTTCCGGTTCCAAGTGACGCATAACACATTCATGCCACTTGTGATTAGACGGAACCTCAAGGCCAAGGTACTTAAAGCTCTCAACAACTTCAAGTGTCTCATTGTTGTACACAATGCATGGCTTCTCCTTATGGTTGGTTTTCACAAGCATAACCTTTGTTTTGGATTCATTCACAATCAGCCCACTATGCAAGCAAAAGTTGTCAAGGACAACCATAAGCTTTTGTGCATCTTGTAAAGTGTGTGCTAGAAGTACTATATCATCTGCATACAACAAAAGCATGATTATCGCATTGCAAGTAGTGACCTCTTCAATGCCTTCTTCTTACATAAAGTCAAGTACCATTTGTTCCAATTGATCGATGCATAGACCAAAGAGAGTTGGTGACAACGGACATCCTTGTTTAACCCCAATAGTGCTTACAAAAATTTCTAAAATTTTTGTTCCCTTGCGTAATTGACAAATCACCTTCTCATAGATTCGAGAAACCGCAAGCATAAACTTACTTGGCACTTGGAGTTCTTCCATCCTTCTCCACAAATTGTTACGTGGAATCATATCAAAGGCTTTCTTAAGATCCACAAAACAACAATACAATCGCTTGCCTTTTAAGCGACTTTCTTCCATGAGAACACAAAGAGTGACAAGATGATCAATGGTGCTATGGCATCGATGAAAACCCACTTGTCCTTTTGCACGCTTGGCATTGTCTTCAACCTAATCACTCAATTTTATCTTCATTATGCACCCAAACAACTTTGCCATAAGAGACCCAATCATTATAGTTCGGTAGTTGTTTACATTCTTGACATCCCCTCCTTTATGCAAAGGCTTAACCCAATTAATACTCCAATCATAATGCATACCATGTTGAAGTGCAAGTTTGAACATATCACACATCCACTAATGGGTAAAATGTCCCGTCCATTTGATCATCTCCGGCTTGATACCTTGAAGATCTCCCGCTTTGCAAGTGGCCAATTTTTCAAGCCCATTGCATATATCCTCAATAGTAAACAAAGACGGCATACATGGGAGTGAACCATAAAATGATATTTTTTCAGCATTTGCTTGCTCATATAATTGCCTACATACAATGTGTGTACATATCCACAAGACTCAAGTTACCAGAATTCTCAATCCGCTTGCCCCTCAAGTTTCTATAAATTAATTTTCCACATGCATGTGCCTTTTCTTGGACTTGAAAAAGTTGTTGCTTTACTTCCCATCTTCTTCTCTTCTTTTGAACCAATGTCTTGTATGTATGCAAATGACTTTGATAGTTGTCTTTGTCCATAGTTGCATCAAAGGACTTTCGAGCATCTTGACATTCTTTGTCAAACCATCTTTTGTGTGATCTATCCATGGAGATGCTTTAGGTAAAAGCATTCTTCGGCACAAGAACAAATAGCTTTCTTGAAAGCTTCCTATTTACTTTCCAATGGTGTATCATATTGAAGCTTTGTCATCCATAACATTTGCTCAACCATTTCAATGTACGTTGGCGCCCGTTTGAAATCCATACATAGTGATAATTTCTCTTTCCTTTGGATGAGATTATCATGCTTAGTTGCTTCTCTACATGAAAGGTCAATACATAAGGTCCGAAGGTCGGATTCCGAGGTCCATTGGCCAAACATAAAACTCTTTATGCAATACATGATGGCTTTGGAGAGTAGCATATAGTCAATCACACTATCCCCATTATGTTTTCTACATGTAAATCCATTGGTTCTACTCCACAAAGATACATCATTGGCTCGGGGGGTTCACTATGTGTAAAACTACCATATTACGTGCGTTTTAAACATGTTTGTAAAACCCCTTATCTGTGAATTTTGTTAGGAATATAATGTACCCTTTTCTTTTAAAATCTGTAATTTTTTTCAAGTTTGAAAAAATAATGTCCTTTTGTATATATATTTATGTAAGTTTCAAGAACTTTAAATACCCTTCTCTTGAACTCACGTGATAGGTTACATTTTTCTTAGGTGACCTCTCTGGGACCATTGGCAATGAGCATACCCGTGCTATTACACATGTGTAAAAGTAACTTTCCATAGTGATCCGGCTCTTTCTCATCCATTGAATTACAATCATACAAGTGGACTTCCTCCAACTCCCTTGAAATGTATGGCATATCAAATTGTTGAGTATCATGTTGCAATGTTTTTGTGCGAGCATTCATATCCCCAAATACAATAACAACACCTTCGCCTTAGAAATAAGCAATGTCCTCTTCTAAATCCATAAATGACTGATCTCTATCCATGCAAGCATAAAAGGGGGAATCATGATGAGGAATGTAGCAACCGGCTACGAAAATGGGTGCTCTTTTTGGTGTCATAATTTTCACCCATACATAACGTTTGTACTTGTCCTTTTTCACAATTGATACAAAATATTCCAATTATTTCTTAACCATATATGCTACCCCTCCTTGCCCTCTTCATTGCTTGAGATTCTTTGACCACATCAATGAATGTACATTGTAATCCTCCAAGCCTTCAATCCATTGTGTATCATGCTCCCAAGTTTCAATAAGAAGTACAACATCGGCTTTGCTTGTTAGTTCATCAATGCCAACCCCCGCGTTCCATGGGTATCCATTATAATCCCAAAAGCATATTTTCAATTGTAACTCGGTCTCATAGGTCACGCATTCCTATTTGCTCGAGGGACTTGCCTCCTCCTTGGGCACATTTTCTTCGTGAGAGATCTCCTTGTTTTTCTTATTCTTTTCATCATATGCCTTGCGACGCATATTTTGTTGCTTAATAGTGCGATCTTCACATACAAAACATTTTGTATCTCTCAAATAGATCCAACTATTATCAAGGATAATCTTTCGTTTGGTCTCATCCGGCATGGTGCATACAATTGGCCGTTCTCCCGAGCGAGGAGCTCCTTGCTTCCCCACTCTATGTGCTCCATAGACCATAATTCTGGACATGCCAAAGTGGGTTTTGAAGAAGTCTTTGATAACAATGGCAAGAGAAGGAGGTGTCTCTAACTTCTCTTCGGGAATTCCATGAATAACAATGTTCTTGGAACGTCGCTCCCGTTCCTTCAACTCCTCCACATCCACATTCTCAACATTCTCTGTTTGAATCATAGGTTGCATGAGTGAGGAATTAGGAACCACATTGTTACCACATACATCAGCCCAAGACTTGTTTGTGCATACATTTTTCATGTCGCATACATCCCGGCTCGTGTTGTCAAATTTCTCCTCTTTCAATACATGGTCATGCTCTACTTGCTCATGCGCTCCTTCAAAGCATTCAAGTCCACAAGAGAGCGTTTACATTCCTCGACTTCCTCTTCAAGTTGTATCAAACGTGTTGTTTGCATCTCAAACGTCTTCTTGAGATTCTTATTCTCGACCACAAGTATCCTTAGTGTGCCATTCTCCATTGCAAGTGCTCGTAAGTCTTCGCCTTGTTTGTTTACGGTCTCTTGCAACGATACCAAGTATGCCATGATCATGGTTTCCGATGTCGTTGGTTGAGTGATTGTGTTGCGATCTCCACACTTAGGAGATTATGGATCATTTTCCACAATGGTTGTGGACCTTGTTGAAGAAGAAGAACCCTTGCGAGTGCCGGAAGACATTGTATGTAAAATAAGAGATGAGAGTCAACTTTTTTGAACCTGTTCACTTCAGAAATTCTGCTACAGAAACGCCTTCCATAACTCTAAATATTTATTTCTTTACATCATGCATAGAGGGCATCGTGATCTTTGATTGAGGCTATAGATCACCCAAATCGGAGTTCGGATGAAGAAGTTATGATTAAAAGAGTGAACTGCTATCTACTAGGTCAAAAAACGGCTGCGTTTTTTGTTGAAGGAGAAGGACAAGGGGAGAGAGAGAGAGAGAGAGAGAGAGAGGGCAAGAGAGGAAAAAGAGAGAGAGAGAAGGAGATGGAGGTATCTAAAAAGGGGGAGGGTAGAGAGAGAGAGAGAGAGAGAGAGAGAGAGAAATAAAATCTTACTTGAGAAAGCTCTTTCCAAAAACTCTCTTTGGAGTGAGCTTTTTTTATAGATATAGTCAATTGAGCAAAATTTAAAAGAATCTCACTCCAAAGCTTTCTCAAAAAGCTTGCTCCAAACCTCAACTCACCAATGATCAGTTGGATATGAGTTTGAATGTTCTCTCTTGTTTCACCAAGAAGAAGCATAATAGGAGACCCTTCCTTTTTTTATACTCACAATATGCGAGTGTATTGAATAAACAACAAAAAATTACTTACAATATGTGAGTGTTATGGATATATGTAATTTTCTTATGTTTATTCAATACACTCACATATTGTGAATTTAGCAAAAAAATAAAAATAAAAAATGAATGTACAATAAGCATCAAGCATTGTTTATGCCTTGAGAAGCCAAAAGATACAAAAATGAGTAGACCTTTGCCTTTTCATAACAACTCACACAGTTTCAATATAATACATGTTTTGACTAGTAGTTGGTAGCCCACAATTAACACTTTCTCCATATCTAATGTCAAAGAGTGTTTGCTTCCACTCATCAGAATCCTTGTTTTTTTCAACAGAGAGAATCTATTCCCTGCTTTCCTGAACAATTTCTTCAAATTTGGCTATCACAGGGTTACAATTTCTGAATTTCCAAGTTTGTTTGAGGTAGCAAAAGCAGACAATCTGCGTGCAAACCAAAATGGCTTGGTTTTCAAAAACCTTTCCTCTTAGTATCATATCGTTTTTAAAAAAGTGGATCTTCCAAGCATTCTACACCCATTTGCAGATTTTATCCGCAAGACCTCTCGTGGCTAGGTAGTCTTTGTATAGATGAAAGGGTCTTCAATTGCCACTTTAAGCATAGGTCTGTGCATGTCCTTTTGGCTTTTACCTTCATCCTAGTTGGTATCGACCCCCATAGCACTTTTCAAAGGAAGAACTTCATTATGCTTGACCATGAAGGATCCCAGATGTTACATGCAAGTACCACCCACTTTGATTCACGCCATAGTAGCCTCCATTGTTTGTTAAGCGGAGAGAACCAACCTACTTTGTAAATTAGTTTGATGTATGTTCTTGGCTCAATGCCAAACTGTCAAATCAAATTTTGCCTCACAAATAGGTTCTAGAACATTACTTCGACCACAAGCACTATGTTGACTAGTAGTGTTCATTTCCGTTGAGGTTGTATTGAGTAGCCAGTTGGCCTGTTTCTTTGTAACTCATCCTGCTTCTATCTAGAATTAAGTTAGACGTATTAATCCTTTGTTGCTGATTTTTTAGGCTATTTCTCTCCGAAACGAGCTTAGTGAATCACCTTCAATCCTAGAGAGTGAGGGAGACTAGTGGGTGATGGATTTCTTGAAGTATCTTGTTGTCTCCCCATTCTAGTGCTTCTGATGTTTTGGCATGTTTGTGTACCAGCTCCCCGTGTTGCCGCCTAGATTCACGTTTTCTCTAAGAGTGGTGCTAGTAGTTTGTGATGAGCTCTGACCTCTTTCCATGGCCCCCATTAAGAGAAGAGTTTTACCTTGTCTTTCATATCCCATGTCATAATGGCCCAAGCCCGATCTTGGTTTGCTATTGACACCACAAACTTGGCACATGAGACTATAGTAAATGAAGAGGATCTCCAGATGATGGATATCGAGATGAGGAGAATTAGGAAGACTATGATGTTCTCTCTCATGAGTAGCATGCACAGTTAGCTAAGAAGTTGCACTCTCGAAATTCGAATGCAAGCCTCCCCTAGTGCACTAGATGTTATGAAAACCCAACTAAATAAGCTTACTCAATGATAGAGAAAGGAAAAATAATTCAAGAATCGGTGATGCTAGACACTCGGCCCACATCTAGGCCCGATGTCGGCACAGTGCCCGAAGAGCTCTCTATCCCTTCTTGAGCAAGATGATGTTGTTAGGGCTAGAGAAAATCATGCTCTAAATGAACATGATCTTACTTATTTTTCAAGTCTGGGTAGGGAAATTTATTGACGTTGGTACATATGAAACCCCTTGCCCCCATTGTACCGTACATCAGTATTCATTGCCAAGGTTGATTGGTTCAAAGGACTCTCTCTCTCTCTCTCTGTCTCTCTCTCTCTCATCATCGCAAGATGATGTTGTTAGGGCTAGAGAAAATCATGTTCTAAATGAACATGATCTTACTTATTTTTCAAAGTCTGGGTAGGGAAATTTATTGACGTTGGTACATATGAAACCCCTTGCCCCCATTGTACCGTACATCAGTTATTCATTGCCAAGGTTGATTGCTTCAAAGGACTCTCTCTCTCTCTCTCTGTGTCTCTCTCTCATCATCGCATTAGCTAGAGATTGAGACTGGCATATTTAGGAGAGTACCAACAGAAGCTAGGATATACCAATTGTGTCATATAGAGCCGAAGACACAATTACATCACATTTGTCATTGTCCTGTATACTATGAGATACGAGGCCGCTTCACTTTCTATTCAGAGAGGGCTTTGGACCATTTGCTAGAGTCATGAGATATCCAGATCAGAGATGCCTTGGGTTGTTTTTGCTAGAGTTGCGCAGGCAGAAAGAGAGTCTCTTGAGGAGACTAGGAAGTGGGAGAAATTCACATAGGGAGATCATTGTCATCTTTAGAGCAAAGACTCAACAATCAGATGAGCATGCTTCACAGCAGGCTTCACAACCCACTTATACTAGAGGTATACTAGTGGACAAAGGTACTAAGCTTGGAAGAGCTAGATGCCCACATCTCTGAGGGTGACCATGATATCGATGGAGGATCCATCAGAGGATCATGACTATTCTAGCATGATATGGGAGACGCCCAATATGACTATTTATAGAGGTGGACATTGAAAAAGCTCTTCAATGGTCGATGCAATATTTTCTCGGGCAACGCCCGATGTTGGGCATCCTTGGGCATTGATGATGATGATGATGATTTCAGTCTGACGATTTTAGTCTTAGTATTTCACTTTACTTGATTATATTTTTTAACCCAGACATTGGATTAGATCCACAAGGATTGTATCAGTTTGGTCTCATGGTCATTTTGGCCTTTTTAAGATGTTTAATATAACATTTCATTTCATTTCTCTTGTGCTTTCTCCCCTTGGTCTCTACACTTTTACATCATCGACTTTGACATGGTATTAGAGCTTTGGGCTCCGTGACTTTGGTGGAGCAAGGCGTAACCTTGAGAAGAAAAGACCTTCCCCACTTCTTTTTTTGTTGTTGGCGCCATTACCTCCCCTCCTTTGCATGCTATCATGGTTGCAATTATCCCTAGCATTAACATTCTAAAATGCTAATGGGCATGCTCCTGGCGGCGCTGCAAACCCCCCCCTCCTGTAAGCGTTTTAAAACGTTATGACCAACGACACCGGCACCCTTGGTCTTGCTATGTTTTGGAATGCTTGCTGTTGATCCTCCCTACGGCAAAGCACCCCCAACACCCCCTCTCAGCTATGCATTTTGATACGCCTGCAACACGTCTCTCCACTTGACAACGACATCACCATAGTTACCCTACTGGAAACCAATAGAACCCCACCTTTCCTTTGCATTTTAAAATGCTACTGGTTGAGGAATTTTGATTGCCCCTTAGGCCATTGAAGGTAACCTCCCCTCCGGTTGACTGTTTTGCAGTTCTGAAGTGTGAATTTGCGGAGCTATGTCCCCTCCACGCCACTGACAACGGTACCAACTCAAGATCCTTGACGACAACCACTTGCCCCACTTATCGACGTCTCAAAGACTCGTGCAAGCCATAGCATTTTAAAACTCTACTTGGCTATAGGTTTGAGTGCCCCTTGGAAATTGGAGGAGACCCCCCCTGGGGGTGGATTGTCTTGGGAATTTTGAAGTGGAAATTCGCGAAGCAGAGATCATCTTTCTTGTAGATCTTTTTGAAGAAGTTTCGAGAGCTCCTAGAGTGGCTTGGTGGAAGGTGGTTTGTGGAGCGCTCTGTGAAGTGTGTCTAGAGTGGCTCAATGCAAACCTTATAGCCAGCTTTGAAGTGCTTTGTGGCAACTTGGAAAAGGTCAGTGGAGACTGGAGCTCAAGAGAGGGGTGTAAAAGCACCCTTTTGACGGAGCAACTTGGGAGAATTCAAAGTGTGGAGCCCACTTCATGTGGAGGTCTTTGGGAAACTGCTTGGAGATTATTTTGTGGCTTGGTTAGTGTGGCCATCTCTTGGAGTGAGAGAAGGATTCTTAGATTTCCAGACCTTGCAACTTCAATATGGCCCTCCCTTGCTCAAGCACCAGCGACATCAACAAACCAAAACCAACAAATGGCTATGGAAAACAAATCAACCATCATCCAGCTAGCAGCCTATGTCCCAACATAGTTCTCAAGGAATCCGGAAAATTGTTTGGCTCAAGATTGTGAAGCCAAAAGCAAATGGATGAGTTTGCTAGAGGATAGTGACAAAGGCAAGCTTGACAAGGTTAGCAATACTAGTACTTAGTTAGCTTCCTTGGTGCCCATGAGATCTGACAACAGTTGTTATAAATGTGACATGACGCTTTGTTTGGCTTTGGAGTTTGAAGCTAAAGACAAAAGCAGGAACTCACAAGAAGACAAAGACAAAGGCAAGGTGGACATAGATAATGGTGTTAAAGATTTAATAGAGGAGATTGACATGGCACATGTGGCGGTGACCACAGTGGCCACAACACCAGATTTCTAGTCAGAGGGCATATGTCGCCACTAGCTTTAGCCAGAGAGAGGCTTGTGAGTGGCACAAAGGGGCAAGAAGTGCTTCGTATAATTCAAAAATATCTAAAACACTATGGATGAGAGCGCAACAATCCATTGTTGTTGGCCAAATTATGGACATGATGTGTTTCAAAGCTCATTATCTTGGAGCATTTTGGATGTGATGTCTGTACAATTCATGAATGGGGATTCTTGGACGTAGTGTGGTCTACAATTCAATTTTCTAGTAGGCAACCAATGCTCAAGATGGCATTCTTCTAAGGACCAAAGTTGAGGGTAGAAAATTTGAGGTGTATCTAGTAGACGGATCCTCTGTTGGGGTGTCTGTGGTAGCTTCTTCATCGACTTGGTCTCACTATTTATGTCCTCTATGAGCTATAGAGAGGGTGTTAGAGTTTTGGCATCTCAAGTGAACTTTCCAAAGTGATCCCATTATTTAGTTTGGATGTTAGGTATTTATTCTACTTATTTTTCAAAGCCTGGGTAGGGAAATTTACTGAGGTTGATACATATGCAACCCTTTGCCCCCATTGTATTGAACATCAGTTATTCATTGGCAAGGTTGCCCCCATTGTATTGAACATCAGTTATTCATTGCCAAGGTTGACTGGTTCATGAGACTCTCTCTCTCTCTCTCTCTCTCTCTCTCTCTCTCTCTCTCTCTCTCTCTCTCTCTCTCTCTCTCTCTCTCTCTCTCTCTCTCCCCCCCCCCCCCCTCTGGCCTCTACGCTTCTGCATCATCGACTTTGAAAAGTCTCACCCCATGCCCCAAAGCCTATAAATGGTGGACGAGCTTCAAAGAAATGGGCAAAATTTTTAAAGAGTGCTCAATTTGAAGAGGTCTTTTTGAAAGAGTTCTTACCCAAAAATGAACTAGAAAGAAACTGGGATGATTGGGATAAAGCTTTGCAAAGAGGCATGCCATTGCTCACTTACATAGCTGAATACCGTGAAATCCTTCTTAAACTTCAGGGGATTGACAACTTTCATAAGCCCAAAGGTTTCATGAGAAGGTTTGGATAAAAAAAAGATAAGTAAAAAGGAGCTCTCTTAAGACTTTAGAAGATGCAAGTAAATTGGCTCAAATTTATGAAGACCATGCACACTTAGGAGAGTGTAACATTTAATGGCCTAGTAACTTGTGTAGCGGAAAATAGCATAAACAGAGTGAGCATTTCATTAGAATAGATTCCTAATGAGCATAGCAAGAGTGCTTGGATGGAGAGAGCAACAAAAAACATAACACCTAGTTAGATAGGCATGCACAATACTTCAAAAGAGAGAGAAATTAAGCTATTGACAATAGTTGAGGACCGTATTTACATGGAGCTGGTCACCCCTCCAAAAGGCTTTGTATTATAGGTTTCCCCCATCAAGGGAGACATTTTACGATACAATACTTTGTGTCCTTCAATAACTTGATGGTGCAATGAAGATGGAAGCTTCAAGCACCATGCACACACTTATAAACACAACATCAATTCCCTCATGGTCTCGGACCCAAGGCCTCACACACCTTCGAAGATGGTGAGAGCTAGCGGGGTATGAGAGTAGATTGAGAGGAAGGAGTAGTCTTACGAGAAAGAAGTACATCTCCTCTCATAATCACTCATAATAACTTAGAATAGCTTAGTAATGAGCATGGTAGAGGAGATGAGCATGCATTGAACCTTGGCTCTTGGTTGGATTTGCATCACAAAGCCAAGAGTCATTGGTGTAGGCCTCCCTTCTCACAAGCTTGGAGTAGATGATGAGCTTTCCATTAAAGCTTGAGAAGGAGAGAGAGAGAGAGTCTTCTTGCTTCACACATGAGATTGTGTGTGTGTGTGTGTGTGTGTGTGTGTGTGATAATACCTTGCCAAAATCAGCCCCCTCTCTCTCTTGGTCGACCCCTCTTGTAATTTACTCATGCTGGCACCCCATTACACCTTGCAAAGCTTAGCCAATCATAATTTAGAAGCATAAGTGATAGCCTTGTGACATGTGTCCCCCTTTCCCCTTTTGTGAGAGATTTAGGTAATTAAATAATGCAATTAAACTCTCATTGTACCCCTTTGTCTTTTGACCAATAGGAATCAGGCAAGCCATTGGGCTGTTGAATGCTCATTGGACCCCTTGGGAGACTATCCAATAGTCTTCTAGAGAGATTATTTCTTATTGGTTCTTTTATCAAGCGTTTTTAAATGAATTAAACTAGATTTACTCTAGCCTAATTCTCATTGGTCCACCTCTATGGCCATCCAATAGGATTTGAGTGCACCTTGGGGGCAACTGGGCTAGGGAGCTGACATGTGTCCCCTATTCCCTTTGTGTAAAGAGTGTGTGTGTGTTTCTCTCTCATCCCCTACTTACAAGGCTCGCCTCCTCCACTTTAGGAGTCTTTGAAGACTTTTTGCACACTACAAAGCATCCAATTTTCCTAAGGAATGACCATTGGACTTAACCTTTGAATTTTAGAACCTTAGCATTCTGGAAGTCTTAATGGGCTGAACCTTAGGTCTTTGAAGTCCATTGCTTGCACATTGCTCTTCTGCAGATGGTCCCCCTTTGAATCCCTATTTTCTCTCCTTTGGATCCCTACTGTGACCAGTCTGCTAGCCTTACCAATAATCTAGCTTTTTCTCCCCTGGTACTTCCCCATATTAAATGATCACTTTAACATGAGAAAATCATTTATGAGAATTAGATATTAGTTATTATGACATTACCTCTCTCTTGAAATCATAGTCGTCCTCGACTATGGAGTAGAGAAGATAAGGCCTATTAGTCCTTTTCCTAGCGGGTAGAGGATACCTATGTTACCCTACGACATTGTTCCAGAATGGATGACTAATCCATTTGGCGCTTGAGAGCCTAATCTGCCGCAAGCATGTATACGCATTAGTCCTATCAATCTTTCATAGTAGAGTGACAAGTTCTACTTGGTGTTTGGGAGACGTCGTCTCCGCAAACCTGATCCTAAGCATGCATACTACTTAACAATTGTGCACAAATAACAAAAAGAGAGTCTTATAAGACAAAAACTTTGTTCATTTTAAACATTTGTACATTTGCTTACTCTAGGGAAGCATTGTAAGCATTGACAAGGTTTAGGTTATCCTTTAATTGTATGCCTTGCATCCATCTAGCATCTTCAAAAGGATAATTATTAAACTTAAAGGGTTGCAAGAAAACACACATAGCTTAGAGAAGATGAAAGAAGCTCAAGGCACACAACAGAGAGTGTCTTAATTAGTGTTTGCGTTTGCTGTGAGATAGAGATAGCATTCTTAATCTTTTGGAGAGATTCTTGTAGGTCTTGGCTATACTCATCTACAACGAAGATCTTCCCGTGTACTTTAAGTAGCAGGGGACTTTTGGATCTTTCGTCAATTACCTCGAAAGGTGATTTACCCGTGGAAGTATGTAGAGTGTTATTGTAAGCATACTCCACTAAGGGTAAGTACTTCTCCCATTGTGACCTTTGATCTACTTCCGTTACCTAGGCTTTTCGTAGATCAAGAATTGTTAGGTTAGCTATTTCACTTTGGCCATCCGTTTGCGGGTGATAGGCTGAAGAGAAGTTCAGCCTTGTCCCTAAATTCTGAAAGAGGCCCTTCCAAAAATTAATGTTCATTCTAGGATCTCTATCCGACATTATGGACATCGGCAAGCCATGGTACTTGAAGATTTGTGATATGAAAAGGATTGCCATTTGATGGGCTTTGATAGTCTTTTTGACAGGTATAAAATGAGCTTGTTTGCTGAACCTGTCTACTATCGTCCATATTCCCGTATTGCCATGGATATGCTCTCCCATGGTGAATTAAGGATTGGCAAAGGTTGAAGCAATCTAGGTTGCTTCCCTCTATCAAACTTCGTCTTTTGGCATACCACACATTTAGAAATGCTCTTGTATGTTTGCTTTCATGGCAGGCCAATGGAAATATGTTTCAATCCCTTTTAGGGTAGACTGAATCCCTCTATGCCCCGCATAAGGAGGAGCATGAGATTCATACATTACTTTCTCACGTAGTGAGTTAGTAATGCATAGTCTATTTCCATAAAGAAGATAACCATCTTGTAAAGTAAATGGTTCCTCTTTCTTCCCTAGTGCAAAGGCTGAAATCACATCTCTAAAATCGAGATCAATAGCGTACTCATCTATCGTAGAAGATAGATCATTGTGAGTTGCTATGGAAACCGCATTCACTCTCGGCCGTCTTGAGAGTGCATCGGCTACTTGATTATGCTTGCCAGCAATGTGAGCAATATGAAAATGAAATTGCGAAAGGAAGTGATCTTAGGTCAGGATATTATCAAGCTATAATCAAAGCTCAAGATGTTTATTAAACAACATTTAGAACTAGATATGATCATTAGGGAATTTTTGGTAATGCCCTTTGGCCTTACCAATGCTCTAGTCACCTTTATGAAATTAATAACTGATGTTTTAACACTATTTCGGTAATCGAAGAGGACATCAAAGTGTCCTTTAATGGTTTGGGAAAAAAAAAAACTCTTATCATATGTAGAGTCCTTACTTAAGCTTAAAGCTAACATCGCACTATATGTGGAAAAAGAAGAAACACTAAGAACTCTTGATTCTACGGTCTTGAGAAGCTCTCAAATCCAAATGAGTTCTCAATTTGACCAAAAACAATTCTCAATTTGACCAAAAACAATATAGTTTCTAGGTGAACCCCACTTTACACAAGGTACAAAATCTCTAGATAACGAACCTACTTTTCCCATAAACATCAATGAGTTCTTGACAAATTCTATGGTTGCTAAAGGCCCAAAAAATTTCATTCGAACTTTGGTTATTTACTTTCATATTCAAGCATAGAAAGCATCAAAATCAGCAATTTTGAGCACACCTATGAAGTACAAAAATTGCACGGATGAAAAAACTAGCTTTCATAATGTGGCATATAAACCTTTCAAGCTAGCACCAAATTGGAATTGTACGCCTATATTTGGACCTAAGCTTCAAATTTTCCATATTTGTTGTATGAGATTTAGCAATTTGAAGACAACATAAAGTTAACTTAAAATGAGTGCGATTCTAGTAAAATAAAAAATCACTCCCACCTTTGTGTTGTTCTCTATTTAGGATATTAGGTGTTCCAAAACTCAAGGAAGAAGAGTTACATAGTGATAACTTCATAAATCCACTCAAATTTGCCTTTTGATTATATATACACTTCCAAAATATTCATCTAAATATAAATTTTACTACCAAATCAGCACATTTAAAAAAACAATTGGGCCATATCTTCTAATGCATAGACTTTCCATCTTTTAGAAGCATAACAACACCTTTAGAGCCACCTACGCTAGCTATGCAGCACTTTGGAGGTCACTAAGCTGTGTTTTAGGGTCATCTAAAGCCAATTTCATGCAAATTGGCCAAAAATACTACACGTATTTTTTGACCCAAGTTAATTTAAACATGTTATTCAGACCCAACTTTGAAGGTGGAATCAATAGCCCAAAAAAAGTCCAAGTTTTCTTCAGGTTGTAGGCTATCTTTGTGGATATAGAGCACTTTACAACCTCCTTGGTATCTCAAGCAAAAATTCTACGAAGTTTGTTGAGTTAAGAGGACATAAAAGTATCCAAGGACATAAAAATGTCTTGTTATCAATCTACCACTATTTAAGACTATATCCAGGTAAATTTGCAGTGGTTTTTCTTGATGATATCTTCATCTATAGTAAGAGTAAGTGAGAGCACTTAGAACATTTAAGGAAAATTTTCCAATTTTTGAGAGATAATTCTCTTTATGATAAAGAATCAAAATGCGAATTCTTTACACAGGAAGTAAAGTAACTTGGACATATTATCTCTCATAATGGGGTTCGGATCCAGACAAGGTGAAGGCTATTCTAGATTGGCCGGATCCAAAGAATTTGGAAGAGCTATAGATCTTCTTAGAAATGTCTTGTTTTTTTATTGACATTTCATTAGATCTTCTTAAAGGTGGCTATCATCCACCTTTGTGGAGAATGGAGCATTGAACTGGCCAGGTTGCCTAGGTTGAAAGAGATGGTGTTAATCTTCTTGTGACCAACATCAAAGAATGTTAGCCTGCCTTCACCAAAGGGGATAGGGCCTTGAAGGTGGCCATGGTCCAGCTTTGTGGAGAATGGAGACTGAACTGGGCCAGGTTGAACATCAAAGAATGCTAGACTGGCTTCACCAGAGAGAATAGGGCCTTAAAGTGGCTATGGTCTAGCTTTATGGAGAATGGAGCATTGAACTGGGCCAGGTTGCCTAAACTGAAAGAGATGGTGTCAATCTTATTGTGATCAACATCAAAGAATGTTAGGCTACCTTCACTAGAGGGAATAGGGCCTTCAAGGTGGCTATGGTCCAGCTCTATGGAGAATGGAGCATTGAACTGGGCTAGGTTGCCTAAACTGAAAGAGATGATGTCAATCTATTGTGACCAACATCAAAGAATGTTAGGCTACCTTCATTAGAGGGAATAGGGCCTTAAAGGTGGCTATGGTCCAACTTTATGGAGAATGAAGCATTGAACTGGGCCACGTTGCCTAGGTTGAAAGAGATGGTGTCAATCTTGTTGTGACCAACATCAAAGAATGTTAGGCTACCCTAGGGCCTTAAATGTGTCCATGGTCCAGCTTTATGGAGAATGGAGCATTGAAGTAGGCTAGGTTTCCTAGGCTAAAAGAGATGGTGTCAATCTTGTTGTGACCAACATCAAAGAATGTTAGGCTTCCTTTACCAGAGGGAATATTATGAGACCAGAGGGGATTGGACCATGCAACTCACCACCCAACATCGCTATATATAAACTAATAGCCTGGTAAATATAGCACCCCTTGATCGCATGTCCGTCTTGGCCCTTGGCCTGCCCGGTCTTACCCTAGGCATGACATTACTCCCCCCTCGGAGAAGCGTTTCCATCCTCAAATACAAAAGTGGTGATGTCTTCATAAGAACACTAATGTTTTTCGCAATGGCATCCTTCATCCAACTGTCTATTTGATCGGAAGACAGTCCAATAGGAGGTTCAATGAAATAAAAAAGAGCATCTTCATTTTCCACACTAATTGATCAACAATGTTAGGAACAACCATCTTGGTTAAGTTTTCTATAGTCAACTGATGTGATAATCTAGCTTACACACATTCACTTGTGTGCACAATGATAGACAAACATTGTGCACACAATTTTTGTCTATCACCTACCTTAGCTAGCATGATCCCATTCCCATCACTTTACATGTCTCCAAAGAAGAAGGCCCTAGAAAAAATAAAGTCAGGTGGACTGATACTCCTTAGCAAATCATAGGGCTTTACTGAAATTTTGGAAACACTCCAAAATTCAAGAAAGGAGGTAAGGATATGTAAATGGTGGGAATGGCCTCCAAAAGGAGATTCAGATGTGTGGCTTAGTTGGTTGGACTGGTAATTACAAAGGCTAGTTACTACGGTAACTGGTACAATGCTCATACAATCACTACTTAGTTTTACGGATCTTGGATCTCTTCTCGACTAGTGCTTTGTATCGTAGAGCTCTCTAGTCTCTTGTATCTTTGTAACCCTAATTGAGTTCAGAGTAGACCTGGCCCACATTGTTGTACTGGCTTATATTTATTTTGAATACATTCCAGTTTCAATTCCAATTTTAGTTCCAATTCAGTCTATGTTTCACTTCCAATCTTTGTATTTCATTCCAATCTTGTCTGATTTGAAGTCCTAACTTGATGTGAACGAACTTCAACTAACCAACCTGGAATAGCTATCATGAATGTTCATCTCATTCCACAATCCATGTCTCCCATCCGAGTTTTTGGATAGAGACTTTGCCAACGTGTAGCAAAGACCATTTGCAAGCATTATTTCCCACAACAAGGTAGCCAAAAGAGTCCAAAAAGTGGGTCAAAAGGGCAAAAACACTTCCAAGAGAAAACCACAAAGCAAACCTAGGGTTTGACTTTTATCTGGCTTAATCAAGTACAAACCACACTAAAAATATATAGCTAGGGTCAGGGTACCAAGGGCAAGCTATTGTCAAGTTTCATCACATTCTGCCATTGAGGTATACGGATCGCGATCCATGTCCCCTTGTAATAGACTGAGACCAGATTTGTATCATAGTTATATCAAGTCATAAGGAGCATAGTGGTCCGTTCAAAATTAAATTTTGAGTTCATTTGAGGATTCTTCAAGCTAAAGTAGTTTTTGTGCCAAAAACGTGATAATTTTTGTCGATTCAAAGATTTTGACTACTAGAGCAAATGTAAACTCATAGCCATCAAGTGTTTTCTGTACATATTGCAAGGGCTAGATTATTGCAGCCTGAAGTGAGTCCGAGTTGAGGATTTGGAAGCAATTCATGACGTAACATCGCACGGTTTTGCAATAGTGCTTTTTCTTGATGTATTTGAGATGGGGTAGACTATACTAGAGTAGAAACCTTGCTGTGGGAGACCATATTAGCCACATTTCCACAGACGACAGTGTGAATCAAGGACCATTGCCTTCTTTAGAGCCAATCCAAGAGGAAAGTTTGTTTGATACTTTGTTAGAAAGATCTTATACCTACACGACTGAGGAATACAAATGGGAGTCGGTCCATCCTAGCCCGCACCAACCATGAAACTATTGTATTTGAAATACCAATTTGAAAATCAATAGAGTGCAAAAATTTACTAAGATGGTATGGATCGCTACTGCGTAAAGTTAGAAGAGCAACCTAGTGATTTTAAGCACATAGTGCTTTATGGACTACAATGGTGATTGATACTTCAATAATGAGGGTATAATGTATTTAGTTGTGCAAAATCCCTATATTGTGGGCAAATGGGGAATGACAAGCACAAAATACAAAGTTGACATAGAGCTCGAGGATAAGCCGCCTAAGTTGGACATTCCAAATGCGAAGCTAAGGCAGTAAATGATACAACTCAAGTACCTATGCTTTCACCTTGAAGTCCTGTGGCATTACGCAAGATGACTTATGGATTCTCTTCCCCATGTTGGCATCAAGATTTCTACTCAAGGACCTACGTCATGCTTGTGGTGCTTGGTGGATTATCTTTAGGAGGGGAGGGGCAATTCCCTTAGGCCAGAGTGGAAGGTGGCATAGATTGAGGAGGTGAGGATGAACAAGAAGGAGGGATCTACAAGAGGAATATAGGATACTAAGGTTGAGGGGCCAATACTATGGCACGATAACCAAAGCAACCAGATTCTTCCATCTTAAAGGAACGAGCCAAGTTGCATGTATTTTCGCCTTCGCTCCAATATGATAAACCATCCACAAAAAGATCTTCTCTCAACTTCACCTTCACTACAAGCACACACTTGCTTTGCAAAATTAGCACAATGAAATATTATGACATGCAAGAACCAATATAGTTTGTTTTTGAACTCACAATCACACGATAGCCAGTGGAGCAACTCAACAATTGACCTATTCTAGCCGCGTAATCATTATTCGAAGTGTGTTATTATTGAGGATGTTAGAGGCGTTTCACACTAAGCAAGGATTAACCCCTGTTGCCGTGCACGTCATCTTTGAAGTTTTGTACCCTACCCTCTCTCAATAACTTTACCAAAAGAGGTGGAGTTAGTCCCCCCTGGCCACGTGCGTGTAAGATGCAATTTCATTCGCAAGAAGACATCTTTAATGCCATCACCTTTTTCCTGTTGTGTGCAAAACACCTCTTATGCACTACAATTGGGGGCCACTCTAATACCTTACCTTAATCATTTAACAAAAAACATCCCAATAGTAGGTTAAGACTTGAGATTGCTTGTATGAGTACGATAGAGAAAAAGAGATAAAAATCATTGGAAGCGAGAGAAAAAGAAGCAGGAGAAACGAATTTTAATGATGTAGGGACAATCCCAACAAACCTCAAAGATTTATCCAGCAACTCTTTAACTCAAGACGTGTCACAAGAGAGACCCACAACAACCAATCTACCACACTGAGAGAGAGAGAGAGAGAGAAAATTAAAGTTGAGAAAGGAGCATGCTCACCAGCCAGTATACAATTCTGTCCACATTTTTGGTTTATATGGAGCATTTGGTTGAAATATGTCTCCATTAGTCACTCCATTATGGGTATTCACCTTAAAAGGGAAAGAATAGCTTCAATATAAAGTATGCATGTTTGTTTTATGACACTTCTTTGCCATGTTTAAAGGCTTCTTCTTTATTTTATATAGTAGCGAAGATTCACATCAATATAGTATGACATCAATTTAAGGCACAAACCAAATTTACGTATATACTTCGATTCACAAAGTTTAATAGAAATTCTAAATATTCATTAATTTAAAATCTAAAATTAGATTATAGCATAACATCCATCTCTCTCTCTCTCTAAAATTAGAAATGGCAACTCAGGAACACATGAAAGAGAAATACCTCTCACTTTCTTTTAGAAAGATAATCAACTCTCTAATTTGAGCTATCATAACATGATACCGTGCTTCTCTTTGGAGAACAAAGAGAAAACACAAGGATCATTATCTTGACTTAAGACAAACCCAAAAAAAATAAAAATAAAAATCCATCCCCCTCACATAGTCCTCCTTTCGGCAGGCCAAGAAGTAGGGAATGAAGAGCTTTCACGTGCAATTTTTTTGATTTGGAGATCATATGGGAGAGTTATGCCCAAAGAACAAAAAGTAGTTTTAGGGCAAGACTTCTTCCTTAGTGTATACACTTCTTCCTTTGGTGCTTTCAAAAGCTCCTTCCTTTAGGCTCTTCATGCATCTCCTTCTTGAGAGCTCTACCACCCTCTCTACTCTTCTTGCAATAGCTTACAATCTATTGCATTGGTTTTATGCATGGATTTTTTCTCTTTGTCCCACTATATTTGTTTTCACTATATGTCCCACTCCTTTTTGTAGGGCTACTGACCTAGGTGATTTTGAATCTTTGAGATGAAGTAACATAGCAAGTGTTGTGTTTTTCGTGACTCATAATGTGCAAGAGCTCCCATTTTTTTAAAACAAAGACTGCATAATCCAATAAGTCCCTCACAAAAGTTCTTATCAAACCACGGATGCAAAAGTGTGATTATTAGTGAAATTTCTTCCCAGTGTGGGTAACCCTCTTGAATATCTAGCCCTCACTACTGTGTAGGTCTCTCTCTCTCTCTCTCTCTCTCTCTCTCTCTCGTCTTCTCCGCATTAAGCACAAATTTAACCACGTACAGAAAGTTCAAGTGTCAATTTTCATAAGTAATCTTAGAAATTCTTAATTAAAATAATAGGGGGTCTATCTCCATTTCAACAGGTTCCTCTTTCTAAAAATTTGTGGTGATGCTACTTGCTTTCTGGGAGGGAGTAAGGGAGGTGAGCCGAAATCTAAGGATACCTGAGAGTGTGCTTCTTGGTGAGAGCTTTGTCATGATAGCGGAGGAGATATGGTAGGCAAAAATGAGCATAGAGGGTGTTTTTCATAGTTGGCTATCGGCTGGCTGGTTAGATAGTCAGTAGTTCCTATCATGACACTACACATGCCTAGCTATTGGAGATCGAGGGCCTAAGTGGTCCCTGTAGATGACAAGGCCTTTCCTCCCTTTAGAGGATGTAAGAGAGGTGTCAAGAGATTTCTTTAGAAGAGTCTTTGATTACTTGTGACAGGGACGAGATCACTGAGCATTATGATTATGCTTTTCATAGACATGTTCATAGTGTACTTAGGGGCGGGCTAGGATTAATCAATATATTTTCAAGTATCATGCTAACATTCTCAAGTTGGAGGACTCGGATGATTTTTAGAAGGTACATGGGTTACACGGCCTAGACAAGGAATGCCAACGCAATGTATGTACTCAAAGACCTAAACTCTTAGAAGATGCAATCAAAAGTGCACAAATGCTAGAGGATTCATTAGATAAAAAAAGCCTACTAGTTAAGCTGCCCTCTAATTGCGTGGCATAGCATGACATTGCCATTGTATAGGAAAGTAAACCCATCGACAAGCTAAGAACGTGAAATCTCATTGATTTTGGCTACTTGCAACATGTATTTATTAATATTAGCATTTCTTTATGGGCTTTACCAAATTTTTCTGGGTAAAAAACAAGGATGAGTGAGTTGTTTGGGTCGTTTGTAAGGCATGCATTACTTTTTCAAGATGCCACGAAGTCCAAATTAGACCCTGTGACAACAATAGGCTTTGGACATTACAAGTTTTCTAATATGCCTTTATAAGTTGATAACATGGTTTTGGATGATACTCATTTATAATGTTTTGATGAAACACTTAGAGCATCTTCGTAAAGGTTTTGAGGGAATGTGAGTCAATTTAGTGAAAACAGTCCCGCCCTTGGGATAATAAAACCTAAGATGTATAGTGACACTAAAGTATTGAAAGTGAGTAGTTTTCCCCCTCCAATTTGTACTTAGGAGACAACATGCAGAAAATTTCATTGTTACCAGTCATGGTCACTATGCCTTATACAAAATTTGCTTGCGTGGAGCGAAAACTACACAAAACCAACTTATGGTATACAACACAACCCTCAAAAGTTTGCAAAAAACATCATTATTATCAACCATGGTCACTACCGGTTATCCAAACGTTGCTTGTGTAGAGGGAAAACTGCACAAAGTGCTTGCTTTGCAAAAAGTTGCACAGTTGCAAAACCTACCCAATGGGACAAAATTGCTTATGCACTATTTCCATTAGTGAAAATGGAAGCCAAAATTCTCCCAAATCAAAAGTTAGCAATACAGGAAATCACCTTCATATGAGAAAATGAGCAAAGAAGGTGCTAACAACACTACCAAGATGCCAAAGCCAGTTATGCTATCAATTGTTGGAAATACAATAACTGGAATGCATGTGAAGATGGAGAAGATAAAGGAGAAGTTCAAGAGAACACAACACAACAAGTAGTATTACCGAGTGTGCTAATTGAAAGACAAGGCTTTCCCTAGAGGCATAGGTAAAGATACAAGAGAGGGGAGAGAAACCTCCTAGTGAGGGCAAAAAGTGACCTGTCGGTCCTAAATATGTTCACACAAATCATTACCATAAAATGGTAACATATATTACATCTGGAAGCAACTAATTCAATTGGACATATGATGAATTATTCTCTACGTGTCTTCATACCCCATATTATAATGCGGTTTCTTAATCATGTGCCTATCAAAGGATGCAAAGAAAAATACAAAGATGAATCAATGGATTTGAGGGAGTGCGGTAAGTTTGTTGCATAGAGCATATAGTATATTGTGAAGATTTTTTCAAAGTTGCATTATGGAGTCTTCACACCTAATTGGCCAAGTTGTTTGCATTCTAACTGAAGACTAGTTGCACGCTTGCGCAAGCATAAAAGAGAGGGCTCATTGGATTTTTGGCTCCCTTGCTCCTCTCACACACTAGCTTGGCAAGACAATATCTTTCTCTCTCTCTCTCTCTCTCTCTCTCTCTCATGGGAGCTCTAGAGACGGACTCTATGCTTAAGCTCTTGGATATGGATACTAATCCAAGCCAATGAAAGTTTCTTCTTCTCCATCTCTACTAGTCTATTATACTAAGCTATGCTTAGAGCTTGCCCATGAGAAAGCGTACATGGAGTATCAATTCTCTATCTTGAAATATACTTCTTTTCACCCTCATCTACCTCCTTCCACGTCGTTTCTTTCTCCATGCTAGATCGTTTAGGGTCTAGGAAGGAGGGCTACACCATGGAGTCTTGAAGAACACCATCTTCTTAATTCAATAAAGGCTCCGCAAAAGCACAATCATGTATTGTAAAAAATATCTCTTTTGAGAGAATTATAATACAAGTCCTTTTGGAGGGGGGATAGACTCTAAGAAAATCCCGTCCTCATCGAGTTGTCAATCTTAATTGGGTATTCTCTTTGAATTATGTGTATGATGTTAGTGTTTTTGATGTGTAATTGTGTAAAGGAATCAGCTCGGCACAACCTATAGTCTCCTCTCTATCTTTCTCTTAAGGAAAATTCTCTCCTTTCATAGCTAGATTCCATTGAATCTAAAAGTAAGAACTAGATTCTCTGACATGGTATTAGAGTTGACTTTTTTCTTGCCTAAGAAGAGAGATCCTTGAGTAATCTATGAAAGGTTGAAGTTGTTCATTAAAATAGGGTAAGTGGGACTGGGATTTATTATCATGGTTGTATGCCTATTTACACGGTACGGGGGACATCATTGGGATCTATGGTCTTAATAATGGAGTCTTTCAAGACTTGCCTACGGCTTAATAATTATTGAGATATTAGTCACCCGATAGGAATCGGTGCCAGCCTCACATTGTTAAACTCACTCCACTACTCTTTGCAATTAACAATATTCTAAACCACTGGTGTCGTTACTCGAGTGCTAATTTTCAAGGGATAAGAGGAGTAGTAGCCAAAAAGTTTGGAAGTGCCGAGGAAAGAGCTAGCATACACATACAAGGAAATTCAATCATGGCACAACATAATCAAGAGAATGTAATTAATATTGACAGCTTAAATTTGGCTCATGGCCTTGCTAACAAGTTACAAGAAGCAATGGGGAACCTTCTTTTGCAAGCATAGGTTCAAAGTCAAATTCAAGCCCTTCAAGTTCAAGTTTCCCCAAGTGCCCAAGAAGAGAGAATTCCTACAAAGCCTCCTAATGAGACCTTCAAAAGAGTTATCTCTTTGGGTGGTGAAGAGGAGATACGAGAAGGACCTCCAAGGCAAATTGATCAAGGAGAATAAGTGCGTCTTGAACTTTCAATGGAGAGGTATGAAAGTGACACCCATCCTACCTCTAAAAGTGATGCTGCCCCAAGAAGATGGCAGGAAAGGCGGTCACCTAGTCCTCCCAAAAAGAAGAAGAAGTCATCAAATACTTTCTCACATGACAATCCAAAATAGGGATAAAGAAATCCTAGCAAGAGGAAGTAACGAAAGTGGTCATAATCTTTGTCTTGTTTTTCCTCTTTCTCCTCATCATCACCATCTTTTGATATGGAGGACAATGACTTGCCATCCAAGAGAGAGAAGAGAAGGGCTTAATGGAGAAGTTATGCAACATGGAACATAAGTTGAAA
Source organism: Adiantum capillus-veneris (assembly GCF_014529385.1). Classification (NCBI taxonomy): domain Eukaryota; kingdom Viridiplantae; phylum Streptophyta; class Polypodiopsida; order Polypodiales; family Pteridaceae; genus Adiantum; species Adiantum capillus-veneris. The sequence continues at coordinate 150,835,011 of NC_140944.1, forward strand.
ATATTCAAAGACGGAGGAAAGAACATCAACTTCCTTACATATAATGGAACCTTTGGAGCAATTGATATTGGCCTTTATCCCCAATTTGACGTAGCTTTTAGAGATGAAGATTGATCAAAATCTTCAAAGCTCCAAAATGTTTCCATGCATTTCCAGAAGTTAGCCCAGAAGTTAGCCCGTCAATGGTGGCAAGCTCCTTGAAGCTCCAAAGACCTAGAAAGTTTTGAGGATTGCTATTATGAAGCTTTGAGGATTGCTATTATGAAGCAATTCCTTGCAAGTGATACCCAAGACAAAGTCCTCACGGATTGGTGAAGCTTGAAGATGGCCCCATATGAGTCTTTTTAAAAGTATGTGGATAAGTTATGGGAGTTAGGTCTCAAAGCCACTATCTATAAAAAGATAGAATTTGTGAAACAAAAGCAACAATTTTGTGTTGTCCTACCTGAGGAGATGAGTGAGTATGTCAACTCACAAAGACCTACAACTATTTTGGAGGTTATACATCATACTATGGTCGCTTTGAGGATTCATTTCCAACAAGGGAGCAGGAAGGGCTCAAATCCAACAAAAGATAAGGAATCTGTTAGAGTTCAAGCATCTCTCTTGATTTGTATAGTCGGTCCCATTTTCTTTGGAGGATATGTGTTAGGGAGTGAGGGATGTTTGTGGTTGTGCCCGGCCAGAGGTAGGTTTCCTATGTCGAGATATGTTTAGCCTTGGGTTTTGGATCAGTTCCATGGCCAATAGGCTCCTATAGGTTGGGGATATTTTTCCCAATCTTGCCAATATTTTTCCCAGTACCCATATGGCCTCTGGTATCTTCTTTCTCCCTATTTCTCATTTCATTAGGTCGTGGGGGATGGTGGATGATGGTTGACTTGGACATATGTGGGATATAGGTGTGGGCAAGGCAAAGGAGGTGCAAAGTGTATTTTGGTGTAGGGTGCCCTCATTGGGCACTCCTAGGAGGAGTATGGTGAGTAGGGGGGAAACATCCCTAGAATTTTTGATGGATGCTCCCATCCCTAGAGTTTTTCTCCATGATGAGCACAACGGCACCTTCAGGCAGATGATGGGTAGTAGGGGAATTCCCCTAGTGTTTTTCTTCTCAGAGCATCTATATAGAGACAATGTGATCACTGAGATGCAAAGCACCACAACAGAGTTGTAGGCACGAAAGAGAAGGTTCCATGATATCTATTGAGGCATATTGTTCTCCTTCTCCAGATTTGTTCTTGTGCTAGGAGGATATATCGTCAGACCCTCTCTTTCATAGGAGGATAGGGTAGCCCATGTCAAGACCATGTGAATGGTCTCATGTGTAGGAGCAGTTGGTAGTTTCAATAGCAGTTGTAGTTGTGTGTGCCTCGGCTCTATCCAGCTGGCATGTCACTTCTATGCCGGGCCACCCTTGGTCACTTGTATGAGTAGCATGTTATGAGCATGGAGATTCTTTCCTAGATCTCTCTCTCTCTCTCTCTCTCTCTCATTCTCAAATTCTTTCCTAGATCTCTCTCTCTCTCTCTCTCTCTCTCATTCTCAAATGCCCAATCTCTTTCTACCCCAATGATCTCGCTTCTCCACAGGTGTGCCTTTGAACAGCAGTAGGACTTCTTCATCACTTTTGGAGCAAGTTTCTATGGATGTGTTTTCTTTGAGGAGATGGATTGGCATATTTTTTGTGCCTTTTGCAAATGCACATCTTTCTTGGGATTGTCAATAGAGATACCTGTCCGTTGGGTAGTAGATTGATGATTCAATCACACTTTTGTACTAGATTGTGGATTATGTATGATAGAGAGGGATCTTATTCCTAGGATAGAAGATCTATTTGATAAGCTACAAAGGTCTACCTACTTTAGTAGAATAGATCTTAAAAGTGGTTATAATCAGATAAGAATTGTGCCTGTAGATATTTATAAGATGACCTTTTGTACAACTTTTGGCCTATATGATATAGACGCCTCATAGAAAATTTCTCATTCAAAGTAGGTCCATTCTATGATTTGACTAAAAAGAATGTTAAATTTGTATGGACTCCAAAAGAGAATGAATCTTTAGAAAATTTAAAAGCAAAACCTACCTCTCAACCTGTGCTAATATTACGAGACCTTTCAAATCCTTTTGAAGTACAATGTGATGATTGTGGACAATGCCTTGGAGCTATTTTTCTTCAAGAAGGGCATGCGATAGCGTACAAAAGTAGGAGATCGGATGACCAAGAAAAGAATCTAGGGATATATGAAAAGGAGTTGGTAGCTATCTTACATGCCTTAGATGCTTGGAAACATTATCTCCTAGACACTCCATTTATTTTGCGCACATATCATCAAAGTCTTTAATACTTTTTGGTGCAAACTAAATTAAGTGATAAGCTAATGACATGGGCAAACACTCTCTCACAATTAGATTTCATATTGCTCATATAGTTGGTAAGCACAACCAAGTGGCCAATGCACTTTCACAAAGGCCAAAAGTGAATGTTGTATCAATAGCTACTCACAATGATCTATCCTCGATAATAGATAAGTGCGCTATGGATCCAGACTTTGAAGATGTAATTTCAACCATTGCACTAGGGAAGAAAGAGGAACCATAAAATGTGCAAGATGTTTATCTTCTCTATGGAAATATGTTATGCATTACACATAGCTTACGTGAAAAGGTCATGTACGAATATCATGTTCCACCTTATGCGGGCCATAGAGAGATCCAAGCTACTCTCAAGGGAATAGAGATGTACTTTTATTGCCAACAATGAAGGCAAACATACCGAACTATGTTGCCAAATACATTGTATGTCAAAAGACAAAGTATGATAGAGGGAAGTAGTCTCACTTGCTTCAGCCATTGCCTATACCTGATTCCTTATGGGAAAGTATCTCCATGGATTTTATCTTTGGATTACCAAAATCCATAAATGAGAATACAGGAATTTGGGCAATACTAAATTGGCTTAGCAAGCAAGTATATTTTATACCGGTCAAAAAGACTATTAAAGCACACGATATGGAAACTCTCTTCATCTCACAGGTCTTTAAGAATCCTGGCTAACCAACATATATAGTATTCGCCAAGAATGACCAGTAATTTTTGGAAGGGTCTCTTTGAGAATTTTGAAGTTGAATTTGTCAATGGCCAAAGTGAGATAGCAAATTCAACCATCAGTGATCTACTTAAAGACTATGTTACAGAAGTACCCTTAGTAGAGTATTGAGTACAATAACAATGTCCATACTTCTACAGGAAAAGCACCCTTTGAGGTAATTGAACGAAGACCCAAACTCCCATTGATAGTCAAGACACTTGGGGAAGATATTTGTTGTTGATGAGTATAGTAGAGATCTCAAGAATCTTTTATAAAGAGTAGGGAAGCTATATCCATCTCACACAAAAGCAAAAGGCTATTTTTGATAAGCATAGAAGAGCCTTGATCTTCAAAGAAAATGATTTGGTATTGCTCAAGTTTCCAAAAGCATGCCTAAAGCACACTACAAGCAAGGGAACACAAGGACGCCCAACATATCACCAAAAATATTACATTAGCAAAAAGATATTATAGCCCATTTCAAATTCTTACGCCTATCACAATGAACAACATGTGAGCCTCTTGAAACCTTATAAGGGCGAGCCACCCAAAGAACCAATAATTGAAGAAACCTTTGAGTTTAAGGGTCAAGAAGAGTTTTTGTAGCTAGAGAGTATCCTACGACATGAAGAAAGATTTAAAGAAGTGATAGACTATCCGACGATATCTTGTCAAATTTAAAAATTATCATTTTGAAGATGCAAGACATCCAGCTAAAGGATAATGTAAGCCTTGTAAATACTTACAATGGCTCCTATCAAAGGTGAGAATCAGCTATGAACCAATATATTTTATAAAGATTTTTTCTTGTTTTAACTCTAATATTTCTTTTAAATGTTCATAAGTTTCAAGTGTATGAATACTATGAATCTTTTTTATTTTTACTCACAGTGAGATTAATGTTGTGTAGATTGGAATTGTGAGAATCAAGGAGAAGGCATCAAATAATCTCTCTTGGCCATTTCTATTTGCAAAGCGTTCTAGTTATTTTGCCAGTAAGGTTTCATTGTATATATCTAGTGAGAACTCACCCTATAAAGGGTCATGAAAGAAGTGATAGATACCACTCATGGACTAAAATGTAAAGAGGGCCCTCAAATACTTGGCACCTAAAATAGGTTTCATAATAAAAATTAAATACTACTCCACCAAGAGGTGATGAGGAATTTGAGGGCTAGGATTTTAGGCTAATTGTGTGCAAGATTCTTCTCTCTTACTCTTATGCTAAGTGTATGTGCAAAAATCATGTCTACATCTTCTTTCTTACATGCTTTCACTATCTAGACTATTCTGTGTGTGTGTGTGTGTGTGTGCGCGCTTGGTTTTCTTGTCTAGGTTGTATGTACTTGGGTTTTGGAAGAAATGGTGAAAGGTTGATGGTTATGTGTGTGAGGAAAGATTGAAGGATTTTAACTTCATTCTCCTGAAATTCTCCCGATAGTGCATGCTACATATGTTCTTTATTGGTTGTTGAGAAAGAATCAAAAGTTTCAATGGAAAGAAGAGCATATAAAATCCTTGAGAAAGTTAAAGGAGCTACTTCTTCTATCACCAACCTTAACGAAGGTAGACTTTCAGTGTGAAAGCCCTATGATTGTTACAATGGATACAAGCCCTACAAAGATTGATGGGCCATGGGAAAGGATGGCAAAGAAGGAAACATGTATGTGTGTGGTGAGATTTGGACCTAAAGTTATGTATTCTCATCAACGAGAGGGGTTCTCCTATACAGGCGCTCGAAGGATAGTAAAAATCCCAGACGCTTCAGTGCTATGAGTTAAAAAAAAAACTTTTTTTATATAAAACCTACGGGTTTTTTCCCAAAATGCAAGAAAAACCCCTTCTTGTAAATGATATTTTGTTAAGTTTTACATTTATCAAATAAAAAACCCTTTAATTTGAACTAAGATGCTTTACTTAAACTTTTAAAGTGCATCCCTCAAGAAGATTATGCATTTGTAAGGAGGGAAATGTGGGGAGTGGTTACAAAATTGAAGTGTGGCCAGAAGTACTTGATAAGGGCATTTGTGGTCAAGGAAACTGATAGTTTACCTCTTCTTGGATAATGATAAATTGTTCAACTCTTGACATTGCAATTTTCTTAAATCCACAACTTATGTATATTGCATGGAAGGAACATCCAATGGCAAATATGCTATTTAGAGTAAGGTATCAAAATGAATAGGCCATGGTTGTTGAGGAAGATGATGTAGGTAAAATTTTTTATATTACTGCTCATGCTAAGGGTGACCGAGTTGAATCATTAAATGCTGTATGTGGTTGAATGATTTCTTTTTTGGCACTACCTAAGTACTTTGGAAAGAAAAGAGGATGATTTCGTTTGGCGTTGTATGTGGGTGAATGCTTTTTTTTTTTGGATGTTACCTAAGTACTTTGGAAAGAAAAGAGGATTGGCCTGATTGGAAATTCATATACAAGGAAGGCATATGGGTTATTGATACTCGGGAATCATAACAAAGGGTTGGAACTTCATAGAGAGTATCATATGATAAGGAGACTCAAACAAAGGTCATCAAGGAGTTTCACGAGAGTTTATGGGCTAGAGACCAACGTGTATGGGAAACCTTTGTCAAACTATAAGAAAGGTTTTGGTGGAAATAATTGTACAATGATGTATCTCAATTTTTGGAGTCTTGTATAAGGTTTCATTTCTATTCAAATGTACAACATTGTGATGGGCTACACCCTACTTCCCTATTAGCCATGCATTGCAAATGGGTAGTAGATGTGGTAGATTCGTCTATGGTATCTGAGTCCTGACTACAATCAAGGATAGGAAACACAAACGTGACATGCAATTTCCATCAATAGATGCAATTTATGGTTTTGGTTGTGTCTAGCAAATAACATCAAATTGATGTAAATTGAACAATTCGAAAGGTGAAAGCCATGGGGAGTTGTTGTTTTTGATCCATAGGTTTCCAATCAAGAAGCCATATCCAAGCTTCTTAGGCATGTCATGCGCTATGAAAGTGAGGAAAACATTTCTCAAGTTTAGATATTAAACTTTCTCTCACTACTACTAACAATCTAGAAGAGAATGGTAAATTTGAAGGTTGGCATACTCTGATCATCAATGCTTTGGGCTAAGGCTTGCAAACTTAAAAAGGAAAGTGTCCAAGACTACTTCCTTATGCTTTATAGGTTGATTGTACAACACATAGCTCAGTCACTACTTGTATGCCTGTTGAATTGATATATGGTTAGAAATCCATTGTGCCTATTGAGGATGCAATTCATAAATGGAATCTATTGCTTTAGGAGGATGGAATTTTTAGGGAAGATCTTCTTGCTTTGCATATAAAGAATTAAGAAAGAAATCATGAACGTATTGAGATTGCAGTAGCACATTTGAGTAGAGAAAATGTTGAAGAATAAAGATAGGTTTGATAAGAGGTATATGCTCAGACCACATACCATATTACTACCTCCTTTTTAGTTTTCATTACCTAGAATATTTTTAGATTACATTTCAACTAAGAAATTCAAGTCTCCGTGGACAAAGTCATCACAATCACCATGCTACGAGATGGAGGTTGACCTCATGATCTCTCGCTTAAGGAGAAAAAGACATTGCCCACCCACCTACCATGTTGAGGTACGCAATCCAACTCCCTATGTATAGAAAAAGACATTGCCCACCCACCTACATTGCCCCCCATCCCTTGTCTGCCACATGTCCTCTCTCACTTGTGCCACACCAACATTCATTGTCAACCTTGCTTGGACACCTCGCTCCCTTGCTTGGCCAGTCACTTACCTTGTGCACATCCACTGGCTACTTTGTAGACACTTGGTAGCCCCTTTTCTTTTCCCACTTCATCACAAAGGGGGATCTTTAACATTCTCCATAATTAAGCTCATTAGGGAAAATTCATGGCCTTGGATGAAACATTGTTGGTGCTTTCTCATATGAGACGATGTGTATTTTTGTTGTTGAATATGAACATGTCAAAGTATCATGGTAGAGTACTCGCCATCGCTATTATTTGAAGAGCTCCCTATTATTTCAAAAAAAAAAAAACATCGGAATAAAATACCCTTCTCTATGGGAGGGCATATTTTCATTTTTCCCTTCTAAGGACTATTTATCGCAAAAATTACAAGTAAATTTTTAACTTAGCGATATGTTTTGTGAACAATATAAGAAGGTAATGTATTTGATAAATATTATTAGAAGAATTTCTATTTACAAGCCTTTCTAAAGGTCAAACCTTTTCCACTAGAGGATTGGAAATACATGAATTCTAGAAGAGACTCTTATTTTACATATATGTTCCATTTTTGATGCTACATCATGTCTGCGTTTTCTAAATTATATGGGCATCTTATTAATGTCCTTTCCCTTCCACTAGTAGGTACCCTATTTTGCTACCGTTTCTTAGAAAAGGGAAATATTTAAACAAGCACTTCTAATGACACTGATGAAAATTTGACCATATGATGGAGAAAATGCCGTAGGAAGGGTAGATGGGCATCAAATCCTATTGGGTTACTACCTCGCATATAAATTTTGATGCAGGTAGTCGTTCTCCAAAAATAGTAAGCAGTGTGTGAATCCATTGTAGATGTGTCTAGAGATCATGACAAGTTAAAAAAGTTTATTTGAAATGATTTTTTAGATAAAAAGAGTTTTTCCACAAATTTAGGGACTTTTTGAGTTGTTTCACCGTTGTATGTTCAAAATGGGCCGTTTTAGGACAAAAAGGATAAACAATGGGAGTGAAATGACAAAGATTAACCATTTTTGGGTCAAAAATAGTTATAAATGCCACATCACTCACGGTGCCATGATTGCAAGCAAGCAGTGGTTTCTTATGGCTAAATGCTAGCTCTTCAGTCCTCTTTGAAGAGGATTTCTCCTCGAATTCTCAAGGTTAGGATTGTCATGATAATCTAAGTGCAGGTCATCTAGAAATAAAAAAGATATACACACTAGTAGGAAGGCAATTTTACCGTCAAATTTTGCATAAATACGTCAAAGAATGTTGTTATACTTGCAATGCCCACCTCTCTCAGTTTTGCCACCACAATATATGCTGCATAGTTTGTAAGGCCCCCATATGAGAAGAAATCAATGGTGCACATATATTTGGTGGATTCCAGCTTTGCACATTGATGAGATCTCTAGTTGTGATCATGGATGGTATGAAGCAAATTCAAGGGCAGAATATTCCTTTTGTCGAAATATCTTGTCCGGTGGCGACCGAAAGACAATCAGAAAATGGCCGTCCGGTGGCTGGTGGCCGGTTGTCCGTGGTCTTTGGCCGGTGGGTGGATTTCCTTGGCCCATGGCCGAGTTCTAGGAGGACTTGTCTACCCAAAAGCGGCTACACATGGGCGCATGGGAGAGTCCTACTTGGACTTGGCTATCTAAGGGCAGTTGCACATGGGCGTTTAGAGGCTCCCTTACATCTATATAAGGAGGCCTTCTCATGAATAATTCGGTAGAATGGTGTGCACACTTGAGACACACAACACATCCTTGTGTAAGGATTGTTAGTCCCTTGAATTCCTACTTGCTCTAGTTGTTTAGATAGCCATATAAGCTCTACCTTGAGAGCACATGGGTGGATGACACCATCACTTTGTGATAGTGTGCTAATCTAAAGCTTTTGATTTTCCACTAATCAACTTTGCATTGTATCTCTCTCTACTCTCCTTGTTACTAGACCCTTATTGTATTCCACATTTCTTACAAAGAATACATCTTCCATTGTCAAAAGTGCAAGGTATATAAGCTTGAGGGTCTTAAAGAAGGTGGGCTATTGCATCGGTTATAGATCCTGTATAGGAAGTGGAAATTCTCTATGCATTTGGTCATTGTTCTTCACATCACAAATCACAAACATGATTCCATTTGGGTTGTCATAGGTCAGTTTTATTCTATGGTCGTAGTTGATGATATTTGTTCAAACGGTTGCATTAGGAAAAGTTTGGACTCAAAAATGGGCCTTGTAAGAATTGTTGATGTGGCATAGCTTTCAAAAAGTGGGCATCGGTAAATTTTTTGCAAATAAGATCCAAACTTTTCGGAGGTTGGATATTTGGAATCTAATCTTCAAATGCTATCTATTGATATATAGCATGCATGTATTGGACATTGCCTTCATGTAGATCTAGAAAAAGGTGATTTTAGATTACCGTAACGGTGACAAAACCTAGCTGATTGAAAAAAAAAGGCATAACTTTCATAGAATTCATCCAAACTTTTCGGACCTTGGCTCTTTAGAATCCATTTTTCAAGAACTTTCCAATGAGAGGTCATATCATGGGGTTCTAAGCAATATTTAGAGGGGTCTACCGGGTTGCTTTCTTTTGTACAACTTTGATGATGTGGCACTCTTAAAAGGCCCAAAAATGAGTTCAAAATTTTCCTAATGGGTATGATACGTTAAGTATCAATGACTAATGGTCAAATAGAGAGTAGACACACAAGACATTAAAAATTTGAGGAAGTTCTCCATAATTATATATAGATTTGTTATACATTTCTCATTGCAATGTGTGACAAGAACATTCCATTATAAGTGGTATCCAAGATCATATTCATATGTAGCTACATATCTCTTGTTGTATCGTGCAACAAGCACAAGATCACTACAAACGATATGCAAATGGAAACAGAGGAACTGTTACTTTGAAAAGAGTTACTGGGTGTTTCTACAAGTTCTAGATCATCATTAAAAAATTATGCTAGAGAAGTACCCAAGTTGTCTCATAATAAGTAATGATGATGATACTCAAGAATATCATGAAAGTTGACTAAAAGTTAGAGCTACCTACTAACTCATATATACATTCAATGTTCCATGTGAGTTGTTTAACAAAATGGCTCAACACCACAATCAATGTGGTTGACATGTGCCTTTATAAAGCCTTGACTTCAGCTTGATGAGCTAGAATGTATTTTGGATTACCAAGAGGAGTTTATGTGATAGCATTTGGTACAAAAACAAACTTGAGGAAGGTTCTACTTGGGAAAACATTAGTGTTCTCAATAAGTGATTTTGATCTCTTGTTTTCAATGGAAAAACCTTATCTACAAGGGGAGATTAGTTCCAAAACATGGACCCTATAGGAGCCACGACCCGCTGGGGGGGGGGGGGGGGGGGGGGGGGGGGGGGAGGCTATATATAGGCTTGGAATGTATATAGGATGGATGGCAATGATTCACTTGTCTCAAGTTTCCTAGCTTCTAGGTCAAGGGCTCTAGGGAGCTATTCAGAGGCCACAACTATGGATGCTACCTAGCCAATTATCTTTACACAAAGGGAACTTTTATGTGAGGGGGCCAAAAGATGGGATTGTAAAACAGATGTTGCTTCCTTTGTCCATTTTGTTGGCGTAGAATTAAAAAATAATGTCAGCTTTTAGGCATACAGGATAGACATTTAAGATAGTTGTATAAATGAAGAAAAGAGGAATTGGATTCGATCGTTGCTTGGGGTGCAGGATAGCTAGTGAAGATCTAGCCCACCTTTTCATGGAATTCCAGGTGATCAGAGGCCTGGCAGGGAAAATATGCAAGTGGATCCAAAGGACATGGTAGATTAGGCTCTACAAGACTGATATGTTCCTTGGTGGCAAGAAGATGGGTAGCCCTGCTATTCTTATCTACACTCAAACTATCAGACACTTCTTCTTTCACCATATATGGCAAGCGAGGAACCGTCATGTGTTTTAGGGAGGCCTTGATGTGGCAAGATTATTCTCAGATATTATATAAGAAAGTAGAGTGATGATCTATACGCGCTGAAGCAAGTAAGATTTGGGAGACTGGTCTAGGGCTACCCATGACATGTTGTCAACCTAGGAGAAGTAAAATCCTAGAGCTATAGTTCATCGATGATGAATAGCCTTGGTGAGAGGTGGTAGACATCCATGCTGTAATCTTCAACACCTCAAGGCTCGGCCGTTTTGTAAAATTTATGCTGTGCTCAATACAATACACTCACAAATTGTGAGTTTTGCCCCCCCCCCCCAAAAAAGATAGTTGTATAAACCTTCATATAGAAGTCAAAATGTATGTCCCTTGCAAAACTATCTTACAACTACATATTTGACATTCCCACAACATTGCAAATGCAACATGTACAAATTTTGACATAAACATTTTATTGTCTAACGTTACAAATGGGGATAAGTAATGTGTTGTAACTAACAGTTTTGCCTTTATGTTTCTTGGAAGAAGGAACAATTGATTGGTAAACATTATCACATCAATTTATCTTGGAATGTCATGAAAAGCTTATATAATTTACCAAAGAAAGGATAAGTCTGAAAGGAACTTTACCACAGGGTCTGGTGCATCAGGTTGTTTGCACATAATCCATGGGACACTCGTGTTTAGTCCAATTGCCATATTTGCAGCCCACATAGCATAGGCATATGCAGAAGTGTCCTTTTTATAGGCTCCAAACTCATTCTCAATCTGAGAACCACAAGTTCAATAGTATCCTTTCTTGTTTATGATGTAAAAAACATTTGAAATGCAAACTCTAATAGACAAGAAGAAATAGCATGGACATTACTTGTGCCATAATGATGGGCCCTCCTTGCCATGAAAACATGTTTTGGTCTTTCATCATTTGAACTATTTTAGTTGTGAAATCTTGCATTGCTTTCTGCAATCAAGATGAATGGCACCGTCTCAAAATCAAGAAAGGTTGTCACGTTTAATTTTATGATACAAACAATATTCTCACCATGAAAATGGTGTTGTTTGTTCTCATGCCTACATTGTCTTGAAGGTATAGCCACACTGGTAGTCCGCTGCATAGGATATAGTACATGAGAAAGAAAGAACAAGTTCTATTTACACAAAAAAATTGCATCAAAATCAATATGATTTTTTATGACCATCCCTCTTTCAACAAAATAGCTTCTTAAATGAAAAGCTTAGCAAATCTTCTCAATCTTCCTCTGTAATTACTCAACTTTGGCCAAACAAGGATAAACCTTTTCTGGTGTGTGGAAGCTATTTCTCAAGTTGAATTTGCATCAGCACCTAAATAGGTATCTCTTATGAAACCTAGGGTGAGTCCACATCCCTTCATTGCATTAATTAACCTCTTATAAAGTCAATTTATTGCTTAATATTGCACACAATTCAATTTGACAACAGTGAGATTGGGATGTGACCAATTGAATAGATTGTAGGCATAGTTGCACCAATTCATCCCTTTACAAATTCATAAGGAATTTCAACACTCAACCCTCTCAAATTAAACAACAAGCACAATTGAAAACAACTAGGTTGTAGCTAGGCCAAACCTTTGAAAGCTCTTTTGTTGCGACCTTACCATAAATTTTACATGCTCTATAGACCATACTTGAAAGCTTTTTTGACCATAGTTGTACAATCCTCTAGATTATGTTTTGAAACTAACCATTTCTCCCATGTCAAGTAGGATTAAAGGGACAACTAGTGTAAGCCATGGATTAACCAACCCAACGAGACCCATCCAACATTCAAGCTCCAGTTTCTTCAAACTCATTGGGTTGGTTGTAAAGGGAATAAGTGACTCCTTCATGTACTAGAGGCAAGATTGTCCCTGCACACATACTCGTTACATCCACCTTATGAGCAAAGAATATCGAGGCAAACTCATAGAGGTGGATTTCATACATAGAGGGAATTTGGTAAAGTAAATCTCTATGATTTTGTGAAGCTATTGAGAGAAAAGAGAACATTTGTGCTGCATACTAGACACCTCAAAAACATAAGGGGCGGCAAGCTTTATGCATCATCACCATTGCACTAGGTGATGACCACATAAGATACATAGATGATGCAAGGACTTTTTCACAAGCATGGATAAACTTAGAAAGGTTGTTTTATGCTAATTTTATGTACTAAAATAGAATTTTGAAAATGGAAATTTAAGGGCTTCCTTAGTAGAGAAAGGAAGGAGATAGTTGAACGGGCTCAAATTTGCTTGTGCTCAACTATAAGAAGAAAGACAAAGTGGTGGTACTTCTCAAGCACTTCTAGAGATACCAAAATATCAGAAGGACCCAATACCTTCTCTTGACAATGTCATATCTCCCAAGAAGGAGGACAAAGGCCTTATACTAATTGAGGGAACTAGGCTCTAATACCCTTGACAACCACCAAAGTCTCTTTCCTAAACATGACCACCAGAATCTTAATTTTTGCATTATCACTAGGTTTGCTTTGTTATCATGTTACTCTTTTTATGACTCGAGCTTAAGGGGATGATAATTAGTAAACCTATGCTTGTGGTAGGCGATGTGACCTATTCTTAGGCTCACATATCCTAACCACGAGGTCTATTTGTCTACCATGCCACATGATACATCAAGTGATATGAACGCTTGTGGTGTAAACCAAGGTTGCATTCCAAACTCATATTTATCATTCTTTCCATACGATACAATAAATACACATATTGGTATTAGTACATACCGTACTAGTTGTTACTTGTACACATTCACCAATACACATCCATGCATGCATGTATCCATGTGTATTAGGTTGTAGACATATGTATGTATATATGCATATGTGTGCATGTATGCAACCATGCAAATGTAGACATGTACATCTGTTTGTACTTAGTACTTAACGTATTTTTGGTATTATTCGTGACTACACATACCCTACAGTGGTTTTTATTGTTTTCTATGTACTATATTTATCATACCTATCCACCTTGGTGTAAACACTACATGCCATCTTCAAACTGTGTGAGGCATCTCTAATGTACGTTTTCAAGTGGATTTATGCAAGATAGTCGTATTCATCTCTCACTCTCTTTCTCTCATTATATAGGCAATTCTCTTTTGCATCATGAGTGCACTCACTTGTGTCCACCCAAATGTTTAAAGGGTATTTTGGTAATTTTACCAAATATTCATGTGAGGGGAGAGATAGAGCTATTGTGTGCCTTATAATGCATATTTTTACACATGTTTTCTTGACCCACTTCACACTTGTATGATCAAATTGCACAATAGGGATTGTCATACATAAATTTTGTAATGTTGTCTATTTGAGAAATTTATTAATGGAGCACACGAAATAAACTGTTTAGCAAAAGATTGTGTGTTTGCCTAACCTATTGCTGCCAAAACCAAAGAGAAAATTATATGAAATAGAAAAATTGTTGAGAAGTACCCAAAGTTCCACTCAGCATTGATGAAAGGGCCAATGCGAAGGTTGACATAGAGGCCTGCTTCTTTTACCAGATTCAAGAACTTCAAAAGATCTAGATTTCCCTCAAAATTGTACTACAATATGACAAAGAGAAGATCAACACGTGTCATGAAAAAAAACTGAATGTGATTATGACCCTAACATGAAATTCTCTTCCAAATTGTGACATTTCTTACCTAATATATGCATGCACAACAATTACCATACATTTCAAAAATTCTACATGATGTGTGTTATTTGATCTAAATAGCACTTACTTTGCCCTCTTCTGGCTCATGTGCATTCCAAAAAACATAGGTTTGTACAACGTCCAAGCCTCCTTCTTTTGCATTTGATATCAAACTCTCCCACATCTGCAACACACACACACACACACACACACACACACACACACACACAATTATTTATGCCATGGTCACAAGTTCTTTGAGTAATTGAAAGGCGTATATGAAATCCAAATTTTAATATCACAAGTTCACTTTTCTATACATCAGTCTCCTCCATTTCATGTACATGGAGAATGATTGTCATGGGCTATCAAATTAAAAACCTTGAATGTGTTTTGCAGCATAAATGTAAATGATAATGCAATGGAGGTAGCTAAGTCTTCTAAATAAAATGTTTATTATTTAGATATGTAGCAAGGAGAGCAAGCTTTATAGTAGTTAATACAAAACCTCAAATTGAAGAGAGTTCATGTAAAAAAATTAAATGCATGCACTATATTGTACGTAATTTTGATATCTTAAAACCTTAGAATGCCAAGAAATTGTGGTAAATTTCATGTCAAAATGAAAATCAATACTTGAACAGACAAGGGTTGTTAATATTATCATTCACCCCAATTTCTCATCTAATTCCAAGGTCTTTGTCAGATGTTAGCATGTACTCAATGCCCGCTTTTCAACATGTATCTCACTTTGCCGTTTTTTGAACACTTATGAAGTTGCACTATGAGAAGAAGCCATCAACACACACATCTTTGATGGGATTTCAACTTAAAGGTCAAAGTGCTCATTGTTGTATCATGTTTGTAGATACTCTATACTAGCAAACAATTGATTGACGTTAGCCCGTGGCAAGTCGATCAATAGATAACAGTCGATGACCGGCATGGATGGTGATGGCTGTGGACAATGCACATCTAATGCCCAAACCACCTATGCTATATCCACTAACCTATCATCCTTGCTCAACACTATAAGGAGTCTATTGCCATGAGCTAAAGCATCTAATGTTGTGATATCAAGCCCGTGCAACTTGTATACCCTATTAGCTTAAATTGTCTAAGCCGTCAACTAAGATATACCTTGAGAGTGCATGGGTGGACAACTTCATCACATTGTATCAAGTTGGTCATAAAAAAATTATGATTCTCTTCATTGTATAATTTACAACGTTTCTCTACTTTCATTTACTGCAAGAATTGCCTACAAATTTATATTTATTATTAAGTGATGCTGTCCTTTTCAAATGTTATTGTTGTTGGTGCTACACCATTACCCATTTATCCACCAGCTTTCATGGAAGGAAAATATAAAGGCACAAATTACACCTTATAGAAATTAAAAACCTTTGCAATTTGGGATTTCTAAAAATTGTTGATACAATGCTGAGACCAACTCGCACAGACCCAAGTCCATTTCAACCCTTGATTTTAGAAAATTCAAGTCAAACAATTCCTCCTAATGCAACCCTTCTACATGTGCAAAAGAGACAAAGTGTAGATGCTCTATGTGCCATTATCATGTGTGTAAGTGACTGTCCTCAGTTTGATTCACCACATCACCAAAGTACATGAATCTTAGAGTATGTTGGCTCGCCAATATGAGGCTTACACAATCATACCCTAATTCAAAATTTAGAAATCAACTTGAAATTAAAAATCTTGCTGAAGGGGAGAAAGTGGAGGTCTTTATCAAGCACCTAAAAGACCTCCATGGATGAGAAGAATGAAGCCTTCAAAGCTTATTGGAAAGACAAAGAATTGGCCAAACAATGGTAAAGAAGAGCTTGAAAGATGGGTCTTCATGAAAGAAGTATGCTCATTAGTTTAAACTCCAATTGTTGATGGCCTTGAGATTTTAGATAGTGAAGCATCTTGACACATGATGAGTACAAGAGATTGGTATAGTTTCTAAAAGCCTCTACAAGAATCCATCAATATAATTGTCGATAATAATGCTAAGTTTCCTAGTTGAAAGGTTTGGAGCCATCTGTCTTTTAGCAATTACCAAAAAAAAGAAGCATCTCTTCAAGAAGAAGATGATCTACGTTACGACAGTCACAAATCATGGTCTTATAGTTTGCTTTAAGAAATCAATATAAAAAAACTTGGATTCTGAAAGCAAAATAGTGGGTAAAGGAGTATGGTGGAATTATCTTTATCAATGATCATAGAAAGGTGCAGAAAGAGTAGACCTAAACTTTGTCATGAGAGATTCGGTGACCTTAGTATTACATACTACAATGTTAAATGAGATGTAGAAATTTGGGATGGTTGCATATACGCTTACAATTGCATATATGAAAGAAGTATGTGAGGCTTGTATGATAGGCAAGCAGGCATTTTCTGTGGTAAAATGTCTATTTCTACTTTGGGTAAATCTTTCTACTTTTTTATTTTAGTTGATGATTTTACAAGGAAGATATGGGTGTATTGCATTCATGAGAAGAGTGAGGTTTTTAGTAAATTCCAATTGTGGCATAAAATTGTAGAAACAGACATGAAAGAAGGTTAAGAAGCTTTAAACAGATCAAGGAGGGAAATTTATTGCAAATGTATTCAATTATTATTGCAATGAGCATGGCATCAAGCGTTAGTTCACCACTGCTCACACACCACAACAAAATGGTATTGTGAACACAATAATCAGTTCTAGAGATAGAAGTATCTCCCTTTGCTTGTCAAAGCCAATTCCAACACATGCACTGGAACATGCACCTAAACTGCTATACACTGGAAGAACAAGAGTCAACTGAAGCTAGAACTGGAACTTCCATCCTTAGATGGACAATGGAAAATTAAAGAACATCCTTTGCTTCAAGAAGGGAAGATATCCCCTCTGTCATCCATAATCCACAATCCGGTATAAAAGTGCAACCGAATTGTCAACATGCTATGCATCGGATAGGTAGCTCTATCAACAATCCCAAGAAAGACGTGCATTTGCAAAAGGCACAACAAATCTGCCAATCCATCTCCTCGAAGAAAACACACAACCATACAAAACTCCCCCAAAAGTGATGAAGAAGATCCTAGTGTTGTCCAAGCACTTCTCTCTGAAGAAGAAGCTGCAAATAAATAGCTCCACCTCTGGATCCAACAATCGCATGCTTGATCCCCTTGCGGGAAGTCGCGGTAGGATGACTCCATCTAGGAAGAAACCAAAGCAATCTAGCATTGCTACATATCTTGCAACTTCCATTGAGTCCCCTCGGTGAGGAGAGGTTGGGGTAAATAAGGGTAAAGACGAGGAAGTGGTAGACAAGGATCCAAGGCCTTCACATACTCAAATCTGCCCCAAACTTGGAGAAAACCAAAAAACAACAACAAGCTTCTTCTCTCTCAATTATGTCAAAAACCTCACCGGATCAGCCAAATCCGAGCATCCAAGGTGGTCATATCACCATAGGGCTCTGATATCATGTCAACGGTGACAGCGGAAGATGCACTGAAGACAAGAACTGGATCGTGATCTGTTGGACACCTCGACTCCGACCTAGAGCACCTGCAATGCCAAACACATGAACAAGGCCACTTGTGGAGAAGAGAGATCCCTGAGGTAGAAAGAGACAGGTCATCTAAGAATGAGAGAGAGAGAGAGAGAGAGAGAGAGAGAGAGAGAGAGAGAGAGAGAGAGAGAGAGAGAGAGAGAGAGAGAGAGAGAGAGAGAGAGAGAGAGAGAGAGAGACTTGGGAAAGGCTATTGATGCTAATAACAAGCTGCTCATACAAGTGACCAAAAACATAGAACAAACATGGCAACTGGATAGACCTGAGGTACACACAACTACGGCTGCTACTGACACTTCCAACTGCTCTTGCACATGAGACCACTAACACGGTCTGCACATGGGCATCACCTCCAACATGCTCTAAGAGCCTAGATCTAATGCATCTCCTCTTGGCTAGATCGTAATGCATCTCCTCTTGGCTAGATCTAGATGTGGATCTAGATCTTGGATGAGAAAACCTACCACTGCATGGTCAAAAGGGCCTATGAAAGGCTACCTTGAGGCGGTACTACACCGTAGAGGAACTCCATGCACTGACCCTGCTACCCACCAAAAATGATAGGGTTGAGTGTTGCCCAAAATGTTGAAATGGAAAACGTTGGGCTGAGGAAAAAGTGATTCACAAATCACCACCCCCTTCTACAATCCTAGGGCTGCCCACCATGGGGTCTGTGCTCCCAAGAGTATTGTGCACCATGCCATCTGATTGTGCCCTTGATCACACCTACATAGAACCAAGAGTCCAGGTTGGCTAGGTAGTCAACACTCGTGACTGGGGAAAGGAAGGAAAAAATAGGTAGAGGCACACTAGGCCACATGAAAAATACTGGCAAGGCTAGGGAAAAATACCCCCATCCTGCAAGAGCCTAATGGCCATGGAACTGAGCCAAAACCCAAGGCTAAACATATCCTGACATGAGAAACCTACCTCACATTGGCCGGGCACAGCCACAAAACAGCCCTCACTCCCTAGCACATGTCCTTGTGAGAAACTGGAACCAACTATATGAACCAAGAGAGATGCCTGAACTCTTAACCTTAGTCCTACTAGCTAGTATGAGCAAGTGACTACTTCCACTCATTAGAGTTTTTGTTTTTTTCGACAGAGAAAATCCAATCCCTGCTCTGTATGATCTCTTCATATTTGGCCATCACAAGGTTTCTTTTGAAAACTTAGATGTTTCTCGCTTTCCAAGTTTGCTTGAGGAAAAAAAAGCGAACAATCTACGTGCAAACTAGAATGGCTTGATTTCTATAGATCTTTCCTCCCAAGAGGAGATCATCCTTGAAAAAGGAAATATTCCAAGTCTTCTACATCCTATTTTCACGCTTTCCCTGCAAGTCCTCTCGTGGCTAGGCAATCTTTGAAAAGGTGGTTGGGGTCTTCAATTGTCGCTTTGCATCCTGAGCATAGATATGTGCCAATTCCTTTGGATTTTACCTTGATGCCAATAGGAATGGCCGCCATGGCACCTTCCAAAGGCATAACTTCATTAAGCTAAGCAAAGGCAGATTCTATGTCACGTGACACATCCCAACCCTATGTGTCCATGGACAAGCTACACCACAACAGGGTTCAGTTAGTCCAGTCAGTTTAGATTAGCAGTGATCTGGCACTTTTGTGAGTCTATTCGTAGACCGTGCATGCCCAGTCACTTAGCATAGATGCATATCCTCCGGTTGCACATACCATGATCATCGAAATTCCCATCAGA
Source organism: Adiantum capillus-veneris (assembly GCF_014529385.1). Taxonomy (NCBI): domain Eukaryota; kingdom Viridiplantae; phylum Streptophyta; class Polypodiopsida; order Polypodiales; family Pteridaceae; genus Adiantum; species Adiantum capillus-veneris. The sequence goes on from NC_140944.1 coordinate 150,854,757, forward strand.
ATCCATTAGCATCAGTTAGGGGAATTTTCCAATGCATTTAACCTATTTTCCTATTTTTGGTTATTTTCCACTTATTATTTTTAAGTGACTTTCCAACAAAAGTAGGTAGGGCAATTTTGCTAAGTTAATATATAAGCAAACCAAGTTAGCACTTTCTGGCAGAAGAGGCAGCAGGAGCTTCTCGCTCAACACACAACTTCTCAGCAGTACCCCCCCTCAGCACCCACAGCAGATCCCATCGCCACCCTCATCACACCCTTGGCGTTTTCCTTCCCCAGTGGAGCCTCGCCATCCCCTTCTGGCGTTTTGTTTCCCCCTACAAGCAGCCCTACTGCTAGCTGTTTTTGGTCGCTAGCAAATCAGCCAAGGCCAACGTTTTTGGCTCACAAGAACCAGCGTTTTTGGCAGCAGATTTCCAGCCATTTAAAACGCAGCTTTGATAGCAGTAGACCCAGCGTTTTGACCACAGATTTTCATCAAGGAAAAAACACAGCTTTTACTAGCGTTTTCCAGCAGGTAATCAGCCCTAACTTCAGTCTTGGCATCACAGATAAGCAGCATTTGCAGCATACGATCATAGCTACAAAAACGCAGCCCAAGCTTGGCTTGATCATCGTTTTTATTCAGCCCTAAATTCCCTCAACAAAAACAGAGAATCTCAGCCCTTAAGACAACAAGAAACAGTCATTTTCAGCCACCAAGAAGACCATGAAAAACATCAGATAGAAGACTACAAATTTCAGCCATCGAGTCGTCGTCGTCGTCGTCATCGGCATAGTCCAAGTTGCATCAGTCCATTGCATTCGCATTGTACACATTTGTGCAATCAAAGTAGACCACTCTCGCCGACGAGAGTGGGGCCTTCGGAGGAGGGTTTTACAACCTCTCGGTGTCGTATCTCTTCTCTCTCCTTCTCTCAGTCTCATTCACTCGCACGCACAATATCCACTCACTTTGTTCGTGATCACAACACTCTACAAGACGGAAGGATCTCTCCTTCCCTAAGAACTAAAAGGAACCTTGAGCAATAAAGATCACTAATCTTGAGAAAATACAACATTCATTCCACTGCACCTTACATTGGTATCAGAGCTTTGGAAGTGTTCTGCATTACTCAAGGAAAGAACCACAAGAACCACAAGATTTTTTTTTTGCTTGTTGCGATCGCACGAACCCAAGTTTACTTGGGCATGGCGATTCCTAATCGTGTTTTGTTGAAGAATGACACGGATCCCAAGAAAGAAGGGCTTGTCCAGCCTCCCCTTGTGTCTCTTTTCACTCATTGAGAGCGGACCGTGCACTTAGCGGCCGGCCAATTGACGTGAGGTGGGAAAAAGCAACCTTGGTGTGAGCACAAGGCCACCAAGGGGTGCGCCTGCAGAAAGGTGTAGAACTCGGGTGAAGAGAAGATCCTTCTCCAACGCGATTTGCAAGCGAAAGAACACCTCAAGATCATCAAGAACCCAAGATTCTCACCAATCAAGGACCTCAAGAACCCCAAGTACCCTAGACCCTCAAGACTCAAGAACCCAAGATTCTCACGAATCAAGGACCTCAAGAACCTCAAGACCCTCAAGAACCCAAGTTCCTCGCGAGCTTAAGACCCCAAGATCATAGTGCATGGTCGTTACCCGAAGCGGAATGGATACTCCGCATACAGGTGATGAGCATGAGAGAGGCGACGGAGACTCGTCCCCACCTGAAGATGATTCCTTCAACCCTCCCCCTTCTCCATCTACGCCAAACCCTCTGGAGGTAGTGGTCAATGGCCATGATGGATAGACAAGAAGCAAGTCGCCTTGCTCAAGACCGTGAGCGCCTTGCTCAGGAACGTGAGCGCATTGCTCTTGCAGCAAAACAAGAAGAACATCGACTTGCTTTCGAACGCGAGCGCGATGTACGAGAGGCTCAAAAGGAGATTCGTCATCAAGAATTTATTTCCCACATCCTAGCCTCGAAGACCGAACCACCCAAAGATCGTGGGAGTTCGTCAAGTGGCGCAAGCCACGACGCGGATTCCAACCATCTAGTTACAGAAAAGTTGACTTTCAGTAAGTATGACGGTAAGATGGATGCTACAGTTATTCATTCTTGGTTGCATCAATTTAATGCTTATTTTGCGAAAACTAAGAAGACAGGAAATAGCAAAGTTTTGACGGCCGCTATGTACCTTGCCGGTGATGCCATCAATTGGTACCACGCATGGCAAGAGGCACAGCTAGCCGCACACCTAGAGGCAGCTGACGATTTCACGCCCCTCTCTTTTAGTTGGGCTGATTTTCAAGACAAGCTCAAGGCGCGGTTTATGCCACCTCAGTACCTTGCACAATTGAAGGACGATTGGCGAGCTCTCAAGCAAAATGGTATGCCGGTTATGTTTTTTTCTAATCGTGTTTTGCAGCTAGGTACCCAATTACGCATGTCGGATGATGAGCGCAAATAGGTTTTTCTCTTTGGATTGGAGGAGTATATCAAGTACGATATCGAGGTATTCGATCCAATCGATCTCAACAAGGCGGTAGCGATTGCTCTTGCAGAAGAGATGAAGCACAACAAGGGAAAGCCTAAGGAGAACAAGACTTCCACAAGTACCTCACAGACTTCTCAGAACCCTCAGAACGGTAAGAATGGTAAGAATGATAACTCTTCTAACCAATCTTCCAACAGTCTCTCATCAAAGAATTCTTCCAATGAATCTAAGGGTAAGGCTAACACAAGTGCTAAACCTAAGCTTACTCCAGATGAAAAGGTAGCACAAGGAATTGTAGGAGGATACATCACGTCGGAAGAACAAAGCACTTATTCTAAGGAAGGTCGCTGTTTTCATTGTCACATTAAGGGTCACATACAAGAACATGTCCTAAGCTTGAATCGAATGAATCTAAAGAACCCACAACACCCACTACATCTGTCAATGCAATGAATGATAACACGAGTGTGCCCCAAGTTTCTCAGGACCCTCCCATTGATGATTCTCTCATTAAATGTTATGGTCGTACGTCGGGGCACCGTTTTGTCATATTGTTTGACTCAGGTAGTATGCATGATGTGATCAGTTCCTCTCTTGTTGAGAGAGCCTGCCTCGAAGTTAGTCCGAGATCTCCTATCGAGGATCTCTGGCTTTCGTCTTGGTATGGACGCTCTCATCATCGAGGAATGCCTTGATGTGTTGTTTGCAATCCAACAAACTGCCTTCACTAGAAGATTTGTTGTTTCTCCTCTCTCAGGATGTGATATGATTTTAGGCATTAAATGGTTTCGTGATAATAACGCTCTCCTGAAATTTGTGGCTAACACTATAACTCTCAATGTCAACAGTGATTCTCCTATTGTCATTCATGGAGAGGACATTGCTCCTTCTCCATCTCTTATTGCTAATATGCAGGACAAGGCTGAAAGGATTCGGGATAAGGAGATTCTCTCAATCTCTTTTTCTCCACATCATGACACACAAGATTTGCATGATTATGAGAAGCATGATGATTTGAATGATAATGATTTGGATGACAAAGACAAGCATGATGACTTGCACGAAGATGATGCGATTGATGATGTGTTAGTTGATGCTGTTCCTAGCAAAGCTAATCTCGTTGTAGATTCGATCAATCACCAAGAATCGATCTTGGCTTTCGAGTCGAGGTCCACAGATCACCCACAGGACGATTCGATAGATCCCAAAGAAGCGATCTTGGCTCTCGAGCCTTGGTCAAAAGTACCCTCACAGGAAGTATTGTGTGTTCGCATGATTGATACGCACGCATTGTTTGAGTGTTTCATTCATGAAGGTTTCCTGTATTTCAGTCAGCATCATTATGTGATCCCTTTTCCTAGGCATGACATATTGTATGTTGAGCACGTTTCTCTCATGGATGAGCACGAATGTATGCGGATTGTTCATGAAAAGCTGAAAGGTATGTATGTAAGGAAGTCGCATTCCATGTCTCTTCCTTGGCATGACACAGTTTCCGAAGGAGCACATGATTGTATGAGCACCAAGTATGGGCATTTCCATTGTGATTTGCCACAGTTGATTGATTTCGATCAAACAGAAAAGATTCGACCTCATTGTTTGCATGTGTTTGATGAACGGGTTGTCACTCCGTCTCTATGTTCATCTACATTGCATACACAGTCTTTAAAGAAGACAATATTTTTTTCCTTCACTTTACATGGAATGGGTATGTTCATGGTTTTGTGTTGGAGATGGTTTCAGGAATTTTTAGCAATGGAGATTCTTGAAGACGAAAGAAGCAGGTCTCTAGACGAAGTTGAAGCATCAAAAGAGCCATAGAAGACTTTGAGTCGCTTTCGGTGCGGCTCAAAGAAACAAGCGTTGCATACCTTTATGAAGTTCAACTACCGCACGACCCACACATCAGAGTGGGCCGGCGAAGAGTCCCTTCCAGGATTCCGGATGCTGTTGGCGATCTCCCTCGATGCCATACAGTTCGGTACCAATACCTCACTTTGAAAAGGAGGGGATGCCACGTGACACATCCCAACCCTATGTGTCCATGGACAAGCTACACCACAGCAGGGTTCAGTCAGTCCAGTCAGTTTAGATTAGCAGTGATCTGGCACTTTTATGAGTCTATTTGTAGACCGTGCATGCCCAGTTACTTAGCATAGATGCATATCCTCCGGTTGCACACAGCATGATCATCGGAATTCCCATCAGAATCCATTAGCATCAGTTAGGGAAATTTTCCAGTGCATTTAACCTATTTTCCTATTTTTGGTTATTTTCACTTATTATTTTTAAGTGACTTTCCAACAAAAGTAGGTAGGGCAATTTTGCTAAGTTAATATATAAGCAAACCCAAGTTAGCACTTTCTGGCAGAAGAGGCAGCAAGAGCTTCCCGCTCAATAGGCAACTTCTCAGTAGTACCCCCCCTCAGCACCCACAACAGATCCCATCGCCACCCTCATCACACCCTTGGCGTTTTCCTTCCCCAGTGGAGCCTCGCCATTCATTCTGCTGCACCTTACATCCTAGCTACCAAGTATCTATCAATAGATTTATTCAACCAAGGCTTAGATGAGGACATTGCAAATAAAGAATCCTCAATTGATGTGTGTCTATTCTAAAGTTGGTCACTATTTTTATATCCACGTTTGCCTATTATTTATGTGTATGGATTTAGAGTAGGACACGTGACTCACTATATGTATACCCTTCATATCATGTGCATTGAAGGCCTAACTAAAAAAGCCTAATCCACATATTTTTCAAGAATACAATACGCCCGTTTTCTATTCAACCTGTGTATCTCCTTTGATTGATATCCTTTGGTATATTGAAAATGTGTCAAAAATGGGGCTAGATCACCCCTTCTATTGAGCTCATGTGCTAGGTTCATATATTTACAAGGGTGACCTTGAGAGTGTAGGTTGTCTTAGAATCTCTCTCGACAAGCCTCAAGAATTCTCTTCCAAAATCTGAGAGTCAAACCCACTTGGAAAAACTTGAGTTGGCATATTTGCATTAATTATGAAACCACAAATTTAAAGTCATCAAAGGCTATACATGAGCCCATGTTAGGCTCTTTCCTTCTTAGTGCAATGATGTAACTTTACTTCACAATGCAGATGCATTTATCGTGAATAGCAGCATGAGAAATTATAGCAAGGATTCATATTAACACACTATATATCTTTTAGGATGATGTTGAAGGAGAGATAAGAGGTGCACAAGGTATGGCAACAAACACAAAGACAATGACAGAGAAAGAGAGAGGGGGGTGGGTATGCTAAAGAGATTACTCTAGCCAAACTCTCACTCAATAACACACTTCTGAAATGAGCCCCCTAGGGGAAACTCTATATTACCTGGTGATGTAGACAATTATACAAGCTAAATAACACTAAGTCCACTAGGGGCAACCCAAACACTGTAAGTTTCGGGCTTGATAAAATACAGAAGAAAGGAGCAAACGATAACCATGAATGCAACTGACATACAAAGATCTAGCAATGACACAATCCTCTACACCTCATTCTCAATGCCAAATGGATGGTCAAAAACACAAGGAATCTTTAATCACAATGAGCATTAATAAGGCTCGCAAAGCTTGAACAATAGCGTTTTCACGAGTCGTAAGCATTGAGATATAATTAATTAGGTCAGTGAATGCATTTTTTCACCAAGTACCCAACCTTCAGAATGAGTATAGTCCCCCTTGGTGTTGGGCTATGGTTGGTGACAATTGAATAGCTAGGCAGACAATAGAGGGCTACGATAAAGTTTTAGGAGGTTCCCTTACTAGCCTAGCTACAAGCAAAAGGACCATTTTCTCCCTCTCTCCAATACTAGACATATCCAGAGTCGCCACAACAAATTAGCCAACCATCCAAAGTTGTGGAATTGAGCGAGTGTTTTTTTTGGGTAGGAATCTCATGCAAGACACACTAAGACCAATATGTGTGGATGAAAGGTTTTAGACAACAAAATTTGGTCTTATCAAGGGCAAAAGTTGGTGGTGCCGTAGTCCGCGCACGCACACGCGCGCACGCACACACACACACACAGCACGCTTGTGTGTGTGTGTGTGTGTGTGAGAGAGAGAGAGAGAGAGAGAGAGAGAGAGAGAGTGTCAAACCTCAGGGGTGCTTCGGGGGTAATGAATGGAGCCGGAGAATAGGAGCTTGGGCTGTTTATCAAAAAGCAGGCCTCGCGCATCGTAGCCGATGATGCTGCCTTCCACCCTCATCATCACCATCACCATCACCACAGTAGCTACAATTGCAAATGCACTTCTCTCCATGGCCAGCCACGCTCTGCTTCCTTGGTATTCTGCCTCTGCCTCTGCCTGTCTGTCTTCCTTTCAAGTGAGCGGGTTGCTTATTGCATAAAGGCCTATAAGCGAGTACTACATTTTGGGTGCCTTACAAGTAAATCCTCTTTGCAACCACCCTCCCCCCCCCTCTCTCTCTCTCTCTCCCTCCTCGTACACTACATAACAAACTTCCTTTCATTCTACCAAAAGAAACCTTAATTCCTGTATCTTTCACTGTTTCATTGCACGGCTTCAAGACGTGACAAAAAAGAGTTGGTGGAGTTCACAAGGCACTCCTTTCCGGCTTTATGATTCCAATCCAAATTGGACAAATATTACCTATGAGCTGTGCGCACAAAAACCCTTGATGACTAATTTTGACAAAGTCCTACACTTTGAAGCCCTAACTCAAAAGTAAACCGTCCTAGGCCTAGTACCTACACATTTGGGAAATTGGGAGAAAGGGAAACACATCATCCACCTGCCATTGCATATCTACTAGTGGTCCAAGCTAGCCTACTCGTCGGTCTATCCCACTCCACCGCCAAAGCGGTAGTTTAAAGATAGTGAGAAATAAGAAGAGAGACAACACACCCTCTACATTTTTTGCCTTCTAAAACAAGCCTTAGTGAAGAAAAGAGTTAACCATTCATTTGACTTTTGCATGTGAAACATTGAATGATCAAAATCTTCTTGAGTACTTTACGTTTTCTTTTGAACTATACATATATATATTGGCTCTGCACGAAAGAAATCCCATTAGTTATAAAGATACCCCTAAGATCCCTCCATACCACACATGAAGAAAATCCCATTACTTATCAAGATACCTCTAAGATCCCTCCACCACACCCCAAGAAAATCCGTGTTGCAATTGCACTTGCACTCTCTTGCACCCTACGCTCGCCTACACTTGCACCTGCACGTTGCCCTCTCCTGCACCCTGCGCTCGCCTACACCTGCACCATGGGTTGCCTGGCAAGTTCACTTCAGTCTCGTATTTCCACTGTCAATTGTCTCCAAGATCGCCCCTTAGGCCCACATTTCTTGCTCCAACAAGGCTTATTTCTCTTAGCCCTTAACAACCTATCATTGAGAGAGTCTAGGGAGCGCTACCTCTGCTTTGGAGAGAGAGAGAGAGAGAGAGAGAGAGAGAGAGAGAGAGAGATTCTAAGCTCATGTGTGCCACTTAAGCTCAAACCCCTTGCTCCATCAAGGCTATAGCTCGTCATCAAAAGTGTCGAGGGAGCAATGTCTCTACTGAACACACACACACACACACACACACACACACACACACACACAGAGCTCCATCTCCTCGAAGCAGCCCTTCATCTCCCTCGTGAAATCTTTAAACAATATCCCTTGACCAGGACGAGAGAGAGAGAGAGAGAGAGAGAGAGAGAGAGAGAGAGAGAGAGAGAACTACTAGTTCTCATGCAACTTGAGAGTTCTCTCCTTTTGTGGTTTCAATCAAATATACGTGTGGTATAGAGAAGAGAGAGAATCTGCTTGGATACCTCTCTCATTTCTTTTTCAAAATGTGTATCACATACTCGCTCAAAAAGAGTGAGTGAAGTCTGTATTAAAGCATAACAATAAGATACATCAACCCATGATGAGTTGAGCCATGGTTGCAACATCAAAGATAGAGAACAAACCTTTGCCTAGAAAGTCCATAATATTGGAATTTTTACAAGGAAACCCGTAAACTTGAGAGAAAAGAAAATAAACATAACCTACATATACAATACGAATTGTGCCTTGCAAGCCACCACCATGACTGGATTGCCACCCCATCCATAGTGCACACAACACAAGAAAAAGAAGAAACCTGGAGCCATATGAGATTGACAACTTCTATGAATCAACAAGACCCCACAAAACACCCAAAATAAAAAAATGGTGAAGCCGTGACGAAGCAAATAAATCATGGCCAATCGATGGGCTCCATTGAGCAAGGTAACACTGTCATTGTCATCCCACTCCACCATTGTTAGCCGCATGTCCGCAACAACAAAACATGACCATAGCCTTCATGTCGGCTCATAAATGAGTTAGGAGGGGGTGGCCTCCACCTGCTGCGGAAATATGGAGTTGTTGATGAAGAACTTGTCCACATCGTAGAGGGACAACTAGAGGCCCCACCGAGGTCAAACCCTGCCATGCGTGCTACAAAGCATCAGAAAGAGGCGAGCCAATATCCATGATTATTTACCCATTGTTAATGATCAAGATGGCAAGAATTTCCCAATTCCACTTGTCTAAGTTCTTCCTTTTTCCAAAGGCAACAATCACTTTCTTCTTTCTTGGATGATCTTTGTGAAGCTAGCTATTAAGATGTCATTTTTGAATACCCATCAATTTCTAGCCTTCCAGACCTGCTGAAAGAAGCAGAAGCTAATAGTTTGTTGCAAATTAACAATGCTTGGCTTTTCATTATCTTCCCTCCTAAGAACAAATCCTTCTTGAAAAACCCTATCTTCCAAGTCCTCTGAACCCATATGCATATCTTACCTGCTAGGCCTCTAATCGTCAGGCACTCCTCGAATAAATGAGATATTTCAACTCAACAATATGTTTTTTTTAAATTTCATGTTTTGTAAAATTTTGTTATTGTTTCACCCAATTTTGTAAATATAGGTTCATTTAATGGCATATCGTTTTGTTACTTAGTTTTTAGGCCTTGCAATTTGGCAACAACTATTGGAATTAGGGTTGCAGAGAAACACACAGCTTGGAGAAGATGAAGGAAGCTCAAGGCACACAATAGAGAGTGTGTTACTTAGTGTGCAATGGAAAGATAGATAGCCCTAAAGTGATGGGCATATATACAATGCTCGGGGGAAAAAACCTCCTAAAGAGGGAAAAAATGCCACGGTGGTCCTAGTGTGCTCACACACATCACTACCACATGTATATGGTAACAAATCCCCCTTGGAGTGATGCGGTGAATGAGAGGTGGCACATGAGTAAAGGGAAGTGCCATGCCCTGAGGACATGATCATTTCACAAAGGGGAGAAGCCCAAAGCTTTGTTGAAAGCTTCAAGCTTCTCACGAGACAATGCCTTTGTGAAAAGATATGCAAGGTTGTCCTGTGTTGGCACATAAGCCAAGATGAGCTCTCCTGCTGAGAGCCTCTCCCTAACATAGTGGTAATGCACCTCAATGTGCTTTGTGCGATCATGAAAAACTGGGTTCCTCGCAACTGCCAATGCGCTCTGACTGTTAGTGTAGATAGTGTTGGCAGTGTCCTGTCCAACACCCAAATCAGCCATAAGGCGTCTGAGCCATACACACTCAACCGTAGCTATGAAGACTGCCCTGTACTCAGCCTCACAACTCGAAGTGGCCACAGTAGGTTTCTTCTTGCTCAACCATGATATACATGAACTCCCAAGCATGAAACAAAAACCACTTGTGGACACTCGTGTGTCAAAACAACCAGCCCAATCTGAGTCCGAAAAAGCATGTAAATCTGGTGGCAATGATCCCCCCTTGGGATAAAACAAGCCAAGATGTAAAGTGCCACTAAGGTAGTGGAAAATCCTCTTGACAGCCAGGCAGCCAATAGCAGTTTGGTAAAGAGTGACATCAGCAGGATTTCCAGCATCATGTAGACTCAACTTCAAACCTGTTTCCATGGGAGTGGCAATAGGTTTGCAATCCTCAAGTCCAAACTTACATAGCAATGTCTCTATGTAACTTTTCTGACACAAGGCAGTACGACCATCACACTGCTTAAACTGTATACCCAAGTAATGATGCAACAGCCCCAAATCTTTCATCTTGAAAGTAGCATTCAAATCAGCCTTAAATGCAGCAATATGTCTCTCATTTTGTCCAGTGATCAGCAAATCATCGATATAAAGAAACACAATGAGAAGTATGAAGTCGCGGAGCGGAGCGTGGGTCGACTCTCTCACACACACACACAGTGAGATTACACAGTACACAGTACGCAGAGAACTGTTAGAAGGGTTATCTCCCAATTCCTTAGTATTCACAAAGAATATGTTAGTATATACAAAGAGTTAGAGGTAAGTGAGTTAGGCGGGCGGGCGGCCATATCCGCATAAGAGGCCACTTGGGCTTTAATCCCAACAACCTCCCACTTAAAGTCCAATGTGGCACTTTAAGTAACTGTAAATCTATGAACATAAATGTACAAAGATTTACATGGCTGCCATCTATCCAATGCCCAATAACTCACGACAATGCACAAAGCCCTCTCCTGGAAGTCCCTTTGTGAGTAGATCAGCAGGATTGTCCTTGGTGTGGATCTTCAGCAGTTGTATCTGCTTGTCTTCAAGTACTTCCCTAATGAAGTGATACTTCACATCAATATGCTTAGTCTTCGAATGGAACACTGGATTCTTTGCCAATTGTATAGCACTTTGACTATCACAATATAACTCTGGCATATCTGCATTGATTCCCAAGTCTACAACCAATCTACCAAGCCAAATAGCTTCTTTGCATGCCTCATTTGCTGCAACATACTCAGCTTCTGTAGTAGACTGCGTAACACAATCTTGTAATCGAGATCGCCATGATATGGCACCTCCAGCCAATGTAAAGACATAGCCTGATGTAGATCTCCTCTTATCCAAGTCTCCTGCATAATCTGAGTCAGTGTATCCTCTGACACTCAAATCCTGACTACCATAGCATATGCGCATACTCTTTGTATGTTTTAAGTATCTCATGATACCTTTCACTGCCTCCCAATGTTTCTTGCCGGGATTTGACATATATCTGCTAACCACTCCCACTGCAAATGCAATATCCGGACGTGTAGCAATCATTGCATACATCAAACTACCCACTGCAGACGCATATGGAATCTTATCCATTTCAGCCTTTTCTTCCTCAGACACAGGACAATCTTGTTTGCTAAGTTTCACATATGGTGGCAATGGAACACTCAATGCCTTTCCCTTCTCCATATTGAAACGTTGCAAAACCTTGTCAATATACTCTGTTTGAGATAACCAAATCAACTTCTTTGATCTGTCTCTCTCAATGCGCATACCAAGTATATGACTTGCCTCACCCATGTCTTTCATGTCAAACGATTTTGCCATCTTTGACTTCAAAGCTGAAATTTCTTCCAAGTGTTTGCCAGCAATCAACATGTCATCCACATACAAAATAAGGATCAGCCAACTGCCATCCTTAGCCTTCTTTGTATATAGACAGTGATCGAACTCACTACGTTTGTAGCCTTGAGAAAGCATAAACTGGTGGAACTTATGGTACCATGCCCTCGGTGATTGTTTTAAGCCATAAAGACTCTTTAACAACTGGCATACCAAATGTTCCATGCCTTTCTCAACAAACCCTTCTGGCTGCTGCATGTAAATTTCCACATCTAAATCACCATGCAAGAACGCTGTCTTGACATCCATTTGGTGCAACACCAAATCCAATATAGCAACCAATGCAAGAAAGCATCTCAATGTAGTCATCTTGACCACTGGAGAGAAGACTTCATCAAAGTCAATGCCTTGTTCTTGCTTAAAGCCCTTGGCAACAAGCCTTGCTTTGTACTTTGGCTGACTATCATGAGCGGTGATCTTATACCTGTAAACCCATTTACAAGGTAGAGCCTTTTTGCCCTGTGGTAATTTAACCAACTTCCATGTCTGGTTTTTATGCAGAGCTGTCATCTCTGACTGCATGGCCAACTGCCATTTTTTCGAGTCAACCACTTGTAATGCTTCCTTGTAACAAGATGGTTCTCCGCAATCTGTGAGCATGACATAATTTAGAGATGGCACATAACGATCAGGTGGGTTGGAGACACGCTCAGAACGTCTCACCACAACTGATTCTGCCTCTCTAGCCACTATAGGCTGTTCCTGAGCCTGACCATGCTGTCTTGATGTGCTAGCACTAGGTCCATCTTCCCTGAAGACAACTCTTCTGATCTCCTCTGTCTTCTCTGGCTTAGCGTGAAACTTGGCTTCATTGAAATGCACATCATTGCTACGAATAAGCTTTCTGGACTCAGGATCCCAAAGCCGGTAACCCATCTCGCCCGATTCTCCGTAGCCAAGAAATATACACTTCTTGCTCTTTGGTTCTAACTTATTTCTGAACTCTTTAGGAATATGGCTATAAGCTTCACAACCAAAGACTCTGAGATGCTTATACGAAGGTGCCTTGCCTGTCCATAGCATCTCGGCCACTGCACTCTTATCCAGAACCCTACTAGGAGACCTGTTGATCAAATGGACTGCTGTAGCCACTGCTTCCGCCCAAAATCCATCAAGCAACTCAGCATTTGACAACATGCTTCTGACCTTCTCTTGTATGGTCCTATTCATACGTTCTGCAACCCCATTCTGTGAAGGATTATATGGTGCAGTAAGTTCATGCTTAATCCCTTTTGCTTCACAAAAGTCTTGAAAAGCTTTGGAAACGTACTCTCCACCATTGTCAGTTCTCAAGCACTTCAGCTTCTGACCACTCTGATTCTCCACCAGCTGCAAGAATGTCTTAAAGACCTTGAGCACCTCATCCTTGTGCTTCAAGAAGTAAACCCATACTTTGCGAGAATAGTCATCTATGAATGTACAAAAGTACGCTGCTCCCCCTAGTGACAAACTAGGCATTGGTCCGCATAGGTCACTGTGTACAAGAGCTAACCGTTCGTCCCTACGATTCCTCTTTGATCTGTGCGGTTCCTGTGTTTGCTTACCATAAACACAATGCTCACAAAACTCGAAATCTTGAAATGAAAATCCAGGCAAATAACCATAATGAGAAAGTATTTCCATTCCTCTTTTTGACATATGTCCCAACCTACGATGCCACAGTGACACACTTGGCTGCTCAATCACATTAATTACATGGTTTTTAACCTCTGAAACATGTAAAGTGTACAGAGTTCCTGACTTGCTGCCATGTGCTACAGTCATCGAACCTTTGGAGATCTTCCAAGCGCTGTTCCCAAAAACTGTCACATAACCCGCATCATCCAACTTCCCTGTACTAATCAAGCTCTTTCGGATTGCTGGAACATGTCTGACATTCTTGAGCCATAAAGAAGAGCCATTCTGAAACTTCAACTGCACATCTCCCACTCCAAGTATGTCACAAACCTGCTCATTGCCAAGTCTGACATAATCTTTAGTAGCCACATATGATGTAAACCACTCTTTGTGCGGAGAAACATGTAAAGATGCCCCTGAGTCGATAATCCAATCACTCATAGCATGTCCATCCTCTGCAGTCAAGAAAACAGAATCAAGATTGCTTGTAAGGAAGATGTCACCAGCTGCTATACCAGAATCACTGTCTGAACCAGATCCTGTGACATTCACCTCTTCAATCTTCACTGAACTCTTCTTTTCATCTTGCTCAGAACTCTTTGTTTTGCCTTTTTCTTGTTTCCACTTCGTACAGTCTCGCTTCATGTGACCCTTCTTGCCACAATGGTAGCATTCTATGTCATCCTTTGACTTCGAATCACGAGACTTACTTCGGTTTTGTGCCTTCTTACCCTTCTTCTCTTTAAACTGTTGTCTCCCTCGAACGACCAAAGCACTATTGCCTTTGCCTTTGTCAATGTTCTTCCTGTTCACTTCCTCTGTGAGCAAGCTGCCTTCTACATTGGCACTTGTAAGACCTTCTGGCACGACAGAATTACTTAACGCTGTACGAAAAGTATCCCAACTGTCTGGCAAAGTGATTAAGAGAAACATAGCCTTCACTGAATCTGGAAAGACTATCTCCTGTGCTGTTAACTGGCTGAAAATTGAGTGAAATTCATTCAGATGATTTGACATGGCTGTCCCTTCCTTCATCTTCAAATCCACCAATTTCTTGAGCCAGTAAATCTGAGAAGCAGCACTTTGTTTCTCGTACATATCACATAGCTTTTGCCATACGCCATACGCTGTAGTCTCTTCTGCTACGTTGAAGTAAACATTTTCTGCCAGTGTCAGCATGATTGTGGAACAAGCTAACTCGTCAAGCTCTTCCCACTCATCTTGAGCCATAAATTCTGGTCTCTCCCCTTTGAGCTTCAGTGGCTTCACTTGTTTTTTCTGCACCAAAACCTGCCAAATCTGCTTCTTCCAGAATGGAAAGTTTGTGCCATCCAGCTTCTTTATGTTGTAAAGAGTCTCACTTTGAGAAGATGCCATATCTGCCAAACTGTTTACTCCTGAGAAAAATCCGGCAGAGTTTCCCCTGTAAACTGGCCTCTGTACACAGTAAACAAGCTATAATCAACAAGCTGAACACCTCTCCTCAGGAACTGTCAGTATTTTTGAAAATTTTTGACAGAGTCTCCCCTGTAAACTGAGCTCTGGGAACCAAAAGATAGCTCAAAAAACAATCATAAATAGCTGACCAGTGACAAATCCTGTAAGCATACACTGTCTCCTCTCTGGGCGATGACAGAACCTGTATCTGTCTCAAGACTGAACTCTGAACAATGCCTCAACGGCCTGACGCATAAGATGCAATCTAGTGTCTACACAAAGTCATACATCCTAAGGGATAAAAGTCGCCGAAGAGGATGCGTGTAGAGGGGAACTCCAGCAACCTAATCCACCTCACACTGGGTAACCCAGCCCCCAGTGCTTGGCTTCAAAAAACCTCACACACGACCCTCTCAGATGGCTCAGCAAACTGCCCAGAACTAGCATACATCCTATAATAGACCAATCACTGTCCTATGACCGCTGCGGCGGTCTGTCTGCTAGCGTGACTCACAACTAGCAGACCCACAATCACAGTACATCAATCTGCAATACATGCCAATGGTGTCAAGCCGTCGTATGGCCACACCTCCCCTGGAACCTGGCAAGCACAAGAAGTAACAATGCAGACTGCAATATATATATCTGATGATATATATGTGTACCTGGTCTATAGATGATGCTCTGAAGACGAATAAGTGATGTATGTCGATGTCGATATTGATGTCGACCACCTCCTGCTTGCCAATCTACACAAGACGGATTTCTTTGCGGCTGAAATCTATCTTCTGCTGTAGTGCTCAGAACGAAATTCTGAGGGCATCAACGGCTTCGAAAGGGGGGTAAAACCTCAGGTCACCTGCTGGAAACGCTCCCGGAACGCCGAGTGTGAATTTTCGAACTCCGGATCCAGAATCTGCCGGAAAAGTGCGCGCGCGCGCGATTGCGCAAATCCGCACTGAACCAAGGCTCTGATACCAATTGAAGTCGCGGAGCGGAGCGTGGGTCGACTCTCTCACACACACACACAGTGAGATTACACAGTACACAGTACGCAGAGAACTGTTAGAAGGGTTATCTCCCAATTCCTTAGTATTCACAAAGAATATGTTAGTATATACAAAGAGTTAGAGGTAAGTGAGTTAGGCGGGCGGGCGGCCATATCCGCATAAGAGGCCACTTGGGCTTTAATCCCAACAAAGTACATCACCCTCACGCTTTACATACAATGTGCTTTCTGCTGGACTATTACGAAAGCCTCGTTTGACCAAATGAGTGTCAGCTTTCTCATACCAAGCACGAGGAGATTGCTTCAACCCATACAAAGCCTTCTTACATCTGCACACTCTGTCCTCTTGTCCTTTTATGACAAAATCGTGAGGATATGTTACATAAACTTACTCAAATATGTCATCATTCAAGAAAGCAGTAAGAATGTCTGATTGATGTACATCCCAACTAAACTGAGTTGCCAATGCACATAGAAAACGCACATTAGTCATACGACAAGTGGGAGCAAAATTCTCTTCATAATGTATGCCTTTTTGCTGTGCATAACCCTTTGCAACAAGTCGAGCCTTATGGCGATCGATCTCACCATCCAACTTGCATTTCAACTTGTAAACCCACTTCGTACCAATGGCCTCTTTGCCAGGAGGCAAATCACATAAAGTCCATGTGTCATTTTCTATAAGTGCATCATATTCTGATTGCATGGCAACCATCCAATTTTCTGAATTCTGTGCTTCATCAAAAGACAGAGGCTCGTCAACATCATGTAAGCTAGACATAGCCAACGCATAACAATCTGATGCATAAGATGCATGGCGAGAGCCTGAACGAGTACGACTAGACAAAGGTGCATCCAATTTATTGTCACGCAAAGTGTGCACTAGCCATTTTGGCATACCTCTAGCCTGCTCATTTTCAGCCTTTTCCTCATCAAGTACATCATGTACATCTGCATCAGAAATAGGCTGATTTGTAACATTTTCAGAAACCCCCATAGGCTGTACATTTGCCTCATTAGAACTTACATTCGTATTTCCACCACTGAAAAGAGGCAACAAAGTGTCATAAATGTCCTGTGAGCTTACATTACTATCCCTAGTACATGACAACAAGGGCTGAACAAAATCTTCCACAAACACTACATCCCGTGAAACCAGAATTCATTTTTTTTGTGGATGATACAACCTGTAACCTTTGCTTTCAACACTATAACCAACAAAAATACATTTGACAGCCTTATCATCCAATTTTCTGCGCTGTGTTTGTGGCACCAAAGCATATGCCAAACAACCAAAAACACGCATGTGCTCAATAGAAGGCTTCTTATCATGCCATGCTTCATATGGAGTAATAGACTGCAAAGCTTTTGTAGGACACGTGTTTAGTACATAAGTGGCACACATGATGGCCTCAAGCCAAAAATAATGTGGCAAAGATTGACTTTTGACCATACATCGTGCCATTTTCGTAAGTGACCTGTTTTTCCTTTCAGCAACACCATTTTGCTGAGGTGTTTAAGGCACTGTACATTGGTGTTTTATCCCACGGCTAGCCAGAAATGCATTAAATTCATGAGACATATACCCCCCCCCTCGATCGGAACGGAGGGTGCCCATAGTACATTTCGAGACATTTTCAGCCATAGCCAGAAATTGTTTGAAGCACATAAAAACTTCAAAATTTGCTTTAAGCGGAAATACCCATGCATGCCTGGAGTAATCATCAATGAAAGTCACGAAGTAAAGGTAATTGCCCAAGGACGGAGTTTGCATGGGCCCACAAACATCACTATGCACAAGCTGCAACCTGCATGTGGCCCGAAGTGAACCATCCTTTGGAAACTTAGAACGCTGCATCTTACCCAAAATACAACCTTCACAAACATGTTTGACAGGTGCTTCAAGAGGCGGCAAAGAAGCAACCATATCAGATTTCTGCAAATGCAGCAAACTGGCAAAATTCAGATGACCAAAACGTGCATGCCAAAGTTTTGCATCTGAAATAGCCCTTGAATCTGCAATAGCATTTGCAAAATTTTGTCCACACTTGTCATACAAAGTGAGCTTATACAGCCCAAGGCACAAAAGGCCAGATGCAACAATTTCATCACCAAAACTGAGATCATGAACTGTACATCTGTCATCCACAAATTTGACTACAAGTCCAAGTCTAGCAAGTGCGGATACAGACAAGAGATTCTTCTTGATCCCAAGTACATAAAGTGCATCAACAAGTGTGAAGGAACTGCCATTTGCAGTAGTAAGCACAATCTTTCCAACTCCCTGAACTGGATGAGAGGCATTGTTGGCACAAGTGACAGAATTCCGATGAGGGACAGACTTGAGAGAGGTGAACAATTCACGATTTGAGGTAATGTGCTTTGTTGCACCACTGTCGAAATACCACACATGTGAATCTGCAGCAACTGACAAGCATACATCATGGACAGCAGGATTGTAAGTGCACTCTGCGCTAAAATCCCATTCTGCATCAACAACAACATTACAGTCTCCTTTTACAGAAGACTCAACAATGGCTACATTTGTAGTGGAACCAGCATTTGGAGTGGAACCACCCTCTTTCTTCTTAGCCTCTTTGGCCTTCAACTTAGGACACTGCTTGATGAAGTGATCATTAGCTTTACAATAATGGCAACGCATCTTCTTTTTTCCCTTATCACCAGAATTTCCAGACGAATTGCTGCCAGCAAAAGAATTAGGAACAAAAGTTTTGCCACTCGCAGCAGAACCATAAGAAGTGGCTGCATTGCTGTTACCATCCTTTCTTTGAGACTTAATAAAAGCCTGTTCAACTGCATATGCTGTCTAGTCCTGTTTTTTTGGAAAGTGACTCTTGCAACAGCAATGTGCATAATGCATCAAACTTGACAACTTCAGGATTTCCTTGGGTCATAAGTCTCCAAGTATTAGCAAAAGTCTGGTAAGAATCTAGTAAGGCATCAAGAACAGTCTGCACAAGGGAACTTGTTAAGTATGGAGCCCGATTTACCCTTGTAATTTTCAGTGGTAAAAGCGCACATTTGTAAGGCCCCCATTATGAGGAGAAGCCATCGTGGGTGAAGGAAAATCACTCACCGGAAACCAAAATTTTCACGGACAAGAATCAGGGGCAACTTTAAAGGCCTCGGGGGCCTCCGCCCCCGAGACTTTTTTTCCGCCGGAATATTCTTTTTCGCCGGAATATTATGGCCGGACGGCGGCCGGAAAGTGGTCGGAAAACAACCGGTCGGTTGGCCGGTGGCCGGTAGTCAATGGCCGATGGCCGGTGGTCGGAAGTCAATGGCCGGTGGCCGGTGGTCGGAAGTCAATGGCCGGTGGCCGAATTCAAAAGCGGACTTGTCTTCTCAAGGGCGGCCACACATGGGTGGATTGGAGGGTCCGATTTGGACTTATTCCCACAAGGGCGGCTACACATGGCTGTCTCTCATAAGAGAGGGCAGCCCTTTTGGCCTATAAAAGGAGGTCATTTCTACACACATTTCATAGTGTGAAGTTGATGCAACAAGGTGAGTGTGAGGTGGTGAGAGTGAAGCAAGGCGGGAGCTCCATTAAGGGTATAATCCCTTTGTAAATTACTTCTTGTTTTGAAGTACTAAAGCCATTGAGTGGCTGCTTTCCCGTGGACGTAGCCCACATTGGGTGAACCACGTATATCGTGTGTACTCTCTCTCTCTCTCTCTCTACTCTATAATCTCGTGTATGTAAATCTGTCTTTCTTAATTAAGTAATCTACTCAATTATCTATTTAGCTACGTCTTATTTCCTAACAACTGGTATCAGAGCAAGGTTTGCTCGTAGCTAAATTATCTCAAGGAAAGGATTCCTTGAAGTGAGTGGGAGTTATGGCGGAGGAAGGGAAGCTCAAGATTGAGAAGTTCAACGGCAAAAACTACCAACATTGGAAGATGCAGATTGAAGACTATCTCTACCAGAAGGACCTCTATTTGCCACTAGGCGGTCTTGCGAAGAAGCCCGCAACAATGGCAGATGAAGCATGGATTGTCCTTGATCGAAAGGCACTGGGAACAATCCGGTTAAGCTTGGCGTCAACGGTGGCCTTCAATGTTTCGGAGATGAAGACCACGGAGGACTTGATGAAGTCACTTGACGACTTCTACGAGAAACCATCGGCATCCAATAAGGTATTTCTTATGAAGCGCTTGTTCAATCTAAAGATGTCAGAGAATGGTTCAGTTGCAGAACACCTAAATGACTTTAACACAAACATAAGTCAACTTCGATCAGTGAAAATCAATTTTGATGACGAAGTACGAGCTCTCCTTATACTATCATCTCTACCGGATAGTTGGGACAGCCTTGTGATGGCTGTAAGTAATTCTATCTCTGGCACAAATACTCTTAAGTTTGATGATGTTGTGGGTGTTCTCCTAAGCGAGGAAATGCGAAGGAGAAGCACAGGAGAATCATCAAGTGCTGCACTATTAGTGGAAACAAGAGGAAGGCCTAAGGAGAGGTTCAAAAACCAAAAGGGTCGTGATCGCTCAAGGCGGAGCAAGTCACGCACAAAGTCAGTTCTTGAATGTTGGAACTGCGGCAAGAAAGGCCACGTCAAGAAGGATTGCTGGTCCAAGAAGAAGAAGGAGACAGAGTCTCAAGACAACAAGCCAACATCGGAGGCCAATGTGGCAGGTAAAGTAGAGCAAGATGCTCTAATTCTCTCATTAGACAATGTGTCTAATTCCTGGATAGTAGATTCCGGGGCTTCATTCCATGCGACACCACACAAGCAGCATTTCCAAGACTACACTAAAGGTAATTTTGGGTATGTATACTTGGGAGATGATGAAGCTTGTGAGATTGTCGGCAAAGGTACAGTTTCTGTCAAAACTGCTAACGGAAATGAATGGAAGCTTAAAGATGTTAGGCATGTTCCTTCTCTTCGCAAAAATTTGATCTCTACAGGACAATTGGACGATGAAGGTCACAACATTGCATTCGGAAACAAACGGTGGAAGATCTCAAAGGGATCTTTGGTGGTTGCCAAGGGTGAAAAAGTCGGTACACTTTACTTGTGTACTGTTAGCACGCAACCTTCAGCTTGTGCAGCAACTACAGAAGTTGACAGTGCGGTGTGGCACTACCGACTTGGGCATATGAGTGCCAAAGGAATGCAAATCCTTCAAACAAAGAAGCTTCTACCAGGTTTGAAAGAAGTGGACTTAGAGTTCTGTGAAGATTGTGTTTATGGTAAACAAAAGAGGGTAAAATTTCAAAAATCAGGAAATGAAAGAAAAAATAAAAAACTTGAGTTGGTTCATTCTGATGTTTGGGGTCCTGCAAGTACACCATCACTTGGTGGCTCATTGTACTATGTAACATTCATAGACGATGCGACTAGAAAAACATGGGTTTATGTCATGAAGAATAAATCCGATGTATTTTCCATATTTCAAAGGTGGAAAGCCTTTGTGGAGAATGAAACAGGTACCAAGGTTAAATGCCTCAGATCCGACAATGGAGGCGAATATTGCAGCCAAGCTTTTGAAAGCTTTTGTGCTAGCAATGGCATTCGGAGGCAAAGGACAACCCCAAGGACACCTCAACAAAATGGGATTTCGGAAAGGATGAACAGGACAATCATGGAACGAGCACGAAGCATGCGGCTACATGCAGGCCTACCGCTTGAGCTTTGGGCGGAAGCTGTAAGTACGTCTGTGTACTTAATCAATCGGTCACCCTCAACGGCATTGGATGGGGGAGTTCCAGAAGAGGCATGGACAGGTAAACCGGTGAATTATGCATTTCTCAAAGTGTTTGGGTGTGAGGCTTTCATGCACATAGATAGAAGCCTAAGATCAAAGTTAGATGCAAAGTCCAAAAAGTGTTTCTTCATTGGCTATGGAGAAGGAGACTTTGGATATCGCCTATGGAATCCTGAAGATGGTAAAATCTTAAGGAGTAGGGATGTAATTTTTAACGAACAAAATATGTACAAAGATTACTTGGAAAGAAAACAAACAAAAGAAACAGGTGATGAGTACATGGAGCTTGAGGACAGTGAAGACTCAAGGACTGCAAACGGTGACAATGTGCAACAACGTCAACCAAATGAGGAGCCTCAACCTATTCCCCGAAGATCTACAAGAGCAAGTAGACCTCCAGAAAGGTTTGTTCCTTCCTTCAACCATCTCTTGATCTCAGATTCTGGAGAGCCGGAATCATATGAAGAAGCTATGCAACATGAATCCAAAGAAGAATGGACGAAGAGCATGCAAGTGGAGATGGACTCACTACATCACAACCAAACATGGGAGTTGGTTGAGTTGCCTAAAGGTAAGCGGGCACTTCAAAACAAATGGGTGTACAAGATAAAGGAAGAAGAAGGTGGGAAGAAAAGGTACAAGTCTAAGCTTGTGGTAAAAGGTTTTTCTCAAAAGAAAGGTATTGACTTCAATGAAATATTTTCTCCTGTTGTAAAAATGAACTCAATTAGGCTTGTCTTAAGCCTTGTGGCTGCTCATGATCTAAATCTCGAGCAAATGGATGTAAATACGGCATTCCCTCATGGTGACTTAGAGGAGGAAATCTACATGCTTCAACCAAAGGGGTATGAAGTAAAAGGTAAGCAGAAAATGGTTTGCAGATTAAAGAAGAGCTTGTATGGTTTAAAGCAAGCATCAAGACAATGGTACTTGAAGTTTGATCGATGGATGTTGGATCATGGATTCACAAGATGCAACTCGGATCACTGCGTCTACATGAAGAATTTGGGAGATGGGAAATTCATCATCCTAATGTTGTATGTTGATGACATGTTGATTGCAAGTGCTAACATGCAGGACATCAAAGACCTAAAAGAGGAGCTGTCCAAATCTTTTTCAATGAAAGATTTAGGTGCTGCAAAGAGGATACTTGGTATGAAAATATCAAGGGACAGGACGAAGAAAACAATAAAGCTATCTCAAGAAGATTACATCAAGAAGGTACTAGAAAGGTTTGCAATGCAAAATGCAAAACCAGTTTCTACACCTTTGGCTGGTCATTTTAAACTAACGAAGGATATGTGTCCAAAGACACAAGAGGAGATAGCCTATATGTCTAAAGTTCCATATGCTGCAGCGGTAGGTTCTCTAATGTATGCTATGGTCTGGACAAGGCCAGACATTGCACATGCAGTGGGAGTTGTGAGTAGGTTCATGGACAACCCAGGTAAAGAGCATTGGCAAGCTGTGAAGTGGATACTTAGGTATCTAAAAGGGACAACAACAAATGCTTTGTATTGGAGGAACTGATATTTTTCTAGAAGGGTATGCTGATGCAGATATGGCAGGTGACAAAGATACTCGAAGGAGCACTACTGGCTATGTGTTCACGGTTGGAGGCACAGCAGTAAGCTGGGCTTCAAAGCTGCAGAAAGTGGTTTCACTTTCTACCACGGAAGCAGAGTATGTAGCAATGACGGAGGCAAGCAAAGAAATTCTGTGGCTTCACAGATTCTTAGAAGAGCTTGGATTCAAACAAGACAATTGTGTCTTGTACAGTGATAGCCAAAGCGCTATCCATCTTGCGAAGAACTCAGCCTTTCATTCAAGGACAAAGCACATTGAGGTGAGATATCACTTCATACGCACTCTTTTGGAAGAGGGACAACTAAAGCTAGGAAAGGTGCATACAAGTGAAAATCTTGCAGACATGTTTACAAAGGTGGTCAACAAGGAGAAGTTGAGCTTTTGCTCATCTTCAATCGGCATTCAAGGATAAGAAGCCAGAATGGAAAGCAGTCACAGGTTTGGTTTGGAGATCAGTCTCCAAGTGGGAGATTGTTAAGTATGGAGCTCGATTTACCCTTGTAATTTTCAGTGGTAAAAGCGCACATTTGTAAGGCCCCCATTATGAGGAGAAGCCATCGTGGGTGAAGGAAAATCACTCACCGGAAACCAAAATTTTCACGGACAAGAATCAGGGGCAACTTTAAAGGCCTTGGGGGCGGAGGCCCCCGAGACTTTTTTTTTCGCCGGAATATTATGGCCGGACGGCGGCCGGAAAGTGGTCGGAAAACAACCGGTCGGTTGGCCGGTGGCCGGTAGTCAATGGCCGATGGCCGGTGGTCGGAAGTCAATGGCCGGTGGCCGGTGGTCGAAAGTCAATGGCCGGTGGCCGGTGGCCGAATTCAATGGCCGGTGGACGAATTCAAAAGCGGACTTGTCTTCTCAAGGGCGGCCACACATGGGTGGATTGGAGGGTCCGATTTGGACTTATTCCCACAAGGGCGGCTACACATGGCTGTCTCTCATAAGAGAGGGCAGCCCTTTTGGCCTATAAAAGGAGGTCATTTCTACACACATTTCATAGTGTGAAGTTGATGCAACAAGGTGAGTGTGAGGTGGTGAGAGTGAAGCAAGGCGGGAGCTCCATTAAGGGTATAATCCCTTTGTAAATTACTTCTTGTTTTGAAGTACTAAAGCCATTGAGTGGCTGCTTTCCCGTGGACGTAGCCCACATTGGGTGAACCACGTATATCGTGTGTACTCTCTCTCTCTCTCTCTACTCTATAATCTCGTGTATGTAAATCTGTCTTTCTTAATTAAGTAATCTACTCAATTATCTATTTAGCTACGTCTTATTTCCTAACAGAACTCTCTGAAATGACTTCACCTGCAGAAATAAGTTTATCATTGATATCCTTGACACCAACAAGAAAAGTGTCCATATCATTTTCCTCATGCATAATCTTCGACTCCAGCTCTTTACGCAGCAAAGCAATTTTAGCCTCATTGCGGCTTGCATAAATACCTGCTAGAATATCCCAAGCCAATTTTGCAGATTTTGCTGAACGGATGTGAGGAACAATGGTGTGCTTCACAGACAACACAATCAATGCATGAGCCTACACATCCTTTACATCCGAACGAGCTTGTTCTACCATAGGCAAAACAACTCTAATAGCAGCAATCCTTGCAGCAAGACCTGCAACATCCTCAACATCGCCTACATCCTCAGAACCAGGATGTACATCAATGCCCTGCAAAATATGCCAGACGCCCTTTGACACAAGAACGTGTTGCATCATATAAGCCCATATAGGGTAATTGTCCCCATCCAACCTGTCCTCAGCAACAAACATCTTGAAGACATCTGTGTTGTTGTCAGCCATGGTAAATGCTTCACCTGATGTGAAAACTACCCGAAAATAGGAGAAATGGAGCGGGAACAACATGTGCTATATAGCACAAGCCGTAGAAGACTGTAAGGCACCTGTTATGCAGAAATCGGCACTGATAGAAATTCTGCACAAAATGAAGAAATTGCCTGTGTAGACCTGCTTGTAGTGGAAATGGAGGCTGAAATGAGCCCGAATCAGAAATTTGAGCAGACTGAGCTCTACAAGGTCTCCGAAAATATTTGTCGACCTGCACACGCTCGCCAAACCTCATTGTAATCAAATAAAGTGAGCAGGCGTGTGCTGGAGCAGACGGCGACTAAGCCAGGGAGAACATAACCTGCTCTGATACCAATTGTTGGAATTAGGGTTGCAGAGAAATGCACACAGCTTGGAGAAGACGAAGGAAGCTCAAGGCACACAATAGAGAGTTTGTTACTTAATGTGCAATGATAGATAGCCCTAGAGTGATGGGCATATATACAATGCTCGGGGGAGAAAACCTCCTAAAGAGGGAAAAAATGCCCCGGTGGTCCTAGTGTGTTCACACACATCAATACCACATGTATATGGTAACAATAACCTCAACTCCATATCAGCTTTTGAGCTACCTAAAGGAAAATTCACTATATAGTAGTATTTTTGGCATGCAGAAGGCCATAGGGGAAGGTTAAGAAAATTTGCACGTTTTGAGCCATTGATAGAGAGATTGTTGATGGTGGATAAGTGTCCTCTTTGATTGAAAATGAAGGTTTTAAAAAGATTATATCTTATTCTTATAATGTAAATGGGTCTTTCCATTATTTTTTCATTATTGTAACTTGGTCCTTTCATTATGCTCACTTGAATTTCTTCTTTTGGCTTTTTAAAGGATGCCTTAGAGGAGAGTTGGGTTAGCCATACTTTCAATGTTTTTGGTGATGATTGAAACTTACCTTAAATTTTATTTTAGTTTTAAAAGTAAATAGATAATTTTATTTCACATTTCATTGCACAGCCTGACATGTCTTCACTTTTCTTACATTCTATTGTTTTAGAATGTTAAAGTGAAGCTTCATCTTGCATAATTCTAGTAGATTTTATAGATACAAATGCGCGCGCACACACACACACACACACACACATACACACACACACACACATATTGATGAGTTCTTTTTATTTCTAATTTCATTTCACAGCCTTGTACGGCTTGACTTTTCTTGCATTCTATAAATTAATTCTAGTCAATATTCGAGAAAGTCTCTTTTATTAAGCAATTGTCAGCAGAATTTCCTCCTCACAGAGAAGCAAACCGGAAATACTATCATAAATTTGGAATATTTTTAAATTATTTTCTCACATATTTCATTGTTTTTCTTCCCTTTATTATGGTTTGCAACTAGCTAGTCTCAATTTTCAACAGGATCAAGGCTAAGTTGAGGTGAATTTTTTCCAAACACTGATTCCAGTTAAACTCAACTTAATGACTTTATCACTTTCTTAATTTTTTAGAAAGCCCTCGTGACCTAATGATTTTCTTTTTAACTTTTTTTTTAATTTAAAACATACTTTTCTAGTTGTAAAATTTCCTTTCATTTGAAGACAATTTACAACTAAAAATTTGTAAATTGTCCTCAAATGAAAGAATTTCTTCACAACTAAGAATGAAAGAATTGTAAATTGTAAAAATTTTATAAATATATTCTAAAATTTTTATAAATTGTACTTAAACATAAGAATTTTTTCATAACTAAGGATTTTTTTAAAAAAACTTTTGGTTTTAATATGCAAATGTCACCTTGTTACTTTAGTGTAGCATGTATCATTATTAGGGATTAGGTATTGACATTCCCAATATTGATAAAATGCTAGTATGTGACCCGTGCGTTGTCGCGGTGGCTAAGAGAAAACCTACTTTTTTGGTATCCACGTAGAGTATCCACTTTTTTAATATCCACATTGAGTATCACGTTTTGAGTTCACGTCTTATCTCCTCAAGTTTTGAGGTCTCTTTGGATTGCTCTTTTGACATTAAAATTTCCCCTCATCTTCTTTTTTCTCTTGATTGTTGTATGTAATCTCTCTCTCTCTCTCTCTCTCTCTCTCTCTCTCTCTCTCTCTCTCTCTCTTTCCTTGTGCAAAAGTTAGGATGCTGAAGTGTGATTATAAAATCATTCTTGTCCTTTTTTTTGGGTGGCTTTAATTTTTAGATCCTAAGAGGTGATCATCTCTACAATGATATACTCTAGATAGCAGATTCTATAGTAGAACATCAAGTTTAAGTTGAGGTATGAATAGGGATCTTTTAATCTATAATAGTATTGGAAAATGCATGGTATTGTTGCTGTAGGTATAGTAAAAGAGCCTTTAGCAAGTTCCATGGGAGGTGTGAAGAGTTCAGTACAGAAGGAGGTGTAGCACAAAGGTTTGAGAATGGTGTTTCCAACCCTTCACAACCCTTAATACATTGGTTCCACATACGACTCCCAAAGCTTTTGGGGTGAAACAAAGCTTCAACCTTCTTTGTCTCTCTAATCTCTCTCTAGTGGTGTACATGGACTTATATTTACCCTTTCCGAGGCTCTTTCTTCTTTGCTTCAATTTTGGTATTTGGTGAAATATCTAACTTTTCTGAGTAAAGTTTGTCCATGGTGTTATTATGCCGCTCCAACCCCTCTCACTCTAGCATTTACTCTTTACTTTTTTGGTGTTCTGGTGGGTGTGTGGCTCTTTAGTGTGCCAGAGGAGACGTTGCCTAAGTGTGATGGGAGAGAGGAGAGGTGTGAAGTATGTAAGCCCCTTCAAACTCAAGAAAAACCATTACAAAATAGTTGAAATCGGTATAAATCTATAGAAATAATACCTCAAATTGATTGGTAGCTGAAAGGTACAACCTCTTGAGAGGCTCCTAGGGAATTAAAGATGAGTGTTGTGCACACTTATGGTGATGCTCGCGATTGAATTCCTTGAAGACTTAATCGAACAGGTTAAATGCGTACCTCTTATGTACTTCTTATTGTTAACTACCTTCCCTTTTCTTGATGTTGTTGCTACATTGAGTACTCACAATGCTTGCCAAAAGCATTTTTAAAATAAGAACACCCTTAAAATTCTTTCAATTTTTTGGTCCAAATTTGAAGCATTTGCCAATGTTCACACTAAAACTTGTAAAATTTTGTCTTTTTCTTGATTGCAAGCTCAAAATCTAGCCAAGATTTTCTTGAGAAAAAAATTGTTGACAATGCATACACAATTAACCTCTCTTGCAGAATAGGTCACGCATCTCCATCTTTGGAAATGGCAAAGGAGTGTAGCATGGATGCACCTAGCTTTCTCTCTCTCTCTCTCTCTCTCTCTCTCTCTCTCTCTCCACATACACACACGACCCCTCACACCCACACACACGTTAATGAAATTCTCTCTCTATCTTCCTCTCTCTCTCATCACACAAACACGCCCTCACACCCACACACACATCAATACAACTCTCTCTCTCTCTCTCTATACTAAATTGGCAATGCACTTTGGCTACATATTGAAGCTAGCTGAGTGAAGACCTACATCTCATGGGTAAATAAAGGGAGCTGACATGATGACATGCCACTCAGCCTATTGCACGTTGCCAAGACAACAAATAGGGTAGCCCACATTATGATGACTAGCCCTACCACTCTCGGCACCAGTGAACGCCCATTGCCCACCCCTAGGATTGCTTGCTCAACTCACGCAGGATGAATCTCCCACATGAGTATTGTCCATGCTCACAAGGGAGAGCACCTAGTGTCTGAATGGTTCCTACACTAGCTATTTCTCTTTACAATCCAACCTAATGCCACATGTTTCTCTCTCTCTCTCTCTCTCTCTCTCTCTCTCTCTCTCTCTCTCTCTCTCTCTGTGTGTGTGTGTGTGTGTGTGTTCTCCCCCTTCCCCCAACACACACACACACACACACACACACACAATGTTTCGATTGGCGTGTGCTACCATGTTTGCAACTGACGCCGAACAACTCTCTCTCTCTCTCTCTCTCTCTCTCTCTCTCTCTCTCTCTCTCTCCAAGAAGGCCACAAAATTGCGTCAGTTTCTCCAAGCTCCTGCTACCATAAATTGGTTACATGCCTGCACACGTTTGAGAGGTGCTCTATTCTTTGACGCGTGGCATGCCTAAGAGCTTGAGAATTCCATAAATAAATAGAATAGATAGATTTACTTTAAAATTGTTTTGATCAAGGGAAAAAGAGTTGCACTCTTTTTTGAGACCTCTCTCTCTCTCTCTCACTCTCTCTCTCACACACACACACACACACACACACACACACACACACACACACACACACGCACGTGCACCCTTCTATTTTGAGGCTAATTGAGATCAATATTTGATTAAAATTGGGGTTTAGTGTATTGATTGCAAAATCCTAGCTAGATTCCAAGTTTGCCTTGAAGTAAATTGACAAAAATTTTCTAGTGTACATACAAACAGTTTCTTAAATCCTAAACTTTTATGGCCATTGGCTTTCCAAAAGCAAAATTGAGCCACCTTTCAATTGGCTTTCAAAAGGAACAATAAAGTCTGAACAAGTAGAGTCAAATCTTCTTTTTATTTTTACTTGGTAGGTTGAGTGTTGAAAGTTGAAAAGGTTCACAGATTCCAAGCTTCATAAGAATGAAATATTTTGTAAGATTTTCTTTCAAGTGAAGCAGTGAGTGACACATGAATTCCTTCTTCTTCCTCAAAAAAAGTTAAGCTGCTTCATAGATAGTATAGATAATGCCATTAATTAAGGCCATCTTCATGAAATATTATTATTATTAACTTAAATTTTCACACAAAATTACTTAGGTCCATCATTTATTTAAAAATATTTTGCATAATCCAATGATCAATGTCGTTTGATCATACTTTGATGTCATTTAAATGTCAAGGTTAACTCTAAAATCCCAATCTATATTGAAATAATCGCGATGGTTTATTTACATGGTTCACTACAACATTTATCTCAAAAAGCAACAAACTAAACTTCCAAGTTAAGCCAAATTTGATCAACAAATTCTCCATGTTTATCACAAAAACAAATTGACCTATTTAGTCACTTTTCTCCATGTATCTATTACTTTCTTTATGATATACCCTCTCTACAACCTTTGAAAATATTTGTTGTGAAAATATAACTTCTACTAACACAACTCTCATCTACTTTTTCATTACAATTCCTTAGCAATCCATTGTAATTATTCACCATAATTAAAATAACTTGACATGTAATCAATTTTTCTATCAACAAATAATTGATATGTCAATTGAATGATACTACTTTCAAGGCTTTTCATCTAACACACTCTAAATTGGGTGTAGTTTGAAGTTAAAGGTCCTTCAAAAGATTTTTAGAAGATGTACAAATTACATAGAACTTTATTCATGACTTTGGCAAGCATATGTCCCTTTCTGGCACCAAATTAGTATTCATAGGCATTCTTAAAGTTCAAAATAATATTGTTTAAGATCCTCTTTATAATGAGATCATATTGAATCTATTCCTTTCATCACATAAAATTCATGATGTGTGTGTGTGTGTGTGAGAGAGAGAGAGAGAGAGAGAGAGAGAGATTGAGATCACTACATACACTTATACTCTAAACATTCTTGAACTATGTTAGTTTCCTCCATGTGTATTAAGTTTTTGTTCACATAGCTAGGGTATAAATTATATTAAAAACGTAAAATGACATGCACAGTAATTTTAGATCACTTCAATGTGATCTTTGCAATTGTTCCCATCTAAGAGCATGCCTTTTTACTTTAGCAATTTCTTGTTTTAGGATGCTAGCATGACCCTTCACCTTGTTTTAAATATCTTCTTTTCACTTTGGTACACAAACATCAAGTCATTCAAGGTAACGGTACACAATTCTTGCATACCTTTCCATGACCAAAATTATGCTACTATTATCAAATACATTTTGTACATTACATGATCGATGCCTAAGCACAAAGACAAAGTAGAGTTCTAGATTTGTAAAGGAAGTGGTACATATATGCAAGGCAATATGAAGGAAATGGACTGGGTGCCATGCTATGTTTCAAAGGAAAGTTTGGACTTAGTATAGAAGGACCAATAGTGCGGTTGGGCCCCAATTGTACAAGTTTATAGACTCAAGCTTGTACCGGTAGTAGCACAAGCAAGAATGGTTAGCATGGTTATTAAGACTAATGTATTGAGGCATGATTCCACGCTATGGAATTTTCGTTCGTACTGGCAGTAGTTTCCTTCTTTTATATGAGTGTATGGACCACTACATGAATGCAATTTTTTTCAACTACATGTCAAAAAACTACTCAGGAGCCACGAATGCAATGTCACAATAAGGATCATCCATTTTATTTCATTCGAGAAGCCCTCTACAATCTATCAAGCATCTCAAAATTAACAAATGTGGATCATAGTAGATGTACTCTACCACGTTGAAAAAGACAGAGTGCAAGGGAAGGGAAGGAGAGAAGGGGAAGGGGATGGAGAACATATACAAGTGTTTAGTGGAGCTTAGTGAGAGAAGACCTTGTCACTCTTCTTATTAACCTTATAGGAAAAAGAATTCAAGAGGGTGAGTGCCTGGCCATAACCAACCACGAGGCTTGAAACCCAACAATCTCCTACTTGAGGGCCAACATGGACCAAGTGGCTAAAGAATGTAGGGACCACTATGTACAAATGTACAAATGTGAAGCATGACTGTAGCTTCACCTTACGCCCATCATCTCTATGCAATGTGCAAACCGCTCACAGGCTAAGCTCTTTGTTAGAGCATTCACTGGTTTTTTTAATCCGTGTGAACTTTGAATAACTGAATGCGTTTGCTAGCCAAAATATCTTGTACCACATGATACCTGACCTCTATGTATTTTGACTTGGAGTGAAACACAGGGTTCTTTGCTAATGCAATTGCACTTTGACTATCACAATGTAGCAATGGAGTCTGGCATATACCAAAATCTCCCACTAGACGAGATAACCACACAGCTTCCTTACTGGAACTAGAAACTACAACATACTCTACCTCAGTGGTGGAAAACGAAGTGCAATTCTGGATACATGATCTCCAAGAAACTGTCTCCCTAGAAAATAAGAAAACGTAGCCAGATGTGGATCGCCTAGTGTCCACACAACCCGCATAATATGAATCAGTGTATCCAACTATGGATGCATCACTATTCCCAATGCATAAGCACTTGCTAAATGAGCCAGTGATGTATCTCAAGGTGTGCTTCACTGCTTCCCAATGCTTCTTGCTTGGATTTGCAATAAACTTGCTAGCCAATCCCACTGCATATTCAATGTCTGGCTGTGTGCCATAAGAATACCAACTGCCAAAGAATACGGCACCTTTGCCATCTCTGCCTTTTGAGCATCCGATTTGGGACAATCATGCTTGCTAGGTTTTTTGTATGTTGCCATTGGGGTACTCAATACTTTCCTCCCTTGCATATTAAAACGTTGCAAAACCTTGTGAATATACTCTTCCTGTGAAAGTTCAAAAATACCATCTTTGAGATCTCTCTTGATATGCATACCAAAAAAGTGATGTGCATCGTCCAAATCTTTCATAGAAAATTGCTTGTTTAAGGCGTCCTTGAGAAGTGCAATCTCATCTTTTGACTTTTTAGCTATGGGAATATCATATACGTACAAAATCAAAATGATGAAGGAACTATCGTTCAACCTCTTTGTGTACAAGTAGTGATCCTCTTGGCTCCACATGTAACCCTGGGACTGAATGTACTTATCAAACTTGATGTACCATTGCCTTGAGCCTTGCTTTAATCCATACAAGTCTTTCTTGAGTCTACACACTAGTTCTACCCATGCTGGATTCTTAAGCTTTATTGCAAAACCTTCTGGTTGTTTCATGTAAACATCCTCTTCAAGATCCCCATAAGAAACGTTGTCTTCACATCCATTTGGACCAATTCCAAGTCCTCGATGGCTACTAGACTAAGCACAAGATGCAATGTAGTCATCTTGACCACTGAAAAAAATATTTCATCGAAATCCACGCCTTTCGTTTGCTTGAACCCTTTAGCAACAAATCTTGCCTTATACTTAGGCTCGGGATCATCTGTGATATACTTCTTCTTGTACACCCATTTTCATGGAAATGCCTATTTACCTGCTGGTAACTCTGTCAAATCCCAAGTTTCATTGGCTAAAATTGAGTTATACTTAGATTGCATGGCCTCTTTGCCACTTCACGCTATCATCCATTTGAATGGCCTCTTTGTAGCAAGTGGGTTCACTGCAATCAGTGACTAGCAAGTAGTCTAATCCTGGCTCAAAATGCTCAGGTGCACTATATGTACGAGTAGATCTCCAAAGTGACCTGACTGTTGGATTTCAATCTCTCTAGAGAAACATGTGTGTGTACTAGTGGAAGGTGCATCACTAGCATCTCCAACATTCTGTGTAATCGGCGGGCGGTGAGGAAAGATCCTCAAACCGTACTCTGCAATACTCAATGTCTTTCACTAGCCTTTTATGCATCTTAGACTCATTGGATATCATGTGAGCTACATATAACCTTCTTTGATTCCGGGTGCCAGAGACGATATCCCATCTCTCTCTCTACACCATATCCAATGAAGATGCACTTGTGTGATTTGGGGTACAACTTTTATCTAAGCGCTTTTGGCACATGTGAGAATGCCTCACACCCAAATACACGTAATCTATCATAATTGGGCTCTTTGCCCGTCCACATCTCCTCTGAAACCTTGTACTTTAGTGGTGTACTAGGTGATCAATTGATCAAGTAAGCAGCCATTGTAACAGCTTCTCCCCAAAATTCTTGAGTTAAGCTTGCCGTAGACAACATAGAAGTGACCCATTCCTAAATGGTTCTATTCATCCTCTCAGCCACACCATTTTGGGTGGGTGTGTAAGGCGTGGTAAATTTTCTTGTAATGCCTCTTTTACTGCAAAATTCCTTGAACTTGGAGGAGATGTACTCGCCTCCATTGTCATTGCACAAAGCTTTAAGCTTTCTACCCGATTGGTTCTCAACCAATGCTAAGAACTTCCAAAAGACACTAAAGACGTCGCTCTTCTGCTTCAAGAGATAAACCCACACCTTTCTAGTAGAGTCGTCTATGAATGTTAGTACGTATAACGCTCCCCCTAGAGACTTGACTGGCATAGGTCTGCACAAGTCGCTATGAACGAGATCTAAAGGACTCCCTAACTCCTTGTCCAAAGGTGTTGATGTCAACCTAGTTTGTTTGCCATAGATATAATGCTCACATAAAGAGAAGTTAGAGTAATATAACATAGGGATATAATCAGAACGCTGCAAGACTTTTATTCTCTTTTGACTCATATGTCCTGGCTGGCTATGCCACAACTTTGTAGATGGCATCTCGACTACACAAATAGAATTCTCTTTAACAAAAGACATAAAGTAAGTACAATGAGACAGACTTCTGGCCTTTAAGCATGACCAGATTGATAATCCAAGAACCACCAAAAAATATGGTAGTGTAACCCAAATCATCTAGTTGTCCAACTGACATCAAACTCTTTGTCAATTTGGGTACATTTTTGACATTATGTAGCATAAACTCAATGCCATTACGCATAGAAAACTTGATGCTGCTCACACTGCATATATCAAGCTCATAAGAATTTCCTAGCTTCATTGTGCCATGCGTGTCATTGTATGTAGAAAACCACTCCTT
Organism: Adiantum capillus-veneris; assembly: GCF_014529385.1. NCBI lineage: Eukaryota > Viridiplantae > Streptophyta > Polypodiopsida > Polypodiales > Pteridaceae > Adiantum > Adiantum capillus-veneris. The sequence continues at coordinate 150,889,612 of NC_140944.1, forward strand.
GTGAGGAGTCACATAAAAGCTATCACCTGAGTCCACAATCCAATTCTGCTTCATCATGAGCTAACAATGCATCGGGACTCAAATCCGATGTGAAAATAAACACATCATTTGACACTTCAGAAACTTTTTCAATGGCTGAAGACTCAACCACATTAAGCTCTCCAATTTTCACGTTGCTTTTAGGTTTGTCATACTTTGCCTTTTCTTTTCCCTTATCACGCTGCACTATGCGTCAATCTTTCTTCAAGTGTCTCTTTTTATGGTAGTAGTAACACTCTACATTTCATATGTCTTTGCTGCTACTCTTTCCACGACCTTGCTTGCAATCCTGTGAATGATCGTGGCTACAACCAGGTGGCCTTTGCCTGTCACCATTTCCACTAGCCACATATGCATCACCATGCCCACCTGCATCAAGAGATTGACATTAAATCTTCTTAGTGGGTAATGCACCAGCAACAATGTTGAAATCTAGCTTGCCATTGGGTACAAAATTTCTTATGTTTGTGTTGAAGGTATCCCATGACTATGGTAGCAAACATAGCAAGAAACTGGCCTTCATTTCATCATTGAAACTGAGACCTTTTGAAGTAAGCTATGAAAACACGTTGTTGAACTCGTTCAAGTGAGAACTGACATTACTACCTTCTTTTATGTTCATGTGCATCAATTTCTTCATCAAGAAAACCTTGTTCAAAGCATTGTTGCCATCCCTGCATGACAAAGAGCATCCCACAAATCTTTGGCATTGGCCTTATCCATTATGGTAAAGTAAATGGATTCACCAAGGTGCAGGAGAATGGTCTCCATAGCATGCTCATTCAAGTCATCCCACTCATCACTAGTGTACACATTCTCTCTTCTTGCATGCAAGGGTGCTATCAAGCCTTTTTTGATCAAAATATCTTGCATACACTGCCGCCAAATTACTAAGTTTCAGCCATTAAACATTTTAATTGTAGTACTCTTCTCTTTTGGAAGCACTACTCGTAGTCATGATTAAGAGAATGTAACCAAAAACTTTATGGTGAATTTTTTGGGATAATTTTGATAGAGTTTCCCCTAGAACATGAGCAGAAAATCAAACCAAAATGTAGTACAATCACTGTGTAAGAACAGCTAGAAGTGCCAAGAACGCATAAAACAAACTCACAAGAAAAATCCAACAGAGTCTCCTTTGTATGAGGAGTCAAAATTCAACTAAAAAATGCATAACCTACTCAAAAAAGAACCAGTGGGCACCAACTGTTCAAAACCATTGCTGTGTGACCGCCAACTTGGCATCAAAAGCACAAAAAACCATCTACATACATGTCCTATGGCGAGGGTAATGTAAGAGGGAAACGTCATGCTATTGACCCTCCAAAGGTGATAGTGTACATAACATAGGTAAATAACACCCACCTAGGTAAAAATATTTAAATAAATACAAAAATAATTATAGTAAAAAATCACTATATTTAGGCTCTATATACAATGAAATATTTACACACAAATGGATCATAGTATATTTTTATTTTTATTTTATTTTACTTTATTTTTTGGCTCAACTAGCCCAATGACTAGCTAGCTGAGGATTTTAAGAAGATATGGAAAAAGACCCCTAACTCACACACGCCTATGTACAATGAAAAGGTAGGGATATGGAAAAAGACCCCTAACTCACACACGCCTATGTACAATGAAAAGGTAGGGATAGCCACATCGTTTGGGTGACTTTGGTAGGGTGAGGTAGCTCACTATGGAAATTTCAGATATTCAAAAAACGGCTATCATTAGCCCTCCCCCAGGATGATGGTACATTGATGTACCATCAAAAGGCATCTTTTCCAATGAAAGTGGTTCCAATATCTCGGCGATCTTTGTTGGCTCATTGCGATCTTTGTTTTGTATCCTATCATTATCTTTGCTTGAGTTTCACACATGCGTCGATTGACAATACTTACATGATGGTGTAGATCTTTGATCCTGCTTTTGTAGACCCGATGGTAGAATGCGACTCAAGTAGGGTTTAAATAGATACCCATTCACCTTCTTAGAGTGTTCCTTTTCGTCCAAATCCATGAGCTAATAGTAGCTTGAGTTGAAGGATTTTTTCATGATGTATGGACCTTGCCATCTAGCTTCAAACTTGGCATCAAACCGATTATCAAGTGGATTGTCATACCTTAGCACAAGATCTCCTTCCTTGATGCCTTTGTCCTTGAGTTTCTAGTCAAGCTTCTCCTTTGCTTGTGTATTTTCCTCTTGTAGAACTTGTAAGCTGCTTCTCTTGTTCACTCAAGCTTAGCTAAGGTAAGAAGTCGACCCATCCATGCTTCTTGATTATCTTTTGCTACTTTTCCATGAAGTTGCGTTGTTGGAATGTTGAGCTCAATTGGTTGTTAAGCTTCTTGACCATAGACCAAGTAAAATGGTGTGAAATTTGTTGCCTCCCTATGCCCACAAGGCACCATCCAAGCAGTCATCCCACAACTTTGTCTTGTTTTGCCCCATCTTTCTATTAATGCGTGCAATGACACCATTAGCCTTCTCCACCAAACCATTTGATTTTGGGTAGTAGGGTGTTCTCTGAAAATGTAGAATGTGAAGCTCTTTACAAAATTATGTGAGTAAACCCTTTTTTGAACCCTGGACCATTATCAGAAACAATCTCCGGAGGTGTGCCAAATTTGCAACAAGTATTAGTGTAGACAAACCTGCTCATTGTTTTTCCATTTACCCTTGCCACACTTTGAGCCTCTACCTACTTAGTCATGTAATCTACAGCCACTAGAATGTAGAGTTTACCATTTTTAGTTCTAGGAAGAGGACGCATAGCATCAATTGCCCCACTTTTCAAAGGATCCATTTGCAAGCACGATTTTGACTTGGACCATGTACCAATCTTCTATTTCCATTTACTTGACACTTGTGATAGCTTTTACACTAATGTTGGACATCCACATGCAGGCTTGGCCAAAAATACCCCGCAAGCAAAATATTCTTCACAGTTAACTCTTGGGCAAAATGACCACCACATGCTTCTTCAAGAAAACCTTTTAGAGTGGCTGGAACTTCCTCGATAGTTGGTACTGTTCTGCACACTTGATCTTTCCCTCTTTGATAGATGAAGACTTCTAGGAAGAGATAAACGCTTGCCTTCTTCATGAGTCTCCTCTTCTGAGCTTTTGTGAAGTCTTGTGGAAACTCACCCTTCAAAATGTAGCCAGTAATGGGAGCCAATGACTCCAATCCCTGGTATCTTGGTTGCTTGGCAGTTGCTGCCACCATGTGTTAACCCTCACGGCTCACGGACACCCTATCACCTACGACGGATGTTGTAACCTACGGCGGACGTTGTATTATTTACATGTAGAGTCAGGTACCAGGCTTGTCGGTCCAATAGGAAAATGGTAAGAGTGATCGCTGATGAGAGGCGCACTCTAACTGGGACATTCAAGGGATTAGTTGGCTAAGCATGGGTGCCCAAGTGTGAATGGGGCAAGCCCATATAAAAGTCATTCTAAACCTAAAATATAGGATTCTCTCATTTGTGCAATTGAAGAGTGCTCTTGCTCCATCTCCTTCTTCTTCTTCTTCATCTCTTTGTGTGTGTGTGTGAGAGAGAGAGAGTGAGAGAGGGAGTGTGCGGGCGATCGAGCATTACGAAGGCACGACGGCGGTGAAGCGGTTGAGCGCGGCGTAGCGGCGTCTCCTTCTTCTTCGCGGTGAGGAATCCTCCACGAAGCAAGCGTAGAGCGGTGAGTGACACACCATCGCCTTCTTTGAGCTTACTAGTTTAGGCTTGTTGTGTGTTTGGAGCCATTTGTGGCACGCGCACGGTGTATCGGCAAGTTCCTTGCATTGATACGTGTGACATACGCGCACATTTTTGGCGCCGCTATCGGAGAATAAATAAGAAAAAAAAGAGAAAAAATTAAAAAAGAAAAAAAAAGAAAAAAAAGAAAAAAAGGAAAAAAAAAGAAGAAAAAAAAAGAAAAAAAAAGGAAAAAAAAGAGAAAAAAAAGAGAGTGAGAGAGGGAGAGAGAGGGAGTGTGTGGGCGATCGAGCATTACGAAGGCACGACGGCAGTGAAGCAGTTGAGCGCGACGTAGCGGCGTCTCCTTCTTCTTTGCGGTGAGGAATCCTCCACGAAGCAAGCGTAGAGCGGTGAGTGACACACCATCGCCTTCTTCGAGCTTACTAGTTTAGGCTTGTTGTGTGCTTGGACCATTTGTGGCTCGCACACGGTGTATCGGCAAGTTCCTTGCATTGACACGTGCGACATACACGCACATTTTTGGCGCCGTTGCCGGGGAATGCCATACATGAAGCTCGAGTAGCACTCTGTGCTTCTCCGTGGTGCAATTTCTATTGTAGGAAAGGTAAGGAAGGAGTGTGTGTGTGTTGAGAAGAGGGATTTGGTGTTATACTGTGTGTTTTTTTTTATTAATGGAGTTTTCAAAGGTTCTGTGTTTATTCTCTGTGTATTAAGGTAGTTAGTTTTCTTTGTTAATAGAGATTTCAAAGGTTCTGTGTTTATTCTCTGTGTATTAAGATAGTTAGTTTTCTATGTGCAGTAAGTAGGAAGTAGATTAGTGAGAGTTAATAGAGTGTGTTAGTGTGTAAGAGTAGGTGTATTAGTTAGAAGTAGGTAGAGAGAGTGTGTGTGTGCTCTCACGCAGGCCGCGGCGGCCTTATCCTTTATTAAAAAAATAAAATAAAATATATTTTTTTTAAAAAAGGTAGGACCGGGATCGGAAATATCTCCCAGAACCAAGCCCAGACCCAAGCCCAAGCTCACGCTCAGGCCTAGGCCTCAGTCACCTTTAAAAAAAACGAATTTTAGCTTCACACGTAGCTCAAAATTGATTTTTGAGGACCAACAGAACGTCAGATGCCCGAAAATTGTGCTGTAAAGCACATAGCGACCCTTTAAGTGATACGCTCGTTTCGAGCTATTACACACTTCAATCAAAAAAATCAAACATTAAAAAAACATCAAAAACAAGAAAAAATCAAGTAAAAAACGGGGTGCAAAACACCCACAAAACAAAGCAAGTAACCTTTGAGGGTACTTGCCGACACTTGTAGGGCACCCAAAGCACATGTATCTACGCTCTGGTCGTGTGCTAGAGTCCGAACAACTAGCAAGTGCTTCGATTTATGGGGGTACTTACTATTCTTCCATGATAGGGTCTACGCCCTCAGCGGGGACCCAAGGTAGTGCAACCCAAGACCCAAATATAGCGGCTAGCGACTCTTCCTTTGACTACGATATTATGGAAGAGCATCTTACACAAAGCCCCGGAGGAACAAATGAAACCGTACCTAGCTAGGCCCAGCAACCTGGAACTAGTGTTTTTAGCCGTTTGATGGAAATTTTTAGTAGAGCTACGCGCTCTGAACCTACGGCTAGTGAAGTAAACGAAGGGGGTGGGGAAGTAGAATCACCATTCACATCTCCTGTAGACCCCACACTCCCTCAGAGTGTCCACGTGGACATTCTACCTACCTCAGTTAATGAGGGCCCTACCGAGCTACCACCTTCCAAAGTCGCCTATAAGGTAGCAGTGACTAAAAGTCAAAACACGGAAAGCAACATTGCATCCACCTCACGACAACCCTCTAGTACACCAAGTTTGGACGGGGTATTTCTCAATGAAAATTGGGAATATGACCTACACACGGAGACTTTGACCGACCTATACATGGGCTACACATACCATGTGGGTTGGTTAGAAGTTGTACAATCCACATCTAGTGCCACTAGTCTAGAGGAACAACAACACATGATCTGCAATGTCATCCATAGGATTATCCAGTCCGAGAGGCAAAATCGAGGAATAAACATACCTTCGACGGGTCCTATGCAATTTTTAGACATGGGCAAAGGGAAACAACCCACTCTATCACAAATGGAGACTCCCTCAGTGAGTCCCATCGATCCCCCATATGTTGTTTCGCCAGGGGTCTCAATGCAATATGAGCGCACAAGTGATAGCTTTACTTTTCCAAGTCTAGCTCATCTTTTCGTTGATGACACCACGGCTACCATGCCTACCCCAATGATGGGCATGCCAAGAAACACGCCATGGACCTCGTTTGTTAGTAAAGCACCGCTACATGGTAGCTCAATGCCTACAATAGTACCTACAAGTGTGTACCAATCATATGCACCTATGGCTCACACTCATGTAGTCCCTACCCCTCCCATTGTTTCAACTACCTATGCTCCACAACCACAATACACAAGTTCTTATTTCCATGGGACTATACCGGCTAGCATTAGCATGTCACATCCGACGTCTGCTATCCCTAGGGCCACTCATATGAACTATGGACCACCACATGGTACAACATCGTACCCAACGTGGAACCCAAGGGCTTCCTATGTGCCAAGCCCAATGCCAATACCTACTCCACATGTAGTCTCTGGAGCGCCTTCATCCAGGGTGCCTGCTCACTTAGGTGACTTGGCAACATTTGCTCAAGCTATTGGTCGATCTATTGCTGAGAATATGCGTAACGCGCCTGATAGAGAGCCTAGAAGTAAGGCAGTACAAATAGCCAAGCTCACACAAAAATTTAGTGGAGACGGGGATGTGAGAAAGCATATCGAAGTGTTTGAACAAATATGCGATTCTCTAGGAGAACACAATGACCTACATAAGAGCAATGCTTTAAGCCTAACCTTAAGTGGAAAAGCTGGGGATTGGTATAGAACCCTAAGGGTGGAAGAAAAAACGATTTACCCTACTCTTAGGAGATTGTTATTAAAAGAATACATATGAGAGGGAGTGCTTTGGGGTGTAGGCTCTCAGCTCCAGAAAGCCCAACGAGAGGAAGGAGAGTCGGTGAGAGACTTTATAAGTCACTTGAAGCATTTGAATTCTCGTTGTAATCCAAATGAGCGCTTCAAAAATAACCAATTGCTTGATAGATTCATTAGGGGGTTACGACATGAGGATATCTACAATGGCCTAGTCATTAGAGGTATCACCACTTGGGAAGCAGTCACCACCAATGCGATCCAATTGGAGGATAATTTAATGATTCAATGAGAAAGAGTGTCTGTTGAGCCTAAATCTATTAGCTCGCAAGCATCAGGGCATCAGCCAATGACCCTAAAGCCTATTGCTAAGGAGCCAAAGATATCTGAGACGACTTTAGCAGATCTCACCAAGGCTATTCAAGAGAGTCTTAGAGACAATCGTGCTTCGCAAAACAATCATATGTATCCAAGAAGGGAGCAGCAATGGTGCTCAGTATGCTATGGATCACATAGTACTAGTGAATGCCCTACTTTTAGAGTAAAATTCAATGGGAACTGCAATGCATATGGGAGGTATGGTCCTCAACCTAAGGATTGCATAGTATTTAAGCGTGCGATGGCCAATAGACCAACCTTAGCATGGACAGACACACATCGAGTGCCTGCATTGATGCCGGCCCCACCTCTTGAACAAACAGCAAAACACATGGTCCCTAGGGCCCAAAATGTTGTTCAAACAACACCCTTACCACCTCCAGTGCTAGGACCACAACCACCACATCCGAGAATCACTTCTGTGAATCAAGTGGGTTGTGAGTCATCTATTTCTTGTTTGGAAGGCTATGAGGAAGATATAGATCCTAATATCGCCTATGGGATGGATGTGCTTGAAGAAAGTCCACAATACTACATGGAGGACTATTGGGGACAAGTCAAACTTGTATATCAAGTAGCTGCTCTTGTGGCAAGAGGCCAAAATATCAATTACACTGCTAAGAGACCACCTCTTCAATGCTATGAGTGTGGAGGTCCACATCGTGTAGCCGAGTGTCTTATTAGGCTACAAAAGAACGCCACACTAATGCAAACCAATCAAGCGAGCACGTCTACAATGCCGATACTCATGTGTAATCGATGTGGCATAGATCATTTGATTGCCCAATGTACAAATAATCCAAATGCATCGAAGATCACGCCATTAAACTTGATTGAAGTTACCGAGGAGCCATCACCAAGTACACCCGTGGTACCAGTAAACGTACTCACACGATCGATGCTCCAAAAACAAAATTATATTCTTGAGGAAAGAGACACGACATCAATTGTCCAATCTCAGAAAAAGAAGAAAACACGAAGAAAGAGATCGCAAAAAGCAGCGAAGTCAGACCCCAGTTCAAAGACTAACATAGGGACTGGTGATGACCCCGTATATATGAACGACGCAGAAGAATATTCTGATTCAGGTGAAACCATAGCGACCAAAAAGACCACTAACATAGAAACCAACAAGGAAGATCTTCATGAGCCACAATGGCCAGGATCCAAAAAGAAGATAGGAACTTATCCAAACCCTACAGAGGAGATTGAGCGAGTCAAGCAATTAAGGAGTTTGGTAGAAGATACCGAAAGCGATCTAGAACCAGCACCTAGGAAGATCCAGATTACAAACACCGTGTTCCCTACGCAACAACAACCTCACCAAGTCCATAGACCCTTGCACATACCTAGTGTCATCCAAGAAGAAAGTGACTTAAAGTCATGGGAAAGCGGGCGTACTCACTTCTTGATGGAAAGAATGTTTACAGAGGGACTACCTGATCCTATCGAAGAAATGGAGATCCCATCTTCCCCACGTCAAGGGAATCAAGGCCAGAAGGTACCGTTAAAAATTGCCAAATTGATGGATTTCATGTCTTCAGAAGTTAGAACCACCATCATGTCCAAACTATATAAAGACCCCGAGCTAGTCTCAGCTCTTCGAGCCTTCCTCAATGGAGAACTGAAGTTTGGGCTACCACAATTTTCACAGATGGATGGAGCTGGGGAGATGCCAATAGAGGAGGAATACATAGATCCACAACCCAACCTAGATGAGAACCTTGTTATAGAAATACCTGTTAACAAGTTGGGACAATACTTTGAGGGTGATGAATCCAATGCGACCATACCAATCACTACTAAGGGATTAACTGTGAAGGGAATCCTTGATGGTGGCGCTGGGGTTGGCATTGTGACTAAAAATTTCTGGGAAACCATGGGAAGACCTCACCTTGCGACCACAACCATTGTAGTGAAGATGGCCAATGGGTCTATTGTTAAACCTATTGGGATGCTAGAAGATCTCAAGATCAAGGTCTTTGGACATAAAATAAGGATTACCTTTATTGTTATGGATTTCTCCAAACACACTATGGCATCGGAGATGATCTTAGGATGTCCTTTCATGAGGGAAGCAAAAATGGTGCATGACTGGTCTAAAAACCATGTCTACTTGCAGTTCCAAGATTCTGTCATTCGAGTGGATCTTGTGACGGCTCGAGCACATCCTCTAGGAACAGGTTTATAATTGATCATAGATCTGACACCACAGTTCACTCGACCCCATTGCATTATTGTTACATGTGTAAAGCGGACACTGATGTTGGAGAAGATTCTCCTTATATGGATGCACTACCTGGGATGACTGAGTCGGACAATGTGGATTGGGTCCACCTAGCACCAACCATAGACACTTGGGGAAATAGGGGGATGACCTGGGTAACACCTGAGGGGGATGAAATACCACCACTTGTACCCATAAATATGCTACAAGCAATGCATATAGCTTCTGACAAGACTCATCCAAATATAACGAAGAAAACATACAAGTGGGTCTCTAAAGCTTCTTTAGCGACCATAGCCAGTGCTAAAAAACAGAAGCCTTGTAAGAAACGTACCACTCGCTCCAAGAAAATTAAGAAAACATGGTGTTGGATTCCTAAAAAACTATTGGAAGCCCAAGGCTACTATCGAGGAAATGATCAAATTTGGGTGCCAAAACGTAGATTGTGTTCTTACCTGTCACCTGACCCATGTGAGCCCAATCCTGTAGCTCCAAAAAGAATCAACGATCGCGGAAAGAAAAAAGTCACAGAATGCTACACACCCGCTCCAGAGCTATTTTGGGTACCAAAGAAAGAACGATTTGTTCCACCTAGCTCAGGAAGGGGGGAGTCCCATGAAGCTTCTAGCTCCTCATGTAATGCATCCATAGAGGTAAAAGCTTCTCCACAACCTCCACCTACAATAGTGGACCTCCATAAAGCTAAAAAGAAATCCACACCTCCCAGTGTTCAAGAATCACCTGAAGAATCACTTAAAATTCGATCCTGGGAGAGTACCTTACCACCCTTGGAACTCGATGAGACACCTAAGGTAATAGAAAACTACTAGCAAAAATCTTCACCTATTATCGACTGGAACAATTGGTTTCAAAGGGTGACGAGCACATTTCGAACGGTTTGATCTACCCAAGGAAGGGGGGAGTGTTTGTTGACAATCATCATTCACTTGCTTTCCTCTCAACCTTCCTCCCTGACCTCTTAATCTCCAATCTTAGGGAATGTATATATAAAGCATTATACTAAAAAAAAAAAAAAAAGGAGCAAGAGCAATTAGCAAACGAGTATGCACAATTAAAGTCAAAACATTGACTCAGGCCTACATATTCACATTCGGTACACTGAAACAGAAACCTATGCCATAAAACACCTTTGATCCTCATCACTCAAGTGATGGAGGGTAGGTAGAATTAGTACGATAGGAGTGTTTTTGTTTTAGAGTTGAGTGATTAGCAAAGTTCTCTTTTCCCACTGATGTGCCTCCTGGAGGTATTCCTTGTGTTTCCTAGTGTGTACAGGAGCGTGTTGCTGTTGTTAGGATTTGGACCTTCATGGAATCTTTATCTCGACTCACTCTTCAAATCAAGCGCGACCATCAACACAAACAGGTGTTTCTTGTCCATTAGCATTGCCCCTTATCTTTTTGCATCTATGTTTGTCTGCTTTAATTGTGATTGGTAGCATAATATCCAACACATTTTCTTAGTATCAAAACGTTAAATTCAAAGTAATTTTTGTCATAGGCACTTGTCTAGATTTAAAAATCAAGCAGTCCGACTAAGCTAAATTGACCAAGTTAGGTGTTAGAGATCTTCTCTTAATACCATGGGGAATGCCTTCCTAATAATCAATGGTTACTTAGGTTCTTAATCTGATTTAGGTAGCATTGTGTGAAATGTACTAGGGATTTCTAGTGGGCTTGACCCTATTGACCTTTAGCTTAAGTATTATAAAGGGAGTGTACGAATGTGATGAGCCTGGGGAGGGTAACAGGGTTATATGACCCCCCAAAAGTTACAAAATTAAAATGTTGAAAATGAACAAACAAAAAATCAAAGTGCCATAATGTAAAATCTTAAGCTGGAAGAGAAATCTCAGCTTGATTGGGTACTTCACTCACATGTATTGCCTATGGTACTAGAGCCCTAGAGGTTCCCAGTGTGGGCGCTTTTCCTTGAAAATCAAAAAACCCAAGGCATACAAAATAAGCACACACATCAAAATTGAATCACTGTGAAAAGACTTTGGGGGGTCAAAGAAAAGGTAATCAGTCAGGCGATGATTTCATGAGAAATTCCTTTTATCATAGCTTAACTACAAGGTCTTCTACGTATAGCCTCTAGTCAGCCCTCGAACATGAAATACTTGACTCTCGCGATTAAACAACTTAATTGACCAGAGAAAATTAAGAACATTACCCATGGTATCAATAGTCGATCTCTAATGCCTTTCGATCGTTAAATTAGCGACCCCAGACTTGTTTAATTTTTTACTTTTACATCTGTTTATGCATTTGATTATATTGCAATTTAATATTTATTGCTGACAAATTGTCTAAAATTCTATTACCAATCAATTTGTCTGCCTAAAACTGCATATGCTTTTTAATCGCTTATGAGAATGCAATTACTGTGCCAATGTTGTTTGATTTTGCAGTGACTGAAGAAGGCTAAGGACATTCATCTCAAATGCTCTTCCACCTCAAGGAACGAGCTTCAACTCAATAGCTTCCGAGGACGGAATCTACATCAGGAAGGGGGGCATGTTAACCCTCACGGCTCACGGACACCCTATCACCTACGACGGACGTTGTATTATTTACTTGTAGAGTCAGGTACCGGGCTTGTCGGTCCAATAGGAAAAGGGTAAGAGTGATCGCCGATGAGAGGCGCACTCTAACTGGGACATTCAAGGGATTAGTTGGCTAAGCATGGGCGTCCAAGTGTGAATGGGGCAAGCCCATATAAAAGTCATTCTAAACCTAAAATGTAGGATTCGCTCATTTGTGCAATTGAAGAGTGCTCTTGCTCCATCTCTTTCTTCTTCTTCTTCATCTCTTTGTGTGTGTGTGAGAGAGAGAGAGAGAGTGAGAGAGGGAGAGAGAGGGAGTGTGTGGGCGATCGAGCATTACGAAGGCACGACGGCGGTGAAGCGGTTGAGCGCGGCGTAGCGGCATCTCCTTCTTCTTCGCGGCGAGGAATCCTCCACGAAGCAAGCGTAGAGCGGTGAGTGACACACCATCGCCTTCTTTGAGCTTACTAGTTTAGGCTTGTTGTGTGCTTGGAGCCATTTGTGGCTCGCACACGGTGTATCGGCAAGTTCCTTGCATTGACACGTGCGACATACGCGCACACCATGATGACCTACACTTCTTTCTCAATACATATAAGTGCTTGTTTTGCAAGTTAATCGGCATCTTCATTTTGTTTCCTAGGAATATGATATAGTTGCACTTTTTCAAAATGATTAAACAACCTATGAATGTCATGAAATTTTGTCCTTAGGCTTTCATTCTTGCATGCCCAAATGTCTAAAAATATGCTTCATAAAGAGAGGTGCATCCCCTTTTACCATGAGACGCTGTATACCTTGGTTGATGCACATCTTCAAACCATGAAGTAATGCGTCGTACTCTGCTTCATTGTTGCTAGTTGAACCTGGTAGATTGACCTGCTATTTCATGACCACCTCTCCACTTGGGTTGAGCAACACTAGCCCTCCCCCTGCTTTTCTTGTGGCTCGTCAAAAAGCTCCATTAAAGAACAAGGTAAAAGCATTAAGAATACTTTTTGGTGGTGGCAATAGTAGGGTCTTTACTTCAGGCACCTTAATCTCTTTCTCATGTACCCTATAAGTGATAATCCCTGCCAATTGTGCACGCACACTATCTTCTACCTTGAAAGAGTATTGGAACTCTTGCAACTCCATAATCCACATTGAGATCCTAGTACTAAGATTCATTTGAGATGACACCCAAGGGAACAAATTTTAGTTAGTGAATGGTAGATAGGGAAAAATTAGAGAGTTAAGGAAGGAAGAGAGAGAGAGAGAGAGAGAGAGAGAGAGAGAGAGAGAGAGAGAGAGAGAGAGAGTGAGAATAAAACAGAGCAATCCAACCAAAAATATTACAAATAAATGTACATGGTGGCTTATTGTAATATTTTTGAGCTATTTTGATTTATTGGTTTTTTAAAATTGATTAGCTATTTTTCTTTTATTTTTGATTTTTTTTGAAGAAAAAACAAAGAAAATTAGAAAAACAGGTGAGATGGTGACATAACAACAAAAGAAAAATACAGGGGTGATCAACAAGTCAAGGACACATATGGTGAAGTTGGGGTGCAATAATTATGAGGAAGTTGTAAAAAGTCCAATCTGACCAGTTTTTGGGGAAAATGACAAATTTTCCAAGTTGAGTAATTTCTAAGCCTTAAGTGTGTTCTGTAATGAGATAGAAGCGCATGTCAAATTTTGTGGCAAGTGGTTCGGAGACCCCCGATTTAAGAAATATTGGCCACACTTAATAGCTCATTTTCACTATTCATTTAGAGAGAGCTTGAGAGACCTAGAGCACGAGGATCTTCTACGACTTTGTACAACACCCACAACATATTAGTCAGCACCAGATATGAGAGGTAGGCTCATTGCCATGTTCTCTTCATGTTCAATGCTGACTTCAATGCGAAAAACTAACAAAAGCGGCAAGGTGGCATCGACGGATAGAGAGCAAAACGGGACCATAACTCAATAAGCACTAACTAGATAGCAAAAAGACTTGATAGGGAGTTTACCCTATGCTAAATGAATATGCCTATGCCCTTCCATACTAGTTTAGGTCAGAAGTAAAAACCCTAACATTCCCAGGCCGTGCTAAAGACAATCTGAGACAAGTCACCAAAATGGCACAAAACTTCATGGGTAGGTGCCCCTCGAGGTTGTCTACAATCCCATGTAACCTCCTTCATAAGAAATCTACCAAAAGTGAATCAAACTGTCATTCTCGGCTATGGACATGCAAAGCGTCACTTGGCTCTCACAGCCAGATGGAGCTTCCATTTAACACCGACCTTCATTAGCAGCATGGACATACCTTTGACAATCGGGACATATGGTCAAAAAAGTTTCCACGGGGCCATGACCAAACTAAAAGACGTTTTTAGAGCGACAAATCATCAAAAATGACATCCATAAGTCCGAAGGCTACACCGACGGCATGGAAAGATGCCCCATGGCAGCTACAAGCTTAGATGATCAAGCTCGAGTAAACTCATCGTGCAAAAAGTCATCTCCAAGAGCAAAAATCGACTTTAGAGTCCAAAGTACCAAAAAGGAAGTTTCTAAGCTAAACTTTGAATTTTAAATTTGAGTCAAAGCTAAAAGGGCTTAGGGCACTTACAAAGATCTTCCCCATGCATCGAAACCAAAATTTTTCATCCCAAACATCATATGTGTATGATGTCTTGTGGGCCTTTTTACACATGCAAATGGTAAATTTTCACACCAGCCTCTTCATCTTGTTCATTACAGCTCACATACCAAATCTCATGAAAATTGGACCACATAAAGCCACCATTTGGTCAAAAACCGCTAAGTTGGAGTCCTCAAGCAAAATATGGTCTTATCCATAGAAATAATTCTCCAAACTCAAAGAAACTTGACACAAGGCAAGCACATAGCATATACATCCTATCCCCATGCTCACATTTCACTTTTCCAAGAATAGACATCATACACGTATGATGTCTAGACTTACTAAATAATGACTCTGTCAGCTTTTTTGGTATCCAAAATTCAATATCATGTCATATATAGCCTCTACACCGAGTTTCCGCATGATTGGGCACATTTTGGTCATTATACACCTCATTTTCAAATTCATGTGTCAAAAACACCATTTATGGCCTGGGCACATGAGCACTTGTCCAAATTCAAATCTAAACACACTAGAGTGATGTACACATCATAAGTAAGCTATACATCAAGTCTAAGCCAAAAAAAGCCATTCTAGACATCATACGTGTATGATGTCTAGACCCCTAAATTTGACATGTTGTAGTAATTTTGACAACCCCAACACTTTTATCACATCTTTATGGGCTTGTCAACAAATTTTCATCATATTTGGATATTATTTGATCTAATTTCACCCATATGATGGAAATCTAAGCGTACAAATCCCATTTTTGGCTTTTGACATCCAATCACAAGCTCAAATTCAATTCTGATGGTATAGATACTATACACATATTGTGAACATCCTATCACATGAGTTTCAAGTCATTTCGGCACAAAGACATCATACATGTATGATGTCTTAAATGTCAATTTGAGGTGGTTTTGAACTATCCAAGGCTCTTACCATACGCTCATGAGTCCATGCCACATGCTTCAAGCCATTTGAACCTCATATACCAAAAATATAGTCATTTTACCATTTTAGAGTTTGAAAAGAGTTTTTAAGCCAAAATCTTGCTCATTACACGTTGGTGCAACCAAAATTGGTCTATCTAGGGAAGTGATTTATACCAAGCTATGGGTGCTAGCAGGTGCAGGACAAAGAGCTAAGGCAAGTATGGAAGACATGGGCAAGCATGTGCTAGTGGAAATGTATACCATATCCGACTTTTTAAGCCAAAAAGACTCCAAAGTGGTCCAATTGGGATGAAAATTCAAGATGCATGAAGTGTTGCATTTGTGCTCTAGAATGTAGAGTTCAAGGTGATGTGCAAGCTGGTCCAGACGGCTCATTAAACGGAGCCCCGGTGTGCAAGATATTCAAGTTTTAGAGTTGGAGTGGTTTTCATATCCCCGATGGACAAGACAGCTAGGGACATGTGGCTAGAGATGTTATGAGTGGATAGAATTGGAGTGCTCAAGTTGTGGAACATGCATGTATTTTTGAATTGCAAATCGGAGCTTTGGATTGCAAGTTATGGCTGTTAGAAGATTTTTGGGGGTCAGTTATGTGCCCACACGACAGCATTGGGAACCGTGATATCTTGCGTTTTTTTGGCACTTGACAAGGCTTGAGAAGGTAGTGGATGATGTGAGGATTTGAAAAGATTTGACGGCTCATTGATCGGGTTCTTGAACGGTAAGATATGCCAAGTTAAAATTGGATGCAGTCGGCGATGGAGAATGGTCAGATGACTTTTCCCATTTTTTCCCGGCCTTGGTTGGTGGTCGTGGGAGGGTCAACGTGCAATGTAATTTTCATGGCTCAAACTTTGCATTTGTGGCTTTTGGTAGAACTTTACAGCTAGAGGGTTGGCTTACCAGGCAGTTAGTGGACAGAAGGGATTCCAATGGGCAATGCTACTTGGGATTTCTTGGGAAGTTATAGAGGGCAAGGCCCTTGCGAGCACCACATGGAATTCATAAGAACCCACGTGCACGGGTAGCAACTAGGGAGGCAACCTATATGATCTGGCTCGTGGCCTGTATGGGATATTGAAGTGAGAGAGAGGGAGTACCTCCCCGTGGTCAGCTATGGCGTGGCCTTAGGCGATGTCCTTGGCGCTGTGTGCGATTGATGGCTTTTGGTAGATGACAGCCCAACCAGTGGCACGGTGATGGCTCTAGCCAATGACAGGCACTGCTGGCATTGGGGGGGTGTTACTGACGTGGCAAACCTGAAGGGGGTCGATCTCGCGCCCGAAAGGGCCCTTCCTTTTTTGAGAATAAAGGCGAGGATGCCCCCCCCACTAGCGACCTCGCTAGTGCTTGTTGGGGAGGGCACATGTGAGTAAAGGGGAGCCAGGGCGTGAGCCCATGGTGGATCAAGCAAAGGGCCAAATGAGCTCCAAGGCCTAGGGACCAAACAAATGCAAGTCACGGTCAAAGGTGGGGTGGATGAAGTGACCTCCTCAAGGGGGTAATTCAAGTGGCCGATTAAGGTGGCAAAGTGGTACAAGGTGGAAGAGAGAAAGGAGGAAAAAAATGAAGTAAAAATAAAATTGCACCCGTCCTCAAAGAAAACAAAAGAGAGAAGATGAAGCCAAAGGTGCCTCCCCCCCCCAAAAAAATAAAATAAAAATTCTCCCTACCTTCTTGCAATATGTAGGTAGAGGGGAGCCAGATCTGCTTGGCTACTACAAGCGGTTGTCCACTATCAAAGCTCATAGTGTGCAATGGTGGATGCATTAACACCAAGTTATCATTCATAACAATTCTAGTCAACAGAGGATCATTCATGTGGAGAAAGAAGCACAAACTCTTTAGCAACATGTGGAACAGAAGGATGGTAAGATTGCAAAGCTTGAGGGTACCATATTGAGTTTGAAAGAGAGACCTTTAGGTGCAAGGGAGCATAATAGGATCTTCTCATCCATAGAGACCCTTGCTGGCAAAGGTGGTGCTTGGATGAGAAGAGTTATAGCTACAAGGTGCATTTTTTAATACCCTATCACATTTCCTACATGTATGAAGTCGCTTCTGTGGTGATTGTTTTGTTTTTTATTCTTCTTGCAAGAATTTCATCCAAGAGACATGTGGTAGCCAAAGCCAAGAGGATCCCATTTATTTGCTTACTAGTTTCCTTAAGAAGTCAAATGTCATAGCACTCCTGCACACACACCAAAAGGAAAACATATCTATTTTGCTGTAACCAAGGAGGTGATGTGTGTGTTTTCTAATCTCGTGAATGATGTTGATTTGCAGAAGGAATGTGATGAAGTTCGAATTAGTACAAAGGGTTACACTGCACTATATGGCCTCTTCAAGAATGCATTGAGGGAATGGGGAGCTACTGAGAATGTATTCCCAGTGCCACGCAAGGTGAAACTTGCTAGAGGGGCCTCCAATGAAGATGTTTTCTCATGTCTAGGTCACTATTTTCACACCGAGGAGAAATACCCTCATCTTTCTTTGTTCAATCTCCACAAAGTGCTAAGAAAGCTACCAATGCAAGGAATCATGCTGATAATATTGACAAGGGATTTCCTTACCTTATGTCAAATAATATTTTTTCCATTTAAAGAGGCTTCAACAAGCAATGGTTGTCTTTTATGCACTACCCCGTGCACTACCTTCTAATGGTGAGGAAAGAATCATGTGATGTTTTGCTTTCATTGTCATTGTATGACCTTCACTTTTTGCCTTTCTTCTCTTTGAGTGTTTGGAACTAAGTTGGTGTTTGTTTTCAAGCTTGATGCATGCCAAATTGTGAAGCAATGAACGCTAGAGAGGATGAGTGTCATATATTTATTGTTAAGACCTCTAGAATACGAGTCTAGCAATGAAAATTTTGTCCTACAGGATGCAGCCCCACCCTCCAAGAGCTGCCACAAAACAAAGTTTTACAGCAAGATGGGCAAGAGGCACTACATATGCAACCTCACACAGTGTGCCATTTTAGCAGAGCCTTTGCTGATATTCGACATTATTAAAAGTGTGTGGAACTTCTCATCCGAAGGGCTCCATTTGCACGGACATGCAAGGAGATTGAGCAAAGCTACAACACTGAGTTACGCATGCAGACCATCGGCCTCGAAGGACTCAAGAAGCCACAGAGGCATACTTGGTGGGTTTATTTTGAGGATACCAACTTGTGTGCCATCCATGCCAAGCATGTAGCTATAATTCAAAAAGATTTGGAACTAGCCCGTCAGATACGAGCGAACTTGTAGCTAGTAATATGTACAACAACACCTTTTTGCAATGGATATGTAATGACTTCAAATTTGGAAATATAATGATGCTTACTCATTTTGTAGTGTGTCACTTCTTATGTCATTTAAGCTCGTTGTATTTAATTTGTGTCCAATAATTTTTTATAAGTCTAATATACATTGTCGGGTGGTTCTTGCACACCATGCCATTGAACATGGAGGGGGAGATGGGGAGGGAGGGAGTTGTGGATGAGTATTTTGTTGGCTAGTGCTACAAAACCTTCACAACATGCTTCAAGTGGCATTTGTTGAATGCACACATAATATCTATTTTGGCCAAAATTGATGTCTTGTGGACAAGGGTTTTTAATAGTGTTTGGGCCAAAACAAGTATATTTGGTGCCTTCCAGATGTCAAGCAAAGGAATTTCGGTTGTCTCTCAATCTTCCACAGGTACAAAAGGTTGGGAAGGCACTAATACCAAAAAAACCATCAGTGATTACTTTGCTAGGTCTTATTTGCTAGTTGCATACACACATATCATCTGTTTTGGCCATGGTGGTGCAAAAGGCCCGTCCACAAGGTAGCGAGTTTGGGGCTCTAACCCACAAAGCACTTGCACAACCATAGTTTTTAAATTGATCTAATGAACACATGTCTCTATACCAAATAAAGATTCAAGCAGCTAATAGAACTCACAATAAACTTGCCCATTCAGAACTAGAAAATTAAATTTCACTGAAATCCATGTGTTTACACCAAATTGTAAGTCAAGATAGGAAAGTACACATGGAATTAATATTATATTGATATATGAAATTACAAAAGGGGCTCACTACATAGGAGGCAATGTGAAACTTCCTTGCGTCTTGCTTTAGCATTAGGTAAATTGGCAGTTAGGACTGAGAGCGCTATGGCTTGTGGGTCTTCCACTCCTAAAGCTTGATTGATAGCTACACGGGCTAAGACCTTGCCACAAAAACCTATGCCAAAAGTGGCCATTGCAAGGGATTTGTTTACAAGAAAAACTACTTGCATAGTATGAGGTATAGTAGAAAAGCACAAGAGCTTGTTGACAGCCTTCAAGAACCACAAAGAAAAATGTCCATCAAGGGAGAAATCCTTGTGGATAATGAAGATGTCACCCATGGGCAGTTTGCCGATGTAGTTTGCAAGTGCTTCTTCTGGGCCAAAAACATTGCTCTCTCCCACCTTGCAAGCTGCCCACACCTCCATGTCCAAAAGATCCTACAAAATTTGTGTTAGGAAAATGCATTGGATGGCCAATTACACAAGGAAAACAATTACCGCATGATGCATGTCATCGTCGTCCATAGTTGGTGTGAGGTAAAGGTTGAGGGACGATCTCCTCTCATCAACAATGTTTGGGGCATCAGAGTCAAGTGACTCAACATGAAGAGGTTGTTGATTTCACACAAGCTTGGCTTGGGTTGCCAAGAACTCCTCCTCCATGAAGTTTGCCTGCTTTGCAACTACAATATTTGAAGTGACCAAGGCAACGTGTAAACGACTGCGATCACTAACTTGCATAGTTTTAGAGACATCATTTGGCATTGTAATATGAATGTAAAATATCACAAGATTACCTTCAAGGCTTTGTAGAGGTATCCATTTCCCAATCTTACACATCCACCACTTGTAGTGGAAGCGTATATACAAAGTTGCACAAACTTTTAAGTACCGTATCCAAAGCCCCTAGCTTATGAGATCACTAACTTGCCCAATTTCAGAGACATCATTTAGTATTGTAATATGAATGTCAAATGTGACAAGATTTCCTTCAAGGCTTTGTAAGGTATCCATTTCTTTGTCTTACACGTCCACAACTCCAGGTGGAAGCGTATAAACAAAGTTGTGCAAACTTTTAAGTATTATATCCCAATATCAAAAGCCCCTAGCGTGCATCAATATCTATCTCCCTGAAGCATACCCTCTTTAAATCCCCAATTCTCTCCTAACAAGGGTTGTAATGCTTCAAAAGACATATTCTTACATATAAATATAGTGAGTGTGGCATTGAATGACAAGGCCTTAAATAAATGCACAAAAACATGCATGAGACAACATCAACCTAGACCTAAAAACCTAAAAGCCTTCTCAAACTTCAACAAGGAAAGAATGTAAAACACCATCTTCTCCTTTATGGGTAATATGGATGACAAAGATCAGGTTGAAGCCACTCCATGCTAAGAAGTCATCGCATGTAAATTCCACTGATCTTACCATAACAATGCTCTGAGGTTGGGCACTATTGTGTGTGTGTGTGTGTGTAGAAGAAGATTCTGCTTTGTAGTAGCATCGATGGTTGCACATTGAGAAGCATCATGACACCAATGTCAACATAAACATCTTGAAAGGTTCTAGAGAGACTTCTTAATTGTTGTTGCTCACCAAGTTTGATGGAAATATATCTGCATAGACATCAAATGGCCCAAAATAAACATACTACCATACTTGAACACATAGGTCAACTCAATGCATATGTCTATTGCAACAACAAAGAGAAGCAACTTATAGTTAGGTGAAAAAAGTTGGATTAGTGTGCGCCAAATGCATATTAGGCATTGAACACACATGTTGAATAGCAACCACCATCACAAATGGCCCAAAATAAACATAATAGCATACTTGAACGCATAGGTCAACTCAATGTATATGTCTATTGCAAGAACAAAGAGAAGCAACTTACAGTTAGGTGAAAAAAGTTGGATTAGTGTGCCCCAAACGCATATTAGGCATTGAATACACATGTTGAATAGCAACCACTATCCCATTGATCCTATGGTCTTTGAACCCAAGCAGCCTCCCTTTCCAATGTTGATCCAAGTTGTCACAATCTTGAACACGATGAGTCTTGGTGGCTCTGCAGGTTGCATGAAGACCCAAGCGCCTTTGCGGAACACTTGAGGCACCCACTCCCCATTAGAATCTCTGGTGTTGTACAAGACAAACCTTTCTACCTCATCTTTTGGCTTTCTGTGAGTAGTAGAGTTTGACATTGCTACAGAGAGGAAGGGGCTACAATAAGAGGGTTTGATGGTGGTTTTGAATGAGCTAGAGATGAAGGAAGAAGTAAATGTTTTTGGAGAGAGGGAGATATAAAGGATTAAACCTTCAATGGAGAACCTTTGAGTGCAATAATGCAGCCATGGCAAGGAGACAAGAGGTGGTTGATAGAGTTTTTGTAGGTGCTCTAGCCATGGGAAGCTTGGAGATGATGATCTAAGAAGGGGGGTGTACCTGAAAGGGTAAAAGAGGGTTAGAGAAGTTTACCCCAATGCTGCAACCATATCCATGGATAGCTTGTAGATGATGGGCTATGAAGTGGTAGAAGAAAGGGTAGAAGAGGTGCTTGGTAAAGTCTCCACAAGTGTTGCATCCATGGAGATCTTGGGGAGAGAGGACAATGGAGGTGTAGATGAAAATTGGAAAGCACATGGAGAGAGAGAGAGAGAGAGAGAGAGAGAGAGAGAGAGAGAGAGAGAGAGAGAGAGTTTAGATTTTTGCAGCTATGGAAAGCTTCCATATGTGTTGCAGCTATGGAAAGCTTCCATACGTGCTGCAACCATAGCCACGGATAGCTTGTACATGATGGGCTATGAAGTGGTAGAAAAAAGGTAAAAGAGGTGCTTGGTAAAGTCTCCACAAGTGCTATAGCCATGGAGATCTTGGGGAGAGAGGATAGTGGAGGTGTAGATGAAAATGGGAAAGCACATAGAGAGAGTGTGTGTGTTTAGATCATGATCCGCTATGTAAAGCTTCCATATGTGTTGCAGCTATGGAGAGAGAGAGAGAGAGAGAGAGAGAGAGAGAGAGGAGGTAGAATGGAGGGTAATGGCTGAGAAATGCAAATTTTGGTGAAAGAAAATAGGATTTTGACCATGTGTTTGGTTAGGGGAGCTTTTGGGGAGTGAAAAGTGAGATTTAGAGATTTTTGAAAATTTTAAGGTTACTTTATGGCCGCCCATGAAAATGGAGGGAACCCCCCCCCCCCTCTTCCCCTTTTCTCTCTCTTTCTAGGGGACAGCTATAATGAGGGGAACAAATAGGCCCCCATACCACCTCCTACCCTACTTTTTTGAGTCTATACCTGTGTCCACCACCCTCTTCCTGTGGCCACCACCCTCTTCCTATTGGTCCATGCTTACTCACCCCTTCACCTGAAGGGCCCTTTTGGGGTTCATATTTTTCCTAATGCAAGATAAAGTGGTACAAGGTGGAAGGGAGGAAGGAGGGAAAAAATGAAGTAAAAATAAAAATATATATAAGTGCCTAGGGGCACTAGCGATGACGGGAGCAAAGCGAACCCCGAACCCCGACGGCCTCTAAAACACCGGGGACCGAATGGCGCGCCTCGAGCCTGTCATGGTAAAGCAAACTGGGGGCACCACCTAGCTTCAGCGGCTAGGACGCAAACAACACACCACCATAACAAAGTTTTCATCCAAGAGAGATGGATGCTTGGGAGTAATGATGAAGAGGAAAGGGAATGAGATCAAGTGAGAGAGAGAGAGAGGGGGTGAGGGAGGGGGTATAGCGGCTTAGTACTTAGGCACCACAAAAGGATGGCGAATCCGCACACCCTTCACACATACACAAGCTCACTCCAAACACAAAACTAGGTGGCGATTCCGCACACCTCACATGGGCAAAACATTGCAAGAAAACATACTCACAAAACCTCAAGCTTTATTTAGAGAATAAGGCGATGAAATGGGGAGCATAGGGTAGGGGAATGAGAAGGGAGAGCGTGGTAGAGCACATGGTGGATAGGTGGGAGTTGATGGCGAAGACTCGCACGAGGGTTATGGCCATCATCCTTCATTTAGTTTCTCTTCATCTTCCATAGCCCAAGGGTGTAGAGGTCATGCTCAAGACGAGCATGGTGATTGCGGTGATGGTGATGGTGTGGGTGTGTGTGTGTGCACTAGGCACACACAGTGCATAGTGTACTCTTTGGTGATGGTGTGTGTGTTTTGTGTGATGGTGACCCCTCTTTATATAGGGGAGGAGGGGGGGGAGAAATTCTAGAATTTAGAAATGAAGAAATCATTATCTACATAGGCCATGTGACTGTGGGCCCCACTTGTCTGGCTGTGTGTATATGTGCCAGAACAGCAGTCTCATGAGAGAGAGACTAAGAGAGAGAGATGGGTTGATGAAAAAAAGTGAGAAGTGACATGGAGAATAAAGTAATTACAAGAGGGGAGAGAGAGGAGTGTGTTCAGAGGTGAATATGTGTGCAGATGTGTGTGAACACAAGAAAAATCAGGTAACCACCGGGTGGGGATGGGTCTGTGGGCACCTTTTTCAGTGAAACTGAGTGTGTGTGAGTGTGGGGGAGGTTATTTAGCTACAAGACAAGAGACATGGCGCCCTTTAGAGAGAGAGGGGGATATTTGGGTCATGGGATATGATAGGAGAGAGAAAGAGGGGGTGGGGTATACTATTTTGGAAGATAGGGTAAGTTGCATGTGAGTTAGGGTGCATTATTGGTGAGTTATAATGCATTATTGGTGAGAGGTGGGGTAGCTTGAGGGGAGAGAGAAAGGAGAAAGGACAAGGGGAAGAGAGAGGGGGTTGACCTTTTGAGTGGAGGAGAGGAAAAGGGACACACGGCGGGGCAACAGTGAAGAAAAAGGAGGCAAGGTGGGGATGGGCTGCCCCGCAGGCATGAGGTGGCCTATTTTACCTTTCGCATATATTTACATAATCATACTTTATTTTTTCTTACTTTTTTCCAATGTCTTTATCACTCCCTCCCTAAGAGGGGGTTTTCATGGGGTGGGGACGAGAGAAGAGGGGTATGGGAACTTGGCTTGTGAAAAGCCCCCATCAGCGACATCGCTAGTGCACCCCCCTCAAAGAGAACAAAAGAGAGCAGATGAAGCCAAAGGTGGCTCCCCCCCCCCCCCCCCCCCCCTCCCCTCGCCCCCCCCCAAAACAAAAAAAAAAGTTGCCAAATTGGAGTGCCCAAATGGACCAATCAAAGTCGAGATACCAAAAATGAGGGAGACCCCCTATAAAAGTCATTTTGTAGTCCTTGTTAGGGGTTCTTGGCCTACCATTTGCAGGGGAGCCAAGGTGAATGGGTGTTTTTTTCCCAAGGTTTTCTTGCAAAGCCCCAAGTGTATGTTTTCTTGCACGACTGACATGTGGGTGTGCCGTTTGTTGGGGTCGAGTTGTTATGGTGTTTGAGCAGTGGTGAAGCTTCCATGGTATCTCTCTCGCGTCGTTTACCATGTACCCCCTTCTATACTTCTTCTGCTTGTGTGTGTGGTGCTAGTGTGGATGTGTGTGCCTCTTGGGCCCCTCTTTGTGTGTGAGATGGAAGTGAGAGTGTGTTTTCTCGTGTGCAAGAGCGGTGTGCGGCTGGAAGCGAGCAGTGAAATGTGTGTGGCTAGCTGAATGTGTGCATGTTTACGCATTGGTGTGAGTGCGGGTGGTGGCATGCTAGCGTGTGTCAAGAGTTTCAAAATTGAACTCTAGTGGATTGGGGTGTTGTGTATGCCCTGGGCTATAGAGAGGTAGTCTTTTTGTGTGTCGGGTGCGTTCCCCTATTCCCCCCCTCCAACGTTCAAATCCCATTCCAGGCATATATGTTTACTGTACATGTTACGAACTATGCATATGCCAAATCAAATCTCATTCAAAGCACATAGAAATCATACATGTATAATGTCTCATAACATAAAGTGAGCATCAAAATGCACTTTTGTCAATGTGCATAGCATCCTTAGGCCCTAATTAGCTTGTGATTCAATTTTGAAATTATTTGGATAACTAGAAGCTGATCAATTGCTAGAGTTAGTAAAAGATTCTAACTTTTGGACTCGAAGTGTGCACAGAATCAATGGAAGCCGGTAATTCACCAATAAAGAAGAAAAGGATTGCCTTGAAAGACATCATTGCAATGAAGAAGCCATTCACAATTCCCAATGAGACATTGAAGCTGACTAAAGCATGGATGGACGAAACAACTCTAGAAGCGGAGGGCATAAAGCTATACCAAGGGACATTCAAGGATACACCAGGCAATACAATGGATGTGCTGATGATTTCGAGGGAACTCGTTGAATACGCAAGTAAAGAAGGCATCATCCATCACCTAGAAAGGGTGGATCTACATGGATTCTGTTCATCTATGCCAGCAAGAGTTGATTTTCAGAGAATCTATGAGTTGACTACCACAATCAAGAAAGATGGCAAAGCAATCCTCACCACACATTAGGGAGAAAGTAAAGAAGTGACCATTACACCTTAGATTATTGCAGATTCCTTGGGGTTATACAATGATGGCAGGTAAATTAGAGAAAGAAGAGACGCAGTGGAGGTGTACTCTCAAAAGAAAACCGATCCAATTTTTGAAGACATGGTGGACCCAAGAGTTATCAGAATCTGCAAATTGCACAATAGTTTTTCCACATTTTCAACAAGCGGCCACAGAAGTACACTACACCACCTCATGTTATTGCCACCACCTTCACTTGGGCATTGGAAAGCAGTGTACCAAAAGATGTGAATTATGCCCAGTATATACATAAATAGGTAGTGGGCTTGGGAACTGATAAGCACAAGTACATTGGTGGAGCGGAAATTTTAACCAAAATTGCATATGAAGCTATTGGAGCAAGATGACAGTGGCCAAACCTACCAACTTAGAATGAATGGCTAAGGCTGAAAGAGGATGTAAAAGATGAATCTCCAATGGCATCGGCTGTCTTGGGCTCAAGAGAAAGCTAGAGACAGTGCTAAAAGAAAAATCTGAAGAGCCACCAAAGAAAAAAGGAAAGACGGTGGTGCTAGCAAAGTGTGTCAACCATAGCATGGAGACCACCACTTTTTTTGGTTGGGAGGGAGGTTATGATATGTCACATACATTTTTTTGTGATACTGAGTTTGCTCTGCTGATTGGTATGGAGTGGATGCTTGTTTTCCAATGGGTACATGGAGTGCCAAAGATAGGATATGGGTGGCCTATAAGCATGACGGTCTATGTGCTTGAGTGCAGCACTATGGTAAGCAATTACAAGTGGATGGCAGAGAGTTGTGCCAGGTTTTTGATCCACGCAGAGGCTATGTGATGCAGGGGGTGGGACACACTTGAAGGTTTAGCAGTAGGGCAGAATAAAATTGTGTACGTATGGTTTTTGGATTTTCTAATACTGTTGGCAAGTTTGTACATTTGGTTAAAGAATACAGAATGTGTGTGGTTGAACATAAATGTTCCAACTAGGGGGTGGGCAATGATGGTGCAGGCAAAGTGTGTCGACCATAGAAGATGGTACTAGCAGGTATGTAGAGGCTCGCAGGTAAATGGCAAAGGGTTGGAGTAGCTACAAAGAGTCTGGGCAGACATGTAGCAGCTGGTGTGTATGGATAATTCCATTTTATGGACCTAAAGGACACCAAAAGGGCCAATTATGTTGGAAAATGAGGGAGGTTCAAGGTGCTGGTTTTGGCCTAGAAGTGTAGAGCTTGAAGTGTTGAAGGATCAGGTTCAGACGGCTCATCCAACGGAGCCACGGTGTGCAAAATATGAAAGTTTAAAGCTGAAGGTGTTTGTAGATCTGAGACAAACAGAGCTGGTGGAGCCAGGTAGTCCAAGCTAGTTCTGTTGGTCATTTCAGATCGGCAATCTGAGTCCTGGATGTCAAGATATTAGCAGTTAAATTTTTGCAGGGGCCAGGTGTGTCAGTTTGACTGCATTGGAAAGCGTGCCATCTAGAGTTTTCAGATCCTCCCAAGGTTTGTATGTGTTATATGTGGCATGGGAAGGCCACAAAAAGTGACGGCTTGATCGGCAGGATATGGTAGGGCGAAGTTGGTGACAATTAAGTGTCAGACCTTGCCAGAGAATTTTTTCCCATTTTTGGTTGGCTTGGTTGGAACGCCTAGAGAGTTCAAAAAGGACCCAAGATGGGGGGTTCGTAGTCGGCAAGGAGGGCCACTTGTGTGAATTTATGGCTCGGGTAAGGTGAGCACCATCAAGAAGGAAGTGAAAGTTTGGAAAAATTTGATTTTTTGACAACGTTTTTAAGGTAGGTTGGAGGATTTTGGAGGTTAATGCTTTGAGGCAGTGACATGTGGCATCCTTTTTCCCACATGCGGGCGTGTCCACTATAGGCATGGGGTACATTTTGCATAGCGGGGCGCTCTCATAAGCATCCAAGGTGAGTCGTGAAGCTCCTTGCGAGTTGGGCTACAACGACTCGTCAGTAGCAGCTCTGTGCAACGCCTTCAAGTGGCTCTTGGCATGCTCGACAATGGTAGTGTTGTCTGGTGGTTGTGTTCAATTGGTGACATGGCACTCGGTTCGGTTCTAGTTCACACACCCACATGAGCAAAGCTTTTTGAAGGGAGAGAGAAGGAGCAACGATGGCGCCATCATTGCCCCCCCAAGTGGTGGTTCATGTGCTTAAGGGGAGGGGATATCCCGAGCCCATCAAGGGTCAGTCCTCATGGGTTGTAAGTGGAAAGTTGATGAGGTATCTCGGACATGCATGGGTTGCTAAAAATTGGAAGGACACGTGGGTGCAATGCACAAAAAAACCAAGAGAGGCTTGAGCTACCTACACGAGACAGTAAACACCATTTTTTTGTTTTTATGCTTTGTAAAAGCCATATAAAAGGAGGTTCACATGTAGTTTGAAGGGTTTTTTGCCATTTTCAAGGCTTGGCCAATTAGGCACTTGGAGCCGTTTTGGCTCCGCTATTGAGCATCAAGCCAGATTGTGTGGAGTTGATATGTGGCTATGGAGTTGGTGCAGAGTTGGAGGGCTGCCTGTTGATGTTTTGTGCTCACCAAAGGTATGCGGGCTGATAGCATCTTGTACATGGTGTTTTTTACGAGTTGAAGCCATCATTGCCATGATTTTGTGTCAATTCCCCCTTTCCCCTTCTCTTCTTTGTTGTCTGTGTGGTGAAGTCTAAGAATCAAGTTGTATGGGATGATTGGAATTTATTTGCATTGTCATATAAAGCGTGTGTGTACGGTCATGTGCAAGCGGTGTTTTACATGTGAGTTGTGTGAGTTTTGAAGGTGAAGTCTAGTGGTTAGGGGTTCTCTGTATATCCTAGGCTATAGAAAGGCGTTTCGGTTGTGTGTCGGGTGTGTTCCCCTTTCCCCCTTCCCAGCGACAATGACCAAGAAAGAGAAACCAAAAGAGACCACAAGCCAAAAGGTATCCCGCATCGAGAGGCTAATCGAGCAATTCAAGGCTGAGCGAGCATTAAAGGGATATTTTGAGGAGTATTGGGTACCATACCCAAAGAAAATGTGTGGCATTTCCTCTCAACCCTTAGAGGATCAGTTTGATCACTACATCAAGGCATATGAAGAGTTCAAGAGGGTGATAAAACATCAAAATCTAGAGCCTTTCACTACGAGGAAGTTCAGGATATTAGGAGGAAGCTGCAAGAGCAGCTTGAAGCATAAGGAGAAGACGAAAAAGAGTCCAAAGAGGAGGTAGGTAGTGCAAATCCACCAGTATCTCCCTCGGAATACACACAAAAACCTCCAGCAAAAGGACTTGCCAAAGAAGAAATCAGAGTCTAAGCCAGCACTAGAGGAAAAAGAAAAGAACAAAAGATGCACCTATGACAATCTCATCAAAGGTGGATATACGACAGTGGATGCTTTTGGGCCTGTGTATGGCACCTCAACTCCACCATGGGCTACAAGGAAAGAAGAAAAAACCAAGGAGAAGCCACAAGACCTTGATACTCAAAGAAGAGCACCAGAAGTGCACTTAACACTTCCTAGAGTATTGGGATTGGTACAAATCCCACAAGTGCCAAGATGGAGACCTTTGGAAAGACCGTGGTGCCCTCCTCCTATGGGAGTACTGCTAAGTATGGGCCACCAAGTCCCCCTGGCAAAGAGTATGGTAGCTGCAAACAAAGAAGATGTAAGAGCTGCCCACCAAATTCTAGAAAAATTTTGAACAAGGTCTCTCACAAGTTACTATAGTTGAGGAAAACAGCATGCTCAGGACAAGGGAAGAAAATTTAATAGTGAGCATGAAGACCTCACCAAGGAGCTGCAACGAGCTATTCAGAAAGTAGAAAGCACAGAGAAAGAGCAAGAAGCACAAAGAAAAATCCTAAAAGAAGCTGAAGTGGAAAGGGATAGCGTCATGCTACAAATGGCTAAGGTAGGAGATTTCCAATCTATAAGAGGAAAAAGAAAAGACAGAATATGAGTTGCAGTTAGCTCGGGATGAGATAATAGAGCTCAGGGACAAACTAGAGCTCCAAGAGTTACCCATACAAAGGCTAAGAGGGACCCCAAGGGCTGCAAGAGCAAGTGCAGGAGCGGACAACGAGGCCATAGAAGCCTTGGAAGCCAGATCATGGCACTTCAAAAAGAGCTAAAATTAGAACAAAGACAAAGAGTTCACATAGAAGAAGGCTCCTTCGAAGCTGAGGAAAGACTCAAGAAAGAGCAGCAAGGGCTCCAAGAAGAAGATAACCAGTTGAACCGTCAATTAGAAATGTTGCAAGAGCTTCTAGTTAACAATGCAGAGGAAGCCAACGAAAGAGACAAGATGATATAGCAGCAACTGTACGAATTAAGACAAGAAGTGGAGAGAGCTAGAGGTCAAGATACAGATCCTCCAAGTGGCTTAGGAATCAATGCCCAACAAGAGTCAATGGAGATTCCAAAAAGCTCTTAGAAACCCATATTGGTGGAGATACCTT
Source organism: Adiantum capillus-veneris (assembly GCF_014529385.1). Classification (NCBI taxonomy): domain Eukaryota; kingdom Viridiplantae; phylum Streptophyta; class Polypodiopsida; order Polypodiales; family Pteridaceae; genus Adiantum; species Adiantum capillus-veneris. Next base: position 150,920,082 of record NC_140944.1, read on the forward strand.
CACAAATTCAAGAGGAAGCGCAGGAAGCTGAGAGCGGAATACGAGGTCCACCTCCAAATTTACATAGAGAAAGCCATTGAAGAAGGTGTCAGATCAATGATAGAATGGGAGTAGAGGATGCTGCACTCTATGGGAGTGTTACTACTAGATACAAATGTAATCAGGGAAGAGTGAATGATGCCATCCCTCCCTTACCCTTTGCTCAAGTACAAAGTGCTCACTATAAAGAAAAGAATTCAAGCAAATGAAACGACACCACTATTTGAGGGAGACATCAAAGACCAAGAAGTCTCCAAGAGAATTGTAGACTCACAACCAAAGTGGAGAAAAGGCTAGCTCACAAAGTATCTAGCATACCTAGTATGTCTGGTTGACGCTCCAAAGCCTGTTAGAGATGATGTCTCTTACTGCCCAGTACCAAGGATGAGAAAACTCAAAGGACCAATCAAGGCTTTTAGAGAAGCACCCAACCTCACTAAATTACCCTAAACTTCCACCACCCAAAGAAGGAGAGAGAATAAGTGGAACTTATATGGTGAAAACCTTAACGGGTGCCATTAAGCTCTTCACTGGCTCTCCTGATTTGATGTGTGTGATGCTCATAAAATATCTGCAAAACACTGCTAGCCTGCATTGAGGTGCTCGTGTCGCACAAATCTACGGACTCAAGTCTACTTTCAACGAGCAACACTCTCCTCAAATCGGCATACAACCTCTCCACTCAACCCGCACCACAAGTGCTACACCACTTCTATCAATGGTTGATGTTTTTACCTAGCTTCCACATGCAAGCCTTTGAAGAGGCTTTCTATACAAGTTTTTTCACCTATGAGAGCAAGATTTTTGGACCAACGGTGAGCATCGGCAACATCATATATGAATCATACTTGAAGATGATTAAGCCATTGGGGTTCTATTGAGCAACAGAATAACTTGAAGACCAGACAAAGACATGGACCAGTCATGTCCGAGATGACATGAACGTGGAGGGGGGAGTGTTGACTGATGGAACACTAAGAAGGATCACCCATTTTTTGTAATATTTAATTTTGATAGACATGATAGATTATTTTGTGTGGGAATGTGCCCCTTAAGAGGAATGTCTATAAGCCAAAGTTTTGTAACCCTAAGGAGAATTTTTGATTAATCAATCTTTGTGTTTATTGTGTGTCGTGTTTGTGTGACTGAGAGAGAGGGAGAGAGAGAAAGAGAGAGGTCTTATCTCTTCACTATGCACGCTCGGAGTAGCCATTGTGAAGACAACACCACCAATAAGTTAGCAATGGCAAAGGCTACGCACCAATGCCAAGCTTGCAAAGTTTCGGTTACATCTCAAGTTCGAGTTGTTCATACCAGTAGGTTCACGGCAAGTAGAGCTACACATTAGGATCATACAAGTTGAGAATCAATGACCTGTAAGACTGTCTGTCTTCATACATGTTTGTTGCACCAAGTGGTAATGGGTAGGATATGGGGTCAGAGTCCATAGGGTAGTAACCTTTAGGCAAGTAGAGTAGTCCCTATGAGTTTTGAGGCAGTCTTGATTTTGGTAGCATGAGCTTTGTAGGTTGTAATGCAATCATAAGCATGCAGGATATCTAGATTTGATTTTCTCAAGTAGCAATTGTCTTAGAAGGTCAAGTAGGTGATTGAAAAACATCTATTTGCTTCCACGCACCTGTGGGTTGAGCTACCTCCTTGGCCAACATATTGGTATGTTGGTTTAGTTCTCACTATGCTAGCATCTGTGTGCGGCATATCCGCCAACAAAACAACACATCTCTTTGAAGGTGACATAAAAGATCAAGAAGTCTCCAAGAGAATAGTAGAATCACAACCAAAGTGGAGGAAAATCTGGCTCACAAGGTACCATGCATACCTTGTATGTCTGGTTGATGCTCCAAAGTTTGTCAGAGATGATGTCTCCTACTGCCCTGTATCAAGGATGAGAACCTGGAAGGACCACTCAAGGCTTTTGGAGACGCATCCAACGTGGCTAAATTACCCTAAGCTTCCACCGCCCAAAGAAGGAGAGAGAATAAGCGGAAATTTATATGGTGAAAACCCTAACGGGCGCCATTAAGCTCTTCATTGGATCTCCTGATTTGACTTGCATGATGCTCATGAAGATTTTCAAGACACTCCGACACCGGGTTAGCCACACGACCCTCTAGCCCGGTTAGAGAAACTGAAGTTGACTGGCTTTCGGATCCTGGACGCGGGAAGCGATGGTACAGCCAAAGTGTGTCAACCATAGAAGATGGAATGTGCAGATATGTGCAGGCTAGCAGAAGCATGGCAAACGGCTGGAGCAGCTAGAAAGATCATGGAAAGACAGGTAGCAGCGGAGATGTATGACTGATGCGGCTTATAGGCCAAGGAAGGCTCCAGAAGGAGCTAATTTGAGGAGCAAATGAAGGAGATGCAAGGTGCAGCTTTTGGGTCCAAGAATGTAGATCTTGAAGTGTTGACTTGGAGTAGGTCCAAAGGGCTCATCAAACCGAGCTACAGAGCCCAAAATATTGAGGTTTGAAGGTGCAGTGGATTGCAAATTCTTGCCGGATAGGACAAATGGGGATAGATGTCCCAAGTGGATGTCAAAATGTACACGCGCATAGTGCTCAATTTTTGGAGCATATCCATCTTTTCAGATTGCAGATTGGAGCTATGGTTTGCTGGATATGGACAATTGAAATTTTGTCGGGGGCTAGGTTGGTGCCCACTTGACCACATGGGGAGTCGTGCCATCTCGTGTTTTTTGGGTTGTGACAAGGTTTGAGAAGGTGCTATGCATTGTATGGATCCAACAAGAGTTGATTGCTCGTCAAACGGAGCCTGGAGCGGGGAGTTGTAGTAGTTGGAAGATTAGGTGCGGTTGCTCGATTCTCGCTACAGATGGTTTTGTCGAGTTTTTGCGGCTTCAGATAATGAGCTTGGAGGAGTACAAAGTGGGTGAGATGTGCATGGCTTGTAGCCGACACGGTGGGAATCTGGCAATGGCTTCTCAGATCGACTGTCGAGCATGGGAGCATGGAAACATTGCAGGTCAAAATGGGCCAAAGAGGTTGGGGGTGTTCATGAAGAAAAACCTAAAAGTTCAAGCCTTCAAGGGGCAGGCGACCAGTGACTTCCACGTGGCGTTCGCATCAACCCACATGCGGGGATTTGAAGCCAAAGGCCAGAGTATAAAGGCCACAGCGTGAAGCCCATTTGAAAGAGTAGAAGCGAGAGAGGAGCTCTCTGGTGTGCAGTGATTGCGTGCCCTTTGGGCACTGCGCTGGCGGAGCTAGGGGCTATCCGGTGTGGTTGGTGGTGGTGAGGAGCGGCGCGCCGGAATATCTGTAGGTGGTGGCAATTTGTTGACGTGGCAATGAGGCCGATGGGGCCAGTTCTTCACACGCCCGCTAAGGGCCTAATCTTTTGAAGGCAAAAGGAGCCCCCCCATTAGCGATGTTGCTATTGCTCATCTAGGGGAGGGTCCCGCGAACAGTGAGCCAGAGAGAGAGAGAGAGAGAGAGAGAGAGAGAGAGAGAGAGAGAGAGAGAGAGAGAGAGAGAGAGAGAGAGACGTCCAACGCAATTCAAGGGGCATGTCCCATGGTAAGCAAGGGCCAAGTCGGGCGAATATGTGTGCATCATGCAAGAGTTGCCAAAAATGGACAATGCGAAGTGCTAGCAATGCAAGGGAAATTCCAAAAGGAGCTCAAAGAGAACTACACAAGCAAGAAAGCTCACCTTTTTTTTCTTTTCTTGGGTCTCATAGACACCCCTATAAGAGGATGTAAACGTGATATTTTTGGGGCTCTTTTGCCATTATGCTTTTTGCCATTGGGGTCTTTGGGGCATTGGAGTTTTTTGCCTATGTAGGCTTTTGAGCCATTGTTTTTTTTGCCGAGGTTTGTGCCGGCAGGGGTGTAGGTTGATTGTGTATGGTTGTATGTGCAAGAAGACCATTCATTGTTGTCTCCTTGGCGGCATTCCCACTTCCCCCTTCTCTTCTTTGCTTGTGTGCGTGTGTTTCTGGGCGTATGTCGGCATGTGTGCCCCCCCCTTTGAGGTTTGTCATGAAAAGAGAGATAAAGAGAGGCTATGTGCGTGTGGAAGATTGTGAATTCATCAAAGCGGAGTGATTGGATCTATCTGGTGCATTGCAAGGCGTGTGTGCGTATGTTTGTGTGCAAACGAAGGTTTGTTTGCGGGTAGTGTCGAGTTTTGAAGGTGAACTCTAGTGAATTGGGGCGTTGTGTATACGTTGGGCTATAGTGAGGCTTTGTGTTGTGTGCGGGGTGTGTTCCCCTTTCCCCCTCTCCATCTTCTGGTGCACCCACAGAGGAGCTATCTGATGCTTTGATTTGATGTTGAAAGTGGTGTTTTTTAGCCGACAAAGAGGTTGGCTGATGGTCGAGGTGTTTGATGGTCGAGTTTGAAGCTAGCAGAGATGGTGGAGCCAAGTTTTGGCCCCATATTTATGGATGTTGAAGATCCCCAGGATTGGTTAGCAGATTTCAAGTTATGGATGTTGTTGATGCGTATGTTGACGGATGCGAAGAAACTACAGACGGTGACGCTATTGATGAGAGGACGAGCCAAGGTGTGGTTCGATGGTTTAAAGAGTAGTGATTGAGGATCATGGCAAAGATTGCAAAGTCAATTTTTGGAGAAAATTTAAAAGGTGATTACGCCACAAGAAGCTGGTGCAAAGCTGAAGGCGGTACGCCAGGATATGAGTAAGGAATTTTCCATTTTCATTGAGCAGTTTGAAGCTTGCTAGAAGCAGTTAGAGGTTGCTACTGGGGTCAAAAGCAGCCAGTATTTGAAGCTGTCAAAGCTGCTAGAGGGCTTGCGTCCGAGGATTAGAGAAAAGGTCGAAGACGGTGTGGATACCTATAAAGACATGGTCTATCTAGCCAAAATGAAGAGCAAAAAAGTGAAACGGAAGCTGGCGTTGGGCATGTTGAAGCAGCAAATTATATGCCTATTGCGGCAGTAGCAAAGTGTTCTTTGGTTCGACCAAAGGTGGTTCCAATTGTTCAAAGTACAGAGGCTATTGAGGTAAGGCCTATGGTTGGTTATGTTCCTTGGAGGTTTTCGGTTTGTGATGTGCATGTGCTGAGGGTGGACGAGCTTGTCAACGAGGAGAAGCTCCATGTTGAAGCGAACCACTGTAAAAAAGCAGTAGCAGATGTGGAGGTTCCGATGCGGATTGAAGAGGTAAAGCCTATTCTTGTGGAAAGTTTGCATGAACAGATAGCGGAATGCAATCAGGCTGCAGATATCAAGAGTTCAGAAGCTGATGGAGAAAGTGAGCAAAGCCATGGTGATGGTCAACCTTTTGTGGAGTAACAAGCAAATGAAGATGCACACACAGAGTTGGTATATGATGCCAATGATGGTGAAGATACAAGCTCGGTTTTCTGGGAGACAAGCGAGGAGGATAGAGAGGATGAGTCCACATCCTATGACAAGGAGATGGAGTCTAACGAACCTGAGCTAGTAAAGGTAAAGCTCCCTTGTTATATGCTTGATGATATGGTAGTAGCCCATGTGCAAGAAGAGCAGGAAACAGAGAAAGCTGATATACATGGTGAAGACCAAGTGGAGCCTTCTAGGCCAACAGATGATGATATGTAGGTAAAGGTGGTGTGTGGTACCATGCTAATGGCCATGTTGATGAAAGTGGCGGTAGAATGTGCCATGGTGGTGCAACAGATGTAGAGTTTTTCCAAAAACGATATAGCAGTCATGCCTATGGAGGAAGAAGAGGATGATGCAAAAGAGAATGAGTTTCTCTCTTCCCAAGAGGAGCATGATGTAGCGGTAGAAGAGGCGATTGAAGAGCAGGTGACTAAAGCTGAAAAGCAGATGGTATTGATCGACCTTGAAGGGCCATCTAACGAGGAGGAGCTCGATAATGCTAAAATTGAGTGTGCGGCCAAAGAGGAGGTTCTGTTGTCAAAGACGGCGGAGATTTTGATGCAACAGACATGTCCTATGGTGGATAACAGAGAATCCCAGGCAGTGGCTTTACTTCCCTCGAAGGTAGGTAAGCTAGAGTTGATGAGTATGGTTGTAGATGCAGCTATGTAGTGGATGGTTCAGCAGGTACAGGGGTCTATGGTGAAGGCCTCCACTCTATTTGGTTGGGAGGAAGCGTCCGACATGTGTTCGAGCTTGGTGCCAAGTACATGTTTCTTGGATGGTGATATGTTTGATGTTGCTCGATATGGAGTGGATTTTTGTTTGCTGAGGGATGCATGGAGTACTAAAGGTAGGCTATGGGCAGCCTACACACATGGTGGTCGATGTGCTAGGGTACGCCACTATGTTAACCCTCGTGGCTCACGGACACCCTATCGCCTACGACAGACGCCGTATTATTTATTTAGTAGAGTCAGGCACCGGGCTTATCGGTCCAATAGGAAAAGGGTAGAGTGATCGCCGATGAGAGGCGCACTCTAACTGGAACATGCAAGGGTTAGTTGGCTAAGCATGGGCGCCCAAATGTGAATGGGGCGAGCTCATATAAAAGTCACCTAAACCTAAAATTGACCTATCTCTCAGTGTGCAATAGAAGAAGTGCTCTTGCCCTATCTCCATCCCCATCTCCATTCTGTGCTCACACGTGTGTGTGTGTGTGTGTGTGTGTGTGTGTGTGTGTGTGTGCGCTTGAGGGAGAGAGGGAGAGAGTGTGTGTGTGATCGAGCATTGAGACGGCACCTGCGGCGGCGAGGCGGTTGAGCGCAGTACGGCGGCGGCTCCCTCTTCTTCGCGGCGAGGAATCCTTCAAGGCGACAAGCGCAGGGAGGTGAGTGACACACCCCTGCTCTCTGCGAGCTTGCTAGGCCTGCTAGTTGTGTGCTTGCAGCCTTCGTGGCTCGCACACGGTGCTCGGCAAGTCCCTAGCTCCGACACGTGCGGCAGACGCGCACATTTTTGGCGCCACTGTCGAGGAGTTGCTCTGCATCAAGCTCCGGGAAGCACTCTGTGCTGCCCTATGGAGACACCAAGCTTAAGTAGGAAGGTTGTGCAGTGTCGTGGGTTAGCTCATTTCGTTTTCTGCACAGTTAGCTCATTTCGGTTTCTGCACAAAAACAAAGAATATTTGTTCATTTCGTTTTCTGCACAGCTAGTTCATTTCGTGTTCTGCACAAAAATAGAGAATATTTCCTCATTTCGTTTTCTGCACAGCTAGACCATTTGGATTTCTGCAAAAAACAGAGAATATTTCGTTTTCTGCACATAAAAACAAAAAATAAAAAACAAAAATGACAGAAAACGTAAGAAATGCAATGGCTAAAAAATAAATTTGATTTATTGGTGGGGGGAATATTTTAAGCTTGTCCAAAAAGGTAGATCGCGATCATTTGATGAGCTTGAGCTTGGTCTTGGCCGTATGATATAAGGTAAATGCTATTCACTATATATAGGCTAGTGCTCAAGTGAAAGGAGAAAGCATGTGGGGCAAAGCCTTCACCTTTCCCTCCACAAGTCACCCTTCAACTTTCTATTTTAGGCCATGTGCCCAAGTAGAACTAGGAGAAATTGACTGTTTAAGGGACTTTGGGAGCTTCCGATAGTCAAACAGTGTTTTATAAAGTGCGCCTAGATCTCCTAAGTGATACACTCGTTTCGAGGTATCACACGTCCCAATCCGTTTTTCGAACCTCAGAAAACATCAAAAACAAGAAAAAATCAAGTAGAAAACGGGGTGCAAAACACCCACAAAACAAAGCAAGTAACCTTTGAGGGTACTTGCCGACACTTGTAGGGCGCCCAAAGCACATGTATCTACGCTCTGGTCGTGTGCTAGAGTCCGACCAACTAGCTAGTGCTTCGATTTACGAGGGTACTCACTATCCTTCCACGCTAGGGTCTACGCCCTCGGCGGGGACCCAAGGTAGTGCAACCCAAGACCCAAATCTAGCGGCTAGCGACTCTTCCTCTGACTACGATATTATGGAAGAGCATCTTACACAAAGCCCCGAGGGAACAAATGAAACCGTACGTAGCTGGGCCCAACAACCTGGAACTAGTGTTTTTAGCCGTTTGATGGAAACCTTTAGTAGAGCTACGCGCTCTGAACCTGCGGCTAGTGAAGTAAACGAAGGGGGTGGGGAAGTAGAATCACCATTCACATCTCCTGTAGACCCCACACTCCCTCAAAGTGTCCACGTGGACATTCTACCTACCTCATTTGATGAGGGCGCTACCGAGATACCACCTTCCAAAGTCGCCTGTAAGGTAGCGGTGACTAAAAGTCAAAACACGGGAAGCAGCATTGCATCCACCTTACGGCAACCCTCTAGTACACCAAGTTTAGACGGGGTCTTTCTCAATGAAAATTGGAAATATGACCTACACACGGAGACTTTGACCGACCTATACATGGGCTACACATACCATGTGGGTTGGTTAGAAGTTGTACAATCCACATCTAGTGCCACTAGTCTAGAGGAACAACAACACATGATCTGCAATGTCATCCATAGGATTATCCAGTCCGAGAGGCAAAATTGAGGAATGAACATACCTTCGACGGGTCCTATGCGATTTTTAGACACGGGCAAAGGGAAAGAACCCACTCTATCACAAATGGAAACTCCCCCAGTGAGTCCCATCGATCCCCCATATGTTGTTTCGCTAGGGGTCTCAATGCAATCTGATCCCACAAGTGATAGCTTTACTTTTCCAAGTCTAGCTCATCTTTCCCTGGATGACACCAAGGATACCATGCCTACCCCAATGATGGGCATGCCAAGAAACACACCATGGACCTCGTTTGTTAGTAAAGCACTGCTACATGGAAGCTCAATGCCTGCAATACTACCTACAAGTGCATACCAATCGTATGCACCTATGGGTCCACATACTCATGTAGTCCCTACCCATCCCATTGTTTCAACTACCTATGCTCCACAACCACAATACATACACAAGTTCTTATTTCCATGGGACTATACCGGCTAGCATTAGCATGTCACATCCGACGTCTGCTATGCCTAGGGCCACTCATATGAACTATGGACCACCACATGGCACAAAATCGTACCCAACGTGGAACCCAAGGGCTTCCTATGTGCCAAGCCCAATGCCAATACCTACTCCACATGTAGTCTCTGGCGTGCCTTCACCCACGTTGCCTGCTCACTTAGGTGACTTGGCAACATTTTCTCAAGCTATGACTTGGCAACATTTTCTCAAGCTATTGGTCGATCTATTGCTGAGAATATGCGTAACACGCCTGATAGAGAGCCTAGAATTAAGGCAGTACAAATAGCCAAGCTCACACAAAAATTTAGTGGAGACGGGGATGTGAGAAAGCATATCGAAGTGTTTGAACAAATATGCGATTCTCTAGGAGAACACAATGACCTACATAGAGCAATGCTTTAAGCCTAACCTTAAGTGGAAAGGCTGGGGATTGGTATAGAACCCTAAGGGTGGAAGAAAAAACGATTTACCCTACTCTTAGGAGACTATTCTTAAAAGAATACATACAAGAAGGAGTGCTTTGGGGTGTAGCCTCTCAGCTCCAGAAAGCCCAACGAGAGGAAGGAGAGTCGGTGAGAGACTTTATAAGTCGCTTAAAGCATTTGAATTCTCGTTGTAATCCAAATGAGCGCTTCAACAATAACCAATTTCTTGATAGATTCATTAGGGGATTACGACATGAGGATATCTACAATGGTCTAGTCATTAGAGGTATCACCACTTGGGAAGCAGTCACCACCAATGCGATCCAATTGGAGGATAATTTAATGATTCAAGGAGAAAGAGTGTCTGTTAACACTAAATCTATTAGCTCGCAAGCATTAGGGCATCAGCCAATGACCCTAAAGCCCATTGCTAAGGAGCCAAAGATATCTGAGATGACTTTAGCAGATCTCACCAAGGCTATTCAAGAGAGTCTTAGAGACAATTGTGCTCCGCAAAACACTCATATGTATCCAAAAAGGGAGCAACAATGGTGTTCAGTATGCTATGGACCGCATAGTACCATAGAATGCCCTACTTTTAGAGTAAAATTCAATGGGAACTGCAATGTATGTGGGAGGTATGGTCATCAAGCTAAGGATTGCATAGTATTTAAGCGTACGATGGCCAATAGACCAACCTTAGCATGGATAGACACACCTTCAGTGCCTGCATTGATGCCGGCCCCACCTCTTGAACAAACATCACAACATATGGTCCCTAGGGCCCAAAATGTTGTTTAAACAACACCCTTACCACCTCCAGTGCTAGGACCGCAAACCACCACATCCAAGAATCACTTCTATGAATCAAGTGGGTTGTGAGTCATCTATTTCTTGTTTGGAAGGCTATGAGGAAGTTATAGATCTTAATATCGCCTATGGGATGGATGTGCTTGAAGAAAGTCCACAATACTACATGGAGGACTATTGGGGACAAGTCAAACCTGTATATCAAGTAGCTGCTCTTGCGGCAAGAGGCCAAAATATCAACTACACTGCTAAGAGACCACCTCTTCAATGCTATGAGTGTGGAGGTTCACATCGTGTAGTCGAGTGTCCTATTAGGCTACAAAATAACACCACACTAATGCAAACCAATCAAGCGAGCACGTCTACAATGCCGATACTCATGTGTAATCGATGTGGCATAGATCATTTGATTGCCCAATTTCCAAATAATCCAAATGCACCGAAGATCACGCCATTAAACTTGATTGAAGTTACCGAGGAGCCATCACCAAGTACACTCCTGGTACCAGTAAACGTACTCACACGATCGATGCTCCAAAAACAAAATTATATTCTTGAGGAAAGAGACACGGCATCAATTGCCCAATCTTAGAAAAAGAATAAAACACGAAGAAAGAGATCGCAAAAAGCAGCGAAGTCAGACCCCAGTTCAAAGACCAACATAGGGACTGGTGATGACCCCGTATATATGAACGACGCTGAAGAAAATTCTGATTCAGGTGAAACCATGGAGACCAAAACGACCACTAACATAGAAACCAACAAGGAAGATCTTCATGAGCCACAATGGCGAGGATCCAAAAAGAAGATAGGAACTTACCCAAACCCTACAGAGGAGATTGAGCGAGTCAAGCAATTAAGGAGTTTGGTAGAAGATATCCAAAGGGATCTACAACCAGCACCTAGGAAGATCCAGATTACAGACATCGTGTTCCCTACGCAACAACAACCTCACCAAGTCCATAGACCCTTGGACATACCTAGTGTCATCCGAGAAGAAAGTGACTTAAAGTCATGGGAAAGTGGGCGTACTCACTTCTTGATGGAAAGAATGTTTACAGAGGGACTACCTGATCCTATCGAAGAAATGGAGATCCCATCTTCCCCACGTCAAGGGACTCAAGGCCAAAAGGTGCCGTTAAACATTGCCAAATTGATGGATTTCATGTCTTCAGAAGTTAGAACCACCATCATGTCCAAACTATATAAAGACCCCGAGCTAATCTCAGCTCTTCAAGCCTTCCTCAATGGAGAAATGAAGTTTGGGCTACCACAATTTTCACAGATGGATGGAGCTGGGGAGATGCCAATAGAGGAGGAACACTTAGATCCACAACCCAACCTAGATGAGAACCTTGTTATAGAAATACATGTTAACAAGTTGGGACAATACTTTGAGGGTGATGAATCCAATGCGACCATACCAATCACTACTAAGGGATTAACTGTGAAGGGAATCCTTAATGGTGGCGCTGGGGTTAGCATTGTGACTAAAAATTTATGGGAAACTATGGGAAGACCTCACCTTGCAACCACAACCATTGTAGTGAAGATGGCCAATGGGTCTATTGTTAAACCTATTGGGATGCTAGAAGATCTCAAGATCAAGGTCTTTGGACATAAAATAAGGATTACCTTTATTGTTATGGATTTCTCCAAACACACTATGGCATCGGAGATGATCTTAGGACGTCCTTTCATGAGGGAAGCAAAAATGGTGCATGACTGGTCTAAAAACTGCAGTTCCAAGATTCTGTCATTCGAGTGGATCTTGTGATGGGTCGAGCACATCCTCTAGGGAATAGGTTTATAATTGATCATAGATCTGACACCACAGTTCACTCGGCCCCATTGCAGTATTGTTACACGTGTAAAGAGGACACTAATGTTGGGGAAGATTCTCCTTATATGGATGTACTACCTGGGATGACTGAGTCGGACAATGTGGATTGGGTCCACCTAGCAGCAACCATAGACACTTGGGGAAATAGGGGGACGACCTGGGTAACACCTGAGGGGGATGAAATACCACCACTTGTACCCTTAAACATGCTAGAAGCAATGCATATAGCTTCTGATGATCTATAAGATATATGAAAGTTTGACTAGCATTGAAACCAGTAGCGCCTCACAAGACTATAGCCCACACAATTTGGGGTTAGAATCATCAGTTGAAATTGACTTTGAGGACAAAGAATCTGAGTTAAATCTTAGTGCAAGTGTGGGGGCAAACCATTCAGGGCCCAGTGGTAACCTAGATGATAATCTATCCAAGGGAGTAGAAGACACAAGTAGTGATTCATCTAGTGAGTCTTCACTAGAAATCGATCGTAATCGAGAATTAAACAAGAATAGTAAGAGATATAAGAGGCGACGATATCGAGCAAATGTGTGTGCTAGAATAAATGAAAATAAATCTACCGCAGAATGGCTTAATTATATAGGGGCATGTGATGCTCATCAAAAGTTGGTAGATAACTGGGGTGAATATCTTCAAAGCATTATGTGGTGTATTCCACAACCCATTGACATCGCACAACTAGAGGCTACAGAGAATCCAAGGTTAGAGGCTACAGAGAATCCAAGGTTGAGCCGTACCGTAAGGAGATGACAAAATGGAGAGTTAGCTCAACAACAAAAGGAATCAGACGTTAAATCACAGTCCACAGAACAACAGGACCCCACAGACTTACACCCTGCACCTGAACAGAGGAACGTAAGGTTGTGTATACAAAGGCCCAAAGAAAACCTATCGATGGGAGCAATGGAGTCTATGATGGTCCAGCGATAGTTAAGAAAATAGAGTTAGCAGACCCAGGAGAAGAGTCTAAACCTGTCTTCATTGCCCAAGATCTGACAGCGATGAGGAGTGTGTACTTAAAGAACTTCTCAAGGAATTCAAGGATATATTTGCTTGGACATATCATGATATGAAAGGTGTTCCACCTTCCGTGGTGCAGCACACAATCCCCATGAATAGCATGGCTAAACCAGTTCAGCAACGACCCTATCCAATGAATCCTAAATATGCTAAGATCGTTCAAGAAGAGATTGAAAAGCTTGTGGAATGCGGATTCATATACCCTATTGAGCACTCAGAATGGGTGTCTCCAATAGTGATTGTGCCAAAAAAGAATGGGAAGCTCAGAGTGTGCGTAGATCTCAAGAAGGTCAATGCCGCCACTAGGAGGGACCATTACCCCTTGCCATATTCAGAACATGTGCTTGAAAGAGTTGCAGGGAAGGAAGCTTATAGCTTTTTAGGTGGGTACTCTAGCTACAATCAAATCACAATTGCGCTAGAGGACCAAGCTAAAACAGCCTTTATAACCGAATTTGGAGTGTTTGCATTCCGTGTTATGGCCTTTGGCTTAACCAATGCCCCTGCTACCTTTCAAAGATTAATAAACACTGCCTTTAGAGAATATTTGAGGGAGTTTTGCGAAGCTTTCTTAGATGACCTTTGTGTTTATTCCTCTTGGAAAGAACATCTATCATGCTTACGAAAAGTGTTTGAGAAGTGCAGATTGTATCACATCTCCTTAAATCCTTTCAAATGCCAATTTTGGGTTAAACATGGAGTCATTTTAGGGCATATAGTGTCCAAAAATGGGATTTCCACAGATGAGAGAAAAATTAAAGCCATTGTTGAATTGCCACCACCTACAAACTATAAGGGAGTTCAAAGATTCATGGGCCATGTTGGTTATTACCAACGGTTTATTTTAAACTCTGCCGAGATATCTCGTCCTTTGTACAAGCTTCTTATTGAGTTCCATTGGACTACGGAGTGTAACTATGCTTATGAGTCATTGAAAAAGACCTTGACTAGCACTCCTATTCTATGAGTGCCTGATTGGAATGTAATTTTCCATGTGCATATTGATGCATCAAACTTTGCTATTGGGTGTGTTCTAGCTCAACCAAGAGAACATAAATTGGACTACCCCATCAGCTTTGCAAGTCGTCAATTGAATGATGCCGAGAGAAACTACACCACTACAGAGCGAGAAGGTTTAGGTATGATTTATGCAGTGAAGAAATTTCGCTACTACCTTCTAGCCAACAAGTTTGTTTTCTATGTTGATCATCAAGCCTTGTTGTATCTCGTAAATAAACCTTGTTCCATGGGAAGAATTACATGATGGTTGCTAATTCTCCTGGAGTTTGATTTTACCATTGTGGTGAGACCTGGTAAAAGACATGTCATGGCGGATCATTTGTCTCGCATACCCAATGGTGAAGCCCCTACTGGAGTCGATGATGAATTACCCGATACTTCTCTATTCCTAGTCGAAACCATACCTGAATGGAGTGAGAAGATTGTGAACTTTCTAATTAATGGTTTTCCACCCAAAGAGCTTCGTAAGGACATAGCTCGAAAACTGTTAAAAGAATGTGAACCTTACTCTCTCATTGCAGGAACTCTCTATAGGCTAGGGAAGGACGATATTCTGAGACGTTGTGCCCGTGATGATTAGTATTTGTACATACTGCAAGAAGCCCACATGGGTATAGCCGGAGGACATTTCTCGGGGGGACTAACAGCTAGGAAGGTGTTGCAATCAGGCTATTGGTGGCCAACCTTATTTAAGGATGCATCACTTTTTGCAAAAGGATGTGATGAATGCCAACGTTACAAGATCACTCAACGAAAGGATAGGATGCCCTTACATCCTGTTAAAGTGACTCAACCATTTGAAAAATGGGGTTTGGACTTTGTAGGCCCAATAAGTCCAGCAGCTCGTAGCACTCAATCTCGATATATTATCGTTGCCACTGACTATGTAACAAAGTGGGTGGAAGCCAAGGCGACACGAAAGGCTGATGCGAGGTCAACTGCCAAGTTTCTCTTTGAGAACATTATTACAAGATTTGCTTGTCCCTTTGAAATTGTGAGTGACAATGGTACTCATTTTATAAATGGAGTAATCAAAGAACTCACTACTAACTTCATGATAGCTCACCATAAGTCCACACCTTATTATCCGCAAGCAAATGGCCAAGCTGAGAGCACCAATAAAACCTTAATCTCTATGTTGACCAAAACGGTGGAAGCTCATCGCACAGATTGGGATTTAAAGTTAACTTCAGCTTTATGGGCTTATCGTACTGCGTACAAAGTTGCCATTAATTGCACACCGTTTAAGATGGTGTATGGCCAAAAAGCGGTTATGCCATGGGAGTTTGTCGTTCCTAGTCTTCGAGTAGCTTCTCAAGAAGGTTAGGATGGTAACCCTTTAGTTGAGTGATTATATATCCTTGAAAGGCTAGATGACGAGAGGCAATTAGCTGTGCAAAATGCACTTGTGGAGAAAGATAGGAGGAAGAAATGGTTTGACCATCATCTAAAGAACAAAGATATCAATGTTGGTGATAAAGTCCTTATGTATGGAGTGCGTAACGAAAAGAAAAAGTTGAAATATGCGAGAAAAGGACCATATAGAGTATGTGAGATCACCCCACAAGGAACCATTCATGTGGAGACTATTGATGGAGTTGAAACCATTGGTTCCTCAATGGGAGCAAATTTAAAAGATACTATGATCCTTTAAGCAAAGAGGAGCTATATGCCATCCATACGAAAAAGACAGCCAAGGTTCAAACAAAATTGAAAAATATACAAGCTCAAGCTGAGGCGAAAGAGCGCCAACAACGCATAATACGCCAGCGAGAGGCTAACCTTGGAGTTACACATGCATTCCACTTTGAAACAGAGGATGATTGGTTGGACTCTGACACGCCTCTACGATACCCTATTGAGTTAAATAGTGCCTATGAAAAAGTGCTATATAACGCCTTATTGGACACGGGTGCTAAATATAATCTGCTATCATATTGGGTGTGGTGTCAGTTAGGGAAGCCACCTCTATCTGAGAGTATTATCCAAGTCAAGGGTGTCAACAAGAAAAAAACTACGATTTTTGGAATCTGGCACACTTCTATCAGTTATGACAATGGGGTTGTAGCTCAAGACTTTTTGGTCATGCCTACTAGAACTATGGAGGGTAATATAAACCTAGGACGCACGTGGATGATAGCCACCAAATGCACTATTGATTGGAGGACTGGGTGTGTCACAACGCAAAAACCAACTCTTATCCCTACCACTCAAGCCATAGTCCCTGAGATATTGCCTAAGGAAATAAAACCCAAGACATTGCATGTCCAGGAGGTTGAACCATACGTCGCCATAGCCCAATTCTCTAGAGCTTCAACTGATGTAGTTGAAAGAAAGCTTGAGACACACAAGAACCATCCTAATATAACAAAGAAAACATACAAGTGGGTCCCTGTGACCATGGATGATGCTAAAAAACGGAAGCCTCGTAAGAAACGTCCCACTCACTCCAAGAAATGTAAAGAAACATTGCGTTGGATTCCTAAACGACTGTTGGAAGCCCAAGGATACTATGAAGGAAATGATCAAATCTGGGTGTCCAAACGTAAATTGTACTCTTACCTGTCACCTGGCCCATGTAAACCCAATCCTGTGGCTCCAAAACAAATTGAAAATCGTGGAAAGGAAAAAATCACGGAATGTTACACACCCGCTCTAGAGCTAGTTTGGGTACCAAAGAAAGAACGATTTGTTCCACCTAGCTCAGGAACAGGGAAATCAAATGAAGCTTCTTGCTCTTCATGTAGTTCCTATACGATAGAAGCTTCGACACAACCTCCACCTACCATTGTACATATCCATACAAGCAAGAAAGAGTTTGCACCTCCCGTTGTAGGTTCACCACCTACAACAATGTTGCAAATAAAATCATGGGAGAGTACCTTACCACCCTTGCAACTAGATGAAACACATAGGGCGATCAAAAACTATTGGTTAAAGCCTTCACTCATAACAACTTGGAACAATTGGTTTCAAAAGGTGACGACATCATTCCAAAAGGTATGATCTATCCAAGGAAGGGGGTAGTGTTTGCTGACATCCATCATTCACTTGCTTCCCTCTCAACCTTCCTCCCTGACCTCTCAATCTCCAATCCTAGGGAATGTATATATAAAGCCTTATACTAGTTCTAGCAAACAAACAAAATAAAAAAGATTATATAAAAAAAAAAAGTAAAAGAGCAAGAGCGACTAGCAACAAGAGAGCACCCTATCAGATCCTACACATAAGTCTAAATTTACCATGTCACATCAAGCAGCACACAAAAACAACTAATGTTTTAAAGACCTAACCAAATCTATCTGTATTCTCAGAGATGGCTAGTTCACCAGAGGCATGCGCTTCTATTTTTGATGAAAGGTACCCTTTTTCTTTTTCTCAACTATTTCACATCTGCTACCCTATACTTTCTTGCGAATAGGATTTGGTAGAGAGACTTGCACGTGATCGAAATTTTGAGGAGTTAGAATGGATGATACGTCTATGGACAACTAGTGATCCCTATGTACTACTTTCCATGATTCATGTTGGTGGATATGTATAATTGCTAATAATTATTTTTCATGGTTTCTTTGAGTGCAATAGTTATGTTTGTTATCTGCCATTATAGATGTATAAATTTGTCTTTGCTTAAGTTGATGGAACTAGAGTTTAATCTTATGGATGAGCCTTGAGATTAGGAGACCGTGACTTTAGGTTAACTCAATTACTTGACCACTAGGCCTAGCTAATAAAATTATCTGAGTATTTGAGACCTTACGAATGTTTAAGGTATAGAGAAGCTTTCTCACTTAAACAACAAAAACACTAGTGAGAATACAAAGGAAATGGAAGCAAAAAACATAAGTGCCACAAATGAAAAATCTAATGCTGGAAGAGAAATCCTGGCTTGATTTGGTACTTCACTCACATGTATTGTCTATGGTACTAGAGCCTTAGAGGTTCCGAGTGTGGGCGCTTTTCTTTGAGAAGCAAAAAGCCCCGGACATACAAAATAAGCACACATGTCAAATGATTGTGAACCAAAGTAAAAGAGAAAAAAAGAAAAAAATGAATGACATTTAAAAGACTTCCATCGAGCTTAAAGTTAACATTTCAAGCTTTTGTTTGCGGTTGTGAGAGCTAGTTGGCTAATCAAAGCTGAAAAGCACAATTAGAGAATCTTGCATTTAGATTATCTTCTTAGCTTAGCTAGTACTAGAGTAGTTGTTTTAACCTTAGTCATAGCTAACTAATTGATAGACTCACCCATAAGCCCAAAACTCTTGATTAATTAATTTACTCAAAGTGCGATTTATTTGTCCTTAATGGCAGTCTAACATTTCATAAATCTTGCATTTACTCATTTCCACATATACTTTACATTCCCCTCATGATTTATGGCCATATAATTCCGCTTGCTGAAACAGTGACTTTGCCTTGTAGATTCAAATACAGATGCTCTACAACATGGACATAACAAGCTTCAACTCAATAGCTTCCGAGGACGGAATCTACATCAGGAAGGGGGGCATGCTAACCCTCGTGGCTCACGGACACCCTATCGCCTACGATGGACACCGTATTATTTATTTAGTAGAGTCAGGCACCGGGCTTGTCGGTCCAATACGAAAAGGGTAGAGTGATCGCCGATGAGAGGTGCACTCTAATTGGAACACGCAAGGGTTAGTTGGCTAAGCATGGGCGCCCAAATGTGAATGGGGCGAGCTCATATAAAAGTCACCTAAACCTAAAATTGACCTATTCTCTCAGTGTGCAATAGAAGAAGTGCTCTTGCCCTATCTCCATCCCCATCTCCATTGTGTGCTCACAGGTGTGTTTGTTTGTGTGTGCGTGCTTGAGGGAGAGAGGGAGAGAGTGTGTGTGTGTGATCGAGCATTGAGACGGCACCTGCGGCGGCGAGGCGGTTGAGCGCAGTACGACGGCGGCCCCCTCTTCTTCGCGGCGAGGAATCGTTCACGACGACAAGCGCAGGGAGGTGAGTGACACACCCCTGCTCTCTGTGAGCTTGCTAGGCCTGCTAGTTGTGTGCTTGCAGCCTTCGTGGCTCGTACACAGTTCTCGGCAAGTCCCTAGCTCCGACACGTGCGGCAGACACGCACACACTATGGTGAACAATTACATATGGGTGGAAGATACCAAAGGTAGGTGTTTGATCCAGGCGAAATATATGTGATGCCGGGGGTGGGGCAACGCACTTGAAGGTTTGGCCATAGGGTGCAATAAACTTTGTATATATGGTTTTGGTTTTTTCATAGTGTGTTGAAGGTTTTGCAGTTAGAAGGTGCATAAAGCTCTTTTTTGGTAAAGCATGAATGCTCAACTAGGGGGTGGGCAAGGATGGTACAACCAAAGTGTGTTGACCATAGAAGATGGAATGTGCAGATATGTGCAGGCTAGCAGAAGCATGGCAAAGGGCTGGAGTAGCTAGAAAGATCATGGATTGACAGGTAGCAGCGGAGATGTATGACTGATGCGGCTTATAGGCCAAGGAAGGCTCCAGAAGCACATTGTCACATCAAGAAGTGGATTTTTTAAATATGAAGAATCTGATCGCATGCTATATGTCAATATAAAGATCTCAAAGAGTACATTCTAATTCAAAAGCGATGAAAAACTTTTGAATTCATCAATAAAAAGTTTACTACGCACCTATTTTTTACAAGAGAGAGAAAGTAAACATGCTTATAGAGCCCCTTTGAGAGTCCACATTTTCCCTAATGGGAGAAAAACTACTACATTTATGGAAAAGAAGGTCACTATGGAAGGGTATGCTCTAAAGGTGCACAATAACCACAACAAGTTTAGGTTGATCAACAACTTGAGATGTCATTTGAGGAGCAGATGAAGGAGATGTAACTTTTGGGTCCAATAATGTAGAGCTTGAAGTGCTAAAGAAACAGGTCTAGACGGCTCATCAAACCGAGCTATGAATCCCAAGATATTAAGGTTTGAAGGTGCAGTGCGTTGCAGGTTCTTGTCGGATAAGGCAGCTAGGGATAGGTGGTCCAAGTGGATGTCTGTGTACAAGTGCCTAGTGCTCAATTTTTGGATCATACCCGTCTTTTTAGATTGCAGATTGGAGCTATGCTTTGTTGGATATGGATAGTTGAAGTTTTGCCGGGGGCTAGGTTTGGTGCCCACCTTACCAATGGGGACTCGTGCCATGTGGTGTTTTTTGGGTTGCGACAAGGTTCAAGAAGGTTCTATGCATTGTATGGATCCAACAGGAGTTGACTGCTTGTTAAACAGAACTTGGAGTGGGGAGTTGTAGCAGTTGGAAGATTGGGTGCGGTTGCTCGATTCTAGCTACAGATGGTTTTGTTGGGTTTTTGCAGCTTCAGATTATGAGGTCGGAGGAGTCCAAAGAGGGTGAGATGTGCATGGCTTGTAGCCGACATGGTGGGAATTTGGCAACGGCTTCTCAGATCGATTGTCGAGCATGGGAGCATGGAAACATTGCAGGTCAAAATGGGCCAAAGAGGTTGGGGGTGTTCATGAAGCAAAACTTAAAAGTTCAAGGCTTCAAGGGGCAGTCGACCATGGCTGCCACATGGCATCCGCATAAACCCACATGCGGGGATTTCAAGCCAAAGGTCGGAGTATAAAGGACACAGCGTGAAGCCCATTTGAAAGAGTAGAATCAAGAGATGAGCTCTCTAGTGTGCAGCGATGGCGTGCCCTTTGGGCGCTGAGCTGACGGAGCCAGGGGGCTGTCTGATGCAGTTTTTGGTGGTGAGGGGCAGCGCCGATGGCGCGCGCCCGCGAGATGTGTAGGCAACGGCAATTTGCTAAGGTGGAAATGAGGCCTATAGGGCCAGTTCACGCGCCGGCTAAGGGCCCAATCTTTTGAAGGCAAAAGGAGCCCCCCCATTAGCAATATCACTATTGCTCATTTGGGGGAGGGTCCCACGAACAGTGAACCACAGAGAGAGAGAGAGAGAGAGAGAGAGAGAGAGAGAGAGAGAGAGAGAGAGAGAGAGAGAGAGAGAGAGAGAGAGAGAGAGAGAGAGAGAGAGAGAGAGAGAGAAGTCCAAAGAAATTCAAGGGGCATGTCCCACGGTAAGCAAGGGCCAAGTCGGGCGGATAGGTGTGCATCATGCAAGAGTTGTCGAAAATGGACAATGCCAAGTGCAATGCAAGGGAAATTCCAAAAGTGCTAGCAATGCAAGGGAAATTTCAAAATGAGCTCAAAGAGAACTCCACGAGCAAGAGAGCTGACTTTTTTTTTCTTTTTTGGGTCTCATAGACACCCCTATAAAAGGATGTAAACGTGATATTTTTGGGGCTCTTTTGCCATTATGCTTTTTGCCATTGGAGTTTTTTGCCTGTATAGGCTTTTGAGCCAGTGTTTTTTTGCCAAAGTTTGTGCCGACGGGGGTGTAGGTTGATTGTATATGGTTGTATGTGCAAGAATACCATTCATTGATGTCTACTTGGAGTCATTCCCCCTTCTCTTCTCTGCTTGTGTGCATGTGTTTCTGGGCGTATGTCGACATGTGTGCCCCCTCGAGGTCTGTCGTGCAAAGAGAGATAGAGAGAGGCTGTGTGCGTGTGGAAGGCTGTGAATTGAGCAGAGCGGAGTGATTGGGTCTGGTGCATTGCAAGGTGTGTGTGTGTATGGTTGTGTGCAAGTGGTGGTTTTCTTGCGGGTAGTGTCTAGTTTTGAAGGTGAACTCTAGTGGATTGGGGTGCTATGTATACCCTGGGCTATAGTGAGGCTTTGTGTTGTGTGTGGTGTGTTTTCCCCTTTCCCCCTCTCCATCGATCCCAATCAGGGAAACGAAAAATAAAAATAAAACGTTTTTTTTCTAATTCCATTACCGCCACCCCACCTTCCCTTGACCTTGCGCCCACAGTGGGCCGCTGCCCCCCTTGGCATCACCCTCTCCCCCTCCTCCATTATCACATGTAGCCAATCTCTCTCTCCCCCTCTCGTTGTTCAACCCATGAGGGGCCGCCATGCATGGGACAAGAGTCTCTCTCTCTCTCTCTTTCATTATTCACACACACTCTCACACCTTCCTCCCTCATCACTCCCCTCTCTTCCATACTCTCTCTCTCTCTCTCTCTCCTTCGTTCAGTGCCCCACTTTCGCCCTCTCTCGTTCTCAGCATAAACACGCTCTCTCTCTCCCTCCCATTGACCCTCCCCTCTCTGTGTCGGCCCAACCAGCCCGCATGGCAAGCTATAAAGCCCTCTCTCTCTTAACCCCCACCACCACACATCCATACACACACACATACCCCATCTCCCCCCACACTCCTTCACCCTCTCTCCCCCTCATCTCCCGCTCTCACTCTCTCTCTCTCCTATACTGACGAATGAGTCAGCAGGAGGTGCAAGCAAATGACATCCCTCCCTCTGTCCAAACACCCACCACACACACACACACACACACTCACGCTCTCTTTCCCCAACTCTCACACCTCCCTCCCTCTCTTCCCCTGTCGCACACTCACCCTTCTCTCGCTCTCCCTCTCTCATTCTCTTTGGTGTTGGCACCGGCCCGCAGGGCGCTTAGAGTGCTCTCCCTCTCCCACATTACCTACACACACACCCACCTACACTCACCCCTGTACACACACTCACACACACAGACACATTGCCCACCGCCACCATCTTCCCCCCCCCTCACCCGTTCTCTCTCCTCACTCACACTCTCTCTTCCTCGTTCTCTGTGGGCGACTGAGACAGCTAAAAAATTAAAAAAAAAAATACCTTCCTTATACTCTCATTCCCACACACATTGGCCGACACACACTCACCCACATACACACACACACACACTACCCCATATACATACACACCACATTCACAAGTACATTACACTCACACACACACAATCAAACAAACATTGCACGCATGAGCACACGCACCCATTCACACAAGTATACGCACGCCATACACACATATGCACAAAAAAGCAAAGGAAATGAGCGCCACGCCATTGACAAAAGAAGAAGATGACCAAAAGCACGCGGAAGCGGGACCAACTTGAAGATTGACACCGAAGGCATGCCCTGGCTGGCCCCAAAAGTGACGCGTAGCATCTTGACACCAGCAAAACACCAATTTTGGTAGCATTAACCTCACACCGACCACTTGAACCATCAACAAAACCCATTGTAAATGCCCCGATCACCACTCTTCTCTAATAACCTAGCCAATGGCTAGTGGATTGTAAAAAACTCCCCACCCCACTTTTACCTCCCTTCTCTCTATATGTACCTTCTCTCCCTCTCTATCTTTCTCACTAGAGAAGCATCTAGACTCTCTACAGTGACCACTGGATATTTGCAAGGACCATTAGGTAAGGACCACTTCTTATGCCTATATAAAGAGGCCTCCACTAAGAACAAAACAAGAACACACTAGAGGAACCACCCAGGCTCCATGCACTCTACATTCCAAGCACCACTAAGCACACAATGCACCTCCCAAGCTAGGGAGCTCATGGTATCATGTTTTGATTTACTAGTCATGACCACCCCATGCACATAAAACACTCACTATCAGCCCGCAAGCCAACATGAGCATGCTAGGATTGAATGCACCAACACCATGCTACCTCGGGCCACTCTCGATGCTAGTAATTGACATCGCTAGTGGCCGCATCATCTTGATGTTTCCCTCAAGTTACCTATGTCAGCTACCTATGGTGTGCCCTCCCAACCAAGAGGATGACTTCTATATTGCAATGACGGTGGAAAATCGAGAAGATTACCAGCTCTTATTCACGGTAACGACAGTTTAATTAATGCCATCTGAAAATCCCTTTTCTCTACCGCATAGATTATGAACAAAATTTTGCTCCCACTTGTCGTATGACTACTATTTGTTTTCTATGTGCATTGGCAACTCATTCTGGTTGGGATGTACATCAATTAGACATTGTTATTTCTTTCTTGAATAGTGACATTTTTGAGGAAGTCTATGTAACGCAGCCTTGCGGTTTTGTTAAGAAAGGTCAAGAGGACAAAGTGTGCAGATGTAAGAAGGCTTTGTATGGGTTGAAGCAATCTCCTCGTGCTTGGTATGAGAAAGCTGACACTCTTTGGTAAAATGAGGCTTTTGTAACAGTCCAACAGAAAGCACACTGTATGTCAAGCGTGAGGGCGATGTACTTCTCATTGTTGTTCTTTATGTGGATGATTTGCCGATCACTGGTCCCAATGAGGCACATATTATTGAATTTAAAGGGTGATTTGAATGCTACTTTCAAGATGAAAGATTTGGGGCTGTTGCATCATTACTTGGGCATACAGTTTAAGCAGTGTGATGGTGGTATTGCCTTGTGTCAAAAAAGTTACATAGAGACATTGCTATGTAAGTTTGGACTTGAGGATTACAAACCTATTGCCACTCCCATGGAAATAGGTTTGGAGTTAATTCTACATGATGTTGGTGATCTTGATGATGTCACTCTTTACCAAATTGCTATTGGCTGCCTCATTTATATATGCAACACGAGGCCGCATATTTAGTTTGAAGTCTCACAAGTCAGTAGATTTATGCATAGCCCAGGGTCTAAGCATTGACAGGGCTGTCAAGAGGATTTTCCGCTACTTGAGTGGAACTTTACATCTTGGCTTCTTTTATCCAAAGGGGGGATCATTGCTGCTAGACTTACATGATTTTTCAGACTCACATTGGGCTGGTTGTTTTGACATGCGAGTGTCCACAAGTGGTTTTTGTTTCATGCTTGGTAGTTCATGTATATCATGGTTGAGCAAGGAGCAACCTATTGTGACCACTTCAAGTTGTGAGGCTGTGTACAGGGCAGTCTTCACAGCTACAATTAAGTGTGTATGGCCAGACGCCTTATGGCTGATATGGGTGTTGGACAGGATACTGCCCACTATCCACACTGGCAGTGAGAGCCTATTGGCAGTTGCAAGGAAGCCAGTTTTTCATGTTCGCACAAAGCACATTGAGGTGCATTACAACTATGTTAGGGAGAGGCTCTCATCAGGAGAGATTAGCTTGGCTTATGTGCCAACACAGGACAACCTTGCAGATCTTTTCACAAAGGTGTTGTCTCATGAGAAGTTTGAAGCTTTCCGCAAAGCTTTGGGCTTACTCCCTTTTGTGGACTAATCATGTCCTCAGGGCATGGCACTTCCCTTTACTCATGTGCCAGCTCTTGTTCACCACATCACTCAAGGGGAGATTTGTTACCATATATATGTGGTAGTGATGTGTGTGAACACGCTGACCGTCCGGGCATTTTTTCCCTCTTTAGGAGGTTTTTTCCCCCGTGCATTGTATATACGCCCATCACTCTAGGGCTATCTATCTTTACATTGCACACTAAGTAATACACTCTCAATTGTCTTCCTTGAGCTTCCTTCATTTTCTCCAAGCTGTGTGCGTTTCCTTGCACAACCTTATTCCAACACAAGTGATCTCACATGAGGTAAGCTATGCTCTTCATCAAAATTTTCATCTCCATGAACTCTCTTCAAGCACGTTGTTCTTTTCTTTGTCATCATGTAAAGAGCCACTCCATCAATTCACACCATGTACTCTCTTCTAACATTTTTAGTCTTGAAACATTTCGTGTAGATGGCCCTAGCTCATCGATAACATGACAAACATCTTTGCTCTCTTCATAAGCATCTTCTACCATGATTGTCTTTGGCTTATACCATGGCTCATGTTTATTAAATCTGACACCCATACTCACATACACTTGCCTCATTGTAGAACATAACAATTGTAGCATTTCTTCTCAATTGAATAGCCCAAAAATATGAACTTAACTACCTTTGGTTGGATTTTGTTCCTTAGGTTTCATTTAATGCATGAACATATCAAACACATCCAAAAACCTTTATCAAGGAAACCATTGTCTTGATTACATAGAGCTTCTCATGGAGAAATTTCATGAATGGAAATTGTATGTGTTCTATTCATGATGTGTACTCTTGTATGTACTACCTCATTCGAATATGTCATTTATCATGGCTCTAGCCATCTTTATAGTGACTCTATTCAGTTCCATTCTATTGTATTGTGTATCTTTAAGTAATTTGCGTTCTTATTACTTATTCACTCAAGTAATCATCAAAACCATGTGACATATCCTCTTCTCCTCCTTCGATATGCATGCATCTCATATGACAGCTATTTTTTTTGAATCATGGTCTTAAGCTCCAAAAAACACTTTAAATACCTTAGACTTTGTCCTTAAGAAATATACCCATGCCATTCTACTAAAATCGTGAAAGTTATTGGCCACCATTTTGTTTGACATGCTCACAAGATCCCAAATGTTGGTGCATTTGCTATGTGTATAATGGGTAAAATTAAACAACATTGTTTTGAATATCCTTAGTTTTGAGCAAAGTGTACCCTTTAATCAACACATGGAAGACCCAAATTAGGATCATATTCTACACATTTTAGGAAACGTACATGTGTGCATCCTTCATGCACATTAAAGAATCCTTGAGAAGTTGATAATGCTCCACATTAATTATGTTTAGAATATGGAGCCTGCAAAGAGAAGGGAAGAGTGTGTACAAAAACTTGAAGGTATTCTATATCAACTGTCGATCTCCATGGTGGTGTGTTTGAGCTAACAAAGGACAAGAAGAAATCAAGAAGCACACAAGATAGGCCCAATAAAATTTTTATTAGTGGTAGTAAAATGAGGCATCTACTTTTGAGTTGCTTTGAATCCAAAAGACCTCAAGCATGCTTGCATGTGGAAATCTCTTGAAAAATTGGTTAAGCTACTTGAAAAAGAAAAACTAACATATGATAAACTCTCCATCTCAATACTTTCACACCCTAAATGGTTGATGCCAGGGGGAAACACACATAATACATTACACGATGGGCCTAATACTTAATCTCTACGTTGGAATTGTTTGTTGTTAGCTTCTCAGCTGACAGGATCCAAAGAAAGAGAATAAAAAGGGACGCCACTCGTTTTTTAAAGCCAATTGATTGTATTAAACCCCTTTGTATTACTGGGAAATCGCACAAAGTCCAAAGCCATTGTAATATTATTGATTGCCAACAAGTCTAAAGGGGTTGAGGGCCTCAAAGTTTGTAATTATATGCAGTTTTAAAGCTTTGTATTGAGCCCAAATAGCTAGGAATCCATTCTTTGAACCTTGGCTAAGGTATAAAAGCCAAATTTTGTAATTAAAACCTAAGTTTTTGGATAATGAAATTAAGCGTTTGCTAAAGAAGCTCAACGTGAGTCTACTATTTCTTCAATTCCTGTGTGTCTCTCTTGTACAATGTTGCACTGCTATTTTGAGCATACCAATGCGTTTACACGTTGAAGCTCTTCCATTTAACGTAAGTTTCTTGTGATGAGTGTGTTTTTAGTTGTGCTGTCTACGAGCTGTTTTTGCTTCCTATACACAATACACACACCAAAACTGGTTTTTGACATTAGGAATAGGTGGAGCAC